>NC_082644.1:108110960-108774710 GCF_028023285.1 Balaenoptera ricei | reverse complement strand
CTGCTGAGCGTTCTGGGGTCCTGATGTGGGAGGAGACCTCTGCCCTAGACTGTGATGGAAACCTTCCGGGCCCGCACTGCTGTTTGGGAGCCAAGGAAGGCTTTTATTTTCCTTCTTATCTAAAATAGTCTTAAGGAATGAATTACATCGACTCCACATGGCTGTCAGAGGGAACTTTCTAAAACGCCCATCACTTTGCTGCTTGACTGTCATTGGCTCTCCACGGCCCTCCAGGCAGAGTCTGGCCCTGACCCTCCCTGACTGAAGCCTCATCTCTGCCCAGCCCTCCACTCGCCCCACGCTGCCTTCAGCCGTGCTGACCTTCTGTGGTCTTTCAGACGCACCATCGCACTCTCTCTTGCCTCTGGGCCTTAACATTTTCTGTTGCTCTGCTGGAACCCATCCTCTGCTCCTCCTTTAAGGCCAGCTGTGTTAGGTACCCCTAAGAGTCCTTGCTCTCCTTCTGTGTTTCTCCAACCAAAGTGTTTCCCAAAATACTCTGCTTGGGAATGAATTAATAAATGATTCCTTAGCAACAGCTCACTAAAGGGTGTTTGTGTTGTTTGGGGATGTGTCTCATCCCGCAGAGATCAGAGAACCTTAGAGTTCAAAAATACCTGAAAAATCTCTTGGAGTGCAGGCATCCTCTCTAGAGCATCCCAGGCAGCTGGGTGTTCAGCCTTGGCTGGCATACGCGCAGGGACGGGGAACTCACTCTCATAGGTGGACGGGTCAGATTGTTCCTCCTTTCTCTGGGGTGGGCAGTGACTGGAGTCCCTGTGAAATGCGTGGGAATAAAATCTCCCCCTCTACCACGTGACAGTCCTGGAGGGGCTTGACCACAGGGTCTCCCCTGAGCTTGCCACTCTCAGTGACAACAACATGGAAGGTAGCATCCACTGTCAGCTCTCTGACACCCCAGTCAGATGACACAGGCTTGGGATGACTGCTCTGCTTTGTGTCCAGAGGTTTGTGGAGTAGCAGACAGCTCAAACTTTGAAGTCAGAAAGTCCTGGTGCCAAACCCCTCCTCTGCTGCTTATTAGCTGAGACCTCAAACAGGTGCCTTAACCTCTCTGAGCCTCAGTTTGCTCATCTGTAAAATGGGGGGTGAGTCAGATGGTAGTTAAGGTCCTTTGCAGTTGTGATCTGTGAAGTTCCCAGTTGGTTGAATCTCCTGCTTCTGTGTCAGGGAGATGTTCTGATCTCATCTGGCCTCCAAACCCCTGTCCCTCCACCCCCGTCCCTCTACCGTCGTTCCTGGTTTATTGCACTGACTCTTTGGCTACCTTCACCAAGTTTTCCTAAAATTCAGTTCTGATCAGGTCATTCCTCTGCCCCGTCTTTATCCTCCCATCAGCAGCTGAGTCATGTCCAAGCTCCCTACAATGGCTTTGTCAGTGTCTCCAGCTTCATAAGCTGCAACCCTTCACTCCCCACTTTCCCCTTGGAGTTCTCCAAATGCACTTTTATTCTATCCCTTCGCACACACTGTTACCTCCACCTGCAAATTCCTTGTCTTTGGCTGCTGTCAGTCACAAACTCCTATTGATACTGCAAAACCCTATACAGATCACATTTTATTTGAAACTTTCCCATTCTTTCCTTCTGAGACAAAGTTAATGATTCCTTCTTCTATACTCCTTTACATGCATGATCACTACATCTATCACAGTATCTTTGAATAGTCATTCTCCATGGTTATGTTTCCTCTGTGAATGTCGAGAGGCAGGGACATTCTTATTCCTCTCTGTGTCTTCAGCGCTGGGGACAGGGCCTGGCAGGCCGAAGTTCCCACCTTTATGACTCGTGTTGCTGCACTTCTGACCCCAGTCTCTTTCCTCAATTTTTTTGAGTGAAAATGACAGCGGTTCTTAATCAGAACTTCTTAATCACACCACATTATCCTTCCGAGATGCTTTTACCTTCAGGAACCCATTGATTCACCATCGAAATTACTATAATTACCACAAATGATAAAATAGCAGCTTTCCCAGTTTTCTTTACCCTGGCCAATTTGCATATGTTAATACAGGAACATCTCCCATTGCACCCACCCCTCCTGCTGGCTCTTCCAAGACAATTTCTGTGTTTGTGCTCACTTTGTTCTACTCCAGCTCAGGGCTGGATCAGGGCAGGGAGGAAAGATGTTTCCAGGAGCTCCTAATCCACCCGAGGAATGGAAAAAAGAAATTTCCTGTCATTTAAAGTGTAGTAAATACATCCAGTGAAAACTTTCTGCTGCCTTTGGAGAAGGCAGGGTAGGGAGAAGCAGTGAACTCTGTCCACCAAGAAGCCGGAGGAGCCTGGGTTCAAGTTCTTACCTCCAATAGCCTTGGCTTTGTCCTCTGACCCTCACATTCCTCTTCTGGAAACTGAAAGATTAGACCCACTTGTCAGTTTGCAACGAGGAAGACTACAATCTCTTTTTTTTAACATTGTGGTAAAATAGACATTGCAGAAAATTGATCATCTGAACCATTTAAAGCATACAATTCAGTGGTATTAAGTACATTCACATTGTTGTGCAGCCATCACCACCATCCATCTCAAGACCTTTTTCATCTTACAAAACCGAAACCCTCTATCCATTAAATAATTACTCCCTATTTCCCCCCGCTTCCCTCAGTCGCTGGCAACCACCATTCTACTTTCTGTCTCTATGATTTTGATGAATCTAGATACTTCATACAAATAGAATTTTATAATATTTGTCCTTTTCTGTCTGGCTTATTTCATTGAGCATCATGTCCTCCAGGTTCCATGTCACAGTGTGTCCATGTCACAGGGTGTGTCAAAATATTCCTCGTTTTTAAGGCTGATAATATTCCATTGTATGTATATGCTACATTTTGCTTATCCATTCATGCATCATTGGACACCTGGGTTGCTAGCGTTATGATCTCACAGGTGAAAATATCGTTTAACATTTACAGAACAGCACAGTTTTAGGAGGCAGAGATGGTTAGCACTGAGAGCTTTTGTGTCACGCTTGACTTTAAGCCCTGGCCAGGAGTCTTTGGGCTCTTTGCCTCAGTGCTTATCTCGCAGGCTGTTGTGAAGGTACTGATTTAAGGCGTGTACAAAGCTTAGCACAGGGACTGACTTGCAGTGAGCATTCATTCTTTTAGTCCTTTACTCACACCACAAATCTTTATGGAGCACCTACTATGTTCCAGGCATTGAGCTAAGTGCCTGGGATAAAATGATGTGTATCATGCAGAAGGCAGATCGCAGGAAGGCAAGAGATAATCAGATAAGTAAAAGAAAGTGTATGCATCAGATGATGATACACTGTGGATGGAAGTAGAACAGATGAAGGTGGGTAGTGAGAACTTGGGGGGACGGTGCTATTTCACACTGGTGAACAGGAAAGGTCTCCTGAGGACATGAGAATTGCAAGGGGAGCCTAGTAAGGATTATGAGAAGCAGAGGAAAAACAGAAAATGCAAAGGCCTGGAGGTAGGAGCATGCCTAGAATTTTCTAGGAGCAGGAACATGTCTGGTGTGGCTGGAAAAACTGAAGATAGAGAGCAGCTGGAGATTAGAGTAGAGAGGTAGCTGGGGGTTAGAGCTGCAGGGCCCGGTGGGCCAGGAGGAGTGAGACAAGTCAGCAGTGAAGGATTCTAAGCAGGGAAGTGGCTGGGGCTGACTCAGGTTTAAAAAGCAATGCTCTGTCTGCTGGGTTGAGAATCGACTATAATGTGGGCAAAGGTGGAGAGAGGAAGACAACGTGGAAGCAAATGGGTGCGACTGTTCCATAAAACTTTATTTATAAAAACAGATGGGAGGCTGGATTTGGCTGATGGGCTGTGGTTTTCTGAGCCCAGCTCTAACAAGATGATGGTGGGTTGGACCAGGGTGGGGTGATAGGGTTGTGGGAAGTGGCTGAATATGGGATATACTTTGAAGGCGATGTCAGCAGGATTTGTTGTTGCATTTGGAGGTGAGATGTGAGAAAGAGAAGAATCAAGAATGACTTTAAGTTTTGTGACCTGAGAAATGCCAGTGAGTGAGATGAGAGATTCTGTGGGTGTAACAGTATTTTTTTTTTTTTTTTTTTTTTTAGGATGGAAGAAGAATTAGGATTTTTGATTTCAAACATACTAATTTTGAGATGGTCCTTAGACAGACAAGGTGGGTGAATGAGTCTAGAGTTCAGGAGAGAGGTCGAGGCTAGAGGTAGGAAATTGGTTGGAGTTGTCGTATCCAGGTGGGATTTGAGGACGTGAAATTGGACAAGGTCACCTAGGGAAGGAGCATGGGAGGAGAAGAGAAGGTCTCTGAGGGTCAAGCTTGGGGCACTCAGATAGATGAGGGGCAACCAGCAAAGGAGACTGAGAGGGGTGGTCACTGCAGTGGGAGGAAAACCCAGAGAGTGGGGTGTCCTGGAAGAAAAGAGAAAGAAGTGTTTCCAAGAGGGAGTGATCAACGGTGCTATATGTTGCTATTATGGGTGGATTAGTGTCCCCCCGAAATTCATGTCTACCTGGAACCTCAGTATGTGACTTTATTTGGAGATACGGTCTTTGCAGATGTAATTAGCAAAGTTGAGATGAGGTCAGGCTGCATTAGGGTCAGCCCTCCAACCAATGACTGATGTCCTTACAAGAAGAAGAAAGGACACATGAGACATACTGAGGGGAAAAGGCCATGTGAGGATGAATGCAGGTAGAGGGGTTGGAGTGATACAGCTACCAGCCCAGGAAAGCCAAGGAAGGCCAGTAGCTACCAGAAGCTGGAAGAGGCAAGGAAAGACTCTTGCCTGGAACCTTCAGAGGGAACATGACACTACCAACACCTTGATTTTGGATTTCTAGCTTCTAAACTTTCTGTTGCCTTAAGCGACCTAATTTGTGGTAATTTGTTATAGAAGCCCCAAGAAACTCATATATGTTGCTGACGGGTTAAGTAAGATCAAGACTGACAAAGGACTTAGGATTTGGCAACATTGGATGACCTTGATAAGAGCTGTTTTAAGTAAAATGTCGGGTGGAAAGTCTGATTTGATTCAACAGAGAATGGGAGGAAAGGCATTAGAGACATGAGTATGAACCATTCTTTTATTTTAAAGGTGAGGAGCAATGTTGGTAGCTAGAGAAAATGGGAGAAATAAAACATGTCTAACATTGATGGGAATTATACAGGCAGAGGCAGAAGTGATGGTGCAGAAGAGGGGGGAGAATGAGTGGTGTCCTTGGGGACTGGATTAGTGGACATGAGTTGTGGCTGGAACTTGGGAGGTCATCCAAAGTAGCAGGAGGGAAATCAGTGAGCATGGGTGGACATGGTTGATGGATGTAATGGAGGAACTTGTGGTAGTTCTTTTCTGATCACTTCCATTGTCTTAGTGAAATAGGAATCAAAGACATCAACTGAGACTAAGGCTGGGGAGGAAGCAGTGAAGGTTTAAGTTGAAAGAAGGAGTGAAATAGCGTTTAAGAGAGTGATTCTTATTAGGGGAATGTAGTTGGATGGCTGGGCAGCCCCAGGGCCCACTTGAGCTTAGTGGCTGTGGATTCAGAGGAGGCAGAGTCAGCAGGGTTGTGTGCTTCCCTCTTACCACATTCAGCTGCCAGGTCCAGGATGAAAGCAGCTGAAGAGTTGGACTCAACCAGCAAGAGTAATGAAGCAAGAAACAAATAAGGCGGTTGAGGGTTGTAACAGTTATCTATTGCTGTGTAACAAACCACCCCAGTACTTAGAGGCTTAAAACAACAATAATCATTCATTTTTTTAGTGAATCTTCCATTTTTGGCAGGGCCTTGGTGGGGACAGCTTGTCTCTGCTCAGCTGGGGTGGTTTTACTGGGGAATGGAGGACACACTTTTAAGAGGGTGTAGTAGACAGATAATAGCCCTTTAAAGATATCAGGACCTTGTTCTTGGAACGTGTAAATGTTACCTTATTTGGAATAGTGGTCTTTGCATACGTGATTAAGTTAAGAATCTTGAGACTGGGAGGTTATCTTGCATGGGCCCTAAATGCAATTACAAGTGTGCTTGTAAGAGAGAAACAGAGGGAGATTTGACATACAGAAGAGACAGAGGCAGTGATGCAGCTACACACCAAAGGACGCCTTGAGCTTCAGGCACTGGAAGAGGCAAAGAATGGATTCTCCCCTAGAGTTTCCAAAGGAGTTTAGTCCTTTTGACACCTTGACTTTGGACTTCTAGCCTCCAGAACTGTGAGCAAATAAATTTCTGTTATTTTAAGCCACCTGGTTTGTGGTAATTTGTTACAGCAACCCAGGGAACTAATACAGATGGTGATTCCCATGGCTGGCAAACTGGTGCTGTCTGTCATCCATGAGCTCAGCTGGAACTGGGCGAAGGGCCTTAGTTCTTTTCCACATGGACCTCTTGTGGAGTGGTGGCTGGGCCCCAAGAGTGAGTGTCCCAGGAAAACAAGGCAGAAGCTCTCTCGCTTTTTATGCCTTAGCCTTGGCATTACTTCTGCCATAGTCATTGCACCATGCAGATTCAAGGAGAGGAAACATAAGAAGTACAAGTGAAAGTACATGTGAAAGGACGGAGCTGGAGGAATCAGGCTCCCAGATTTCAGATTATACTACAAAGCTACAGTAATCAAGACAATATGGTATTGGCACAAAAACAGAAATATAGATCAATGGAACAAGATAGAAACCCAGAGGTAAACCCACACACATATTGTCACCTTATATTTGATAAAGGAGGCAAGAATATAAAATGGAGAAGAGACAGCCTCTTCAATAAGTGGTGCTGGGAAAACTGGAAAGCTACATGTAAAAGAATGAAATTAGAACATGCCCTAACACCATACACAAAAATAAACTCACAATGGATTAGAGACCTAAATGTAAGACTGGACACTATCAAACACTTAGAGGAAAACGTAGACAGAACAGTCTATGACATAAATCACAGCAAGATCCGTTCTGACCCACCTCCTAGAGAAATGGATATAAAAACAAAAATAAACAAATGGGACCTAATGAAACTTAAAAGCTTTTGCACAGCAAAGGAAAACATAAATAAGATGAAAACACAATCCTCAGAATGGGAAAAAAATATTTGCAAATGAAGCAACTGACAAAGGATTAATCTCCAAAATTTACAAGCAGCTCATGCAGCTCAATATCAAAAACAACAAACAACCCAATCCAAAAATGGGCAGAAGACCTAAATAGACATTTCTCCAAAGAAGATATACAGATTGCCAACAAACACATGAAAGGATGCTCAACATCACTAATCATTAGAGAAATGCAAATCAAAGCTACAATGAGGTATCACCTCATACCAGTCAGCATGGCCATCATCAAAAAATCTACAAACAATAAATGCTGGAGAGGGTGTGGAGAAAAGGGAACCCTCTTGCACTGTTGGTGGGAATGTAAATTGATACATCCACTATGGAGAACAGTATGGAGGTTCCTTAAAAAACTAGAGATAGAACTAGCATACGACCCAGCAATCCCACTACTGGGCATATACCCTGAGAAAACCATAATTCAAAAAGAGTCATGCACCACAATGTTCATTGCAGCTCTATTTATAATAGCCAGGACATGGAAGCAACCTAAGTGTCCATTGACAGATGAATGGATAAAGAAGATGTGGCACATATATACAATGGAATAGTACTCAGCCATAAAAAGAAACGAAATTGAGTTATTTGTACTGAGGTGGATGGACCTAGAGTCTGCCATACAGAGTGAAGTAAGTCAGAAAGAGAAAAGCAAATACCATATGCTAACACATATATATGGAATCTAAAAAAAAAAGGTTCTGAAGAACCTAGGGGCAGGACAGGAATAAAGACACAGACGTAGAGAATGGACTTGAGGACACGGGGAGGGGGAAGAGTAAGCTGGAACGAAGTGAGAGAGTGGCATGGACATATATACACTATCAAATGTAAAATAGATAGCTAGTGGGAAGCAGCCGCATAGCACAGGGAGATCAGCTCGGTGTTTTGTGACCACCTAGAGGGGTGGGATAGGGAGGGTGGGAGGGAGACACAAGAGGGAGGAGATATGGGGATATATGTATATGTATAGCTGATTCACTTTGTTACAAAGCAGAAACTAACACACCATTGTAAAGCAATTATACTCCAATAAAGATGTTAAAAAAAAAAGAAGTACATGTGAGATTGGAGATATCGTTGCAGCCAGTTTTTAGAATGTACTGCCTGCCACAAGGGTAATGCAAGCAGAGGATGATGATGAATGGTGATGATGATGGTGGTGGTGATGGTGGTGGTGATGATGGTCATGGTGAGATGATGGTGATGGTGATGATGATGACGATGAAGATGATGGTGGTGGTGGTGGTGATGATGATGATGATGAAGAAGATGGTGGTGGTGGTGGTGGTGATGATGATGGAGATGGTGATGGTGATGATGATAGTGATGACTGACCATGACTTCTTAGTTGGGCAAAGAGGAAAGTGTGGACATGTGGGGTGAAGTGCAGTGAAAAGGTGGCAGAATCAGTGGACCTTAGAACCTAGTGAGGTAGAAGAATCAGTGACCTCAGAGTGAGCAGAGCCTAGAATATGGGATTCTTGAAACTGAGGTTATGGAGTGAGAACAGTTATTGGCCATGATAAGGGACATGGTATGAGCACAGCAGGGAGTGACCGAGGCATGACTTTTGCATGAGAAGGAGACAGAGAATGACAGAGCAGGCTGTTGAGAGGAGCACTTCCATGGGTACTGAAACTAAGTCTGCGTAGGAAAGAGCACCAGAGCTGGAGGCACGCTTTAGAGCTGGAGGCTTTCCGGGAGGAGGCAGTGCTCTGGAAGCGGCCATGAGGAGCAGGAAGGAGCAATGTGAGTGGCGGGAGTGTGGGAGAGAAAACAGGCCCCAGGGAAAGAGTGTCTGGGGAGATCAGACCTCACTTGGAGCCAGAAGGTGAATGTTTGCAGAAGTTTATTGTTAGGATAGAGGCAACTGCAGAGGGCATAGGTTTGGGTAGGGATGTAGAGCCCAGTGGGTTTAAGGGTCCTGAGGAGGGGGGATGGTCTAGGAACCCAGGGATTTTTGGGATTCCTGATGTGGACCAAGATAGAGTGTATGATGGTATTAGATTTGGGGGCCTCAGGGCAGATAGCAATGGTGTATCTGAGCTCTGAGGACTGGAAGGAAGAGGGAGGAAGGTGGGGGGGACCTTGCCAGGTGCCCCAGAGCTCTGTCCATGGCAGTGGGAGGTCAGGGGTGTCTCCATGTGTCCAGGAGGACTTGGAGATCAGCAGATATTAGTTATTGCTATCTTTGTTATTATTTTCCATCTATAAAAGCTGCTGTTTTTATAGATGGGGAGGCTCTTGTCACATTATGCTACAATTATCCTTTCTCCTGGCTGCACCACAGAGCTGTGAGCTCCTGGAGAGCATTTGGTTGCCTTGGAATCTCCATTACCCAGCACAGCACTTAGCCCAAAGTATTTATCAACCAGCATGTATTGAATGAAAAAGGCTCAGAGAGATATACTGACTTACCCAAAGTCACAGAGCCTGGATAAATCACCAGGGTTCCTGACTCTCAGTTTTCTTTGCACTCCTGCAATATCTAAATTCCTCTAGTTCTTGTAACGGTTACCTCTTCCCTTTATCTCTTTCCCTTTTGCCCATTTATTTTTCCGTGCGATCTGGAGCCCTAGCTGGAGTTTGAAGCCCAGAATCTCCATCAGTGTTCAAAGGCTCTCTCTTTTTGCTCATATGTAATCTTCAAAAAGCCCTTTTCTCCCACTGGTGATCTTCCCTGGGGGAATCCTGGTACGCCCTAAAATAGGAACTGCAGTCTGGCTAAATAGGGCTTTTCAGCTAATAAAATCAACTACTGAGAGGGGAGAAAATAGGGAAAGAGGTGGGTAGCTCTGGAGCCTCTTTGTCAACCGTTCAGGTCTTGGCATTGGGGGCTTCTTAAGTCCATTAGCCTCTGTTAATTTCTCTACGGTTTGATGGGAAAGGAGATGTAACTGGCTGGAAATACTCTTTAAGTGGGCGATTCACACCTGAAACTGACAGTCTGAGATAAACCCGTTAGGGGAAGAAGAGCATCTTCTCAACCCATCCAAAAAATTTGAGGAGTGGGAGGAGAGAACCCCATGATCCAATGCCAACCTCTTGATCACAGATTCCCTTCTGAGATGCTGTCAGCTGGGGGCTTAGCATAACCCCTCTTAGAGCCAGGATTTGGAAAGCCAGGTGAGTCACTGCTCTGTGATCAGCTCAGAAACAATGGGTTTCATTCCTCGATTTTTCCTTCTGAAAACTTCAGTGGCTGCGCAGGCACTAAGGGGGCAGATAGAGATGAGTATGAAATGAGATTATCAACCCTCCCATCGTGGAGATCAGTGTGTGTGTGTGTGCGTGTGTGTGTTTTCAATGAATGCATGGGGGATGGGACCATGAGGGAGGAGAGGACACTGAGAGAAGATGAAAGAAGCAGGAAGACCAGTAAAGGCCAGCTTGTGGAAGTCCCTCCTCTGGCCGCCCAAGAGAAAATGCTCATTTCTTGGAGCAAGAAGAGACAGGAGGAGGATGAAATCTCAAAGTCTTCGGAGAGAATTCTGAGGAAAAGGAATTGATTCTCCTTTTTGTGCTTTCAGAGGGGAGAATTAGAACTAAAGTGGGGTGTATGTCCCAGGAAGAAAAAATGCAACACAGTCTGGGAAGGCATTTTCCATCGTGTCCAGAATCTGCTGCTGTAGAGGATGAACCCCCAGTCCCACGAAGTGTGTAATCAGGTGTGAAGACCATCGGACACCACTCAGGGCACCACACACCTCTGGGGCCATCTAAGGAGCTCTCCTTTCCCCTCACCTCTCTGCACAATCCATGGGCAAGTCCAGTTGGTGCAATATCCAAAATATCCCACCCCGCCTACTGGTCTCATTGCTAGAATCCCAGCCTAAGCCATTTCTTCCTCCTCTTGGACAGCTACAGTGGCCTCTTAACTGATCTCTCAGCCTCCCAGCCTTTTTCTAACCTATGGTCTACTCTCCCCAGAGCATCCTGAGTGATATTTAAAAAACATAATTCAAAAGGACACATGTACCCCAGTGTTCATTGCAGCACTATTTACGATAGCCAGGACATGGAAACAACCTAAATGTCCATCAACAGATGAATGGATAAAGAAGATGTGGTACATATATACAATGGAATACTACTCAGCCATAAAAAGGAAAGAAATTTGGTCATTTGTAGAGATGTGGATGGACCTAGAGTCTGTCATACAGAGTGAAGTAAGTCAGAAAGAGAAAAACAAATATAGTATATTAACGGATATATGGGGAATCTAGAAAAATGGTACAGATGAACCTACTTCCAGGGCAGGAATAGAGATGCAGACATAGAGAACGGACATGTGGACACAGAGGGGGAAGGGGAAGGTGGGACGAATAGGGAGATTAGGATTGACATATATACACTGCCATGTGTAAAATAGATAGCTAGTGGGAACCTGCTATAAAGCACAGGAAGCTCAGTTTGGTGCTCTGTGATGACCTAGATGGGTGTGATGGGGGGTGGGAGGGAGGTCCAAGAGGGAGGGGATATATATATACATATAGCTGATTCACTTCATTGTACAGCAGAAACTAACACAACATTTTAAAGCAATTATACTCCAATAAAAAAAAAATCCCTTATAAAAAAGATAAATTGAATCTTCCTGACAAAAACAACAAAAAAGAGTAAATCAGATCATCCTTTAAAAGTATAAAAAATCCTCCAGTGGCTTCTTATTGCTTTTAGAATAAAATCCAAACTCTATCATGGTCCATGAGACCGTGAACGATGTGCTTTTGCTTTCCTCTGACCTCACCTCGTACCACGCCCCCCTCAGAGTCCCATCTTCTCTCTCTTCCCATCTCTAGACCGATGCTCTAGAAGGTCCCTCTGCTTGGTACGCTCTGCCCACAGATCTTTGCATGATTAATTTTTTTCTTCTTTTTTAGGTCTCAGCCTTCCTTAGACCCGCTTTTGGAATTAGCTCCCCCGCTTTTCTCCGCTTCAGCTACTCTCTTCACCTGGTTCGATTTTCTTATTGCTTCTTGCTATTTGGAATCATCTCGTGAATGCATTAATTTGCTTGTGTATTTTCTGTCTTCTGTCATGAAAATGTGAACTTGTGGGGAGCAGAGACCTTGTCTGCTCCACTCATCCCCTGGGTGCTGGGCAGGCAGAATGCTCTCAAAACATACTTGTGGAATGAATGAGTGAATGAATGAATGAATGTGTCAGACACACTTGGGTTTGACATCTGGGGTTGCCACCTACAGGCTTCTTTAAGCCTGGCATTCAAAGCTCTTGATACCAGGTCTCATTGTATCTTTCCAATGTTATGTCTCTTGGCTTTCAGCTGCTTAACTCCGCTGAGGCTCTTGCCTACCCTATTCCTAATAGTCCAGCTTAAACTTCTCTTTTAGTGCACTAATCACTGGGTCATCAGTGCACAAGCAATTAATGTGCTAATTATAAAAAGGCCCATTTTATTCCTTAAAGGGTACTGACCTCAGTTTTATTAGGGATGGGCTTCCAGGAGTCACTTCAGCATTTTCCTCCTGTGTTGATTTACCTTTCCTTGTAAAAAAACTTTTAGGGCAAAAAAGAGAATTTTGTCTGACTCTCACGACGGAGGGGGAAATAAGGCCCAGAGAGGTCAAGCATCTCATCAAGGTCACACAGCGAGTCAGCAGCAGAGTTGAGATTAGAAACCTTGGTTTCCTCCACACTATGGATTTGGCTGTAATGAGCTGGTGGCTGAGCTCAGTTTGGACTCAGCCTGGGCAGGAAGACCACCCCCAGTCTGGTTTGGCTGTGCCCCTGGGCACAGTGTGAGTAGCAGCAGCGGGGGACCATTAGGGGTGTGTGAGTCCCTCTTGCTCACACCCCCATCTACAAACATTATCCTTGGAGGCAGCCTCAGCTGGACAGTATACCCAGGTCGCTGTCGCATGTACAAGCTTGCATGCTCTGTAACCCCCTCCGAGGCTTTCCTTCTTGGGAGGTCTGGACTGAGCTTTCCACCAGGAGAGCGGGAACAGGGCTGAGTCCCTGAGGGTCCCATCCAGGCTGATGGGATCCTGGGTTCAGCCAGTTTTGGGGGGTGGTGATTCTCAAAGGGAGCAGTGCTGCCCCCTGCAGGGTATTTTGGGTATTAATGGGGGTGATTTTGGTTGTCCCCATGTCTGGGGAAACTATAAGCAATTAGTGGGTGGAGACCAGATTTGCACAGTATAGTGCCTGTACCAGAAAGTTCCACATTACAAAGAATCCACTTGCATCTTTCTGAGCAATTTTCACATCTCATGTAAATGAAAAATCTGTTTATAGTTTTATATATCTAGAACTATCTCTCATATCTATCATTTATCTATCTATCCATCTATCTATCTATCATCATCATCTATCTAAGAATACATATTATAAAGAAAGGTATTTTGTGCATGGTTTTAAAATACACTGAAGTTTCCAGGAATGCAACTACTGGGTAAATCAAGGGTAGACCGTACTTTGCTTTGTTCAAAACTTTACCAAGAGTTGTTCACCATTTCAGAAAATTATACTGTGGATGGCAAGGCCGCTGTTGAATTTAAGACACTGATACATTCCCCCACGTCTCAGTCTGTCTTTGTAGTTATAAATATACAAAGGTGCTTATTTAGCCCTTACTTCAAAATGTCAAATATAGAGAAAAAATGTCAACAGTATTCAGTTGAATATTGTCTTATGTCTCTTAAATCCCAACCTGCTTTTTAGAAAGAGGTACAGACATCTTACAGATTTATGTGTCTTCCCTGTAGTAATTATTGTATGAGCAATTATTTATTGAAATATGTATTATTTTATTGCTATCTCCTTTTCTTTGTCTTCAAAATACACTATATCATTGTCTTTAAAATATATTATAGTGATTTAAAAAATTATATAGGTAGGTTATACTATAACCTACAGGTAGTATACCTACCTATACTAGTATATATACTATACTCTAGTGGTTCATCATAGTAAAGGGGGATGTTATAAAATAATTGCTATGAAAGGGGGATTTGGTTCTAAAAGAATAATAAAGCCTGCTGTCTCACCTCCAGGGGCAGACATCTGGTTTGTCAATACCACTTAAACCCTGTCTTCTGAATGAAAAATCTTCTAGTTTTTTCTTCCTGGAGCCCTGACTCACATCCAGCTATACGATCTTTATCCATTCATTTTCCTATTCAACACAGATTAAGACCTGCTAGGTGACAGGAACATTGCTAGGCAACTGTGTACATCATCTCATTTAATCCTCATGGCCACCCTGCAAAGTAGGAGTTATTATCCTTCTCTTGCAGACACAGGCCCAGGTCCCAACGAACTTCCAGGTCTGTGGAGGAGACAGACAAGCAAACAGGCATTTAGGGTCCCGTGTGGTCACTGCTTTCTTGGGGGAAGCATGGGGCTGTGGGACCCAGAGGACGGGTGTCTAAGCCTCTTCCAGAGGGAGGGAAGGCTGTTGTAAAGGTGAGTTCCTGATGGATCAGTATCTGGGCTCAGTCTTAACAGATGAATAGGAGTTGGACAGAAGAAGGAAGCAGTTCTGGGCTGGCGAGATGCAGTGCGAGGGTTCAGTGGCAGGAATTAGCCTGGCACGCCTGGAGTACTGCACGCTGCTCACACTGGTTGGAGGCCCTGGTGAGTGGGGAGGATGAGAGAGGAGGCTGTGGGTAGGGAGGAGGCAGCCTCTGGTAGTGGTGCCTGGGTTCCCTGGGTGCAGCCCTGAAGATCTCTCACTTTATTCCAAAGGCAACGGGGAGCCACAGAAGACTATATACAGTGCAATGATGCAGTCAGTGTTGTGGCTTGGAGTGATCACTGATGTCGCAAGCTGGAGAATGATGGTGGGGACGTGGCTGAAGACTAAGAGACCAGGTCAGAAGCTCTTAGCACAATTAAGTAATTCACTAATAATGCAAATACTTATTGATTATCTCCCATATTGTAGTCACTGCCTGAAGTCAGAAGCTCCCAAAACCCAAAAAGTCAGAAGTCTGGCCACTTAATTCCTATGAACGCAGTATGAGCCAGAATTGTGACATTAATTAGGTGCCTGGGCCAAACCCACCCCATGGTCTTCTGGGTGACCACTTATTTATTTACAGTGCTAACCCAATGACCAGTTCCCCCCAAAAGGCAGCAAGAAAGTCATTGGTTCCTGGCTGAACCTACATTTTGGATAATTTATTATTATTCTGAAACATTTTCTAATCGACTGACTATTAATTAGCTGAGGCTCTGAGTAAAAGATGAAGATATTAACCTGTCATTACACAAATGTTTGTTTGCAGTCATCCCCATACAGTGCAATCATCAGTTCTGGCGGCTGAGAAACAGCTACTATGCTGAATAGAGTTCTCCTAGGAAGGGGAACATGTTTGAACTTAAAGGCCAGTTAGTCACAAGGGTGATGCAGGGAAGTGCAGGTGTGTAGGTGACTGGAGATGTGGGGGGAAGGGGGATGACTAGGTATATGATCCTTAGGGAAGGAAAGGAAGATCATAAGGCTGGAGCAAATGACTGAGTGAGCCCTTCTGGTTAAAGACTTCCCGTTTGCTCTCATTCACTCACTCAATAAACATTAAATAGCATTTACCATATAGTGTGGAGATCAAAAGAGATGCAGCCCCTGTCTTCATGGAGCTTAGAGTTTATTGGGGGATACAGATATTAAACAGCTAATTAGACAAATGATAATTTAATTCCAATTGTGATAAATGCCATTAAAGTAAAGTTCAGGATGGTATGAGAGGGAATCACCATTGGACCAAATCCGATTTGGAGTGGGCTTCCTTGAGAAAGTGATGTTTGAGATGAAACTGGAGAACAAGTAGGTGATGGCAAGGTGGGGTGAGGGGTGCAACGGGGCAGTGGGAACTGTGGCTGTGAAGACTCAGAGAGGGATCACACAAAGCGGGCCAGCCAACGTCAAGTGTACACAATGAACAAGACATGAAGCTGAGTTCATTTGTATCATTTGTATCATCAAATGAACTTATTTACAAAACAGAAGCAGACTCACAGACTTAGAGAACAAACGTATGGTTACCAGGGAGGAAGGAAGGGGGGAAGGGATAGTTAGGGAGTTTGAGATTGACATGTACACACTGCTATATTTAAAATGCATAACCAACAAGGACCTACTGTATAGCACAGGGAACTCTGCTCGATATTCTGTAACAACCTAAATGGGAAAAGAATTTGAAAAAGAACAGATACATGTATATGTATAACTGAATTGCCTTGTTGTACACCTGAAACTAACACAACATTGTTAATCAACTACATTTCAATATAAAATAAAAAGCTAAAAAAAAAGACATGAAGCTGACAGCAGGGGCATCTGCCAGTGCATCTCCAACCTTACTCTCAAATGATGCAGGCAGGAGGAGAGGGCTTTGCATCAGGGCTTCTCAAATATTTTGACAAATAAAAGTGTCAAACTAGACTGTTTAAATGGATTTACTTATATATTTAAATCTGTAACTAGGTTATATTTTGAGTGTTAACTCTGATTTCTTAACAGTGGCTGTCTAGGAGTGGTCTATGGAGAAGGATTCTGAGGCTCTCTCCAGGTTAAATAATAGCATGATTGATTAGTGATGAATGTTGTGGGTAAGAGAAAGGAATTGGTAGCTTACAAGGTCATTAATCGCTGCCTTATTTTCTAGCACTATTAACAAACCACCCTAAAAGTTAGTGGTGTAAAACAATCATTTTATTGTGCTCCCTGATTTTGTGGGCTAGGAACTTGGATGGAGCAATCTGTGACTTGTCTTCTCATTCTCTTGACATTGTCTTTTGCAGAGCAAAAAAGTCCAGCATATCAACTGTGTCTTTCATTGTGCCTTTGGTGTTGTATCTACAAAGTCACTGTCACACCCAAGGCATCTAGAATTTCTCCTATATTATCTTCTAGATGTTTTATAGTTTTTTACATTTAGTTCTGGGTTAATTTTTGTGAAGGGTGTAAGGGCTGTGTCTAGATTCATTTTTTTTCATGTTACTGTCCTGTTGTTCCAGCACCGTTTGTTGAAAAGGCTATTTTTGCTTCATTGTATTGCCTTTGATCTTTTGTCATAGATTGGTTGGCTATTTTTATGTGGTTCTATTTCTGGGCTCTCTATTCTTTTCCACTGATTTGTCTGTTCTTTTACCAATACCACACTGTTTTGATTACTGTAGCTTTATAGTATGTTTTGGAGCTGGGTAGTCATCCAACTTTGTTCTTCTCTTTCAATATTGTGTTGGCTGTTCTGGGTCTTTTGCTCCTCCATACAAACTAAAGGATCATTTTGTTGATAACCAAAAAAATAACTTGCTGGGATTTTGATTGGAATTGTATTGAATCTATATATCAAATTAGGAAGGACTGACATCTTAACAATACTGAGTTTTCCTACCCATAATCACTGACTATCTCTCCATTTATTTAGTCCTTCATTCATCAGAGTTTTACAGTTTTTCTCCTATAGATCAGGCACATATTTTGTTAGATTTATAACTAAAGTATTTAATTTTGGGGGTGCTAATGTAAATGCTATTGTGTTTTCAAATTCCACTTGTTCATTGCTGGTATACAGGAAAGCAGTTGACTTTTGTATATTAACCGTGTATCCTGTAACCTTGCTATAATCACTTATTAGGTCCTTTTCTGATGACAGACTTAGTAATAGGTGTGAGGTTATATGACACCAACAGCTCTATACATTTTAAAAGCAGCTGTGTGGGTTCCTGTTTGTTACTTGTTTATTGTTTTTGGCGGTATGTGTGTGAGACCTAAGAACAAGTAAATAAAAATTCTAATTCCTAAAACATATTTAAAACATATTTTAAAGAAGGCAAAAAAAGAATTGAAAGGGTTTTCAGGAAAAAAATGTTTAATATAGCCAATAACTTAAAAACGACTCTTGAAAGAAAACTCTGCCCTTCTTTTGTGATTCTTTTAAGAGGCAGCAATGATACTGACATGTTCTCAAGCAAACTCATCATGAACACCTTATATCTGCCACAAAAGATACCCACAGTTTTTGGAAATGAATCCAGCTGAGGGTCTAGCTGTCTTAGGTTAAGCTTCTTAGAGACAGACTCTGAGAAGGAGCTTTGCAATGAGAAGGTGTTTGTTCACTTTAGCTCTTGGAAATGACACCTGGGAGAAAGAGAGAGAAGCAGGATTGGGCAGAGGGAGGACTTGAATTGCAGAGACCTCAGCTCATCCTGTAGGAAGCTCTGGAGCTGAGATGACCCTTCAGAGTTGTTCTTTTTTTAAAATATAAATTTATTTATTTTTGGCTGTGTTGGGTCTTCGTTGCTGCATGCGGGCTCTCTCTAGTTGCAGCGAGTGGGGGCTACTCTTCATTGCGGTGTGCGGGCTTCTCATTGTGGTGGCTTTTCTTGCTGCAGAGCATGGGCTCTAGGCACACGGGCTCAGTACTTGTGGCTCACGGGCTCTAGAGTGCAGGTTCAGTAGTTGTGGTGCACAGGCTTAGTTGTTCCGCGGCATGTGGGATCTTCCTGGACCAGGGCTCGAACCCATGTCCCCTGCATTGGCAGGTGGATTCTTAACCACTGTGCCACCAGGGAAGTCCCCACAGTTGTTCTTAATCAAGGTAAGGGGGCCAGATCTTTGTGGTCCCTCATGGAAGTGGGCTGCTCCTGGGGAGGGCACATCACTTTGGGTGAGGCAGTTTGCTTTGGCTAAAGGCAATTCCTGGAGAAGGATGCTTTGTGAGCCTCCAGCAGCCCACACTCCCAGAGGAAGCTAGGGCCATGAGTGCCTTGGTCCCAGAGGGGTACATGGGAGGCACATCACAGTGTCTACTATAGCTGTGGAGAGGGTCTTGCCATGGGAAGACAATCTTGGCAGATCTACCCTCCATTTGGGAAGAAACTAACAAGAGTGTGAGGCTCATGAGGAAAAGATGCAGGTCTGGTTTATCTTTCAGTTGAATTTAACCCCACAGATTCCAGAATGAGAATGCCCAGGGAAATTTTCTTTTTCTTTCTAGCATAAATGAATGAATGAAAGGATCTGAAGAAAGAACTAAGTCACGATGAAGATTTTTTCTGAGGGACACAGCTTTCTTGTGGAAGGAAAAGCAATCCAAGTGTGTCAGTTCTGTTTCTAGTACTCATCAATTCTTGTTTTATTTATTTATCCATTTACCCATTCATCACTTAGCATTTATTGAGTAGCTACTGTATTCCAAGCCCTGTGCTAAGCACTCTGGATGCCAGGCACTGAGGACCTCAGAGTCTAGTAAGGTGAAACCACGTCACCAATAAAAATGATTCATCGTGGCGAGATAGGAGCTTCAAAAGAGATACATAAAGATCAGAGGGAGCACTGAGTGGGAGAGAATGACTTCCTGGGGAGTGGTATCCTGCAGGAAGGATATTTGAATAGAGTTTTGAAGTAAGAGTAGGAGTTTACTGGCAGGAAAAACAATTCTTATATTAATATTAATGCACCCGTTCCAATCCAGGCCAATCCAGGCTGTTTTATACTTTCACTGCGACCACCAAAGGTTGAGTGAAGACACAGAAAGCTTTGAGTAGCTTTGGGAATGAGATGATTCGGTCTCAATCAACCTCTTAGGCTTTCATGGCAGTAACACAGGTGACCTATGGAGAAGAATGTGCTTTACATGGAATAGGTTTGGTTTAGCTCAGGTGTCCCCTCCTGCACTGTATCGCTCTTCTTCAATATGATTTAAGCCCAAATCACTGAGGACATAGATTAAAATTTCACAGTGATTAAAGAGCCTTGTTCTTCCATCCGTGCCTTTCCCCCAGGACTTAGCATCTAATTAGCCAAACATTCATTATCCAGGGAGTTCCAAAGTTTCCAGTGTATGCATCGACCCAAAAAAGAAACCAGCATCATATTTTAAAAGTCACGGTTGCAGTTGTTTTTGGTGAATTACCAGTTATACATTTTCCATCTGTGAGTATTTTTCTGGAGTACCACCTGTTTTCTCCCTACTTTGATAGTAGAGAATCCAACAGATCGTATCTCAGAATAAATGCATTTTATCTATAGTAGTTTTCCACATTTTCAGCAACTTTTTTTTTTAAATCTTACGAAATAATCTTCCTTAAATACAAACTAGCTTTAGAGCTACAAATAGACATGGACACTTAAAAAAATTTTTTTTTTCAAATCTCTCATAAGAGCCCTGGGAAATCAATCCAGAGAGAGAAACTCAAAGTGACAGTGAAGATGGTGAGAAATCTGAGATGGAGACACATCTTGTACTAAGGGCACTTCGATAAACTCCAGAAGAGAAAGGGAGCGAATGCTCAGAGCTGTGAGAAATGCTGTCTTTGAATCCAAGGGACCTGGATTTCAAATTTCCTCTGTGCTCCTTGTTGAGACCTTAAATAAGTTACTTAATGTCTCTGACTCTGTGTTTTCACATCTATAATAAGGGATAATAATGCTCACTGCAGAATTCAGGTTTGATGAAACCATGCCTGATTCATCGTACCTGCTTGCTCAGCGTTAGTTTTCTTCCTGTTCAGGTCACTTGCTGTGCAGTGTTCCCATGTGAAAACTCCCCTCTTCCCTCTCAGCAAGCAGCTCCCATTGGATAAGAGCAAAGGCTTCTGGGATTGCATTTCTTAGAAATGTGCCAGGGGGTATCTAAAGCCCCAGAATAAACAGAGCATCTTCTGGGTAGTTCAATTTTATACTTTGGCAACTAATTTCTCAAGTAAAAATAAACATTCATAGACTGTAATGTAGATGGCAAATTCCATGTGTTTCATTTAAAAAACCCCAATTCAAAAGAACCTCTTGCAGGGTGCAGTGGGTGGTGCCTATGGGGCTCTTTGGGGCACAACTTTATGCTCCTCTGGCTTTAGGGGTGTATGGTTCAGGGGAAGGGCTTGGAAGTACTGCTTAGGAGTTGCCTGAAAGGCTCTTGGTTATTTTGTCATCATCACATGCCTTCCAGGGGAGAATCAAGAAAATTGTATCATGGAGTTGTAAAGGACTTTTGAAATACTTTTTGATCATTTGTTTTGACAGGTGGGTAGGAGAAAATGTGCAAAGACTGTAGGACAGATGGTCCTTAAAGAAAGCATCTTAATCTTGCACCGAGTATGGGGCTCCTGAAGGCAGCCCTTTCTTAGTGCTGTATTGTTAGGGTGACCATGTAATTTTTCATCCAAACTGGAACAGTTGAGAGTGAAGAAGGGTACGATTAATAATTACGCTGAGATGACAGCCACAAACCAGGACGGTCCGGTGGTCCAGACACAGAGTGACCCTATGCCTAGTGTCTATTTCCTTGATTCCAAGAGCCCATGAATCATATGACACATCGTTGATTTAATAACAGCCTTTTGGAAACAAAAGGAAAAAAATTATGCACATCAATCATAAGATGATGCTCATTTCAGAAATGTCCAGTTTAAATGATTTAGAATTGAGAAAACTTCCGTTTTTCTACTTTGGGAAATTGGCAATCTCCTTTGCATGTTAAGGCTCTGAGAGTGGAGGAAGGGGGAAGTGTCTTCACTTGGACGTAACCCATGCCTCGTGGAGCATCTGTTCACATGACTCTGGGACTCCTAGGTAGGCAGGCTGGGGCGTGCTGCATAGGTAACTGGTCCACTCTCCTTTTCCACGTCCGTGCCCACGGGGCTGTCCTGCTTCCTCCCTTCTTATCAGCCATTCCCCTGGGCTAATCACAGCCATCAGCATCTTTGAGAAGGTCAACTGAAGCTTCATGACACATTTAGTTACTCACATATTCATTCATTCATTTTGTTCACTCACTTGGTACCTTGTGTCAGGAACTTCACTGGGCAGTGGGGATGTGGAGGAAAGAGACCCTCTACTTGCCTTCAAGGGGCTCAGAGTCTGGTTGGGGAGGTAGCCACATAAACAGGAAATCACTACCTGGGCTGATAAAGAGGTGGAGGGTCTAATCCAGGTGATGGATTAGATAAGGGTCCCTGGAAGAGAAGGAACTAGAGATCGATGTCAAAAGACGAATAGGGTTGTCGTGGGGAAGGGGGCAAATGCCTTCCTGGAAGGGAGCTGTGATTTGAAGGAGTACATCCCATATTCACTATGGCTGGAACATTGGTGAACTTGGAGGAGTAATGGCCTGAGGCTGGAGGGTTTGCATGGGTGTAGGGTATAGGCTTTTAAGGAGAGACCAAGTCAGATTTACATGTTAGGAAAAGCACTGTGGCTATGTATTCTCAGAGGGGGATGGATTGGAAAAGGCCAGGCTAGAGGCCTGAAGACCAGTCAGGAGGTACTGGGTTAGACTAGTCTCACTAGACTCATAGGAGGGTAGTCTAGGTGAAAAATGATGACACTTGATGAGGCAGTGGTGAGCCAATCAGAAAAGGACCTCTCAGAATTGGACTCTTAGGTCCCCCAAGAATTCAACCCATGGGTACACAGCATGGGGAGCAATGAGTACCTTTGTGCAAATGAGTAGATCGGTGCAGCCCTGGGGCCATATTTTCCTTCGAGTCTCAGCTGAGTGCCTATGCTTTGGGTGGCCTTCCCTAACCAAGCCACCTAAAATAGGAGTCCTTGTCATCTGCCCTCTCAGCTTCTTGTGGTTCTTCTCATAAACCTGAGACAATCTGCCACCATGTGACTTGCCTGTTTCCTTGTGTAACGTGTCTTCCTTTCTAGAAAGTGAGCACCATGAGGACACAAATGACTTCTGCCTTGTTCACTGCGGCAGCTCCTGTGCTCAGAAACAGTGCATGAGACATACTAGTAGCTCAGCAAATGCTTGCAGAATGAATAAATGATGTCTGGATTGACTGGGCGTTCGAGTAGCTCTGAACTTGCCCCCATCTCTAAGAGCCTTTGAGTTTACCAATGTTTTATCCCTGGAGCAGTGAGGACCCGCCCCAGAGCCATGAAACACACAAGAATGGAAATCCCTCCAGGTGGATGAAGAGGCCTTTTCCCCAGACACCATGAGGCTGCCTTGGAAGACAGCGAGTCTGCCTGCTTCCCCCCAGGTCCATTCAGGGAACTGGTGGTGGTGCCTTCCTCCCGGGGCTCATACCCCATCTGAGGCACAACACGGACCACACTGGCTCCGTGCCAGCTGGGGTCTCGGGAGCGGCCTTAAATCACACAGCTTTCCTGAGGCGGGAGCATGACCGGGACCCTGGTCGTAGATCACCGGGCACGTGACCGACCTCCTACATCACCTAACGCCGTAAGGCCTCCAAGGCACCTGGGAATGCTCTCTCCAAAGGTTTGGCTGCACAGGGGTTTCGGGAGTAATTGTCCTCATCTGTAACTTTCCTTGCACGCAGGAGGGCTGTCTTTCCCCTTCTCCATTCTCTCCCCTTCTCATGCTATTTTTTTTCCTTCCCCTTTCTTCCCTTCCTTTCTCCTCTTTTGTTTTCTAGGAGGGAGTGGTGCTCCTGTTGTCCTTGTGTAGAAAGATGCAGTGTGATCAAGGTGGATAAACCAAGGCAAGGGATGGAAGATGCACTCAGGATCCTAGAGCATAAGGGTGGCAAACCCAGGAGAAAAATCCACTGGGAAGTGACCCTGTAGAGAAGCGTAGCCAGAATATGCGAGGTTCTCTGGGAGAGGCTGGTGGTGGGGCAAATGAGTGTGGTCTTGGGGTTTGGACAGACCTGGCTTTGAATCCTGGCTCCCTCTGTTACTTGATGAGACATTGGAAGGAACTTCACAGCATCTTGGGAAGAGGGCAGACTCTGGGGGCAGTCAGATATTGGTCTGAATGCCTGTCCTGCTTCTTCCTGGACCTGACCTCCTCTCTCAAGCTTCCCTTTTCTCTTTTGCTGGCAGTGGGACAAGAATAGTGAGCCCTTCACCATGCTGTGATGAAGTGTGAAGGCAACGACAAGCGTAGAGGTGCCTGACAAACTGTAAAGTGTCCTACAGACCAGCGATGGCATCGATCACGGTCGTTAACCTCCATGAATGGCACGGCATGGACTCCTGAGGGGCACATGGTCCAGGAGCATCTTCCCCCAGAGCTGCCCCTGCTGGAGGAGATTCTGGTGCTGGGTCCTCTGAAGGGAGTCCCAGATAACCGCTCTTTGAACAAGTCAGATATAAAGTGGGGAGAGGGGGAAAGAGGGATGATATGTCCTTGGCCACTTGCCATCTGGATGAGGCAGTGGGAGCTTGGGAAAGAGGTCCTGTGTGGCTTTGTGGATGGAGAAAATAAAAGAGTCCTGTGTTTTCTTTGGTCATTGTTTGGCTGACCCGGGAGATGGCCACACGCATAGAATGGTTATTGTGTAACATCTGTTCCCCAATTAGCAGGGTCTTTGGGGCAGCTGGACCGGCAGCGGGGCCGCTCATGTGTTGGTGGGAGCATGGGCTCTGGAATCCCGCAGATCTGGCTATCTGCGTGACCCAGGGCATGCTTTCCCAGACTTGGTTCCTATACCCATGAAAGAGAGCCTCTAATTCAGGCCCTGTGGAAGTCTAAAGCCACCTGAGGGCTTCTGAGAATTCCCTGGATGGGGTGCGGGATAATAGTCCATGGTCACCCGGGTCCCTGGCTCTGCTCTGCCTCGGTTCTGTGCCTGTGGTGATCCAGACAGGAAATTGCTCCACTTCTCCCAACTTCCCCTTACACAACCCCCCTGGGTCCCAGTTTGTGAAGATTTGGGAGAAAGATGGAGGAGTTTATATCATAGAAATGCTGACGACTTTAAAAGGGACTCAAGGCGTCTCCATCCTTATCATGTTCTTTACCTGCTCATTCACTGTGATGTTTGTTTTCTGTGTCAGTTTGACTGGGCAAAGGGAAGCCCAGAGAGCTGGTAGAACTTTATGTCTGGGAGTGTCTGGGAGGGTTTCCAGAAGAGATGAGCCTCTGAATCAGTAGACAGGGCTTCCCTGGTGGCGCAGCGGTTGAGAGTCTGCCTGCCAATGCAGGGGACACGGGTTCGCGCCCTGGTCTGGGAAGATCCCACATGCCGCGGAGCAACTAGGCCCGTGAGCCACAACTACTGAGCCTGCGCGTCTGGAGCCTGTGCTCCGCAACAAGAGAGGCCGCGATAGTGAGAGGCCCGCGCACCGCGATGAAGAGTGGCCCCCGCTTGCCACAACTAGAGAAAGCCCTCGCACAGAAACGAAGACCCAACACAGCCAAAAATAAAATAAATAAATTAAAAAAAAAAAAAAACTGTCATTTTGAATCAGTAGACAGTAAAGGAAGATGGTCTTCACCAATGCGGGCGGGCATCATCCAATCCACTGGGGGCCCAAATAGAACAAGAAGACGGAGGAAGGGTGAATTCGCTCTCTCTGCTGGAGCTGGGACGTCCATCTTCTACTGCCCTTGGATGTGGGTGCTCCAGGCTTTCAGAATCAGACCGGAACTTACACCATCAGCCCCTTGATTCTCAGGCCTTCAGACTCTACTGAATTGTACCACCAGCTTTCTTGATTCTCCAGCTTACAGACTGCAGACGGTGGCGCTTCATGGCCTCCTTAACAACATAAGCCAATTCCTATAATAAATCTCCTCTTATGTGTATCTCTCTCTGTCCCGTTGGGTCTGTTTCTCTGGAGAAGCCTGACTAATACAACCACCCACTGGTTTTCATCCCTTGTAGCCCTCCCAGCCACGCCCCATCTGTCTGGGTCCCTGTGTCAGTTTCCTAGCACTGCCATCACAAAGTACCACAAACTGGGGAGGCTTCACACAACAGAAATTTATTTTCTTACGGTTCTGGAGGCTAGAAGTCTTGCAAAATGAATGTGTTGGCAGGACCATGGTCCCTCCAAAGCCTCTAGAGTAGGATCCCTCCTTGTCTCTTCCAGTTGCTGGAAGCCCCAGGCGTTCCTTGGCTTGTGGCAGCATCACTCCAGGCTCTGTCTCTGTCTTTGCATTGCCACCCTCCTTCTGTTTGTGAGCGGCTCTGTCTTCACATGGCATTCTCCTCCCTGTGTCTCTGGTTCCTCTTCTTATAAGGACACCAGTCATATTGGATTAGACCCACCCTAATCAATTATAATGTCATTCTAGTCATTTCCAAATAAGGTCACATGCATATGTGTTGGAGGTTAAGACTTCAGTAGCTCTTTTAGGGGGACACGTTTCAACCCACCACAATCTTCTTTCCTCTTCTATTATTTCATCTCTCCACCTCCTCACCCTTCCCTTCTAGGATTGACCCCCAACCCTGCAAAGCTCCACTTCCTTCTCTATAATGCAGAACACTTTAGCCCTCCTGGGCACCTACACCCAAGGTCTATTGTCATTTATCTAAAACCATCAAGATGATACAGCTATCAATCTAGCAGAGTCCATCCTTCCTAGAAGCTAGACCACAGCTTCTTTCTTTGTCTTCCTCCTCACACTTAGTACACAAATGGGATCATGTTATATGTACTGGGCTATACCTTGCTTTTTAATACTTTGCAATGAATCATGAACCTCTTTCTATGTCAACAAATATACTTCTATGGCCTGTTTTCAAAGGGCAATGTAGAACTTTGTCACGTGGGCCTCTTCAAAATTTAATACACCAATCACCAAAAGCATGGAGGCTGCTTCCACTTTTGCACAACTGATGGCATTACCATGATAAGCATCCTCATATCCACCCTCGCAAGCCTGAGTTCTGGAATTCGGTGGCTTTCCCCCGATGGGCTGTTATCTGTGTGCACGTCCTCTGGGTGAACAGGAGGTACACGCTTTGCCAAGCCAGCGAAATCATTGCAGCCAGAGCTAAAGATGGGGGCAAGTTCCTGACGCAGCGCCTTGCGCTGGCCATTAATAAGCCCGAATGATGTTCTGATGCCTTCATTCTGCAGGCCTGTCTAATTCTGGAAGGAAACAGATGGCGCCCTTCCTGGAGTCAGTGTTTGGAAACATACAACAAAAGGGAAGCTTTATTAACACTGGAAACGGACTCTCACCTCGGGTTTCCTCTTCCATACCTGTCTCGTTCATCTCACAGCTCAATGAACTGTTAATGTCACATAGATCTTTTGTTCCAGCCTTGAATCCAGTTACTCCAGGCTTCTGCTAGCTGCCGACAGATGAGATTTAGTCTACCCAGGGAGCAAGAGAAAGATGGAGAAATCAAATCTGTATAGAGGGTCCTGGCAGAGCTGGGGTGGGGATGGGGAAGTACATATTGTCTTTTGATCCATGTGGGATCAGAGGCTTGCCCCCTCTCGTGGTGGTGTGATTGTGAACTTCAGATCTGTTTTCCTGTGTTGATGAAGGCCTCCCATTCAATCCATTCTTTGGCAAAAAGCCTTGAGTTGACTATGGCTTTTGCTTGTCTATTTGAAGAGAAGCCAAGAGCAACTGGGATTGCAGAAAGGGGCACCAAAAATGACCCATCATTTAAACCCGATTTCCCTTATAGATGAGTCCATCCCAGAGGACAAAGTGAGATTAAGATAAATGGTCATTTAAAGGCGAAAGCCAGGATGCCTTATCCTACTTGTCTGGATGTGCCTGACACCCTCCTTGATTTGACCTTGAGTTGGCCACGTAAGTATGAGGGTGGGGTGAACTAGAGAAGGGCATTCCAGGCAGAAGGAACAGTAAGCCAAAGGCACAGAAGCATGAAATTGTTTGTTCATTGGTAGGATGGCCACTCCCATCACCCTTTGGCAATTGACTCGAAATTCAGATCGACTCTTGAAGGTCATATGATTTGCTAAGGGCCATCAGAGACATGTGGGTTCACCCATCATGGCTAAGAATTTAACATCTCATCAAACTTAGAGTATTTAAATCTCAATTTAGTATTTATTTGGGAGGGACAGGGAAAGAGTTTTTGATTCATAAAAAATATGCACCTCTTTATTTAGTTAAAACCCCAGAAGACTTATTACAAGATTTTCCAGCTTATATACCTCTTGGGGAGTATTCTTAAAGAATCAGCTGGCTGGTGCAGAGTTGGGATGTGAAGCTGTATCTTGCTGTTTGTACAGATTTAGGTGGTGACTGTAGGGGTTTTGCTTTCTATGACAAGGGACAGGGCTAGTTGACTGTCTTCCATTATGTAAGGAGTTGCAGGCAGAAATCTGAGTTACCTGACACCACATTTCTGGTGGATTTCAGTGAGGCTTTGTTTAGCTCCTCTTACAGACTGGTATAAACTGGGATCCTGGGCAGCGCTCAGCTGCCAAGTGCTTATTCTAGCTTTCCTACGGTTCCAGAATGAACTGGGGTCGCAGCTAATTCTTCTGGCTGGTGGTGACATCCTTTCCCAATTATATTATGCTTCTTATTTTATCCAATCCAAACTCATCAGTTTTACTCCTGTCCAAATATTGACTCCAACAAATATCACCTGACTCTCCCAGCCCGAACGAAGAGGAAGGTAGAAGGAAAAAAAAAAAAAAAAAAAAGAGGACGAGGGCTTTCTCTAGTTGCGGCGAGCGGGGGCCACTCTTCATCGCGGTGCGCGGGCCTCTCACTGTCGTGGCCTCTCCCATTGCGGAGCACAGGCTCCAGACGCGCAGGCTCAGCAGTTGTGGCTCACGGGCCTAGTCGCTCTGCGGCATGTGGGATCTTCCCAGACCAGGGCTCGAACCCGTGTCCCCTGCATTGGCAGGCAGATTCTCAACCACTGTGCCACCAGGGAAGCCCCCAGGAACATTTCTTTAAAGGTGGAGCCCCCTCCAAAGTCTCTTGGGATCCCATAAGCCACCGCTGAGACTGGAGGCCCCAATTAAGGATTTGTCATGATTCTTTCATACCTGGGCCAAGGGCTGCCCTGTGCAGGTCAGGAAGAGAGAGTTGGAGAAGCAAATTGGTGTTGTAAACAAGCTCTCAAGGGCAATGTTTTCTTGAGACAAGAAATTGTTTACAAGCTCCACGGGAGCGTCATTTACATAAAACAATCATGATGCTCATTATGAAGCATTTTCATTTATTTATTAAAACAGGTACCTGCAGGACTTGGTGAATCTTTCTTTGCTGGGTTCTGTGGATTCCTGTTCCTCCAAAGGGGGATTTTGGAGGAATATTTGTTCCTTTATCATTTTCAATCTGATGATGGTAACAAGTACCATTTTCTGAGGGCTTACTCAGGGCCAGTCACTTTTGATATGTTGTATTGTTTAATCTTCACGATGACCTGGTGAGGTTGGGCATATCATCCGGTTTGATAAAGGAAGGAAATGAGATGCGCAGATACGTGGTGACTCATTCAAGGCTTCTTAGCAGGTGAGCAGTGGGGCCGGGCTGCTGCTTCTCGGGGGAAGATTGGATGGGATGGAGTTGTGTTTGGACTAAAGGGCAGGCAGGAAGCCTGCACAATTGTTTTATGTATCTCCTTGCACTGTTCCAGGCTTAGCAGAGGGTTAAGGAGATCCAGAGTATTTGCTGAAAGAGAAATTTGACAATGGGGGCTGGGAGTGGGGAATGGCACACAACTGAGAGTCATTTTGGCTTCAACCTTGACCTGATAGGGGAAATTTGGGTCCAGCCCTGCCATGGGGGTCAAATCACATATTCCCTCTGGACTTCCTCTTCTCTGCTTATAAAATGTGGGAAATTAACTAGTTTAAGAGGTTCATGGATCTTGCTGAGATCCAGGTAGGGTTCTTGGATGGTGGACCCATGAAATTAAATGTGGGTGTTTCAGATTCTCAAAATGTGTTTTGACCTAACAACAAGGTGACAATTTATGGAGTGCTTATTAAATGCTGAATACTACGCTCTTTAGGTTATGTGATTTAATTCTCATAAAGCCCTACAAAGTAAGGATCATTATTTTCATGTTTTTTTAACTTTTTGGGGGGGTTTATTTATTTGTTTATTTATTTATTTATGGCTGTGTTGGGTCTTCGTTTCTGTGCGAGGGCTTTCTCTAGTTGTGGCCAGTGGGGGCCACTCTTCATCGCGGTGCACGGGCCTCTTACTATCGCGGCCTCTGTTGTTGCGGAGCACAGGCTCCAGACGCGCAGGCTCAGTAGTTGTGGCTCACGGGCCTAGTCGCTCCGCGGCATGTGGAATCTTCCCAGACCAGGGCTCGAACCCGTGTCCCCTGCATTGGCAGGCAGATTCTCAACCACTGCGCCACCAGGGAAGCCCCCATTATTTTCATTGTACAAGTGGGTGATACTCAGGCTCAGGGAGGTTGAACAACTTAGTTGAGACTAAAGTTAAAGCTAGTGAGTGGCAGAGACCAGGGTAAGACCCCAGGGAGCCCTTGCCCTTAGCCATCACTGTGGAATATCATTATTCCAAGCTACTTCTTCCGGCCTCAAAGATGTAAAGAATGACTGCATGGAATCAGAGTCTCCGGCAAATTGTGGTTCGGGGGAGGGGCTGGTAGGGATTGTTGATTAGTACACCCCTTTAACCTCCCACCCCTGGAAAAGGGAAGTCACCGGTTTATTCGGCTGCTCAGCCATTCATTCAAGAAACACCAGGCTCCCACGACGGGCTGACCCTGTGCCAGGTGCAGCGGGTAAGGAGCTCTCCCTGAGCTCACGGCCTTACAGGTGAGTCCTACGTGAAAGCCTATGGCAGGAAGTGGTCAGGACCAAGCTGGGGCAGGGCTGAAGTACTGAGGCCTGGGGGAGGGGCCCCGATCCTGCCTGGGGCAGATGGAAGGACAGGAAAGGCCTTCCTCCAGTGGCTCACTCATTTGGGTTTTGCAGAGCTTCTGTGAGTCAGGGTGTATCCCAGCGGCCCACACTAGGAGAGCTTTACAGCACAACGATAACCCCTATCATTTTTGGGCCTTTACTTCTCCTTCATGCTGGCAAGCCTGATCTCATTCAACCCTCGAACCGATCCCCTGCGTGGATACTGTTGTCCCCATTTCACAGTTGGGAAAACCAAGGCTCAAAAAGGTGGAGCAACTGGACAAAGTTTATGCAACAAGAAATGGCAAAGGCAGGATTGACACTCGTGTCTATCTGGTCTGGGCACCTCCCCTCCGAGCACGTGGCCTCCCTCATCCTAGCAGGAGAAGACCAGTCAGGGTCCAGGAGGGTAGCAGGTTCATATATTGGAGGAGGTGCCCTGCAGATACAGTGTATCTTCTCCATTTAGAGGGTGAGGGCCTGAGGACCAGAGAGGGAGCTGTTCTGCCCAAGGCCAGGTGAGTAATCAGCTCCAGAGCTGGGATTCCAGTCTGTGCCTGCCTGATGCCAGAGGCCATGCATGCCCTTCTCATCAAGCACAAAAGCAGGCCTTGTTAAACCACACCTGAACTCCAGGCTAAAGAATCCCCACCACCAGCTTCACTCATCCTTATGGGCTGTGTGAGTTTAATACCATCACGCAGCTCTGACTGGCTACCTGGGTTTGAATCTATGCTTTGCTCTTTATTAGCTGTGTGACCTAAGGCAGGTTTCTTGGCCCCTCTGAGCATCTCTTTTCTCAATTGTTAGATGGGGGATAAGAGTATAATACTGACTTCTGAGAGTGAGGATGAACTAAGACATGTTTCCTGGCCAAGAGTGACTAACTGCTCCATCGTTGTTATTTTCATTGTTATTTCAATGTTATTTTCATTGTTATTTCAATGTTATTTTCATTGCAAACAGGAAGGCATTCAATAAGTTATAAAGTTGCTGTATTGATGGAGATGGTATCTTTCTGCCTCTTCTGAGGCTGTCATTCTTGGATTCTGTTATTATTCTTGTAGGTGATATTGCTTCCAAACCAGGCACATAATTAGCAAAGGTGGTTTAGCTCCAAGGGGCCGGGTTGTGCAGTCATGGGGTGATGGCCTGGTGGGGCTCACAGTGTGTTGGGAGGGGGAGCCGAGGGCTTAGCTGTGGGCCCTGACCTCTGCACCCCTGCATTCCTGCCTTGCCTCCTCCACGATGCTCCCTCCCCGCTTCCCGCCCACTTGAGCCCTAAAGCTGTAGCTGTTTGCTCCTGAGAAGGAAAGAAACACAAGCCACAGTTCTGTCCAGTCCCGCTTGCTCCAGTTAATGTAAGAAAACAAAAATGTGGCCACACACATGATTCGTGAAGAAGCTGAGAGCCGGGGATTCGTGAGAGACCCCATGGCTGTACAAGGCAGAGCTGGAGCGCAAACCCTGGTTTTTATCTCCCAAGCAAGCTCTCTTTCTCTCGCTCATCTGCCTCTTCTTTCTGTCTCTTTCTCTTTTGAGAGACTGAATATACACATGGACAACGGCCAGACCATAGATGACAATAGAACTCTAACCCACCCCCTCGGCAGCAGTTAGCCCCAAATGGTCAGGAATGGGTCAATGGCTGCCGGCTTCCCTATTTTCTGCCCTGGCTTTCAACTCGGGACTAACCAGGAAAAGCCAGATGTGTTCCCCAAACCCACTGCATAAGACGACCCACTTCAATGCAAATCAAGACTACAATGAGGTATCACCTCACACCACTCAGTATGGCCATCATGAAAAAATCTACAAACAATAAATGCTGGAGAGGGTGTGGAGAAAAGGGAACCCTCTTGCACTGTTGGTGGGAATGTAAATTGATACAGCCGCTATGGAGAACAGTATGGAGGTTCCTTAAAACACTAAAAATAGAACTACCATACGACCCAGCAATCCCACTACTGGGCATATACCCTGAGAAAACCATAATTCAAAAAGAGTCATGCACCACAATGTTCATTGCAGCTCTATTTACAGTAGCCAGGACATGGAAGCAACCTAAGTGTCCATGGACAGGTGAATGGATAAAGAAGATGTGGCACATATATACAATGGAATATTACTCAGCCATAAAAAGAAACGAAATTGAGTTATTTGTAGTGAGATGGATGGACCTAGAGTCTGTCACACAGAGTGAAGTAAGTCAGAAAGAGAAAAACAAATACTATATGGTAACACATATATATGGAATCTAAAAAAAAAAAATTATTCTGAAGAACCTAGGGGCAGGACGGGAATAAAGACGCAGACATAGAGAATGGACTTGAAGACATGGGAGGGGGGAAGGGTAAGGCTGGGACAAAGTGAGAGAGTGGCATGGACATATATACACTACCAAATGTAAAATAGATAGCTAGTGGGAAGCAGCCGCATAGCACAGGGAGATCAGCTCGGTGCTTTGTGACCACCTAGAGGGGTGGGAGGGAGATGCAAGAGGGAGGAGATATGGGGATATATGTATATGTATATGTATAGCTGATTCACTTTGTTATAAAGCAGAAACTAACACAGCATTGTAAAGCAATTATACTCCAATAAAGTTGTTAAAAAAAAAAAAAGATGACCCACTTCTAGTCGGCCCACCTCCAGCTTCCCCATGCCAACATCCTCCAATCTGACACATGTGAAGCCTTCCCTTGCATTCCCCGTAAGGCTTTCCCACTTCCCTGCCTGCCTTTCAGCGTCTGCCAAACACAAGGGATGGTGGCTGACTCCGCCGCTAGAGCACAGGTGGAATAAATAGCCTCTGTCTGTTCTCATTTGGGTGGTCTTCATTTATTTCCACACCCTCCACCCCTGCAAATCTGCTTTCTAGCCCAGGACAGCGAGAAGAGCAAGGCATCAGGACTGTCATATGACGGCTGTAGGGGTCTGTTCACCACTCACTCATTGCCTCGCGAGTCTTCCCCAAATTCTGTGACCCTGGCATTCAATTAAGTTAAATTAAAACCCACCAGTGACAGCTCAGGGACAAAGTGTTACTCCCATCCCAGGGCTAGAGTGGGATGTGGTCATACGTGCTGGATCTCAAGGTGTTCAAATACAACAAAAGTGTGGCCCCGAGGGCTCTGGGCCTCAGTTTCCTCATCTGTAACATGGACACAATACTGCCTGCCTTGTGAGGTAGCTGCAAATTGTGAGAATGAATGAGATCATTTGTTTCTTAAACCAACAGATATTTATTGAGTGTCTATTACGTATCATACATCGGGGAGACAGCAATGAGCAAAACAAAAACCCTATGCGACCCTCACCAACCCTCAGGGAGATTACATTCTACTTTGGGGAGACAGAAAACACACACACACAAACACAATATATGTGATGGTGGGAATGCAAAATGATACAGCCACTTTGGAAAACACTTTGGCTGTCTTATAAAATTAAACATACCCTTACCATGTGACCCCACAATCTCACTCCTATGCATTTGTCCAAGAGAAATGAAAGCATCTGTTCACACAAAACCCCGAATGCAGATGTTTATTTATAATCCTCAAACACTGGAAGCACCCAAATGTTCTTTACTGGGTGAATGGCTAAACAAATCTTGATAAAATGGAATACTACACAGCAGTACAAAGGAACAGACTACTGTTGAAAGCTTGCATAGAACAAAAGGCTGACCATCCCTGGAAGAAAAGGGAATTCCTCCTGCCTGACTGCTTTTGAGCTGAGATGTCGTCATTTTTTCCTGTCTTTGGACTCTTCCTGAAACATCTGTTCTTCCTGAGTCTTGAGCTGGCCAGTCTTCTGATTGGAACTACTCCATCAGGTGTCCTGGTTCTCCAGCTTATAGACTATAGCTCTTGGGACCTGTCAGCCTCCGTAATCATGTTAGCCAATCCCTTATGATAAATCTCCTTATATCTCAATCTCTATCTACTATTGGTTCTGTTTCTCTGGAGAACCCTCACTAGTACAAAGGGTTAAAGGAGCAACTTTATCTGAAAGTGCTTTGGCAGCTCTGCAGGGCTTTATACACAGAAAGGATGGGTATTGTCACTATTTTACTTGGCCTTCCCTGACCTCAGTTTTCATCTCTGTAAAATGGCCTCAGGGGGTTGTTGTGAGACTTTTCTGGCCACCCTATCTAATTTGCACCCCGTCCCCTCATCTTTATCTTTCTCCTTGGCAATGATCACTCTACAGGTTACTTATCTTGCCTATTGTTGACGGTCTCTCCCACTGGAATAGAAGCAGGGATTTTGCTGTTTTGGCACCAAAACAGTACCTGGCCCATATTACCTGCTCAATAAATATACCCATATGAATGGATATGTCTTGTCGATCACCTGCCTATCCAGCTACTAGCCCAGGGGCTGAGCAAAGGAGGTGCACCCACCATGTTTGCTGAATGAATGAATGAATGAATGAACACACATACATGAGAGCACAGACCCACAGGAGTCAGAAACTGAAAACAAAATCCAGTGTTGGTGGAGGGAGAGCCCTAGTTCTTTCTGGGTTTCTGACAATATGCTTCTTATTAAAATGTACTCTAGGGAACAGAAACTGGTCTTTTGCTTTTAACTCTATTGTCACCCCTTAAGCCCCTGTCTCCACAGCCATAAACATCCTGCTCCCTGCAGGAGGGGTTGGTCTGGAGACGCCCACGAAGTTTCCACAAATAGTGTGGGTCCAGTTCCGTGGCATCCGTGAGCACTTGCTCCAGGGCTCTGGCTTGTCTGCTTCTCTGCGATAATCCCTTTTAGATGAGGATGGACCCGGCTGCAGCCTTGCTCTTCTCCGAGTGTTTACTAGGTGCGTATCCAGCCTGTTTCATATGGATTAGGCCAAGGCACGGAGTCCTTGCCTGTTTCCCGGTGCATTTTCAGAACCTCGTGAAATTACATTATAGATTCATTGTATAAACAGGATACTGAGCACAGCCATTGTCAGGCAGCCCACAGTCAAACTGCGGCCATCCCCAGACTGGCTGACGCCCACGCCAGCTGCCTGCAAACCTTGCGCAATAAACTGGTCACACGTTTGTTTATTTAACCTCCAGCTTCTAAAGGCCAATTTGGTAGCGAAAATGACCTTTTTGCACACTTCAGCTGGGAGATAACGGGAGGAGGGAGGTGTCTGGCAGTTGCGAGGCCGGAGGTGTCCCCTTTCAAGTCTAAAGGGGGTTTGGGGGTCAGAGGTGTTGGGGCAAAGTGCAGGGCTGGCGGCTCCACAGCTGCGTGGCCTTGAACAAAGTCCTAAATAAACCCTCTGAGCCTCATTTTCCTCATTACAGACCTGGAAATATCTATGCCACCCAGTTATAAGAAGTAGATTACATATAAGTTACAAGTAAATTACACCTGTGTCATGTGTGAGCCCAGACCTGACAGTAGGTGCTGAGCAAACGTTAGGTATTTTAATGCACTTCACTACTTCACTCATTCATTCATCGCTGTTAGCGCACGAATAATTACTGAGAATATACCACGTTTACAAATATAGAGAGCTTGACCTTCACAGTTAGAGTTGTGGGTTTGAGTTGTGGTCCTATAATCTACAGGAAGGAAACTCTCTGAGCCTCAGTTTCCAAATTTGTAAGTAAGAACTTCATCTCTCTTGTGATTGTTGTTGGGATTAAACAGGATAGAGATTGTGAAGGTGGTGTAAAAATGACAAAGTGTGATATTCGCGTTGGTTGTTCTTATAATGATAATAGCACACACTTAAAAGCAGGTCTTCTAAGGATTTAATATGTATTAATTCATTTTCTCCTTATAACAACCCTAAAGGGTAGGTATTGTTATTATTCTCATGTTGCATATGAGGAAACTGGGACACAGAGATGTTAAGTAAGTAACTTGCCCCAGGTCATCCAGTGGGTAAGAAATGGAGCTGGAAATGGACTCCAGGTGGTCTGGCTCTAGAGTCCTGGCTTTTGACCACTTTTCTATGCTGCCCCATCATAGTAATCAAATAGCAGGCCGCACTTACTTAGTGCCTACTCTGGGCCCAATGTTGTTTCAGAATATATACCCACCTTATCTCGAGTCCCCACATATTGGCAGGTGCCGGCTTCTAATTGGTTCTTGATGGCAACGATAGAAATCCTTTCTCCTTATCTTAAGGAGGAAAAGGAGTTTATCGGAAGGATAGCAGGGAACTCACGAAGTTGATATGAAGGTTGGAGAACCATGGGCAAGAGCCCAGGCAGGCAGATGCAGCCAAGATCCAAGATCAAGGCCACCTCTGAACGTCTGGCTCTGCTCAGGTCCTGTGCTCTGAGCTCTCTGTGTTTTGGGATTGGATGGGCAGGGTATTGCCCTCCTTTGGCTTCCAGAATGGGAAGAGGGGCTTCAGCTCTTTCTTAACTTGGAAATCTATGACTTAGATATTCTGCAGCCCCAAATGACAAATGATGGAAGCCAGTTAGCCAACATGGAGGGTTAATACTTTGCCCCAAGTCCTGAAGCTGATAAAACAGTTCAGTGGTACCTGGCTGAGCACCAATGGTCCTCCCAGACCCCAGGCTGCCTTCCTGAGGACACACATGGGTATGACATAGTTCCTCCGGATGTGTCTTAATTTCATTCTTTAAAATCCAAGGCTGTCTCAAAAATATTTATATCCTTTGGTCTGGTTTTGCTACTTTAAGTTCTTTGCGCTATGGTAATAATAAATGAAGACTATTCAGATTTATACAGAAGGATGTGCATGGCAACATTATTATAGGGGATACCGGTTCCAACTTAAACATCCAACATCAGGGGATCTTTAAGAAAGGTGTCTAAATAGGTTGGAATATTACAAAACATTTACAATGACTTAAGAAAATCAATACAAGTAAAACAAAATATAACAAAAATAGAACTGATTATAGCATATGATCTAAATTTGGGGGGAAAAGTCTCTCATATACATAAAAAAAAGACTAGAAAGAAATATGCTTAACTTTCAGTAGTGATTATTTTTGGTTGGAGGGGTTATGATGATTTTGTTTCTTTATCTTTCTTTTCTATCCACATTTTCTATAACTAACATGCATTTCTGTTACAAACAGAAAAAGAGTCAAGAAAAACAAAGTTAGACCATCCACGATGGCAAAACTTTGTGGTGAAAATGGCACCGGTATACTCCACTGGGATAGCATCGATTGGTACAGTTCTTTTGGGGAAAAAAAATCACTGTAATAGATAAGTGTTCTAATGAGCTTTATGCCCTTTGATTCCAAATACTGACTTCTGGGAATTTCTCTTTTATTCTGGGGGTATCATTCATTAGAAGCCAAGAGCTATGTGCAATGAAGATGCTCATTATAGCATTATCTCTAATAACAAACACTGTATAAAAGCTTGATGTCCAACAATTGGTGAATAGTTTTGTAAATTATGGTGCATCAACGCAAATGGGTATTATGGCGCCGTTAAAATGATAATTATAATACAAAGACGGTAGCAACACAGAATACATTTATGATGGGATGCCAGTGCCCAATGAAGAGTAACAAGTCTGCAACCACTTCACATGTGTCAGTGCCCAGAGCCCAGAGTAGATGCTCAAAACATGAAAAGGAAAAGAATTATCGTGGTGGTATGAATGGGTTCAGGGAGATTATTATTAGCTCGTTTTCTTTTTTATTTATTTATTTATTTATTTATTTATTTATTTATTCTTGGCTGCATTGGGTCTTCGTTGCTGCTTGCGGTCTTTCTCTAGTTGCAGAGAGCGGGGGCCACTCCTCGCCGTGGCTCGCGGGCTCCTCACTGTGGTGGCCTCTCTCGTTGCAGAGCACGGGCTCTAGTTGCGTAGGCTCTAGTAGTTGTGGCCCACGGGCCCAGCCGCTCCGCGGCATGTGGGATCCTCCCGGACCAGGGATCGAACCCGTGTCCCCTGCATTGGCAGGCGGACTCCCAACCACTGCGCCACCAGGGAAGCCCTAGCTCGTTTTCTTAAAACTTTATGTAAATACTGTTGATACTTCATCTTCTTGCTGACACTGGCATTTCATGGAACAAAGCCCTTTTAGATATTGGTTTAAAGTAGGGAGAGTGCTGGGTGGGCTCTGCAAAATGAAAATAATTGAGTAAGGGGCTATAGAGGAGGCTGAGTATGGTTTGCACGGCTCTCTGCAGCCCTCTGGGTTTCAGGTCTACTTCTGCAAAATGGGGGGAGGGTGAGACTTCATCCCTGGGAATCTCCCAGCTCTGCTATTTTCCAAATCTCAGATATTTATGGAACTCAATTGCCAGGTGCTTTGTAATGCACTTTGCTAACACCCACTCTTTGGGGTTGGTCCTATCACTGGCATCATTTTAAGGTCATGGAAACTCAGATTAAGAACAGTGAAATGGTTTCTGCAAGATGAAAAGCCAGCAAGTGGTGAAGCCAAAGATTCATATTTCTCACATTTTATTTTCCTGGCCCAGCATCACTTTAGCCTGTGAGGTCCATCGTGCCCTGGACCTCATTCACTCCTTCCTCTTCTCCAGCTCTCTGGAGATTTTAGACCCAGCTGATTTGTCCCAGTTGCCCTTTGACCTCAGGTTCACCAGTCAGTCATATTCATTGTCTGGGGATGGAGATGGAGAAGGTATAGATTTGCATTTGTGTTGTGGGGTTTAAAAAGGTGCATTAGGAAACCATTGGTTCCTTATTTCTTTATGATGTGCATCTTTTTCCTAAAAGTGGGACAATCAGGGAAATCAGCTCTGGCTAAACAAGGGTACGTTCAGTTTATGGCCGATCTAATTTCCGGTAACTGCTAATGCTATTTGTACTGACTAATGGATTAAACAACCACATATGTCCTAAGGGTCTATTCTGTGCTATAGATGAGAGAGATGGGGTGTCTGCCCTCAAGGGTCTCAGTGATAAGTGTCCTAGTGCATATTCAGATTGGGGGAGAGACAAGGAAGATCTGATGCAGAGAAATCCAAACACACAATGTTAAGCACTTCCAGCATACCTGAAATTGTCTGTGAGGTTCATAGAATGAAATAATAATTTTTATAAAGAAAAAAGAAGAGGGAAAGGCAGAATAGGAGTTTAAGGATTACACGGTACCGAAGCACGTTCACCACGGCAATCAGTGCCGCGGCTTTCCTGAGTAATCACCGGCATGGAGAAGAGGCGCTCGCTGCCCATGGGAAGAGCCCTGGTTTAGAGGGACTGGTTCTGGTCCCAGGGCTGCCTCCTGTTGCGTGATCTGGAGCAGGATACAGAAGCCCAGGGCCCTTGGCTGGGTGGGGTCTTAAAGAGTAACCAGTTCAGCCCCATCCCATTCTGAGCCTGGAAATCCCTTTATCCCACTAGATGAGAAAGACAATGAAAGGACAGCTAATGTGGTAGCCACTCCTGTTGGAAGGCCTACTATGCGCCCCTCCAATCGGTCTGCATTCAAACATCATGGCAGTACCATGACGTTATTAATCAGATCTTAGAATCTTATTGTAGTGCCTGAGAATCTGAGACCCAAAAGGAGAGAAAGAGAGAAGAGAGACAGACAGACAGACACACACACACACACACAGAGAAAGAGAGAGAGAGAGAGAGCTGTTTACTCTGGGGCAGGTTCTGGGTCCACCTAGGACTTCTGTGGCATAAGTAAAAGGAGAGGAGAAGGTCAGAGAGAGCAAGATTCCTGGGCTCCCTCCCATGCAAGCAAAGAACCCTGGGCCAGATTACTAACAGAAGAGAGAACTACGTCCACATGCGTGGCCTCTAGTGAACAGCGGCCCTTCCCATCAAGAAACCTGGCCCAGCCCAAGTTCTGGCACTGGACTTACACTCCATTTACAACTCTTCTGGGAGCAGGGGTTGGGGGAGGATGGTGGTGATGGCTGTGGTCAGTGTCAGGAAGGAAGTGTTTTGAAACCTCCTGTGGCAATCTCCTTTCTGGATAAAGTAGGGATAACAGCATCTCCTCTAAGTGTTGCAACGAGGCCCAAGTGAGCTAATGTACAGGGAGGGTTTCTGTAAGCTGGGAAATGCTCCGTTCGTGAAGGGGGTGGCTAAGAGTCTCGTGGCCAGGCCATGGCTACATCTTAGGCTGTGTGCCCCAAGCAAGTCTCCCAGTACGGGGGAGTCACTTCCGGGTCTCGTTTGCTCCTCTGCCACTTGTCATGGAGACAGGAGAAGCACTGCTGAGTTTGCTGGTCCCCAAACACACCAGCTGCACTCCCAGCTCTGGGCCGTGCCTCTGCTGCTCTCTCTACCTGGACCGCTTTTCCTCCAGGCCTGTTCTCCCCATCCTGCTCTTCTGTTCCCTATAGGCTGGGGCAGAGGCTCTAAGTGTCCTGCCCAGGTCCTCCAGTGCTGGGAGTGTTGGCTGCGGGTGGTCCCAGCTGTCTCCTTTCTTCAGAGATGTCGTTGGCTAAGCGAAGCCACCTCGGCCAGTATATTATGCCCTCCCCCTGCCCCCGCCGCTCACCCCTGATTAGGTCAAAGCTGGACTTTAGCTGAATCCACATCCTTAATCCTTTCTCAGCACCCGAGTCCTAGTCTCTGCTTCTAGGGGACTAAGTTAAGACACAGCTCTAATGAGAACCTACTTGGTTGTCTCTCTTGAAGCCCTTTGCCCTGTGCTAGACTCCTGGGGACTGATGCCTGAGATGTGCTCTGTACCTTCAAGAAGATTCCAGAGACCTGGCTTTTCATCTTGGGTTCATCCCTAATGGGCTGCCTAACTTCAGACAAGACCCTCCCTTCTCTGGGGCCTCATTGTCCCATTCGTAAATCAAGGACATCGGGCTGCAGGGTCACTAAAGCTCTCAGCTGGCTCACTGTCTCAAGGACTGAGTCTTCTCTTCAGACAGCCTGTCTGATTTTCATGGCATCAATATTTCTCTAATCATCACCTCCCTTCATTTTCTCCGGGGACTGAAATGAAAGCTAACTGGTTTTTCCAGATGTAATTTCAACATTGTCATAGTCAATACATTTGGATCAAAGCAGGGTGGGGAAGAGGGCAGGAGGCCGCCGCCACATATCCGATGTGGATGAGACCAGTGAGTGTCCTACGGTGTCCCGATACCCAGCACTGTGCCTCCGACTCAGTTCCCCTGAGCTGCAGATGCCCACGACCAGCGGCCAACCGCATCCTGCCTCTCGCTCCCAGAGAGCTAATGAATGCATCCATTTTCCTATTCTGGACCACAACAGTTATTTCCGAGATAAATGCCTCCTGTTTGTGGTTATTAAATCTGCCTCATGTTGGACAGCTGGTGATGGGTGGGTGAGTCGGTGGGCAGACTGGTCTGGGTAAGAGCCGAGTGAGGGGAAGTCTGGGACAGATCTCAAGGCAGCTTTCAACAGGCTGCAGGACCTCAGACCAGCCACTGCTCTCCGGGCCTCAGTTTCCCATCTGTGATATGCAAGTGTTGTGATGGGTCTAAGGCTCAAAAAAAAATCTTTTTAAAGTGGCAGAAGGTTTTGATGATAGGAAATGTTATGTATAAGACAATGTGTAAAACAGATGAAAAGCAGTGGCTCTGTTTGCGATGGGGATGGGGTGGGGCCTCCCACTCAGCTTCCTCCTTGCTCCGTGTGGAGACCTGGGTACCTCCAGGGAACCCTAAGGCTCTGAGGAGCATAGCTTGAAAACCGCCAGGCTAGACGGATGCAGCTAGGATACTCGGGAACAGATGAGGGGGAGGGGGACCGGGAAGTGGCGAAAAGAAGGGAGGGACCTTCTTGGCCAGACAGGTAACTCAGCTGCCCCTAAGGAAGTGTCCCATTTGACTGGTCTTCGCTGAGCACTAACTTCCCGATGCCTGAACACCTCTGCCTTTTACCCGGAACCCTCCTCTCCGGTCAAATCACAAGAGAGAGGCAACCTGGACCCCGTGGGTGGTTAAGTGCATCGACTCTTGAGCCAGTCATATCTGGGTTTGAATCCCAGCTCACACACTTTCTAGCTGTGTGAACTTGGACAAGTCTCTTCATTTCTCTGAGCCTCAGTCTCCTCATCTGTAAAATGGAGAAAATGACACCAAACTAATGATAGTTTCCCATATGCACCATATGGTTCTCTGATTCTGTTTTAATCTTTAAAATCTGTAAGAATAGAATGCGAAGCTTTTATGGACCACTTACTACATGTCAATTCCTGTGCTTAATTTTATTTTATTTTTTAGATATTTATTTATTTATTTATTTTGGCTGCGCCGGGTCTTAGTTGCAGCATGCAGGACCTTCGTTGCGGCATGCGGCATCTTTAGTTGTGGCGTGTGGACTCTTAGTTGCGGAACGCGGGATCTAGTTCCCCGACCAGGGATTGAACCTGGGCCTCATGCATTGGGAGCACGGAGTCTTACCCACTGGACCGCCAGGGAAGTCCCATCCTGTGCTTAATTTTAATGCTTGTGTTTAGTCTTTACAATTTCCTGGCAAGAGTGGGGTTAGCATATTTACCTTCCAGGTGACGCTCAGAGAGGAGAAGCTAAAAACAGCTGTAGGATTGGCACCCAGGTTTGTTTGTCTTCAAAGACTATGCTCTTGCTTCTACAGCAAGATCTGAAACTCTCCCAACCACCCTTCTCTGCTGTGGTGGGGAAGCAATGTATCAGTTTTTTGTTCTTTGTGAAAACAGAGTTCCAGATCCTCGGCCTGGGAAAAGAAGTTTCAGGGTCATCATATGCATCTTTCTGTATCTGTATCACATTGCTTTGAAATTCCTGCAGACACAGAAGGCCAATCTTGTCCTTGCCTTTGCAGGCTGTCGCTGGCCCCTGCGGTTGGAATTACTTCCACTCATTCAGCAACTGAACCCCTTATCTGTAGCAGTTCCTGTGTTGTGTGCCAAGGATGAGGAAGTCAACAAGACAGTCCCTACCCTCAAGGAGCTCACGGTCTCATGGAAGAAACACACAAGGGTCAGAAAATGACCTTGAGCAATGGGAGTTGTCATGATTGAGGGGCTCTGAGAGCACAGAAAAGCCTGGAAGGCTTCCTGCAGGAGGTGGAGTCTCAACTTTGACTAGTACTAGGATGGGTACTAGTCAAAGACAGCAGAGAAGAGGAATTGACAACATTGAGAAGCTGAGGAAGAGCAGGTACAAAGGTGTAGAGGATGGGATGGGGAACTGGCAACAGTTCAAACGCCTAGAGGAGGAGCAAAGGGGAAGGGTAATGAGATGCCGGTGGGGAGGCAATGGTGATCCCCTGATCCTGGGGAGCCAGGTGGCTGCAATGTGATCTAGAGGACAGCTTCAGCCCCTGAAGAGTCTGTAAGAATTCTAGAAAGATCCTTCAGAAAGCTCTATGTAGTCTGCACTGGAGCAGGGGCCCAGGGTGGAGGCTGGGAGGTGGGGGTGACCCCAGAGAGGGATGATGGGTCTGGACCAAGATGGTGGCAGTGGAGTTAGAGTAAAGGGGTGCATTTAGTACAGTTAGGGCTTTGGACCTCCAGGACGTGGGGACTATTGGCTGTGGGGTCCAGCGTGATTCCAGGGTTTTTTTTCTGGTCTGTGTGATGGGATGGGTAGTGATGCTTTCAGCCAAGATGGGAATCCTGGAGGAGCAAGGCGGTGGGGGCGGATGACGAGTTTGGAGTGGGACGTGGTGACTTTGAAGGGTCAGGGGGCGATCAGGTGGAGATGGCCAGGGAGATCTTGGACGCATGGGTCTCAAGCTCTGGAGAGTGAGTTAGAGATGGAGATTTGGAATCATCAGCTCACATGTTGAGAGAGTTTGGGATCACCCGGAAGAACAAGTAGAGAAAGGGAAGGAGGCACCAGGAAGCCTAAATGCGACTTCCCCTGTTGTCCGGTGGTTAAGACTCAGAGCTTCCCCTGCAGGGGGCGTGGGTTTGATCCCTGGTTGCGGAAGTTCTGCATGGTGCGCAGGGTGGCCAAAAAAAAAAAAAAAAAAGGAAGCCTAAACACACCTGGTTGAATCAAACCATAAAAAAGGTAGGAAGACTCTTTGGGAGACAGACCCTTTTCCCATTTCCCGGAGCTGGTAATGTATTTCCCCCACACTGCTGCCTTTTTACAGAGCAGCCTTGAAAGACCCCTGCATCTCAGAGCGCAAGCGTCACGTTCCCACAATATTCTTTGCGGGCTGTTACTAAATCCATATCGCATCCAATTTCTTCATTCTACAGAGGGTAAAAAAAAAAAGAAAGAAAAGAACTGTTAATTTTGGTTACTATTTCTCCCTAACTATATTCCCTTAATGAGGCATTTGCCTGCAACACAGTCTGTTATGTATTCCGTGTTTTATAAAAGATCTCTTGGGGAAAATAACCCAGGAAACACAATTTTTCGGCACCATCTCCTTTTATTAAGAGTAATGAAAAGGAAACAAGAATCATTCTCCCAGTCAAGCACACTACTGCTCCCTCTTATTGGTGTTTTTATGACAACTGCCAGGTAGTACGGGATCCACGCAGTTGCCCCCAACCCAGATGTGCGCCCACTTTACGGCCATTCTAATGATCCGGTTGTGAGTACATTAAGGTGTGTGTGTGTGTGTGTAGTTAAATATATTGGATACATATATTTTTATATCACCATATCTGGATAAGTGTTTGGGATGGTACAAGACCTTAAAATTACACACACATGAAATGGGCTCTTTGCCCAGAAAACCAATCATCCTTCAAAACGGGCAGAAAAAGCAACTAAGGAAATTAACCCAGCCAGCGGGAACGCAAAAGAAAAAGGCTGAGGAGTGATGGTCTTGACTGGGAACTTGGCTCGGGCTTACGGCCGCAGCTGTGGGTTCTCCGCACCCTCACTCTGGGCGAGTTTGGCCACGTTCATGGCTGGACTGCCACCCAAGTGCAGGAGGCTCCTGCCCGTGGCGCCAGCCTAGACCTCCCAGCAACACTTCAGATCCAGCGTCGGTCCAGCTGCCAACTGGACATCTTCCCTGGGGTGTTCCACAGGCACTTAAGCGCAGCTGGTGTGAATCTGCACCACGTTCTTTTCTGTCTCCTCTTCTCCAGTTACTTACTTCGGGTAATGGTTATCTCAGTTAATAGTTAATGGTTCCAGGCAAGGGTCACCCCTGATTCCCTCCCCTCCCCCTCCCCTTTAACCCGCGAGATGTGAGGGCCCTTCCAGGCAGGCGCTGTGTATACCGTGGAGGTAAGGCAGGCCCCCTGCCCTCAAGGGGGTCACTGGTCCACAAAGAGGCAGAATCACCTCGTGGTTAAGAGAGTAGGATCCAAAGTCAGAAACAGCCACAGTCAGGTCCCCGCTCTTCCCTGGATTTGCTGCCTGACTCTGGGCTCTTAAGCGTCAGTTTCTTCATTTCTAAAATGGGGACAATAATAAGAGCCCCCCCTCATGGGAGCAGGTTGTCATCAGGTTTCAATGCAATAATTCATGTAAACCATTATCGCGAGGCCTGAGCAGAGTAGGAGTTTGATAAATGTGATTCCTTTCTAGCATCTGCTAGGCTGGATGACAGAGAAGGCCTGTCACCTCCCACATCTAGTATCCCCCTGAGTGGTCTTTAGTGGGGCACATGGCTTCCCAGAAGAAAGGTACATTTCCCAGCCTCCTTAGTGCTTTGGTGTGGCCAATGTGACTTCTGGAAAGCCCACGTAAGAAGGTGACAGCTTCTTCTCCCATCTCCTCAACCTGCTGTCTGGAATGCGGATGTAATGGCTGGAGCTGTAGCAGCTTTCTCTACATTAGTCAGGGTAGGTGTTATAGGTTGGGTTCCCTGGGAGCAGAAATGGAGATGGAGTTTAGTATGCAGCAGATTTACTAGGAAGTGTCATTGGCATTTATACCCATGGAAGGGAGAGGGAGGAAGCAAGACTGGGCAGAGGGAGGGGTCAGTTGTGATGCCAGTGGGCTTCTATACCTTTCTATACCTTTGCTGCAATCAGTCACTGGATGTGGGCCACCCAGATGGGGCAGTGGCCTTGAGCAAGCTGCTCTCTGCAGCAGAGGCAGTCCTTGAAGGGGTGACCATTGAGGGCTGTGTGCTGACACCATCCCCACGAGTTGGGCAAAAAGCCCTTCTTGGAGGAGTGACTTGGGGTGTACACCTCTGTGTCCATCTCAGTAAGTCACTGCTATAAACGGCTCAACATAATAAAGCTTCTGCCTTAGAGACATGGATAGCCCTAGAGACTGTCATACAGAGCAAAGTAAGTCAGAAAGAGAAAAACATATAATATTGCTTATATGTGGGATCTAGAAAAATGATACAGATGAACTTATTTGCAAAGCAGTAATAGAGACACAGATGTAAGGAATGGATGTATGGATACTGGGGGTGGGGGACAAAGGGGGGATCGGATGAATTGGGAGATTGGGATTGACATGTATACACTACTATGTATAAAATAGATAACTAATGAGAACGTACTGTATAGCACAGGGAACTCTACTCAGTGCTCTGTGGTGACCTAAATGGGAAGGAAATCCAAAAAAGAAGGGATATAGGTATACGTATAGCTGATTCACTTTGCTGTACAGCAAAAACTAACACAACATGTAAAGCAACTATACGCCAATAAAAATTAATTTAAAAAACACAATAAAGCTTCTGCCTTGCTCATGTGACAGTCCGTCACAGGTATTCTTGGCCTGGTGGTGACTCAGGGACCCAGGCTCCTTCCATCTTGTGACTCTGCCTTCTTCTACGTCCTCAGAATCCTCTTAGTTCAACAGGAAGATGAGAAAAGAGAAGAGAAGGCTGTTGTGGGTGGTTTTGTGGGCCAGGTCTGGCAGGGACACTTCTGTACATTTCCTCTGGCCAGGACCTCATCAGTAGTCTGCACCTAACTGCAAGGGAGTCTGAGAAATATAGTTTAGCTGTGCGTTAGGGAAGATGAGGGACAGGATTTGGCGAATGCCTAGCCAGTCTTTGTCAGAGACTATGAAAGGGAGGGCCACACTCTGGGAAAAGCAGAGTGGTGGCCTGGAAGGAACCTGGATCTAGGGGACACCAACACACCCACCTTGGAAAATTTACTTCTGGGTTTGGTTCATGTGGGAGAGACATAAATGTCTACCTTTACTAAGTCTCTGTCTTGTTGTTCACGATCTAATCCTAACTAAACAGAGAGAAAGAAAAGTGAACAATACAGGGTGATGGGTGCCGAGACTGACTAAACATAAAGGAGGGACAGCTGCTCCAGCCCAGAGGGTAGAAGAGGGCTTGTTGGAGCTGGTGATTCTGGACCGGAGATTTGAAGGATGAACATAGTTGACCAGTTGGCAGAGCTAATGGAGGGAAGGTGCAGTTCTTTTCACTGACCCAGAACCAGGGCATAGACGGTATCTTGCATGAGTCTACAGACTAAAAAAGAAATGCTTTCTCGATGGAACCTCACGAGGCAAGATGCTCCTAATGAGACGGGGAGGATGCCCATTTTGCTCACCTGGCACGGAAGAGAAATGAATAAATGAATGAATGAACATATTAGTGTGTGAAAAATTTCTTGATCAACACCCCTAAGCAATTTGGCAATCCATCCTTCCCCAGGCACCCATAATCTTCCCTTCCATACCTATTTTAGCATACATATGATGCTGCACTCTAATTACTCTTTGATGTATCTGACTCTCCACTTGACTTCAAGGTCAAGGACTTTGTCCCATTCATCCTTATGCCCTCAGCATCTAGCTCAGCCCGGCACGTGGAGTCCTAAACAAATGTTTGCCAAATGAGTAAACAGACACACTAGTCCATTGTGTCACAAAGGGCTAAAAAGTCATTCTGTGGTTGAACTGAAATCTTTTTCCTTCTACCTTCTGCTAGTCCAACTCAGTTCCTCAGACATTTATGGGGCACCTGTGATAGTGTTAATACAGACAAGCCCCCCACCTGGGTCTGGGTTAAAGACAAGCCCCTCACCTCCCCGCCCTTTGGAGCTTCCCCAACCAGCTAACTCCTTTCAAAACAGCCCTCCAGGGAAGAAAGACAAGATCTTGTTCAGTGGGTTTCCACTGGTTCCCTGTGTGAGGCCCTGAACCTGCCTGGCCCTCAGACATGGGATGCTCTGCCAGGGGTGGTCCAGCCCAGGTGGAGGAAAGCATCCTGTCCCCTGAAGTGCTGCTGGGACAGCACTGCTCCTAAGCTTTCGAATTGGAAGTTTCAGATCCGCCCTTCACCAGTGTACAAAGCTCTGACCCAGGGTACCACTTCCCATTCATTAATCCATTCATTCCCTTTCATAAAGCAAGCACTAGACCAGGCTTTGGCTGGTTGCAGGGTTGGGGTTCAGGGCTTTAGAGATAAGTGTGGGAGGCAAGGAGTAACAGATGCTCCACCAACAGTGGCTCTGACTCTTGCCATACACGATGCTTTTCTACTGCAAGCACCTGTGATTCTCTACCTGTGGGCTGGCTCCAGCTGCTGGAGTACCTGCACCCATTGGAGCAATGTTGGAGAGTCACCCAGAGCAGGTATATAATTACTCCAGCTTCCTCTCCCATCACATGGGACCCCTCTGGGCCATATCCTTCACTGTGTCGCAGGGGTTCCCAGGGGGGGCTGAGCCCGGGTCGCCCACAGTGGTACCCTGCTCATCAGTGTACCTTCTTGTCTCTCTTTCCCTGTATCCTCTCCCCATCCCTTCATGGGAGCTTCCTGAGCTCGCCTCCCAAACCAACTACATGCACTTAAATCCTTGTCTAAGAGTTTGCTTCTGGGGGAACCCAACCCACCTAAGATACAAAATACCTGTCCTCACTGAACTGGTCCTCTAAGTAACAGGACAGTAGAGCAGGTGCTGGAATAGGGGGAGCACAGGAGCCAAGAGAATACACTACATGGGGACGACTTTGGTCCCAGGAAGGTCTTTTGCAGCAAGTGACTTTTAGCTGAATCCATAGATTTGCTCAATTTTTCTTCCTTCTGATTTCTTCTGGCTGCTGCACCCAGTGTTGCCGTAATAGATGCAAATAGCTCCCCCTAGAGTTGTGCAGCACATTCTGTGGGATTCCTTCTGAATTTCTTTGGCTGGAAAAGGAGGTTAGGGGAGAACCAGTGCTTTTTGAGGGGCCGCTGGGTCACAGGCGCTGGTTACAAAGGTGATTTACAGGGGCTATCTCATCTAATTCTCTGTTCAGTCCTTGGAGGCTCATGTCATGGGTCACGTTTCAGAGATGAGGAAACAGGCTCAGGTGGGGCCTTCTTGCCCAAATGCACACAGCCAGGCAGGGCCACGGTTCTGGCCAGGCTGACCCCAAAGCTCACCTGACTGATGGACCCTGACACCAGCTCCTGTGCTGCTCTTGGCACAGGTACCTGGAGATGACCTCGAGGGGGAGGAATTATTCTGATTGTACTGATGAGGCAACTATAGTGGCTCAGGGAGCAGGAGTGGTGGGTGAGCTGGGCCCTGAACTCACCCCTGCCTGACTCTGAGTCCTCTCCCCTCTCCTCTCCATCAGGTTGTGAGTCAGATGGGAGGCCCCGAAGACCACCCTGGGGAGCGCCCACCAAGCACAGTCCCCCACAGAGCTGGGGAGGCTCCAGGCATGAGTGATGTGGCAATGTAGTTTCATGGTCAGAGCACAGCCCTGGACTTGGACTCCCTGTATGCAGATCTTGGCTCCTAAATTGACAATATGCTTTGGGCAAGACATTATTTGCCTTCTCTGTGCCTCAGTTTCCTCATCCATGAAAATGGGGATAATAATAGCAACTACTTCATGGGTTTATTGTGAGGATTAAATAAGATAATATAAGAAACGTGCCTAGTAGGGGGTCCAAAACCATATGCAATCAGTAAAGCACTATGGCTCCAATCTGCTTAGTACTTGGGAGGAACAGACACTGAGCTGAGATAGTTACATGATTCCATTTCACCCTCATGGGTCCGTGAGGTTGGCATTATTATCCCCTGTTTTGCAAAGGGGAAGCCTGGAGCACAGAGATGTTAAGTAACTTGCTTAGAGTTGCACAGCTGGTGGCAGGGCTGAGCAGCCTGACCTGTAAGTTGGATCTCCTGACCGCAGCACAGTCTCCTCCTTGGTCCTGCATGGTCTGCAGCTGCCACTCAGAGCCTGATTCAATGAACCCCAGGCTTGTCTTCTTTCTGTATGTCAGCGTCTGGCCCAGCATCCTTGAGGCATCTGAGGACAGCTAGGCGATTTTTCTAAGCAGCATCCCTGGCTCCCGTAGCAGATTGCTTCTCTTGTCTCAACCTGGGCTGGCGACAGGACTGGCCACAGCCGGAATCGTGCTGTCTCCATCCCAAGTCCCAGACTGTACAATCTGGGCCTCATCTCCACTGCTGCCTGCCTGCAGGGCCTCCCACAAGCCCTCCAGAGTGTGCCCATCGGGAAACTCACCCCACCCACGCTCCAGGCCCATCTTCCTATACACACCCATCTTTTAAACTCTGTGCCCTGCTGTAATATTAAGGCAGTAATTTATACACTTGGCTCTGAGCTCCAGGCTGTTTCAAAGGCATTGATCACCCCGGAGCACTCATGGAGGGTTCAGGCGTACTCCTCCAACTCCTCTGCCAGCTATTGATTCCAATGACATTATTTATCAATTACGAAAGGTTTATTCCTCACTTGCTCCTGCACAAAAGAATCCATGCATTTATTTTACAGCATGATTTATTGACACGTCACCATGCATTACATGGAAAATTGAATTTTTGGAGGCTGGAGAATCTTAGGAAATTTCACAGGTTCAATCAGACAGGAGAACATCAAAGAGTTTAATGATACAATTTTTCATCCATTTGCTGCAGCGCTGGGAAGGGAGGGGCCTGGGGGCCAGTTCAGCTCAGAGCCCCAAACTGCTCAGGCGCGTACCTAAGGATGAAGACCTCCTGGCTGGAACCCTCCTCAGAGACTCAGCTCAGGGCTTCTATTTATGACTCCTGAGGTCAGAATATTTCTTTAAGGTGGCTTAACCCTTTGTTCCCAGAACAATAAACCTTTCCTTGAGCAGATCTTTCCTTGACTCTTGGTAGAAGGAAGCAGGGCCATCCGTGATGTTGAGTCAGTATAAGAGAGAAATGTGACGTGATGTTTAGGGCCCATTTACATCATTTCCCCGCCCATCAGTCCCCAGCTCAGTTGCAAGTTCCCAGGGGAAGCCTCGACAGACCCCGTAGGGTGGATCAGGCCCCCACTATAGGCTCTCATGACACTTTTCACTGACGGTATGTATATCGCTGTGATTATTTGATGAATGTTACCTCTCCCTTAGACGGGCTCCCCAAGGGCAGATCGTGGGACTGCTTGTTGTCTACTCGCAGGACTACCATTCCCAATCCACAGCCGGAAACTTTGTTTCCCAGAATTCCTTTCTCCGGAGGGTTGGGGCTGGAGTTTGCCAATGAGAGGAGCTTGTAGGAGCTTTGGATGGCGAAGTAAAGCAGAAGCCACTGATGTTGCCGCGACGGGAGATGGCGGTTCCCTGCACCTGTCCCACTTTGGCCATTGAATATCACGGCTTCTTAGACCTCCCCATGAAGTCTGGCTTCTCCACCGGTTCCAGCATCTGAGGCTGAGATTTTTAATGCCCGCTGCTCTGATCCTCCAGCTTCAGGCTTCTATACCTGCACTCCCCCAGCTCCTCCCACATGTGTGTGAACCCGAATTCCCATATTAAACCTTTTATTCCTATCATACTTATGGTGGCTCCATTTTCTTGATGGAGCTTCAGACTGACGCAGAGGCAGAAGTGTCTGTTTTGCTTTCCTTGCATTCTTTAGGGCCAAGTGTATAATAGATGTAGTGCGTAATCAAATATGTTGCATTTAATTGATGAACAGAGACTCTCCCTCTTCTCTGACTGGCTAATTCCTACTTGGCCTTTAAAAATCACCTCCTCCAAGAAGGTTTCCTTGATTCCAAGTGTGAGTCAAGGGTACCTCCTCCGGGCTCCTACTACTGGAGCACATATTGTGCTGGGTTATAAGCATCTGTTTACTTACTGATCTGCTGCAGTAGATGAGGAGCCCCTTAAGGCTAAAGATAAATCTTAATGACCCCTGTGTCTCCATTTCTAGAGTGCCTGGCACACAGAGTCCTCAATAAAGGTTAATGGATGGACTTAATCATTTATTTGCCTGTCCATCACTGTTGGGTGTAAGAACCGTATGTCTGGGTTACTAGACCCTTTCACATCCATTCTCTTAGTTGACCCACACAGTAATCCCTAGGCTGCATAGGTGGTGGCTTCCTTGGGGAGGAAGATGATACAACATCAAATGTGTTGCCCATCTGAAAAGCGAAACACTCAGGGCTGGAAGTGAGGCGTCCTTGTTCAGGGAGCCCTCCACCAACCAAAGCCAAACAGGCTTGGGAACAAGCATTAGAAAAACCAAAAGAGGAACAATAAAAAGTTATATATTTGGAACTAATATAGTGATAATCAGGCAAACAGTATTAAATAAGCAAGTGGAACCTCCAATTTTAGAAAGCTAAAATTCAGCATGAAAATTGGTGTCTGAGATGTTTGAAAATGACAGATCATTTGCATCGCTAGAGCTACCATTTATTCAATCAACTCTCTATTCCCTAAAATGGGCTAGAGATTAATTTATATCCCTTTGTTACTGTGATAAAGACACACGTCGCTTGCTACAGATACACTTTAAAGAACAGATTCATTCCCATAAGTCTAGCCTGGAAGCACAATTCTCTAAAGTGAATTAGATTTTCCCATTGATTTACATGATTAAATTAAAGATGTGTTCTCACGGGAGAAGTTGACCAATAAATGAAATTAAAATTTTTTTAACACCAGAAAAGAGTAGGGGGAGCAGTTGCAGGATATTAGGGATGCGATGGTCCATTGCCAGCGTCTTGCTTGCCGGGGGCTTGCTTGTCCTCACCACGCCAGTTACTCCCTTTGTGACATAGTTCTTTATAGTGCATAAGACATTTCTTTTCCAAACTTTATAAATTGGGAAGAGTCAGCAGGAAAGTGTAGCCAACGTTTATTGGGTCCTTATTCTGGGCTGGTTACTAAATGAGGCACTTTTTAATGTTTACACCCACCTTCTGATGGAGCTCTTATTATCCTTATTTTAAAGACAGGGGCTCTGAAGTTCAAAGATATGAAGCCATTTGCCCAAGCTTCTACAGCGGAGTCTGTCTGACTCCAAAGCCTGTGCTTTATGAGCTTCATAAAGATGGGAAACAAAGGTAAAAATAATCCAAAGCTGCAGAAAAAGAAACGATTGATTTTCTGTTTCTCTTAAACATGGGATCTTGCTCCCATACTTAAATATGGGAATATCAATTGCCTGTAAATTCTCTCAAAATAAAACAAAGCAGTTGCTTTGTGGGTGCCTGGTCCCACAGGCGTGATGGCTGTCTGCTTGGAAGCTCCCTGATTCCACCTTTAAGTGCTGTGGTCTTCCTGACCCACACCAAATACTGGCAGTTATCTTGTCTCTGGGGAAACAAGGGAGCACCGCAGATGGGCACAGAGGGGCAGCAGGAGTCGTGGGTTTCTATTCAGGATCTGCCTCTCCCTAGATGTGTGGTCTTGGGTAAGCCCCTTTCCCTCTCTGGGCCTCAGTTTCCCACCTGTAAAATGAGGAGTCTGCACTGGAGCTTTTCTTTAAGGCCACCCCTGCCCCAGATCTGATTCTCTTTATTCCTTTGAATTCTTTCTGACTGCTCTCAGTATTCACACAAAACCAAGAATTGACCGTATGCATGGAAAAAAATTGATGGGCCATTTTGTGTATTTAACGGCTGGCATTTAAGCTGAGAGATATTTCAGGTTAAAGAATGCTGTTTGCAAACATAAAAAAATACCATAAAAATCAAATATATGCAGCCCACACACACACCAGCACCAAATCAAGTACACAAACAGTAGTTGGGTTGCATCATTATAAACTCCTGATTGAGAACAAAGCCTCAGCAGTTTCAAAGGCAATTTTCATACAAAAATTGATTCTCTTCATGCTTTTCCCATGATTCTAATCAGAGAGGATGATGGCTTTTTTTTTCAGTGAGATAAGTTTTTTAGGAACATGAATTTTGATGTTTAGGCTCAGATTGAAATTTCTGAATCAAATGCATCAATGGGAAATGTGAGTTGGTCTAGAAAACCCCAGAGATGGAGGCAGAGCCTTAAGTCTCATATCTTGTAAAATTAGTTTATAAAATTCTTTCACATACTGTGTCTCAATCAATCCTCACCAGGACCTTGCCAGGTAAAGTAATACAATCCCATTCTACAGAGGATGAAACTGAGGTTCCTGAGAAGTGACTTCTTCAAGATTAAAGAGCTAATCATTGGCAAACCTGAGACTTGACTCAGAGACATCTGACTCCAAAGTTAGTGTTCTTTCAAATGAAACGATATTTATTTAATAAAGTTTTATTGTCTACTATATGCTGGGTATTGTTCTAAGTTCTAGGTCATGATAGAGTTCCTGCTCTCAGTAAATTTACACATGAGTACTCTATATAAATAATTCCATCCTTGCCAACTGATCGTAAACATGCCCCACTGTCCTCAAATTTCTTGAAACCTTTTCTAGAAAACAGAATTTGCATTGTGTTCTTTGTCTTAGCTGTATTTTATCCCAAAGGTGACCAAGTCTTTCTGTTCTTGAATTGATTGAGTTACTTAACTTCTCCAAGCTTCAATTTCTTTGTGTAAGAGACAGCACAGTGCGTGTGCTACTGGATTAGAGATGAGTGTAATGTGTTGTGAATGAGGAAAACGTGAGGGCCACGTCATACAGGGCTTGTGAGCCCCATTGGGATTTGGGGCTTCACCTTAAATAATGAGCAGCTGTGGCCACAGCTCTGTCCTGGGAGGATCACTCTGGGCAGTGTGGCAGGTGAGCTTGGGAAGGAAGAGCAGCGAGACAGAGGCAATGAGGCTGGAGGGATGTTGTTGCAATAATCCAGGTGAGGGAGAAAGAGCCCAGACCAGGCATTCATGACGGAGGTGGAGAGGAGAGGGCAGACTCAAGACTATTCCCAAGTTCAACTCCATGGGACTCACTGACACATTTGATGGGAGGGGAAGGAGAATCTGGGGTGACTGCCAGCTACTGGGGGTTTGAGGAGGCTCAATAAATAGCACCTTTCCTCCTGCTCAAGTTTTGAATCAATTGGGAAATAAAGTAAGAGGTAAGCAATATAGAAATGAAAACACCGCTTTGATTACTGTTAAAGCTGGTGCTGGAGATTGCAGCTTGCATGTCAGGCCAGAGTGTTTCTTTACCCTGCAACTTAGAATCAGGAAGTCCTCTGTACCGTGCAGTGATCAGGGTACCTTGTTTCTGGAGGCAGCTTGCTTCCAAGAGGAAGGAGAGAAAAGAGTCTGGGCTCCACTTGCCCCTTGTAGCTCAGGGGTGGAGTGAGTGATGCGTGGAGAGCACAGGGAGATTGCACTACAGGGCTTCCTCCTCGTGGTAGCAAACAACAGCAGCGGGAAAAGCTTGGGTTTCCACTTTGTGTCATTTATTTAGATGGTAAGCACGGGGGTGAGGGGGACACCTGGGGAGACTTTGGGTTTGTGAGGCTCCACTGGAGATGGCTGGAGGGTGGCTGGGTGTGTAGGGTCCAAAGCTCGGGAGAGATTGATGTACAGGCTGTGAACAGACTATAGTGCTTGGACTTATGATATAAAGGAGGGTAGCTGGGCTGAGAAATGACCCTGCCGAAGAAGGAGAGAAGAAGGAGGAAGGCAGAATGGAAGGGAATGAGAATGAGAAGAGGAAAAGCCACCTGTGAAGGAGGCCGAGGAAATGTAGACAGGAGATAAACGGAACACAGAAGGGCGTGGGATCCACAAAGCCAAAAAAAAAAAAAAAAAAAAAGTTAAGAGTTTGAAGAAGGAGCGAGGGTAGATCAGGAGCCCTAGATCCTGAGTGACTTGAATTTGAAATCTGTTTCTATCATTTTCTAGCTATGAGGCCTCCAGTTTGGTGCTTAATAAATGTAAACAATGATGATGATGATGATGATGGGGGTGATAAGGACGATGAAGATTGATGGGCGTGGCCGCCAGTGCTGTAAGAAACAGGAAAATCAAGTTGGACAGGGTCCAAAAGAGTACAAGACTTTACTCCTGCGTGATCCTTTTTGGGGAACAAGGCTAACATTCAAACAATTAGATTTCTTTCCCATGACTTCACCTTTTACTTCCCTAACACACTTGTTCTAATAAGAAAGTTAAAAAAAAAACCCCAAAACTAATATTACAGACATGGAGGTGGATGCATATGTAAGGAAGTTATTAAAACCGCCTTGATTTTAATAAATTTACCACCAGGTAGCAACCTCTCAATGTCGCCTCTTTCCAATTTGCATATGTAACTGGCATCTCGTTAAAACATCATTAAGAAGTTGAAAACCAGGAAGACATAAACAGATGCAAAGGAGAAACAGAGGAGGCTGGGGGATGAGGCCATGGGTAACGGAGGAGAGGGCTCCTTGTATAAAACACAACAAGGCACGTAACTTGGTTATCCAAAGCCAACTTGATTAACAAGAGAAAGCAATCAAAGTTTACATAGATACTGTTTACAAATTTGCAATTATAAGACTTGTGTGAAAGCTTCATTTTCCTGGAATGATTGGAAATTGCAGTAAAAGCTACTGTCATTTTTCCTTGCCTGGCCTGTCAATTACATATGCAGGAGAGCTTTTTTCTTCAAAGGATCAACACAAGAGAACAAGCCCCATGGTGACCAGACTTAGTTCTGGTTCCTCTTCAGTGGTTAGATTAGCTTTTCCTTTTAATTTTTTTGGTGTGTGTATAAGCATATATATATATATATATATTATATATATATATATATATATATTATATATATATATATATATAATATATATATATATATAACTAAATATTATAAAAGTCATACATAGCCACCATTGAAAAAAATCTATATGAAAATACATGGGGCCAAACTGATCTTAATAAGTGATGTGGTTTAATTAAAAGAGCTCAAGCTTTGGAGCTGGGCAGGTGTGGATCTGCCTCCTGGTTGGCTGCTTAACTGATATGCGACACAGGAGCTAGTTTCCTCATGTCGAAAATGGGGAGCGTGGTTTTGAGAGGATGAAATGGGACGGTGTTGATCAGATGCTGGCATATGGTACCAAGTACATATAGCAGTGCTCAGTGTGTGGTGGTCAGTGGTTTACCCCATTTCCTTCCTGTCTTCCTCCTTGAAATTCTTTACCCACTTTACAAACTCTGACAAACACTGGCAAACAAAGCCTTCTATGACCTGTCCCTAATGTATCTGTTTGGTACTGTTCTACCTAAGTATCCAAAAGGCAGAAATTTGTGTGTATGTATATTTTATTGCAGGCTAACTCTATCGAAACCACCCCAATATTTGAGTGGCTTAGCACTGAATCAAAGATTATTTCTTGTTCATGCCACAGTCCAAGATGGGATGGGGAAGTAGCTCTGCTCCACGTAGCCATTCAGGACCCAGGCTCCTTCCATTGTGTGGCTCTGATCTTCTTTAGGTCCATGGAGTTCTCTCCGTTCACCCAGGGAAATGGATAGCAGTGAAGACCCACCCACTCTTTACCTGGCCACATGGTGATGCATGCATCACTCCCATTCAGTCTATTGGTGAGAAATAAATAGTCACATGGCCCCATCAAGGTGCAAGGGAAGTGGGGGATTGTAGTTTGTCAGTGATACCTGAGAAAGGAGAACATGCAGATGGGTGAGTTCTCCCAATCTCTGCTCCATGGGGAAGCCCAACATGCAGGTTCTAGTCAAACAATCCAGAAAGGACCCTAGTGGACTTGTCTTGAGTCATATATGTACCCTCCTTGGTAAGAGTTTCCAGGTACTAGGAATGACATCACCTAATCCCAGCCACGTGACTCAAATGAGAGAGAAAAATTCCCTGGAAGAAAGGGAATACAGTGCTGAGTAGATCAACGCAGCTGCTGACCATTACCACCGAGATGCCTGGCACCCAGCTCGGGGGCCTGGAGGATGGACTTGTGATGGGTAAAGACATGATCCTTACTCTCAACACATCCACACTGACCAAACCATTAGGGAACGATTCTGGCTTGGGTATATAATCAAGGGCTAGATGATAAAGATTATCTTATAGGGGCTTCCCTGGTGGTGCAGTGGTTGAGAATCTGCCTGTCAATGCAGGGGACACGGGTTCAAGCCCTGGTCTGGGAAGATCCCACATGCCGTGGAGCAACTGGGCCCGTGAGCCACAACTACTGAGCCTGCGCGTCTGGAGCCTGTGCTCCGCAACAAGAGAGGCCGCGATAGCGAGAGGCCTGCGCACCGCGATGAAGAGTGGCCCCCGCTCGCTGCAACTAGAGAAAGCCCTCGCACAGAAACGAAGACCCAACACAGCCATAAATAAATAAATAAATAAATAAATAAAAATTTAAAAAACTATTAAAAAAAAAAGTACACCATGGTACAGAACAATAAGGGCCACCAAGAGTTTAACTATTAAAAAAAAAAAAAAGATTATCTTATAAACGCAAATTGAATTCAAAGAAGAAAGAGTTGATGGTGCAGATGGAGCAGCCAGAGTGTGGCTAGAAAAGGGTCCTTGTATAGGCAGGAGACCACCCCCGTGTGACCTTGGGTGAGATGATGAGCTCGAAGACTTGAGTCTCCTTCATTGTTAAAATGGGGGCTAATTCTACCTACATCACAGCATGGCTGCAGGACATAAGAGAAATATTACGCGTGAGAAGTTCAAAAGAAATATATTTGATCATTGCCAATGTTCAACAAAGACCTCATGGAAGAAGTAGAATGTCTGAAGATTAGGGGAATCACAGGCACAGGGTGAGTGTGGAGAGAAGTGTGGGGGAGGGCATCCCAAGCTGGGGATGGGGTGGAGATGGGGCTGCAGGGCTGGGGCAGCGGAGAGATTAGGCACGTGGAAAAGACTCCTTTTATGGACCTCAGCCCGCAGTGCTCGATCTTCCCATCTCTTCTGGTTGCCCAGTCCCTCTCAAGACAAGAATTTGGAATCCAGGCCAGGTGATTCTGCCTGTATGCCATGATTCTCCATCTTTTCATGGGCAGCTGGCAGGGATATTTATAAACCAGGGAGCAGGGCTGCTGTCTGCCTGGAGATCAGTGTAAATTTGACTTAATGTGTCTCTCTCTCCACACACACACACACACACACACACACACACACACACACGTAAGATGCAGATGCTCAGACTTTGCGGGCTGTTGCCTCTTTCATGTGTAACGACCTTCACATACAAGGCTCATAATTCTCCTTCTGGGCGCTGGGGGCAGCATCTCCTGAACTTGGACCCTGGCAATGTGAAAGCTAATTGGGGCTGAACGACTCTACTGTACGTATCCAGCTGACAGAGAAGAGGGTTGAGTGGCGGCGCTGCCTGCCCCCGCCTTGTCCCAGTGCTTCCTGCAGATGCTTGTTGCCTTCCTTGCTGCCTTCCTGGGAGAATATGTAACATCCGCCTTCACCACAGAGCACAGTGAGGCTCAGAGCTCTAGGAAAGCTCGTTTTGAATCACACAAATATACTTGCAGATTTTTGCAGAGTGCCTTCTACGTGCCAGGCATGCACTGTATGTTGCCTGTAACCCTCACAAAAGTGCTGCAAGGTAGGAGTTTTCATTCCCATTTTATTGATGAGGAAACTGAGCCTCAGAGAGGAAGGGATTTGCTCAAGGTCACACAGCGAATAAAAGACAAAGCTGGGATTTGAGATCAGATCTTTCCACTGTCACCGACAAATACCAGAGACAGTGGTTACTTTGGTTATGAATGAGACTAGCAGCTAACGTTTAGTGCATACTTGCTCTGCACCAGGCATTTTGCTGAGTGCTTTTACATACAAGACCTAATGTAATTCCTACAAATATTCCAAGAGGAAGGAACGACTACTCTTCTGTGCATTTCACAGATGTGGAAACTGACACTCGGTGGCTTGAGTTAATACCTCGTGGTTTCCCACTGGAAAGTCAGGGACAGGCTTTGAATCCAGGCTTTCTAACTCTGTCTGGCTCCTTCTTCTGTAGCCACTGCACTAAACCACCTTGTTAAAGGCGATCCTTACATTCCTGTGATTTTACATATACTTTGTATCCCACATAACTGTTTTACAGATAAGTGTAGGAAGACTGGTGTCAACCTTTTATCTACTCTTCTCTCAGTTCTCTATAAAAGTTACCTCGCCTGTGAGTGCACTGTAGTGTAGACGGAAGTAGAAATAGACAGTTGTACACATGAAACTTGTATAGTATTAACCAATGTTACCTCAATAAATTAAAAAACGTTATCTCAGCTAATCATCACAATGACTCCAGGAAGTGGAAACTCCTGCTATGCCCATTCCATAGGTGGGAAAACCAAGGCTCAGAGAAAGTGAAGTGATTTAACCAAAGCCACAGGGCCGGGGTTCAAATTCAGATACGTCTGCCACCAGGGGTGTTCTCTCTTGTGTACATTGCTGCCTTGTATTTTTCACCCATGCCCCTAACTTGTTTCAGCATCAGACACTGCAGATTCTTACCACGTATTGACTGAACCAAAAACAGGTAATTGTTTTCACCCAACCATCTCAATGAGATGGTTACAAAGGCTTCTGGATTACAAAGACTAACATTATACTCACCTAGGCTAAGAGCCCCATGAAATCAGCTGGTGACAGATCTTTTTTTTTAAACCCTGGCATTTATTGAGCACATACTGTGTGCCAGGTACTGGCTTAAGTACTCTTTGTGTTTTAATCTGTCCACAATGTTTTGAAGGAAGTACTGTCACTCCTGGGCTCAGAGAGGGTAGGTGTCTTGCTCAGCGTTGCCCAGCTAGTGAGGGACAGTGCTGTGATCAGAACCCAAGCCTCCTGCCACTAAGTCCTGACCTACTTCCATTGCATCACTGCTCTTGGGGTGGGGGAGGCTTAGAAAAAGAAAGAGGTGGGCACAGGGTAAAAGCACGTGGTAGCTCTGCAGCTTAGAAAATAAAATCATAGGTAACTTCATTGACTCCTAATACTTCACTTTCTCTTTTTTCCTCTTTAATGTATTTAAAATTAGAGACAAGCTTGAAAGACGCCAGCAGGGCCTGCTAAAAGCTTGCAAAACTGACAGGGGAAGATTACACAGCTGGAAAAAACTGTTTCAACTTTTTTTGTGACATAAAGGAGCAAAATCCAAAACAACAACAACAACAAAAACCTCAAAGTGAGAAATGACAGCATCTGTGGAAGATCAGTGGGTGGAAATCATGGGAATCTGGGCTTTAAACCCAGATAAAGAAGACTTTCCAGCAGCTAGAGTTGTCCAACAATAAGCTAGATTACTGGGGAGAAAGTGAGCTCCCCGTTCCTGAAGGTATACAAGGGCTGCTTTTCAGGTGCTGCAGAGGCAAGGGAAGGGGTGATTCAAATATCTAAGGGTTTGACTGAATCGCCCTCAGGAAACTGATTCCAGCTTCATCCTATTGTTTAGACCAGAGGCTTACAATGAGCACTTCCACTCAGTGGGCACATTTTATGTGCCAAGCTCTATGCTAAACATTCTTCTCCTTCAGTTCAACTGTCAGCTGGGCTTACCCTCCTTCTTAAGACCTGGACAAGATCAGATCAGCCTGGATCCTCGTTTTAAGATTTGCAGCAAGTGCAGAGCCCTCCGCATGGTTTCTGTGTATGCCTGGGGCAGTGTCTGTGGCGGGGCAGGGCTCACATTCTCAAGGGCATCTCTAGTTCTGAGTTTCTGTTTATGCTGAACCGGTTCCCTTTTGGATGGGCTTTCTGTCTGTACATATTCCTGTTCCAAGATATAGATCTCAGATCCATCACTGGACTTCCAGAAAAACTCACTCGTGGGCATGGGGTGCAATGGTTTGCAGCCACAGAGCTGGCTTCTGCTGTGGTAATACAAGCAGCAAGAGATATTTGTCGCTCCAGTTTTTAAAAGCTTTTGCCCGCCCAGCTCTTGGGCACTTTTCACTGGTCCTTCCACTTTAAGGAGTGTCTGCTCTGCTCACCAGCTCTCTGGCTCCTTTCTTCCCTTCTCTTTCCCCCTTTCCCTATCAAGCAGGCAGCCAAGTGACCACCCAACCCACATGCTAAAGCAGTCAGCCAGCCAGCCAACCAACCAGTTAACCAACTAGCCAGCCAGCCAGCCAACCAACCAGTTAACCAACTAACCAGCCAGCCAACCAATCAAATGCCTACCATTTTCAAAAAACAACGTGCTAGGTCAAACTCCAAAATAAACAAAAAGGAAGGAAGGAAGGAAAGAAAGAAGGGAGAAAAAAAATGGAGGAAAACAACTTCTCCTTTACTATGGAGAGAAATTCCATGCTCCTTTGGCCTTGAACTCCAGACATACTTTTGGATCGCATCATACCTAAATAGTTCAACAAGGTGTTTTCGAAAACTCGCCCTCACACTTAGTAGGAACCCTCTGCCTAGATGCCCAGCCCTTCAGTTTTCAAACCTACACCATCCCCTTTAACTCTTACAATGCACCTATACGTATTAAGTATGACTAGGATCCTTATTTTTTATATAAGAAAACTGGAGCCGGGAGAGGGGAAACTAGTCCAAGTTTGCATGGCTGTTGAGGGGCAGAACCAGGAGGCCACTGGGGTCGGTTGACACATAAAAGAAAGACCGCAGCCCCCGGGGTCCCCTGAAATCTGGTGGCAACTTTTAAGATGGCATTTAAAAAACTCCACCAAGCCTGCATTGTCTTGTTTTCTCCTTAGAGCAGCCCTGCACGTAGGTATTTTTATCCTCATTTCATTGTCTCACAAAACTGGGACTCAGAGAGGCGGCTTGCCCAGGGTCCCAACCCCCCAGGATGCGGTATAACCTGGGGTTAGAATCTGAGTCTCCTGGACTCTAATATCCTGCTCTTAGCCTCTCTGGGTTGTGCCTGCCTCCTGGATGGAGATTAACGCAGAGATCCAGAGGAGCTGGCGTCAGGTGGGGCAGTCAGCCGTGGAAACGGATATTCACAGTGATAAATTCTACAACAGGACTTCTTGGCGCACAAGCATCACAGGAGGTGTGGCTAGCTCTGTTGCCCTCAGGAAGCCTCCCAGAGTAGGTGACCCTGGAGCAAGGTTCTGAAGAGTGACTAGGAGTTCACCACGTGGACACCTATAAGGAGGAAAGGCCATTCCAGGCAGAGTGGATCCCCCGGAGGACGACACAGCCTCGTGAAGTAGTCACGTCTGGAAGGATGGTTGCCCAGTAGGAGAAGGGAGTGGTACAAAGGAGGCCGAAGAGGTCATCAGGGACCAACTGTGAAAGGCTCTGAATGCTAGGACAAGGGTTTAAACTTGACCCCGGGGGTGATGGGGAGCCATGGGGGGCTTCTAAGCAGGGGAGTGACCTGTGCGCTTTAAGCAGGGCGCCAGGATTGCCGTGGGCACCACACACGCGCGTTTGGTGCCTTGTCTCTCTGCCACATTCATCTTCTTTTCAGGAACAGGTACTGGAGGTTTAATGAACTCATTACTCATTCCTCTGTCAGGTGAGTCCAACTGTAGCGGGAGGTCGAGCGGAGGGCTCAGTCCTGCTGAGGCTGCGTGGCTGCTCTCGCATCAGCAGCCACTGGAGCCCTGTCCCTGGCAGCAGCTCACCCAACCTGTTCCACCGCTGCCCTCCCCTCCCGCCTCCTCCCAATCCCACGCTCTGCTGCCTCCAGAACTCGCCAACATCCATTTCAATGGGCGCAGTCAGAATCGTGTCTTCCTGGAACTTGCTGCCATCTGTCTCTCCCCACGCCCTTGTCTTGGTTGGTGCGTCTGCGTCTCTATCTCACTGCTGGGCTGTGGGATGCTTCTGTTTGTGCCCTGGATGGGCGGCCTGTCTGTCTGTCTCTCCTCTCGGCACCCCGTTCCCCCTGCTCAAGCCTGCCCATCCATCTGCGCTTCCTTCCTCCTTCCCGCCCCTCTCCACCTTGGACTTCCTACCTGACTTGCTCTTCCTTTTCTTGAACTTTTCTGAATGTCTATCTGTTTGCCTGTCTCTTCTCTTTCAGTCCCTCTGATTGTTCATCTTTTTCTCCTCTCTTCCTCTTCCCAGACATTCTCTTGAAACAGATATTCTAAAGTCTATTCAATACAAGGGCACAAGGTCTTGCAAATTCCTAACCTTTCTGATTAGACCCAGGTAATTCGTGGAAGGGGCTTCGGGGTGGAAGGGGACCCATCCGGTGGAAACAAGGATAAGGCCGTTGGAGGCACAAGCATGGCACACCTAGGGACCCCCTCTTCTTCCTCCAGTCCTGAGCTGCATGGCCCTTTCATAGGCAGTAGCTGCAAAACCAACCTCGTGCCTCAAGCTAGCTGGAGGGCAGGGAACACCCTCCATATCATGGAATCATGAACTTTTATGGGTGAAAAAACCTTTTGAGATTCAACTGTTACCATCTATTTTTTTCCCCAGATGAAGAGGACGTGGCTTAGAAAAGGCAAAGCTTTGGTGACTGGCTAAGGTCACTCAAAGAGAGTCAGATTAGACCCCAGCCCTGGTGAACTGTGGAACTTTTTAAACCCAAGGAAGCACAGGACGTGGCAAGTTCCCATCCAGGGCCTCAAGCCACACAGTGTAGGTAGTGGTCTTCTGTGTCCTCATGGAGGCCAACTTCATGCACTCCTCTATAGCAACCAGATGAAACTCTCTTCCTTTGGTATTTCTGGTAGAGATGTCTAGTTGCTGATCAGAACGTGTGTTTTCCTTCCTTTGTGTAGGGCTGTTCTTTTGGAGATGACTGCCCAGCCATGGACTACATTTCCCAGATCTCCTTGCACCTACCTGGGAACATGTGACTAGTTCTTGCCCCTAGATTGTGAGTGGAAGCCATGTGTGCCCTTCTTGGTGAAGGTGTTTAAGAAGAGGATGTGCCTTCTCCACACACTTCCTTTCCCCTTCCATGAGCCAGAGGCAGAGGACCCTGAGGACATAGGGGATGGGAGACCCACAAGATGGAAGGAGCCTGGGTCAGTGAATCAGAGAGACACCAGTCAACCAGAACACCAGCACTGGACTGTTACATCGGTGAGAAAGGGCTTATTTGTTACAGCAGCTGGCACTACCCTAAAAAATGCAGTGTTGGTCATAGATTACTTATATGTACTCATCAAATCTGCATGTAAAGGTACTGTCATTCTCATTCCTGTTTCATTGGTGAAGAAGCCTGTCCTGGAATTTCCCAAGTTGCCAAAGAACTGTTCTCTCTTGTTTGTCTCTCACCTATCTTTCCCTGCTCATTATTTTCTCCCACGATTGGTCTTTTTGGCTGTTCCTCAACCCACCAGGCATGTTCCCACCTAAAGCCAACCATATCTGCTATGCTCTCTTCTTGGATTGCTCTATCCCCAGATCGTCTAAGTTTATCTTTTCCTTGTTTATTGACTCTTATTACAAACACCTGCTCCTTAGTGACGTCTTCTCTGACCCAGTCATAAGCAGTTGACCCCAACTTTCCAGAAAGCATCATTCCACCCTTATCACATGATCATGGTTTACTTCTCCCATAGCCCTGGCCACTATCTAAAATTATCTTGACCATTTATAAACATTTTTCTGCTTCCTCCGTTGTTGTGTCAGCCTACTACCCTTTAGTGTCTCCTACATTTTAGGAAAAAGAAACTCAGCAAAGGCACTATAATTTCTAAAACCACTTAATGGTGGTCCCAGGTCCAACTGATTCTATAGCCTATGTTCTTTCCATAGTACCACATTGTTCTCCTGACAAGGTAAAATTGATGGGTTACACTTATTTTACCAGGATATAACTTTAATCGTGGATCCCAAGGCAGGGTGGTGTAGGGGGAAAAGCATAAATTCTTGGGTTAGCAAGCCTGGGCTCCGATTCTGGCATTGATATTTTCCATTATTTAGCACCTCTGAATGCCTTTCCCACAAAATAGAATTAATATCCTTACCTCAAAGAGTTAACGTGAGGATAGAGTAGGTAATGTATAAAGCAGGTAACACAATGCTTGCACACAGTGGAGTCTAAGGCACCCTTAGTTTCTTTTCTAATAGAGTATCAACATTTATCCTGAGAGTTCTACCTTCATCTCAGACCAGGCAATTTATTAGTGGAAAGAGAAAAAAATGCAAATTGGGATGAAAACACGAAAGATTCTGAAAAGCACCTGATTCATCCCTAACTTCTCTCCCGGGCTTTGTTGCGAAGCTACATTTAAATCCAAGTCAGAGCTCTCAGACATCACAGTTGCTGTGCTGAAAGCAAACAGACTTCGGGATTTTAAATTTTTTCTCATTTCCCCCCCTTACAAAGCACAAATGTCATGGACAAGGGGCAAACTCATTACAGCTGGGTTTCTATCTGCCTGGTCCAGATGCATGCGCTAAAACGGGAGGCCAGTTCCAACGGCCAACATCCAGGACTGTGTGCGCCGTGACTAATGTATGTAAAACACACACAGGGTTCCTCTCTCCAGCATCTGGACCCAAAAGCAAAAGTTAGCCACAGAGAAAGTCTAGGCAAACTCTCCAAAGTGTTCATTGATTTTCAAGTTTGGAGGCAGTGAGTCTGGCTTAAAGCAAAGGAGCCCTTGATCGGGACTAAGGATTATTCTATTTTTATGGATATTACTGTACTGATGGTGTTCATAAATCCCTGACTATCATGTTCACGTTTTTCTTATTAGTCAGGAGAGACTAGGTTGTGCGCTGATAACAAATAACCCCAAATTCTCAGAGGCTTGAACAACCAGCGTTTATTTCTTGTTCATGCTGCATGTTCTTTGCAGGCTGTCGGGGGGTTGTGGTCACTGCGATCACTCAGAGTCTGAGGCAAGTGGAAGAGTCGCCATTGAGAACTTGGCCAGTTGCTGGGCCGGAAAGAAAAGAGATCTCAGGAGGGTGTCACACTCATCCTTAACTGCTCAGCTCTAAAGTGATACATGGCACTTCCTGTCCTAACTCACCAGCCAGAGCCAGTCACGTGGCTCCATCAACTGCAAGGGGCACAGAGCATACAATCCAACTCTGTGCCCAGAAAAGAGAAACCAAAAATATTTGTCCACAGCACCTTATTTCTGTTCCTCACGCTTCCTGGATGGGTCACCAAGTCCAGGTGATTCAGATCTCTTCACTGACCAAACAAATCCCATTCCTTCGGCTCCCTGGCTCTGATTCCCTCTTCAGCTCAGGCTTCAAAATTCCTCCCCTCATTTTTGCATCCGCCTCCATCCTTGACTCTTTGCCAGTCTTGCTCCTTATAATTCATCCTTGGCATCTCAGTCAGAGCGATTGCCCTGAAGTCCCAATCCATCCCGGTCACTCCCTCCCAGATACAAAACTTGGGGCCATTAGTACCACCTTTCCTGCAACCCAGCCAAAATTTGTAGAGAGGAAGATAAAGGATACTGTGTTTGTTTCTAGGAAAAGGCCTTTCAGGATCCTTCTGAAGCTGTGATTCTAGGATTCTATTATTATTCTCATCCATGAAGCTGCAGATACACACCTCCTGTAGGCATCCAACCCAGGCGCTTAATTAGCAAAGGCTATTAAACTCCAAGGAACCAGGATCCACAGTTGCTGTGCGACTTCCCGCGTGACCCGCTACGCAGGCAGTGGAAGGCACGGAGGTGTCTGGGTCTCAGTGCTGGAGCACGCGGACTCCCTTCACGACTCACCACCCACCACCCTCAGCTTGCCTGGCTGTTCTGTCCCCAGGGACATCTCCCAGGCCCTCCTGCACATCCCACCTACTCTCCCTCTGGGAGAGCTGTTATTCTCTCCCAACAGCTAAACACCAAGAGACAAAATCACGAACTCAGTCCAACCAAAAAATTATAACCCTCCCTTCCACCAGCACAGGCCTGTCTGATTGACAATGCACGTTCGTCAACATCAGTTTGTTGCATTATCTTAGCAACACTGTGAGGTGATAAAACTATCACCCACATTGGCAGATGTGGAAACTGAGATTCTGGGGGGGAGGTGAGGTCGCTGGCCAGAAAGTGACGCAGCCGGGGCTGGAATCAGGTCTCGGAGCTCCACACCCTGGGACTTTCTGCTCCCTGCCCTGGGGTTCAGAGATGCTGGCTTACACACTGCACAGAGAAAGACGTTTGGAAGTCCACGGCTAGGCTCAGTTTCCCCAAGTCTTGCTGACGTGGCCTGGAGTTGTGGCCAGACTGGGAACCACAGGCCCTGAGACAATCAAGCCTGTTCCTTGTCTGCTCTGCCCCATCAGCGACAATGGGGCAATTAAGGCGATGACTGCCGGTTTACATAACAGGACATAGGGATCACGGCACTCAACTCTTTGAAAATTGCCTATAAAAGCGCTAATAATGCATTAACGTATTAGTCCCCTTAATCCTGTCATATTAGCACAGACTTACTCCTTGGAGCTGACAGTGGATCTCCGCTGTCCCCATGAGATGCTGGGAGCTTCTCTCCCATCTCCCTGCTTCCTGGAACACTCCTCGGGAACGCAGGCATGGGGTGGCCATAGATGACTTTTGACAGGGGACTTTAAAGACAGATGATGACATGCTAACAAGAGATTCTTTCTTGAATATTTCTCAGCAAGGAGAGAATGCCCAGCACAGTCAGCCAGGCCCTGGGCGCCGACTCTGTCAGTCGCTGTGTGGTCTTGGGCTACTGCTGAGCTTCTCTGAGCCTCTGTTTCCGCATCTGTAATATGTGGATAATAATTCCGCATAGCAGAGTTGTTAGGAAGATTCCACAGCTGCAGGCAAATGCCTGACACAGAGAAGGCATTTGATAAATCTCCAGTCCCCTTTCCAGCTGTAAAATGGGAATAAGAATTCCCTTCATGAAGATTAAATGAGATCACACACATCAGTTTCCTGGCACACAGTAGGGCTTAAGTAAATATTAGTTCTTTTCCCTCCTCAGTATTTTCTTTTTTGGAGTTTATTGTGTAATTAAAGTGCTGCTTGAATTTCAGGACAGCTTAGGAACAAGGACCATGGGGCTGAACAAGCTGTTCAGACATTTTATTTGTTCTGAAACAAATTACATCTTTTCACTGAGCCCCTCTCTCGAGGGTGGAGTGAATTTCTGCTGCAGGTCAACCTGCAGAGGGGACCCCTATCCTTCCTTCCCTGGGCATATTAGAATGGGCGGGGTGGGGGGCTTACATGGGCTCTGGATGCCTAGAAATGGGGAAGGGGCTTTGGTCTCTGATGGCCTCTAAGGTGTTGGAGCAGCTCTGATGTCAAGATGCCAGGGTCGGGCCTGGTCTTGCTGTCTGGCAGGCCCTTGGGCTCCCAGGGGTCTACTCCAGGGCCCTTTGGTGACCTTCCAGTGGATGGTGGGCTATGCCACAGAGACCCCCACTGCAACCGTGGGCCTCACTCAGTCCTTAGCCCACTGCATGGGCATCCCACAGCACCCTCTGATGGGGCCTGGTGTGTCAGCCGTGGCAGGGCTCTGCCACACTTCGGAGTCGGATTTTGGGGGAGAAGAATCCACACTCCCATTCCTGTTCCTCTTCAGCTCTGGAGATGCTTCTCTTTCTTCCAGGGTCTGATATTTCTGTTTCCTCCATCCACAGCAAGGGGTAGGGTTGGTGAAGGGGGAGGAGTGAGGGTTATTATCTTCCGAGTGATTTTGGTTTTGTACTCTGAAATACAGACTGTTAAAAATCTTCTCTGGCAAGGGCATTCAGATTCAGAATCCTAAGATTTGGTTGCTTATAGGGAAGGGGACGAGGGAAAAGGCCTTTCATTCTTTCTGGTATCCTAGGGCAATGTGAGAGTTTAGAAATATGTCCACAAGTCTGCTGACGCTCCTCCTTCCAACAAATGGCGCCTAATACCCCACCCCCATCCTCCGAGTGTGGGCTGGACTTACTGACTTTACTCTAATGAAGGGAATGTGGCGGAAATGATGGTGTGTGATAGTGTAGGTCACAAAAACTGTTTGGTTTCCTTCTTGCTCTCAGTGGGGGAAGTCAGCTGTCATGTCATGAGGACACTCAAGCAGCCCAAGAGGTCCATGTGGGAGGAACTGAGACCTCCTGCCAGTAACCATATGAGGCGCCATCTTGGAAGCAGATCCTCCAGCCCCAGTTGAGCCTTTGGAGTGACTGCCTCCCCCTCCAACATCTTAACTGTAACCTTACGAGAGACCTTGAACTAGACCCACCCAGCACAGCTGCCCCTGGATTCCTGATCTATAGAAACTGTGTGAGATAATAAAAATGTATATTGATGTTTTAAGCCACTAAGTTTTCAGGATAAGTTGTTACACAATAGATAATGAATATGATTAACAGTGAAGAAAAGACACAAATTGATATATGAATAAGTAACATTGTGTGTGTGTGTGTGTGCATGCTGAGAAAATGCTAGATTGTGTTCACTTATTCAGCATCTATTTATTAAAGCCCAAAGCCAGGCATGGGTGGTTGAAGGTGGGCAGACCACAGACCCAATGTCTAGGAGGTCCAGTCTGGAGGGAGCAGGCAATTACCATGCAGGGTGTTAACAGACAGGAGAGCCCAGGAAGCTGTGGCAGCCAAGAGAAGGGGCCTATGACCTGACCCAAATTTGAGGCCAAGGAAGGTTTCCTAGTGATGGTGACAGCTATTGTGAGACTCCAAGGATGAGTAGGAATCAGCCAGGTGAAAAGGAGCTTGGGGAAGTGTGTACCAGGCAGAGGAACTGCTTATGCCGAGGCCTGGTGGTGAGAGAGCAGGTTGCCTTTCAGCAGTGCAAATCGGTCTGGTGTGGTCAAAGCTTAGGGGTGTGTGTATGTGTGTGTGCTTGCACGTGTGTGTGCTTGCACATGTGTGTGCAAGGGAGAAGGATGGGCAGGGAGGATTGTGACCAAAGGTAAACAAACTTAAGGAAGAAGAGAAAAACCAGCTCAAATCTTGTCCTAGGTGTGTGAGTTTGGACAGGTCACCTCACCTGTCTGAACTTTGGTCTCCTGGTTTCTAAAATGGGAATTCATTCAATAATTTATTTAACAGGGATCTAACTCTAGGCCAGGCTCCAGGCTAAGCCTGGGACAATGATGGTGATAGCCAGAGCAGCAAACTGTGCTCTCCAGGAGCTTAGAGCCAAGTGTGGACCAAATGTGTGTGGTGTCCTTGCTCTGTGCTGGGCCTCAGTCAGCACTCAGCCCTTTGGCCAACATCCTCCTGGCGCTGTGTCTTCTCCCTCTTTCATCTCCAGGGCCTAAGACAGGCCTTGGGAGTGTCATTAATATGCCTGAGCATCACGTAATGGCCGTGCTTTGAGTTCAAAAGGGCCCTGTGCTGAGTCTGGTTATAAATCTCGGCTCTGGGGTCAGCTGCCTGGGTTGAAATTTCACTAGCCTTTATTTGCCAGATGTGTGACTTAGAGCCAGTTGCCTCTTCATCTCTCTCAGCCTCAGTTTCTTTATACAGGCTGACCTCGCAGATATTTTGCGTTCAGTTTCAGATCATGGCAATAAAGCAAATACCGCAGTAAAGCAGGTTACATGAAATGTTTGTTTTCCCAGTGCATATACAAGTTACGTGTACACTGTCCTGTAGTCTGTTAAGTGGGCAAAGCATTAGGTCTAAAAATCCCAATGTACATACCTTTATTAAAAAATACTTGATTGCTAAATAATGCTACCCATCATCTGAGCCTTCAGAGAGTAGCAGTGGTCACACCAAAGATCACTGATCACAGATCATCATAACAAATATGATAATAATGAACAAGTTTGAAATATTGTGAGAATTACCAAAATGTGACACAGAGACATGAAATGAGCAAATGCTGTTAGAAAAATGGCGCCGATAGACCTGCTCAACGCAGGGTTGCCACAAACCTTCAATTTGTAAAAAAACGCACTATCTGTGAAACTCAGTAAAGCAAAGTGCAATAAAATGAGGTGTGCCTGTATAAAAATGGGGCTATGTAATAACATCTATGTCAAAGGGTTTCTGCGAGGATTAAGTGCGATAACACAAGTTCTTAGACACTCCGTGACTGCTCGGTAGGCGAACCTTTGTGAATATTTGTTAGCTGTATAACTTGATGCGTATAGGATCCTGGCTACATGCTGGGACTCTGGAGCCTGATTGCTGGGTTCAAATCCCAGTTCTGTTACTTAACAGCTGTATGAACTTGGGTGAACATTTATTTCTCTTTGCCTCTCAACCTCCTCATCTGCAAAATGGGAATAATACGAGAAGCTACTTCAAAAGGCTGCTGTAATTGTCAAACGAGTGAATGACAAATCCTGAGTGAATGTACGTGAAGCGCTTAGTACAGTGTCTGGCAATCAGCAAATGTTACCTAAGTGTAAGCTATTATTTTTTATGATGCTACCTTATTCTTTACAGTTTGCAAGGAGTGGGTAGGTGCCAACAGGAGAAACGAGCTATGTTCTCGAGGAAGCAGAATGGAGGGCTCTTTATCAACTCTTCGAGGGCAGCAGCACAAAGAAAGGAGCCCCTTGTGTCTATCCCCAGGCTATGCTCTGCCTATGCACTCTCCAGGGCCGCCCCTCCTGTGGTCCAGGGAAGCCAGAATGCATTGCTGCACAGATCCCATCCAGCTCCCACCAGCCGCCCCTCCACCCAGTACCAGGGACTCAGGGATGATGCAAGTGCTGGGTCAGCAGGACTTGGGGGTGAGCTGGGGAGAATGGGAGCCTGCCATTCTCTCTCTTGCCCCCCCCCCGACATCAGTGGGCTGGTGACGCAGACAAACCCTCAGCTTAATTGGCAAATGCATTCTCGAGGGGTAATTCTGTTGACGTGCACCATGGAAGGGTCTGCAGGCTGTAATGACCAGCTCGGCCTGCTAAATGTATTTACCAAAAAATAAGGTTGTTGATTCCACAGATAATTTTTTTTTTCCCCCTTGCCATCAGCCTATTAACGCGAGTTTTATGTAACAGGACAAATAGATTATGGTGTAAAGTCTTTTGAAAATCCCTTGTGAATGCTGTAATAATGCTTTAATGTATAATCCCCTTAATCCTGTCAAACTTCCAAAAGAATTTCAGGAAATGCTGACAGAAGATCTCGCTCCCAGCGCTGGCAGCCTCGGCTGCATGTGGCGACTGCTGCTTTTAACCTTTTGGTGGGTGGAGAGGCGGCCGTGTTAGCAATGGGTGCAGAGGTGTGAGCCCACACTGGAGAGCGTGGGAATATATGGAATGGAGGCTGATTGCAGCTCAGGGGAAGGAAAGAGACAAAAGAAAGAAGCAGCCTCCGGGGGTGTAAAACACAGAGCTGGATGTGGCCGAGTGTGGAGTCAATGGCGCCTGGCACTTGTTGATTTCTCTGCCTCTCTTTGCCTCTCCGTTTCTGTCTCTCGGTCTCTCTCTTTCTCTGCAGGGCCCTGAGCGCAGCACTTTGTCATCTCCATGACAGCACTGTGAGGTAGGTGCTGTTACTCTCCCTATGCTGCAGATGTAAATACGCCCCCTTTGCAAGGACATCTAATTGGAATAGAGGCCCGCTCTATTCCAGTATGACTCTGTTTAAAAAAATTTTATTTTATTGAAGTACAGTTGATTTACAATGTTGTGTTAGTTTATGGTGTACAGCAAAGTGATACATTATATATTTTATACATATATATGTATATATATTTTATATATATGCATGTATAGATATATTATACATATATACATAAAAATATATACACATATTCTCTTTTATATTCTTTTCCATTATTGTTTATTACAGGAGATTGAATATAGTTCTCTGTGCTATACAGTAGGACTTTGTTTATCTATTTTATACATAGTAGTTTGTATCTGCTAATCCAAAATTCCTAATTTATCCCTCCCCGACCCCCATCCCCCTTTGGTAACCATAAGTTTCTTTTCTATGTCTGCAAGTCTGTTTCTGTTTTGTAAATTAAGTTCATTTGTGTCTTATTTTAGATTCCACATATAAGTAATATCATATGATATTTGTCTTTCTCTGTCTGACTTACTTCACTTAGTATGATAATCTCTAGGCCCATCCATGTTACTGCAAATGGCATTACTTCATTCTTTTTTTATGGCTGAGTAATATTCCACTGTATATATAATCATTCATCTGTTGATGGACACTGAAGTTGCTTCCATGTCCTGGCTACTGTAAATAATGCTGCTATGAACATTGGGGTGCATGTATCTTTTCGAATTAGAGTTTTCTCCGTAGTCTGACTCCGTTTTAACTTGACTAAGGGCTTGTCTACGCTGGCAAGTGGCAGAGGTTGTGTTCAAAGCTCTGTCTGATCCAGAGGCCCAAGCTACCTTCTTTTACGTGGGCCAGGAGTCAGCAAATGTTTTCTTTAAAAGGCCAGAGAGTAAATATTTTTGCCTTCATGGGCCACATGCTATCTATTGCAAACACACAACTCTGCCTTTTGGAGTGAAAGTGGCCATGCAAAATACATAAACAGATGGGCGTGGCTTTGTGCCAATAAAACTTTATTTACAAAACCAGGTGGTGGTTTGAGTGCGGTCTCCAGGCTGTGGTTGGTCCATCCCTATAATAGCAGATATTGGAGGCCAGTGGGACTCCAATAATGTGTTTGATGGTGAGTCTGAGAGTTAGGCAGACAGACTCTCTGTCATCTGTCCCCCTTGGGCAGGGCATCCTCCTCACTGCAGGGGCCTTCATCTTGTGATGCCAGAGGGAAAACTGGGTGAAACTCAGCTGATGGTTGGACTCGGGTCCTACTTTTTCTTGGGCTCTGGGAGGAGGTGGATAGGACCTGGCTTGGGCTGCTATGTTGACTAAAGTACCTAAGTGGAGCCCACCTTGCTGTGTGGCCCTGGGAAAGACTTTTCCCTCTCTGGGCCTCAGTGCCCTCATTAGTGAGGGAAGACACCTGGCCTTGCTCGTTTTTACAGTCCGTCCGGGTTTGAGAGCTTACAACTGTCTGATCAACTGCCCCCAACTTTCAATCAACTCAATTCAAGGCAGTATCTGCTAGACCCCATGCAATGGCACCTCTCTGATGGCTGGCTCTGCCTTTGTTTCTCCAGGATGCTTTATGTCAGCAACTAAATAGGAACTGCTGGCAGCATTGAACACTCGCCCTTTGGGGATGATCTCCTTGGACGCCCAGGCTGGGAACCTGTGACACAGCCTCCATGCCTTCCCCACATTCACATCCAGGCACGAGGCCATAGGATTATCTCGTCTCTCAGTGTCTCTGGACTCCCTCCCCACAGCTCCCAGGTTTTTTCAAAGCACAGATTTGACAACCCCTCTTTCTTTCCATCCTTCCTTCCTTTCTTCCTTTATCAGGGGCCAGATATTGGCTGGTCTGGGGTCCAACAGGAAACAAAGTGGATGGGTCTCTCTGGGTCTCACAGTCTCTGCCACACCAGCATGAAGCAAGCAATAAGAGCAGTTCATGATCAGACAGGAGCGTTGGAGTTGATCCAGGGGAAGGGGTAGGAAGGGCCTCCTGGGGAAGCAATGTTGCCTTTGAGTCTTGTGGGATGATGGTGAGGAGTTATCCAGTTGAGGAGCGAGGGGAAGAGTGTTCTACCCAAAGGGAACAGCATGTACGGAGACACAGAGAGCAAGTGGCACCTTTGGGCCATGGAAGCAGCTCTGTAATGCTCCTGATGCCAACAAGACAAAAATGGAATTTCTGAGTGTGGCATTCAAGGCTCTCCAAGTTCAGGTTCCAGACTCCCTTCTGGCTCCTCCCTGACACCCGTCATACCACAGTCATGGATTACATGAAGTCTCTGCTTTGTGTCATCCTCTCTCTTGCTTTTATGAAGCGTGCCCCATTCCATTTTGTGGAAGATCCATTCCAGGATCCAAAGATGAAGAGGCTCAATCAATTCCTGACCTCAAGGAGCTCACAGCCTAGTTGAGAAAGATGCATCGTCTCCAAACTCCCAGTGGCACAAGGTAAAAGCTCCATCCTATTTGCCGAATGAGAGAATAAATGATTAGGATGTAAACAAGGAGCTGGGGGAGCCTGGAGGATGGGGTAACCTATTATGAATTCCACGTGGGCGAGTTGGGCCATTCCAGGTGATGGGGACAGTATGAGCTAAGCCAGGAAGTGCAGGGGCACGTGGCACATTCAGGGAAGTTAGCTGAGGCCGGAGGGTTGGCTACATGTGTGTGTGCACAGGATGGGCGGGGGTGGAGGAGCAGATGGCAAGAGACACAGGGAGGAAGGGGCGCCAGGCCAGCTCAGGGCCCTTGAATGCCAGGGTGTAGGAGTCACGTTTATTGCTGTCAATGAGGAACAATCGAGAGAGTGACGTGGTTGGACCTTGCGCTTCGGAAGACCGACATGTGGACACGCGGTGGACACAGAGGCCAAATGAGGTGGAAATGTGCCTTAGAGCCGTGATCCAGGCCTAAGAGATGGGTGGAAGGGGAATGGGAGCGGAGATGCAGTCCTCAGAAGCTGCGAATAATAAGTTGACTGATGTCAACACTAACCACGGAGGATTCAGGTGCCTTGGGGGTGTCTAGCCTGAGCCTGGTGGCCCAAGAGAGCCATGCGTGGAGGGAAGGAGCAGAGACCCTCCCCACCGCCCCAATAAGAGCAGTGGCCATTACAGAGTGTGAGCCGTGTGGCATCCTCTGTGCTCGGCGTCTCACACGCGCCGGCCGACTCCGCCTTCGCAGTGGTCCAGAGCGGCAGGTCTTACTGTGCTTGTTTTGCAGATGGATAACAGGGACCCAGAGAAGTTAAGCGATGTGCCTGGGTTCGTGCAGATATTGGGTGGTGGGTCCTGGGTGGGAGTCTAACCCCAGGTGGGGAGGTGGGCCACCCAGGGCCTGGAAGGTCGTGTGGGTGACACGCAGTGCTCTGCAGGGCCAGGTCTCTAACAGGACTTGAGGACTGAGGCCAAGAGAGATGAGGCGAGTGAACGGAATGTAGGCCTCCTGTCAGAACCCAGCAGAGCCTCGCTCCGGCCCAGGCAAGAACAGAAAATGGGCCCCCAGCTACCGCTGTGGTGAGGCCGAGCAGGGCTCCGAGGGTGGTAAGAGCCAGCGGCCTGGGTCCATGAGGGCTGAGCCTCCTCGGGGGACACTGAGGCCCACTAAGGGTCTTGCTTAGCAGCGCACAGGTAGAACGTGGCGGAAAGTGGATTCAAATCCAGGGCTGTCTGTTGCCTCAGCCTGTTCTGAGCTCTCTGCTCTCCAGGCAGATGTCCCATGACTGAGGAGTCCTTAAGGGAGCCTCGTCAAGCCCTTCAGTTTGGGGACAAATCTCCAGGCAGGTGCTGGCAGCGGCGATGGAGGGCTCCTCTGCTGCAAGTGCGCGTGCCCTGCCTCTAGCACCACCCCCAAGCTGGGGGCCCGCTTTCCTATCTTCACCTCTGCCCCGGCCCCAGGCCAGCCTCCAGGCTCTGTCCCAGACTCCCTCCTCCACCCCAGTCCTCCTCCCCTGCACACACGCTGCAGGCTGCTGCCCTGGCCCTTCCTGGCTTCCACTTACACACACACACACACACACACACACACACACACACACACACATTCATTTCCTTTAATCTTTCGGCTGAGATCAATTTCTCCATTCCCCTAATCATTTTTTCTTGTTCGCTTTTGAACTCCCTTCAATTTGTCTGCTTTGGCCTGGTAATGAGGTGCCCCCAAACAAAATGCAGTATTCTGCGTGCAACTTGGCCAGGGTTGTAGAGATTCTTGCTAACTATCTCTTCAGACCCTGGGCGACATGCTTTCTTAGGGCAGCAACTCTATTAGTGATTGGGCTCTCCCAGAGATGCTGTTAAAAGTGACAAAATTGTAGACTATCCAGCCAAAGGGACATTAGAAGCCTTTCTGGTCCATATCTACTATCTCTGGGCACTTCCCACTGCAGTTATTTGGAGCTTTTGACTCCCCAGTGCCTCCCCCTGTCCTATCCTCTTGGCCAGGGCTGCCCTCCTCACCTTCTTTTCCCACTGAGCATGTGGACCTCAGCTTCTCCATCTTTAAGACTGAGCTGCCATATCACCAGCTCCTCAAAGCCTGCCCTGACTGACCTGGCACAATTCACGTGCTTGTGCCCTGTGCTTTTCTGGCACGTGGTGTGGGACTCCAGTGGAAGGTAAACACTCTGACTCATGACCATTGAGCTGTCTGCCTCTCCTGGGACGTTGTCAACACCTTGGAGAGCAGGACCCATGTCAAGTTTTCTTCATGATCATCTAACTCTTCAAGAACGTAGAAAGGTAAAGCAGCTGTTAGAATGTGTACTGGGAATTTCCCCGTGGAGTATGGTCTTCCCTTCATGCAGGCATATAGACATGCATTTGCTGGTTTGACCTGTATCCAAACACTCTTAGAGCGCTTACTACTTGTGAGATACTGTGCTAGGGGTTGGGACCCATTGGTTGACAAAATGGATACAGTCTCCTCCCTGGAGCTTCAGTCTAATGGGTAGACAGATATAAATCAAATAAAGGTACAAATATGCAATAAAAAACTATGGAAAGGCAAAGTATAAGGGGGTCTAAGACCTTTTAAAAAGTAGATTCAGGGCTTCCCTGGTGGCGCAGTGGTTGAGAATCTGCCTGCTAATGCAGGGGACACGGGTTCGAGCCCTGGTCTGGGAGGATCCCACATGCCGCGGAGCAGCTGGGCCCGTGAGCCACAGCTATTGAGCCTGCGCGTCTGGAGCCTGTGCTCCGCAACAAGAGAGGCCGCGATAGTGAGAGGCCTGCGCACCGCGATGAGGAGTGGCCCCCGCTTGCCGCAACTAGAGAAAGCCCTCGCACAGAAACGAAGACCCAACACAGCCAAAAATAAATTAAAAAAAAAAAGTAGGTTCAGATCTGACCCTGGGAGGGTCAACAACTTCTTAAAGGAAGAAGTCTCCCTGGTGGTGAACTCTGAAGAGTGGGTAGAGTGAAGTGTTTGAAGAGGGATGCAGCAGGGGAAAGGGCATTTCAGTGAACAGGAACAGCATATGCAAAGGCTCTGAACAGAAGAAATGCTTAGCATGTTTGCAAACGAAAGAGTTTCAGTATGTCTGGAGCTCAGAGTGGTGAGAACCAGACTGGGGAGGTGAGTGGCAAGGAGTCCAAAGAGGCTGGTCTACCTTTTGTGCCCAATGGAAAACCATTGAAGGGGTTTAAGGAGGGGAGGGAAGAGATGATCATATGGGCATTCTGAAGAGGCCACTCTGACTGAAGCCTGGACCACAGGTGGGGGAGCAGACATGGATATTGGGAAGTCAATTTGGAGGCTTTTGCCTTGTGAAAGATGATGATAGCTTAGACTATCAGGTGGTGGTGGTGAAGACATTGAGAAATGGATGGATTTAAGGAGGTGAAGTCAAATCACCACGTCTTGTGTGGGGCTGGAAGTGGGGGATGAGGGAGAGATGTCAAGAAGCCACCTAGGTTTCCAGTTTGCAAGGAAGGTGGCAGAAGATGGCAGTGGGACACAGTAGCTATGGGGTTAGATTCCAGAGACAGCTCCACCATTGGGTGATCTTGGGCAAGGCATTTGTTTCTTTTATGTGAAAAATGGAACCACGATTGGTACCTACCCCACGATGTGTGGATTAAATGAATTGGCCCAGGTTGACGCTTGGAAAAGTGCCTGGCACTTAGCACTTAATCATTATTATTTTTATGGTGATACCCCTCATTGAATAAGAAACACCGAAAAGGACAAATATTTTTTGGTAAAGATCATATGCTGGACTTTGAACTTGTTGTAGCGCTCAGATATCCTAGCGGAAATCTGGAGTAGGCAGCTGGAGATATGGCTCTGTTTCTCACAAGAGCAGGCTGGGCTGGAGATTTAAACTTGGCAGTCATATTTTCTTCCCATGGAGTATAAGAAGGAGTAGTTATACTAATCGTGTTTAGGGTTCAGGGTTTTGCATGGTTTTTTGTTTTTTGTTTTTGGCTTAGAATGTCTGTTGAATGAGGCAACTTTGTGCTGGTCAGCAAATTATGGGCAGAGCGATATTTGGATTTCTACTAATAATCATACTCTCTTTCCCAAAGTAAGAGGAACCATCCAATGAGAGATTGTCCTTGACTTTTGATATAAGAGCCTCGGGCCCTTGTTCAGAAGAAGTTTGTCTTCTCCTGAGGGACATAGCTATGGTAAAGGTGGTGGTGGGGTCACCCTAAGGGGGTTGGCCTCAGAGCATAGAGTTTCTATGATGCCTGATTTCATGGTGGAGTAGAGACCCAACTCAACTCGGCATCTTCCCCCAGAAGAATACGCCAGACAACCCAACATGGGTCCAGTAGAGTCAAGTAATGGTTTGAGAGGGCAAATTAGCATCATATCCAACACCAGTCACAACAGTCATATGGAATATGCCACATAGCAATTGCATTCTGCCTTGAGGATGGGAGACGGGTACCATTTCTGTCTTGTCTTTTCTCCTCCTTTTTCTTTTTTTTTTTCCTGTCTACAGATAGATGTCTTTTCAAACAGATACTTCTCTTTTACTTTTTTCAGTGTCTGATATTGCATGTTCAGTTTTGACTGTACTATATGAGTGGAACGGGAGGGATTTATAACCATGGTCCTTAATTTCCAAAAGAGATTCAGAAGCTACTGATCAAATGATCCTTAGTTACCATGTGGCATGAAGTGCCGTGCCTAACCCATAGCTGGCACACAAAAATGTTGAGTGTTTTGTTTGAAGGAATGTTTTCAATGAAGTAATCAATAGATCTAAAATTACCTATTGCCTAATAAAGAAATCCATTACAATAGTCCAGAGAGATTATTACCTAGGTTTCTCTTGAATGCCTCTAATTGACCAAGAGCTTCCTATCCACAAGATATCCCAATCCAATTTCAAATCACTCTGGTGGTTAAGAAGTTCTTTCCCTACATCAAGCAGAACTTGTCCTATAAGCTTGGCTTCATGGTTTAACGCTCTGGAGCCACACAAACCTGGTCTGTCCTTTCTGCTCCCTGAAAGAGCTTCAGAGATTGGAAGTCAATAAGTCAATGATCAGCCTTATTGTGCCTTTTTTTCTTGTCAGTTTTAAGAGAATATGATTATGGAATCTTGAACCATCTTGGTCATGATTTGTAGTTGGAGAGAGAGAGAGAGAGCAGAAAATGCATAAAAATGTGGACAAAGTGATCAAAAGATGCTAGAGTCAGTTACCAGTGATGTCCAAAGTGTGATTGATCCATCTCAAAATTGACTCCAGGCAAGAGTGTTTACAAAGAAATCAACAGATCCTTTAAGTTTTATTTTTTATTGTAATTCTTATTGAGAGGTTGGGTCTGTAGAAAAGCAAAATCATCTCCAACCAAAATATCTGTTTTGCTAAATTCCATTCAGAGATGGAAAATATATTTCCTTATGTTGTCTCACCCTATTTCTCTGCCCATGGTAGATATCACCAATCCATTACAATACTCTTCTCTACTTAGCCTGGATGTGACTCTTTCTTAGCATAAAACTCCAGATGGCCATGGCTAATGGAGCTATATTAGTATGTGTCTTGTTATGGCTACAATAATAATGCCATATAACAGGCAGCTATAAAACTTCGGTGGCATGTAAGACTTTATTGCTTATGTGCTGGGATGGTTGAAGTTTGGCTGATCTTGGTTGGGTTTGGCTGGTGCTTGCTGGGCTGTCTCATACATCTGTGGTTGGTTGGGGTCTCTGCTTTATCTGGGCTGGGCTGAGTCTGCTTCACTGGGGCAGCTCTGCTTGCAGGACCTCTCATCCTTCTTGTGGAGCCAGCAGGATTGCCTGAGCATATCCTCATAAGAATGACAGAGGTCCAAGAGTGAGTGGAAATACGCAAGTCTTCTTGAGGCCTAAGCTCTGAATGGGCACATTGTTACATGGACCTCATTCTAAGAAATTCGCATGGCTGGACTCAGATTCAAGGGACGGAAAATAGACTCCACCTCTACAGTGAGAGGGCCTACAAAGTCATATGTCACGGTGTGTAGATAAAGGGAATGGTGAAAAATTGGAGCTCTTAATGTCATCTCTACAATGTGTGAGATGAATCTTAATCACTATGTTCTACATGCTAATTACAAGGTTTATTTACCTGTATTAATATATCCACTCTCAAATGGCAGTTTGCATACCATGATTCCGAAATAGGAAAGGGTCACTGCCAAAATACACATTTCCTCCACTTAGGTCCCAGTACTTTGGCTCACTTCATCAGGGGCAATAAGCTTTCATTCCATAAATACAACTGAGGCCTAACATGCGAGTATCCTCAGGATGGGGGCTATGGAGTCAACCATTCTCAAGTTGAACCCCTGATTCATCACCACGATCATCGTAATCATATTGATGCTGCTTATTGAGCATTTACTCTGCACCAGGCACCTCACATCCAGTGAATCTCATTCTGTAGGATAATCCAGCGAGGTAGGTTTATGTGCATCATCTTGTAAGTGAGGACACTTGGGTTAAAGGAAGTGCCATGACTTACCGAGGACACTCAATGACATAAGAGCCATCCCTGAGACAGGCTTGATTGGGGTCCATGAGGAGAGATCTTCTGACAACCCCTTCTGGGTTCTATAGCTCTATGCTCTGCTCACCTCTCAGGTCTGGTAGGGCTCCCTGTACCACCTTTTATTCCTCCATGGCTGCCCTGGGGGCTCTGCCTCCTTTTCTCCTTGAGCTTCTCTTTCTTTTCTACTTTCTTTCCCCCAGAGCTTGGCCATCCTCTCAACCCCCCACTCTCTGATGTTCTCTCACTGTTTGTCAGTGGAGAGGAACAAAAGTGATATCCATCAGGAAGTGGCAAATGGGATTTCACTGAATTGTTCCAGTCAGAGAACTTGGTCAGTGGTTCTTCATGCCTGTTGAGAGGGTTCCTTAAAGGAACTTGGAACAAGCAACTTTGGAGGAGGAGTATCCCCCGTGGGCGTGGACTCTGGTGAGGTGGGAGAGGCGGGGGCTGCTCCTCATTTGGCTTACCCTCTGCGGAGGGGGAGGAGGGCAAAGGAAGGTTGTTGGGGTCCCGATGCACCACAGGGTTTAGTGAACAGCTCTTTTGTTTTCTTAACCCATATCCTCTTCACTCCTTAGGGTTTAAACATGCGCCCAAGAGGCTGGTCTTAACCAATGACAGCCATCAACGTATATGCAGAATCACTCCTCTCTGAGAACCAGGGTTTTGTTTAGTTGATAATCCTGGGTCCTTCTTTCTCCAAGACGAGTCCTCTGCCAGGAGTGTCCCCAACCCCAGCCTTCCCCTTCAGTAGACCTCTCTTCAGTCCTCAAACTCACTCAGTCAAGTATAACCTCCTACCGTGGTCTCAGAAAGGGCAAATATCAGAGTCAGAGGGGTCACAAGGAGTCATTCGGTACCTTTGCAGATGGGGAAGCCCAGCACAGCTCTGACCAGGGGCTCCTTCTCATCTCTTCCCTGACGTGAAGGCTGGGAGAGCATCATCAAGCACAGTTTACCACAGAGGCTGGGAAAGTTTGAACCAGGGTCTGGCCCAGGCTACCAAGGAAGGAGAAGGAGGATGTATTAGTTAGAGTTGTCTGCTGTGACAAACAATCCTCAGATCTCAGAGGCTTAACACAAACGCTTAGTTCTTGCTTCCATAAAGCCCACTCTGGCTCTTATTGGTCAGGTGGGCTCTGCTGAGCCCTCTCCTTCAAGCAAAGATGCAGAGACTTAAGTTTTTTCCACCCAGTGGTTACTTCAGGCCTTGAAGTTCTCCACCAGGTCACCTGCCAGCAGACATGGGAGAGGCACAGAGGGGAGGATGGCTTGGCAAATTTTAGGGTCAGACTTGGAAGATGTAAACATCATTTCTGCCCATATCCTATTGGCCAGAAGAAGTCACACAGTCCCACCTAGAAGAAAAGAAGCTTGGAAATTGTAGTTTAGTAGCGTTCTCAGTAGGAAAAGGAGAAACTGGGGGAGCATTTTGCCAATCTCTGCTACAGAGGGTCTGAAGCAGGATTCAGGAGCCAAGGTGTCAGAGTGTATGGTAGATTGGATAACTGAAACCAATTATACATGCATATTTTTTACCATGTGACTTTGTAGTATCTCCTACTGTAATTTGCAGAATATACTTCTCCATCCAATATTTTTGAACTTGACCATGTGATTTGCATTGTCCAATGGAATGCTGGTGGACACGATATGAATAGAGGCTTTAAATGTTCTTGAATGATTTAGGTTGGCTTCTTACTCTCCTGTAATCCACTATTGCAAAGGATAGGTAGCCTCTGGTTCCAGGATGAAGACATATGTGACATACATGAACTCAACCTACAGGGTGGCATCAAGCCCAACTGAGGCCAGAGATCCCAGCTGAACGCTTGGTTACCTACAAAGGTTGTAAGCCACTAGCATTAAAAAAATTTTTTTTTGTTTTCCTAGAAGCAGCTGCTTTTTAAAAATTTTTATTGAAGTATAGTTGATTTACAATGTTGTGTTAATTTCTTCTGTACAGCAAAGTGATTCAGTTATATGTGTATTCTTTTCCATTATGTTTTGTCACAGAATATTGAATATATCAATAGTTTCCTGTGCTATACAGTATGACCTTGTTGTTTATCCACCCTATATATAATAGTTTGCCTCTGTTAATCCCAAACTCCCATTCCTTCCCTCCCCTCCCCCCCTCCCCCTTGGTAACCACAAGTCTGTTCTCTATATCTGTGAGTCTGTTTTTGTTTCATAGATACATTGATTTATATCATACTTTAGATTACACGTACGTGATATCGTATAGTATTTGTCTTTCTCTTTCTGACTTACTTCGCTTAGTATGATCATCTCTAGGTCTGTCTGCCACTAGCATTTTGAGGTTGTTTATTACACAGTATTAATTTAATATCACAATAGCTAATTTCAGGGAGGGAGAGAGTTTGAGTGTGAGGACCAGGAAGAACAGGAGGATGATCTAAGTGGTCTGGGAGAGAGGAGCGTGTAGCAGTCAAGACAATAAAGCTTTGAAGTCCAGCATTCCTGGGTTCAAATCCCATTTTCCCAAGCCCACCACTTATGAAAATCACATGGATAGATTGACCTATCCATCTTTGACCCTGCTTTTCATTCGTAAATTGGGGATAATCATGAAACCAACTTCAAAGAATTGTTGTAAGAATAAAACATGATTATGTAAGTAAAGAGCTCAACATAGGGTCTGATATTCCCTTTACTTGAAAATTCTCATCTTATTTTTCTCTCTGTGCGCTCCCACCAATCTTTTCTGCCTAGTTAACTCTTTTTTTTTCAGCTTTATGGAGGTATAATTGACAAATAAAATTGTAATATCTTTAAAGTGTACCACGTGATGATTTGATATACGTATGCATAGTGAAAGTATTCCCACAGTTGAGTTAATTAAAACATCCGTCATCTCACACATTTACCTTTCTTTGGTGTGTGTGTGTGTGTGTGTGAGAATACTTAAGTTCTACTCTCACGAAATTTCAATTATACAATACAGTATCAACTAGAGGCACCAGGATGTACCTTAGATCCTCAGACCTCAGTTTTCTTGTAACTGAAAGTTTGTACCTTTTTACCAACCTCTTCCTATTTCCACTAACTTCCCGCCTCTGGTAACCACCATTCAATCTGAAATGATATAAATATAGATTTTATAGGAGATGTAATTAAAAGTTTACTCCTGGTCTCTTCTGTCAGGTTCTACATACTGAGAGGGCTGGGACCATATCTGTCCCAAGCACAGTGCCTGGCACATAGTAGGAGCTCAAAAGATGAATAAAAGCAATTACTAATAAGTAGCAGTGATTGTGATCATTTTGTTTTTAACATCTTTATTGGAGTATAATTGCTTTACAATGGTGTGTTAGTTTCTGCTTTATAACAAAGTGAATCATCTGTACATATACATATATCCCCATATCTCCTCCCTCTTGCATCTCCCTCCCACCCTCCCTATCTCACCCCTCTAGGTGGTCACAAAGCACCGAGTTGATCTCCCTGTGCTATGCGGCTGCTTCCCACTAGCTATCTATTTTACATTTGGTAGTGTATATATGTCCATGCCACTCTCTCACTTCATCCCAGCTTACCCTTCCTCCTCCCCGTGTCCTCAAGTCCATTCTCTATATCTGCGTCTTTATTCCTGTGCTGCCCCTAGGTTCTTCAGAACCTTTTTTCTTTTCTTTTTTTTAGATTCCATATATATGTGTTAGCATACGGTATTTGTTTCTCTCTTTCTGACTTACTTAACTCTGTATGACAGACTCTAGGTCCATCCACCTGTTGTGATCATTTTTATCCTACACAACTTCCTTTGTTCTGTGCATGATTCATTGGGGAACTGGATTGATTTAAAGGGTTCAGGTAAGCTTTGGCAGATCTGGGACTAGAATTCAGGTCTCCCTATTTCTAGACTGGTGTTCTTCTCTGCTCCCTACACCATCCCCTCCCACTGTGCCATTCCAGAGCACAATCTACATGGCAGGCTTGGAAGCCTGCCTCCCTGCCTGAGAGGATTAACCAGCAATCCATGCCCCAGTCTCCCATTTACCCACCAATGGATGGAAACATGCTCCCTTGGTGTCTAACACTTCAGCTAGCATTTCGTTTTAACTTTTCTGTGCATGCTGTCTGGCGTCCCCAAATTGGCCTTTGTGGGGAAATCGATAACAGCTCATGCATGCAAGGCACATATTCCTTCCATAGGACATTAGGCTGACTATTGAAGCGACTCTGGTTGGAAAGGAAAGTTCTATCTGTAACTGAGGCAAGCACAGATGAACTGATGCTTTCATATGTGTATTGGGGTAGATAACACTGTTTCTCCCCCTCCCTGTGTCTCCAGTTGTTGGCAGTCCTTCTCTCTCCTAAGAGCTATCTGCACCAGTAACTTTCTTTCAGGAATTCTTATTCATTCATACACTGAAAATGAGGAAAGAGGGGGTAACTCTCTTCTTCGACTGCTGTGGTCTAATCCAGAGGTCCCTGGTCTGAAGTCAGGAGACCTACATCCTGGTCTAAGTTCATCCAGGGCCTCCTTGAGTGAACAAGCACAAGTCAGTTTTTTTCTTCAGGTTGTTGTTTTCCCAATATATTGGGTGTCCTATGTTAATGCCGCCCTTAAAGGAGTAATGAGAGACATGGCATGGACATCCATGAGGTATCTTCAATACGCCCAGCACTTAACATTCATGATCTCATTGAATACTCACAACAACATTATGATCTCTTTTTCTGTACAAAGAACCAGGTTCAGAAAGGGAAGGTAACCTACTTGAAGTCACAGAGCTTGGGAGGATTCAATACCATATTTTCCCCACAACACTGGGGCAATGAGATGTTGAGATTGTAACTGTGTCACAGGAGTTGAGGTACGACTTTAGGGTAATATTCCTGGGAAATCAGGTGCAAGGTAGAATAGGGAAGACCCAGAATAATATTAATGAGAACAGAATATGTTCACTGCTTAGTATTGATAGAGCTTTTTCTCATTCATTTTTCTAATTTGAGCTTCACACATTATCCAGATGAGGAAACTGAGGCTTATAGAGACTGACTTCTGCAATCTATATAAATATACACAGACAGTTAGTGATAAAGTTGGGATTCAAATTCATGTGTCTGACCCTCAGGCCCAGTGCTCTTAGCCACAGTTCACAGAGTCAGAGTTCTTCAGAAGAGGTTTGTGTGATGATGATGATGAAGAAGAAGATGATGAGGATGATGGTGATGATGCTGATGATGGTGATGGTGGCAACAATATCAGTGATGATGATGATGATTGTAATGTTGCAAGTAATGATGTAATAATGATGAAGGTGAGTAAGATGGTGTTGATGATAGTGATGGTGAATCTCACTTGAATCCAGGTCCAGGGCTATTCCAGGGCTATCCCAGGGCACTGTGGACAAGAGGCATCTTTCAGATACCTCCTTAAATGATCAGTGGTCTAGCCTCAACTTATCTTTCCAGCTTTATCTCTACTCATCTTTCCCAACCCTTTGCTTTAGAGGAGTTGGCTTGCTCTCTTAAAACACATATTGTCAAGTCCAGATACTCTCTGACAGCCCTCAGTAGGAAGCAACCCTGCTGAGACCTTGATCTTGGACTTCTAGCCTCCTGAGCTGTGAGACTAAATTTCTGTTGTTTAAGCAACCCAGCTTGTGGTACTTTGTTAAGGCAGCCCTAGCAAATGAATGAAACCACATGTGGCTGTTTAAATTTAAATTAATCAACATTAAACATTTAGTTCCTCAGTCACACTAGTCACCTTTCAACAGCTTAACGGCTACATGCAGCTATTAAGGCTAGTGGCTACTGTATTAAAAATGCAGATAGAAGAGTTCCAGCATCACAGAAATTTCTCTTGGGTGGTGTTGGGCCGGAGTGCTCATTCTGAACCCTGACTGCATATTAGGCTATCCAAGGAGATTTAAGAAAATCAAATGCTTTATTTTGAGATGGAGATTCACAAGATGGAGTTACAAGAAATAATACAGAGAGATCCTGTCTACCCTTTACCAATTTTCCCCCAATGGCACCATCTCTACTATGTTAGTCAAAGATCACAACTAACATACTGACATTGATCTACTCAGATCAGAACACTTTATTGCCACAAGGATTCCTTCTGGTACCCCCTCTTTTTAGCGACTCTCAACTCTCCTTGGTGAAAAAGAGGAGAGACATATTCCAGGTACAGTGAATGACATGTAAATGACCAGAGGAGAAAGAGAACTTGTTGGGTCCTGAAATTAATCCACCATAAACGAAGCATGAGAGGGGGGAAGATGGCAGAATTATTTCCCTGAGAGATGGACTAAATTGGATCAAGATAACACTTTCCCTACTGCCCAGAAGAAAGCCACAAGCAGAAAGAGAAGTATTCTATCTTAGAAAAGTGTGTAAGCATTGCATTCACTGGGTCCCTGGTTCACTTAGAAAAGTTTGTTGGTTGGCAACTCCTTGTAGCTAAAAAATCTTGTAATGTGATAAATCAATTGCTTTCTACTTGGAGGAGTTTATTACCAATTGGGCAGAAAGGGAAGCCATTGGGCTTGCTGAAGTCGTTCCCATACTTGGAGATGTCTTAAGTGGGAGGGTTGAACACAAGGAAAACTTCCTGCCCTGGAAGTTTTCCTCCTATGATCTCACTTCCCAGAGGGAAGAAAAAGCAGAGGAATGGGCTGTGAATCCCATTTATATTCATTAACACCCTAAAGATGAAAAATACCTTTCCATTATCCCTGGGATAATTCAAGCCCATTGCATAGGAAAATGTTACATATCTTTGTCACGGCAATCTCAGGGGCAAGAGATTAGGACTTACATCGTAGAGCAAACCAACGGTGTCCTGCTGGGAACTTTCCAGGCCCATTCATGAGTCGGGTTTCAGGACCAATATTAAGGCACTTAGAGAATAGTCTTTCTGAACTGATCCCCAGAGAAGTATCAGGTTCCCTAGATTAGCTGAGGAAACTAGAGACACCCAAAGAGGCAAGGGAGGGGCTTCTTCGCCCTGAAGCACACCCTTAGTTTCCTGAAAGCCACTGGATAATAATTAAATATACTGAACACGTATTGAATTCTTACTCTGTGCTAAGAACTGTGCTCACCTAACCATCCAGGCCTCCATTTCATCTTTGCTGCTGGATTTATCTATTTAAAATATTTTTGGGAATTGAGGTGCAACATATACAATATATATGCTAAAGTGTACTTATTGGATCAGTGTCAAGTGTACACTTTAGTGAGTGTTTATATAAGTGTACTCCATATGACCACCACCCAGATTGAGACATAGAATATTCCTAGAACTCCAAAGGTTCATTTGGCCCTTCCAAAGGAATTATTCTTCTGACTTTAATCACCTTATCTCAGTTTTGCCTTTTTGAAATTCATGTAAATGGACTTGTCCAACATTACCCCATCAAGAAGTGGTGGAGGGGCTTCCCTGGTGGCGCAGTGGTTGAGAATCTGCCTGCCAATGCAGGGGACACGGGTTCGAGCCCTGGTCTGGGAAGATCCCACATGCCGCGGAGCAACTGGGCCCGTGAGCCACAACTACTGAGCCTGCGCGTCTGGAGCCTGTGCTCCACAACAAGAGAGGCGGCGATAGTGAGAGGCCCGCGCAGTGGTTGAGAATCTGCCTGCCAATGCAGGGGACACGGGTTCGAGCCCTGGTCTGGGAAGATCCCACATGCCGCGGAGCAACTGGGCCCGTGAGCCACAACTACTGAGCCTGCGCGTCTGGAGCCTGTGCTCCACAACAAGAGAGGCGGAGATAGTGAGAGGCCCGCGCAATGCGATGAAGAGTGGCCCCCGCTCGCCGCCACTAGAGAAAGCCCTCGCACGGAAACGAAGACCCAACACAGCCAAAAATAAATAAATAAATTTATATTAAAAAAAAAAAAAAAAAAAAAAAAGAAGTGGTGGAGTGGAGACTCAAGGCCAGGTCTTTCTAATGACAAAGATAGAATCCTTACCTACTGGCCCCAAGGGTGAGAAGACCCTCCTGAAACAAGGATGAGGTGCATCTATTAAGCTGGGGAAATTTGAGAGTTCAAGGAAGTAGGAGTTTATATTAGTTTCCCAAGGCTGCCGTAACAAGTTACCACAAACTTGTGCTTAAAACAACTGAATTTATTCTCTCCCAGTTCTGCAGTTCAGACATCTGAAATCAAGGTGTTGGCAGGACCACTTTCCCTTTGAAGACTTTAGGGGAAAATCTTTCCTTGCCTTTTCCAGTTTCTGGAAGCCCCAGGCATTCCTTGGCTTGTGGCAGCATCACTCCAATCTCTGTCTGTTTTCACATGGACTTCTCTTCTGTCTGTCTCTTCCTCTTCTGTCTCTTATAAGGATAGGTGTCATTGGACTTAGAGTCCCCATGCTTAATGCAGGAAGATCTCACCTTGAGCTCCTTAATTATATCTGCAAAGACCCTTTGTCCAAATAAGCTCACGTTCACAGTTTCCAGGTGGATACATCTTTCGGGGGGCCACCATTCAGCCCACAATGGAGCTGACAGGCAGTCCTGGGCTTGAATCCTGAAGCAGTCACCTGCTAGCCTGGTGATACTGGAGAAGGTGGTACATCTCTCTGAACCTTGATTGTACTAGTGGTGATAAGGGGATGCTAATACATCACTCAGAGATCCCCATAAGATGCCGTGATTTGATGAATGGAAATTCCCGGTCCCAACCTGGCACATACGGATGACTAACAACTGCTTTTATTTTTACCATCACTAAAGACAGCTTTCTGAAATGCGCCTGCTTCTCAGTCAACTCTAAAGGTCTTTACTGGGGACTACCGATAAAGTGGGTCCAGTAGGGTGCTGAGTAATCGGGTTGGTAGTGGTAGAAGAAATGAAAAATTCTACCCCAGTTAGAGTCACACCCAGTATTGTGGGAAGGACATATTAGAATTGCATTTTTCAAATTGTAGATTGAGATCCTTTAGTGATCATGAAATCAGTGTAGCAGGTCTCCAACCAAGATAGAATCAAACAGAAATTACGACATGTAGTAGTGTAATGGATCTGGCTGGATTTGATTCTTGGCTCTGCCATTTTCTGGCTCTGGGACTGTGGGCAAATTATGCAAGAGAATCAGAGCCCCACTTTCTTCATCTATAAAATGTATAAAATAGGTATAATTATAGCAGTCACTTCGTAGGGATAAGTTATTATTTATAAAATGTTTAGATTCTAGGGCATAGGAATTGCTCTAGGTGTTTGCAGTTATTAACACGTGCAGGAAGGATATTATTTTGTTTACACTCTATGTGTTGTTATATCTATTTAAATATACATATGCCTGCACAGGACCATGATGTAAAATGTATTTCTTACTGTGAGTTTTGTGTTTCTTATTCTGATCACCCAGTCCATGCCTCGCAGTGGGCAATGTTCAGGATCTCATTGACTCTTTCACCTAGGTGGTCTGCACTGAGGCTCAGTGCATTTTCAGAGCTTTGCCCTGCCTCTCTGTGGTGAGAGCCACCTCCATTCCAGCGGGTATCACTGGAGCTGACCACCCCCCCCCCCTTGGCCCCAAGCTGGACAGTTGTTCCTTGGCTCCTCAGGGTTGGTGAGTCAGGCTGCAAAATGGTTTTTTCATTTTGGGTTTGTCTGTTGATGTACATATGCCTTTCCCCTCTGAGCCTTTGGTTGATGTCATCTTTCCTCTTTCCTCCCAGTAATAAAATCTAATCTAATTTCCAGTATATTTAACTGAAATTTTACTTCCAGGGTTGGGTCCTGCAAAATTGCCACTGGCTCTGGGGACCTTAGAGAGAGACTCAGTCTGGCAAATCGATCTCAAGCCAGGGAATTGCCCTAATATTCGTGCTGATTGCAGCAAACGAATAATAAAGGCACATCTTGAGCTGGCTGGGGATCGATACCCCTGAAGAGGGGAGACAAGGGCTGCAGCCCAGGCAGTGGGCAGGATCAGCTCTGAGAGCAAGTTGCTCCCAGCTGGTCTGGAATGATAACCACAGACTGACAGTGGAGACAAGTGCTGCCCCTCCCTGTGGACAGCCCCCATCTTCTCCATTCCAGAGCTGTTCTGTTTTCACAGACTACTAGAATATCAGGACAAGAGGGATCCTTGGGATTGGGCAGAAAGGTGTGTCCCCAGATTTTGCAGAAATGGGGCCATGCTGTCCTAATAACTCACATTGCCACCTGTTGAATGCTGATGACATGCCATGTTCTGAGGAAGAGTCTTTAATAACTTACACAAACGTTCATTAAGAAGTTATATAATCTCATTTAATAAAAGATGACATTGAGGCTCAGAGAGGTTAATTAACTTACTCAAGTTCACACAGCTGCCAAGAGCCAGAGTTGGTATTTGAACCCAGTGTGTCTGACTTTTGAGGTCTAAATGTGGTCTGTGGATCACCCGGGGGCTTGTTAGGAGTGTAGGACCCAGGCCCCTTTCCAGACCTTGAATCATAATCTGCCTTTTAACAAGATCCCCATGTGGTATGTGGTACCTTAATGTTTGAGCTGCATGAATCTAAAGGATTTTCCTTCCGGTAGCTGTGTCTCACAGAATTTGGCTGTTACTAAGTAAACAAACTCATGAACTAATTAACTAATGAACAAATAGACACAATTCAAGTTGAATTCCAGGGTCAAAGAATAATCTTCAGAAGCCACTTAATTTTCACAGTAGCGTCACTCAGCTCCTGTTATTAGTGGGAGAGGAAAGTGGTTTCTTTTTCTGGAGTTGGGTAGAAGATGCCTGGGGGTGCAAAGACTAGGGAGCAAATGTACTTCATTGCCGCATTTTGTTTCTGTCTCAGGGAGCCCAGATGCCGACTGGCCATGAAGGGCTGGGACAGGAGAGAGCTTCCCCCAGCAGGTGGTGACAGTGTCAACAGTCATGCATCCTGTGTTCACTCGTGCCAGGCACCTGGCTGAGGGCTCTACATATGCAGTGGCCATGGTAAGAGTCCAAAGACCCAGAGGGACAAAAACTGAACTGTCACTTCCTTTCTTTTTTCCTACCTGAACTAAGCTTTTATTTTGAGCTCCCCGTTTGGTGAATGGCAGAAACCGAACCTCAGGCCCTTTGGTTACCACCTTGCCCCGGGGTTAAGTCTTAAGTTCTGGGGGCCTTTCAGGGCCTGGAGGCATTGCGGGACCTGAAGAGGGTATGGGTATCTGGTACCAGGTATGCTGTCATCTATCCACCTGCTGGTTGCCAGGATATCCTGGTTCCCACCCCCATGGTCCCTGTGGGGTTGCGCTGGGTCCTCCTTCCTCTTGATGGCAAAGCCTCCTCTGATGGTCTTGTCAGTTACATCCTCACTGCTCTGGCCCCAGAAACTTTCTGTAGTTCCTAAGCCACCTGGGAGCAAAGAATGCTGGGAGGTGGTCTCTGGCCCTTCTGCCCAGACCTGAGACAGTTACTTCTACGGAATGATTTTCTGAGGTGGTGAGGAGGGCCACAAGTCCCCTTTGCTCTCAGATCCCGGAACCTATCTGGAACTTATCACCCTCCCTTCTCCCCAACCCCACACGGAGACCTGGGCTGTTGGGCAGGATGGAACCTCTTTCTCAGGAAAGCCCCAAGTCTACCCACTCAGTGTTTCTCAGAAGTCTTCTCTTCTGCTTGGAGAATGGGAAGATTTGCTCTGAGTCAACAGTGTTTTCCCCAAGTCGATACTTACGTCCCAGCTTTCTTAGGGTCTAGGCTTTTCAGCCTTTCTCTGCATTCCTACCTGGTATCCTTTCCCTGCCGCAGTGAGAGCCTGGGGGACTAGCCACACTTCATCCTGGGTGGGACGGCTCAGCATCGTGGGGAACAAGAAAAGTCCTTAGATTATATTCAAAGTATTATCTCATTTAATCCTGCAGGACTGCAAGTGAGTTAATACTATGATTACTACTCCCATTTGGAAGATAGGGAAACTGAGTCCTAAAAGGGCAAAAGATTTGCCCAAGGACAGAGTTAACAAAATTAACAAAGTTAACAAAATCTGGAGCTAAGACTCAAACTCAAGACTCTGACCCTTGTCTAGAGCCCAAGAATGTGAGCCGGATCACGGAGGTTTGAATCCTAGTGCAACCACAGCTGTGTGTCTTTGGCAAATTTCCTAACCTACCTGAGCCTCTGTTTCTTTATCTATAAAATAGAGATAATGGTGATGGGACCACCCTATGGAGGTGATCCATAGATAGTCCTTACAGAAATTTCTAGCACATGTAATTGGTCAATAAAGTTCAGCTATTATTATTAATAATAATATTACTATTACTATAAAGTTCAGCTATTATTATTATTACTATTATTATTTTAAATTATATTGTCTTCTAACCCAATAGAACATAGCACCATTTATTGTCCTAAAACCTTAGAGTAACAAGATGTCAGAATTGAAAGAAAGGGACTTTGGAAATAACCCAATCTAACCTCCTTATTCCGCAGATGGAAAAACTGAGGTTCAGAGAGGGAAAGAAGTTACCCAAGAACACACAGCTTGGTAACACAGTAGATGGTGCCGTTAAAAAGAAGGACTGCTTTGGGTGAAAGATAAAGAGGAAATTTTGCAAAGGTTGAGTCAGAGATGCCTGGGGTCATTCAGTGGAGACATCTAGCCACAGTTGAACATACAAGTTTCAGCTCAGGGGAGAGATCTGGGCTAGAGCACGAGATCAGGGAGTTGCTGGCATAAGGGTGGCCCACACCCCACGGGGTGGCTAACATCACCTTATGGAGGATTGAGGATTGGTAAGAAAGGAAGGTGGGCAGAGGAAAGGGAGAGCAGAGACGATGGCTGTTGAGGAGACTCCAGAAGGAGGAGATGGGGACACCAGCAGAAAGCCAGAGAGGAAGGAGCTGCCTCTTTCCATTGTAAGATGAATGAGCTTTGGGGAAGCCAGGTAGAGAAGGAGAGGAAAGGGAAGGAGTTTAAGTCAGGGAGAAACGTTTGGTCAGGTCTAAGTAGGGGCTTGGGCAGTGTCTCTGCCCACGGTCCCGGTGAGGGTTAACAACATTCAAGCTGTCTGTTGGGGACCATAATGATGATTAATTTCATTGACCACCTTCAGTGCTTGGAATTATAATCGATTATCCACACCTATTTTTTTGGAAAAAAAGAAGAGCTTTATTGTAAATTGTCTTTGTTTCCTGCCATGGAATCAGAAATGAACCAGGTGACCGTCCCCATCGGCCGGTCTTGGTTATGTTCCCACATACTCAGTTGCTTCCTTAGAGGCTCAGACTCAGACCTGGAAGAGGTCTCACAAGGTCAATCATTTGGCTTCCCTTCCAGGGCGGCAATCTCTGTGCGACATTCTAGGCACGTCAGCCTCCAGAATCTGCTTGCACACTCTGGTGGAGCCCGCTGCCTCCTCAGACATCTATTCATGGTTTAGTAGCTGTGATTCTTATCTAGTTCTTCCTGACATTGACCCCTTTCTGAACTTTCACCTGATTGACCTCCACCTTGTCCCCTGGAGTCATAACTGAAGCAGCTAATTCCCATCTCCAATTGACTTTCTTGTTTGAAAAGGTCTCTTGCGAGAGACGCATAAGGGCACAGACAAAAGGAATGCCCTAACGCCTGCCCTGCTTCCGCAGCCTTTGTCCTGAATCACCCCAGTTCACTTGCTTGTACCTCTCATTACTCTACCAGTCTCTTCATTGATGACTCTCTTCTCTTAGCTTTCCAATCTTGGGTTTTATTGAGTTAATCATTAGTTTGAATTCTGGCTTCCTTACACACTAGCTGTATTCTCTGTGCAAATTTCCTACACTTTTTAAGCTCCATTTGGGAAATGAAGATAATAATTGAACCAACCTCATACAATTCTTGTAATGAGTAAATGAGACAATGCATATAAAGTGTTCAACACTGATGAACACTCAAACAAGTTAGCTAGCTGTTATTGATTGATTTATTTTAATTCAATGAGCACTTATGGTGGTTACTGTATACCAGCTACTGTTCTAAATATTTTGGAAATACTAACTCGTTTAGTTTTCCTAATGACCCTGTGAGGTATAAACATTATCATGCCCTTTCTACAGATGAGGAAACTGAGATGCAAAATAAATTCTTATGTATTGTACCAATATTTATTGTTCATGGTATCAGTTAGCTTTTGCTGTATCACAGACAATCACAGAACCTCAGTGGCATCTGCTAGGTTTGACTGATCTGGGTGGGGCTTCACTGGGTGATTCTGCTGGTCTCAGCTGGGCTCACTCAGGAGTCTACACTTTCACCGGGGACTCTGCTGTAGGGTGGGACTGGCTGGGGGATCTTAGCTCTGCATCATGGGTCTCTCATCCTCCTTCTGGGAGTAGTGGGTTCCCTAGGGGATATGCTTCTCCTGGTAGAGGCAGAAGCACAAGAGGAAGCAAGCTCAGTTGCACACATGCTTCTCGAGACTCTGTTTGTGGCATCTGCAAACATCCTGCAGTAGGCAGACTTCTAAGATGGTCCCCAGTGATCCTCACCTCTGGGCACTTGTATCCCGGGTAATCCCCTCCCCTGAGTATGGGCAGGACCTGTGACTTGCTTCTAACTGATAGAACACAGCAAAGGTGATGGGCTTTTGTGGTTAGGTTATGGGAGTTTGTGGCTTCTGTCTTGCTAGCAGATTCTCTCTTATTATCTCCCTGGCTTATATGCTTTGAAGTGGCCCCTGTGGCCAGGAACTGAGGGCAGCCTTCAGCCAACAGTCTGAGTGGAACTGAATTTGCTAACAAAACACGTGAGCTTGGAAGGAGAACCTTCCTCAGTTAGGCCTGGAGATGACCACAGGCCAGCCGACAACATGTTGTGGCCCTGTGAGAGGTCCTGAAGCAGAGGACCCACTAAGCCATGCTGAGATTTCTGCCCCTCAGACGCTGTAAGATAATAAACATGTGTTGTTTAAGGCTCCTAAGCCTGGGGGTAGATTGTTATAACAGCAAAACAGGTAAATAATACACATTCCTATGGTCAAAAAGATTACATGGTCAGGCCTGGAGTGGGGAATTGTGCTTCTAGTGAGAGAGTATTGCAAAGTCACAAGAGAAAGGGTTTGGGTCCAGAGAGGGGTGGAGAACTGGGGTCGATAACACAGTTCACCATGAGCACCTACGACATGCCTGGAGGTGTGGACACAGGAGATGCAGAGCTGAACAAGACCTTGGCCTTGCCCTTGGAGCCCATGAGCTCCTGGAAGAGCCAGAGATGGCTTTTGGAGTTTGAGTAATAATTTGCTCAGTGGGCACTTGACCCCAATTCCATGTGGAGCTTCCTGAAAAAGTCACCACCCTTCCCCAGGAATTGACAAAGGGAGTCTGAGACCATCCTTGAGGCACTCTCTGTAGTGGGGAGAGCCCAGGTGCCTTGGAAATGCAGCTTCAGTGGCCCCAGTCCTGGTCGACTCTGAGCAGAGACCTGCGGGCAATGAAAGTCATCTGTCCAATAAGCAGGTCTGGGCAACCATGAAAACCAAAGCCTCATCCATCACTGATGGCAATCAAGAGAACAGGAGGTGTTTTGGCCGGGAAGAAGGCATGGAGGGAAGTGACAGACATTAGGGGCCTGATATTGCCAGGGGGAAATGTGACATACACTGTTTACCTACTTTGTGTTGGGACTGAGCTGGACAGCATCTCTTTTGAGCATCACAATGGCTCCATGAGGTAGACTTATTATTCCCATTTTGCAGGTGGAAAAACTGAGGACCAGGAAGAGTGAAGTCACTTGCCCAAGGCCAGATTTGAACCCAGGTCAACTCAAGCCAAGCCCGTGTTCGATCCATAAGGTGACATTTTACTCCATCTTCCCCTTATCTTCCATTCACTCTGATTCTTTAATTCGAGAACACTGATTCTGGTGCAGTAGAAAGAGCCATGGAATCAGAGAGTCCAAGATTCTAACTGCCTCTGGCATGACTCCCTGAATGATTCTGGCCAACATTACTCCCCTTGTGTAAGCCTGGTTTTCCCACCTGTAAAAGGATAGGTTTGGATTTTATTGGGGATGTCAGATAAGTTTTGTTTTGCATGCCAACTCCAGCTGGATGATGGTCGCAGCTGATGGGTGATATTGACGGGGTCTGTGAAGCTGGATTTGGGTTCAGTGGAAAGGAATCCCATGTGGGTCAGTTAGGTCTGCAGCGGGTGTAGACTATGGGAGTAGATGATCTCCAAGTTCCTTTCAAGGTCTTTGAGTTTGTGACTCTCTTTTTCTACATTCCTCTTTTTTCTTTATGGGCTTTTATCATGTAAAGCCAATCAAGAGAAGTCCCATCTGCCTCTGCTGAGTCTTAAACTGATGTATGCAAATCACAGGCTGGCCGGATGGCCCACGGATCTGCAGAGGGACAAGACCGCACAAACACCCATATGTTGCTGCTCTGGTGGCATTGTTTTACCGCCTCCAGTAAAGCCCCATTTGTAGTGGGGTGATCCATGAGAGCACCGAGGGCCATGCTTAACCCCGAAAACCATCAACTAAAGGGCCGTAAAGAACCCTGCTAGGGGGACTTCCCTGGTAGTGCAGTGGTTAAGAATCTGCCTGCCAAGGAGGGGGAAATGGGTTCGATCCCTGGTCCGGGAAGATCCCACATGCCGCGGAGCAACTAAGCCCGTGCGCCACAACTACTGAGCCTGTGCTCTAGCGCCTGTGAGCCACAGCCACAACTACTGAGCCCGCGTGCCACAACTACTGAAGCCCGTATGCCTAGAGCCCGTGCTCTGCAACAACAGAAGCCATCACATTGAGAAGCCCGTGCACCGCAATGAAGAGTAGCCTCTGCTCGCCACAACTGGAGAAAGCCTGCGCGCAGCAACGAAGACCCAACGCAGCCAAAAATAAATAAATAAAAAATAAATAAATTTAAAAAAAAAAAGAACCCTGCTAGGGCTGTTGACTCCAGGATGCTGCCCAGAGTACACCTCTCCTCCTAGAACTGGGTCTTCGGCAGACACCAACGCTTGGTCGCCTGGGTTCTGCTTTGAGCTTCCCGCCTAGAACATAGATGGGGAGACACCTCCTCTGGTGTTGGGGCACTGGGGGCAAGGGCAGCTTTCCAAGGTCAATGGATTTGTTACTTCTGGATCTTTGATGTCGCAGCCACAGCTGGAGAACTGTAGGTAGGTGTTTCCATAGTTAGCAAGGCTGAGGGTCTGCCGGCCACCCATGCTCCTTCCTGGTGACATGATGAACCATCACGGGGACCCTGTGAGCTGGTTACCCAGGGCACGCTCTGACTGACTCCGTCCCTGTCTCCTGCAAGGTCAACCAAGCAGCACTAGGGGAGCTCACATCCCCCCTCCCCTCCCCATGCCGGTCCCTCCAAGCTAGGGAGACACAGCAGCGGGAGAGTGAGGCGAACACAGCAAAGTCACCTGCCAGAGCAGGGCTTCCTGAGAGCCGAGAAAGGGCCCCCTCAGAGCCAAGCAGAGGAACAGTCCCCTTCAAGACACTTTGATGGCTCCGGAGAACACTTTCAGTGAATCAAAAATAACTTGCCAACTCCTGCCTCATGGAGTGGGTTTGACACAAATAACTTGTGTGCTTTAGATAGAAAACTATTTGGGTCACCTTCATTAAGGGACTTTGTCCCTTGGGGCTGAGTGGGAGGCCCCTGTGGGCCATGAATGCCTCTCCCCGTGGCCACTCAGCACAAGGTAGCTCCAGGCAGGAACACAACAGAAGGTTCCCTATCCACAGCCCTCCTCTCTGAGGGGAGCCTGGGTCCAGCGTTCCTTTTCCTTTCCCTTTAAAAATGTTTTATGTTAATTTTCTTAGCCTTATCTCAAAGGTAACATGTTTATTGCAGAATACCTTAGAAGTATATGCAAGCCAAGAGAAGAAAATAAGATGTGCCCATCACCCCTTAATCTGGAGAGACCACTTTAATATTTTAGTGATGATATCTGGGAAGGGAGTGGCGCAGAGCAGAGGTCCAGGCCCTGGGGTCATCAGATCTGCACCGACTTCTGGTTCTTTCACCGACTAGCTGTGTTGGCAAGTGGCTCATCTTTTCTGAGCCTCAGTTTACCCATCGGCAAAGTGGGGCTGATAATAGTTTGGCGTGAGGACGTACTAAGGTAACTTACACTAGTCCTTCACATAGTGCTGGGCATGTATGAAACACTCTAGAAATTATTGTTGTTCTTACTGTTATCGTCTTGGCACTGGGACAGTTTTCCCTATCCAGGATGGCGTCTCACGGGGCCAAGCTAACCCAGAAAGGGAAAAAACTGATCTTAGGAGCAGGGACACTTTTTTTCAATCTTGGTGAAATTAAAGGACTCTGGGAGAGAAAGTAACATAATGTCTCAAATAGGAAGTTTTAAACAGGAATTATTAGGAGATGTACATCTCGGTTTTATATGGATCAAAACTCCTTCTTCAAAAATTTAGAGCAGAAGGGAAGCCTTTTTAGTTTAGGTTCATGCCCCCAGGGTCATATCTTCTTTCGGCTGACCAAAGCAGCATGGCAAAGCTGTTTTCCAAGGCAGACCACCTCTGCCTTTTTGGACCAACTGAATCTTGTTTCTGCAGCTGCAAATGATCTGACTCTGAAGTTAGGGGTTCAGGCTGGATAGGGATAGAGTTTACGATCCTGTCAGAGGTCATAAAAATCACAGGGAAGAAAGACATGGAAAGAAACAGGGAATTTCTTTAGCAATGGGCTAGAAGCAAAGAGGAAGTCCACGTGCAGACATCTGCCTAGTTGATTCATTGCCATTGCCAGATGCTGATGCTGAGTGGGAGGAGGAACCACCCTCTCCCCTGTCTGCCTGGTGGTTTATTCCGTTCTAAACTAGCCCCGAACGCTCTGCATTGGCCCAGATGAACACTCATTTCCTTCCAGACGTTTCTGTGTACAAAGTATACAGGTTCTCACTGTATCTTTAAGGGGACTCATTCTGCTTTGTAACCTGCTTTTTCCATTTAACTCTGTGGCCAGACACGGCCCTGCTGTCTTTGGGTTCACTTTTCTTGTCATCGCCTGGGGGCCGTGCTGCAAAAATAATACTTCCAGTGTTGCCGTAAACTTGACCTCTTCTACGCTCCAAGGACACGGCTTCAGTCTCTTCTCTCGCCTACATCGCAGCACGTTCCTTCTCTCCCGGATCGTCGGCATCGGCGTGCAAACATGCCAAGATCCCTCCTGCATTAGAACAAGCAGCAACCAACCAACCCAATTCTACCTGTCCCTTCAGCTGCCTTTTCATTTCTGTTCTCCTTTATAACAAAAATTCTGGCAAGATCGGTCTCTACGTCTGTCTCAATCCCTCTCCTCCATTTCCCTCTTGCAAGAACCTGGTCAGGCATCTGTTCCCACCACTCCATCCAAACAGGATTTACCAAGATCACCCAGTACCCATGAACTCTGCTTGGCTAAAGCCAGCAGTCTAGTCTCAGGCCACCTCTAGTTTGTCCTGTTAGCATTTGACACAGCTGAACACTTCCTTGTCCTTAAAGCGCTTTCCTCTCTTGATTTCCAGAGCACCTCCCCCTCCTGGGCTCCACTCCCTTCTCCTTCACCTGCTCCTTCTCAGTTTCCTGACTGCATCCTTCTCCATTCCTGACCCCCTAAAACATGGGGGAGCGCCAGGCTCAGCCCTCGTGCCTCTTCTCTTTCCACACCTTCTGCTTTGGCGATCCCACGCGGTCTTCCAAATGCTTTAAGCACCACCTGCAGCCGATGGCTCCCTGGATGACAGTTCCAGGTTGAAGCACGTCACTGCCCTGATAGCCAGACCCCTCTGTCCATCTCCACTTTGATTTCTAATGAGCATCTTGAAGGTAACACGTCTCAGATGGAAGTCCTGGTTCACAGCCACTCCAAGCCTGCTCCTTCCTTAGTCTTCCCAACTCAGGTGGGGTGAACCCCCCTTTCACCCTACCAGTTGCTTGGGCCAAATGCTTTGGAGTCCCCTTTGACTCCTCTCTTTCTTTCACATGCTCATCCGGTTGGTCAGGAACGCCTTTCGGTTTTATTTTCAAGGCAGACCCAGAATCTAATCACTTCTCACCATTTCCACCACCACCTGGTCTAAGCCACCAGCCACCCCCTCCTGGATTATTACAATTACCTCTTTTTCTCCCTGCTTCTACCCTGACTCCCTACACTCTGGTCTCAACCCAGCATCCCAAGTGAAGCTGTAAAAACATAGGGCAGACACTTAGAAATCTCCAACAGCTTTCCTTGTACTCCACAAGGAAGCCAAAGCCATTGTAATGACCTCCCAGGTCCAATGTGATCTGTCCCAACCCCATCCCTCCCTCTCCTCTTCTCTGACCTCATCTCCTCTTCTCCCCATTGTTCAGTGCCTCCAGATGCTCAGCTGCAGCCTTCTTATTCTTCCTTGAACTGGTCCAGCAGCCTGCTCGCCGGGGCCGTGGCAATGGCCAGATGCCCTTCCCTGGGCTCAAGGTCAGCTCCCTCACTCCTTCATACCTCTGCTCAGACCTTCCAAGTGAGGCCAACGTGACCCGTTTCAAATTGAACCACCCTCCTCCCCAGAGCCCATAGCCCCTTTCTGCTTTATTTTTTTCCCATAGGGCTCGTCACTGTATTATACTATAGTACTGTAATTATGCTATAGATTTTACAGAGCATTTATCGTATTGATTGTCCATCTCTCACATGCTAAAGTGCTCATCTTCAGGAGGACGGGGTGCTTTTGTTCTGCTCCCTGCTGCATCTTCAGTGTTTAGAGCAATGCATAACACATGGTAGCCACTCATGGAGTATTTATTGGATAAATGGATGAATGAATGAATTCTACACCATGAATATGATCTAGATTAGGATAGTTTGTATAATATCTTTGGCTTCCCTTTAAGCCTTTGGATCACTTTGAAGAATATCCAAAGATTGCAAAGCCATCTTTACTTCTCCTTTTGTTTTGTTTTTTTTTAACCTGTCAGTATTTATAGCTACTCATCTGTGTAAATAGTGTTTTCAAGATACTGTACAACCAAAACTAATGAAAATTATCAGGCTGTTTTGATAAACACAAAAAAGTGAAGTCAGGGGGTTATGGATAACAATTGCAGTTTCGTATCAACCTGAGCATCCAATTTATTTAATCAAAACAGCCTTGTTCTTATTGATTGACTTTATAATAAGTTAAAGTTATCATCTATATTTATAAAATAAAGTCACACAACTAAAACGTTGCTTTAAAAAAATCAGCTTTGTATATTGCATTCCATGCAAGAGTTTAAAAATCGCTAAAAATAAATGTGAAAATCATTGACTTGTAACATAACCTCTAAGAGATCTTGCTTTGTTATTGTCTAAAACCAAGCTGTTTGTTGCACAGCAAGGCTAGAATTGGGGTGAAGATAGAGTAGACCCCTCTTATTCATGGTTTCTCTTTCCATGGTTTCAGTTACCCGAGGTCAACCGTGGCCTGAAAATGCTAAATGAAAAATTCCAGAAATAAACAATTCATAAATGTTGCACTGCATGTCTTTCTGAGTAGTGTGATGAAATCTCGTGCCATCTTGCTCCATCCCGCATGGGATCCCCAGCCATCGACATCGTCTGCTCCTGACATCCAACGATGGACATTGACATGATTCAATGATCCAGGATCACCTGAAGCAGGTCATCCTCCTCCTGACTTATCACCAGAGGGTCAGTAGTAGCCTACATCACAATGCATACGTCATTCACCTCACTTTATCTTATCAGGTAGACATTTTATCATCTCACATCATCACAAGAAGAAGAGTGAGTACCATGTGATAAGATACTTTGAGAGAGAGAAAGAGAACATTTGCATAACTTTTATTACAGTATATTGTTAAAATGTTTGATTTTATTAATCTCTTACTGTGCCTCATTTACTGTTTTCCCCAAATCTAGTTCAGAAAAGCTTCCCTGCCTTCCTATCTTTTTCATAATGTTCTCCTCTATGCCCTGAGTGTTCTTCTATAAAATAATCATAATAATAGTTGGCATTTATTGGGCATCTACTATATGTTCCAGGCCCTGGGTGAGGCACTTAACATGAATTTTCATATTTAAGCCTCACAACAATAATAGTCTCCCTAGAGACAGATACCATCACCATTTCAATTTTATAGATGAGGAAATGCAGGCAGAGAGAGAGAGAGAGAGAGAAAGTATAATACCTTTCCCACGGTCACATGGTCAGTGAATGTGAGAGTCTCCTTCCGAGATGTCTGAGCCATTTTTGCAACCCCAGTGGCAGGCCAGAGCAGGCTACCAAGTAGGAACCCAGTGAAAGTCAGTGCTCTGACACAGATTCAACCAGTGTCTCCATTTCCTGAGACCATCAGGGTGTGGATGAGCCCACTTGGTCTTCCAAAGAGTGTAAAGATCTCTCTGTGTAATTTGCATTTTTCATCTCCTGTTGACAAACTCCGTGAAATCAGTCTGTTCCAAACAGCCTCTGAGCTCTCACTCTCACAAGATCTTTCATTTTGTCCTGAAAATTGTGGCAGAAAATTTCCGAGCTGTTGATATGTCGGGATGGAGTTTATTATCGCTAGCAGACCTGATGTTGGGAGCTGTGTGAAAGATCTAGTGAATAATAGGACACTGGCTGGCGCTCATTACTGCTTGTGAGGACCAGGCATGTCCAGGAGGGAATACACAGGAGTCATGGAGGGTCTCTTGCATAAATGCAGTGGCTGCATCCGGAGCCTCGCCCACACTTCCCAGGGATCAGACCATCAGGAAATGTACTACAATGTATCAGAAAAAGCTTTGGATGAAGAGTCAGAACAGCTGAGTTTGAGTCTTTCAGTATGACCTTAACAAAATTACTCTTCCTCTTTGAGCTTCCCTCAGAGGAGAGAATTTAAGAATCTTAGGCTGCTATAAGCTATTTATTTATTTATTTTTAATTGAAGTATAGTTGATTTACAGTGTTGTGTTAGTCTCTACTGTACAGCAAAGTGACTCAGTTATACATATATATATTCTTCTTCACATTCTTTTCCATTATGGTTTATTACAGGATATTGAATATAGTTCCCTGTACTATACAGTAGGACCCTGTGGTTTATCCATTCTATATATAATAGTTTGCATCTGCTAATCCCAAACTCCCAATCCAAACCCTTCCCTACCCTCTGGCAGCCACAAGTCTGTTCTCTATGTCTGTGAGCCTGTTTCTCTTTTGTAGATAAGTTCATTTGTGTCATATTTTAGATTCCACATGTAAGTGATATCATATGGTATTTGTCTTTCTCTTTGTGACTTACTTCGCTTAGTATGATAATCTCTAGGTCCATCCATGTAGCTGCAAATGCATTATTTCACTCTTTTTTTTTTTTACGGCTGAGTAATATTCCATTGTGTGTGTGTGTGTCTGTATATGCATAGATAGATAGATAGATAGATAGATAGATAGATAGATACCACATCTTCTTTATCCATTCATTTGTCCAGGGACATTAAGGTTGTTTCCATGTCTTGGCTATTGTAAATAGTGCTGCTTTGAATGTAGGGGTGCAAGTATACTTTCAAATTAGAGTTTTATCCAGATGTCTGCCTAGGAGTGGGATTGCTGGATCCTATGGCAACTCTATTTTGATTAGTTTTTGAGGAACCTTCATGTATAAGCTATTTAGTCCAATCACTGTTCTGAGGCTTGAGTATCTTTTCTCTCTCTCTATATATAAATGTACATATGTGTATGTGTGTGTAAATACTTATGTAGATATGTATATACATATCTGTGTATATATGCATCCGCACATATATACGTGCAATATCGCTGGTCGTCCCTCCTGAGCTGTGAGCGCAGGAGCGTAGGATGGCCGTGGCAGTGACCTAGCCCCAGTCAGTTAGCAGCAGGGACCAAGGCTGAAAGGCCCAGGTGTAGAGAGAGAGAGGCCGGGGTGGTGGTGATGGTTCCTATGGCCACAGTGTAAGCTAAAGGAATGAAGGAAGGGAAATCTGTATCTAGATGGAGGGTATGGGAGCTGGCGGGTGGCAGGGGAATAGGGGCACATGCCAATGTAGAACAGCCAAAGAACTGCAAACTCAGAGCAGGAGAGCAAAGCTCCAGGAGTTCACGTAGCTGACGTGCAAAGCCCACCGTGGACCCAGCACCATCGTGGCTCCTTTGCTCTCCCTGAGACCAGGCTGTTCAACTTTCCCTAGGGATGCTGATTTTTAGAGGAAATCACTGAATACCTACTGTATCAGTAAGCTTTTGTTGCATAACATATAACCATTTATTATTTCTCATGAGTCTCAACTTGGCTGGGAGGTCCCGGTGCTCCAGGCCACGCTTGGCTGACGGCACTGAGCCTGCTGGTGTGTCTCTGGCCAGCTGGCGGGTCAACTGGGGACCGTCGGGTCTGGCACGGCGGTGGCTGGGGTGCCTCATCTTTCCTCCACGTGCAACTCACACCCTCCGGAAGCTAGGTCACGGTGGTGGCGGGGTCCAAGTGAGGGAGAGAGAGGTGGAAAAGTGCAAGTGCTTTTTTCAAAGCTTCTGCTCCGGACAAGTCTGTTACTCTCCCATGGGTAGAAACAAGTCACATAGCCCATGCCAGGGTCCAAGTGGGAACAAACACTAGAGGCTGGACACAAGGAGGCCATTACTTGAGGCCATGAGTGCAATCAGTGTATTACATTTGGGGTTACTTAAGGGAATTTCTGAAGAACACAAGCAAAATTAATTAATAAAACAAATGTTTATTGAGCCCCTACTACGTATCCGATGCTTTTCTCGTATTTCACATGCTGGGGATTCAGAGGTGAACAAAAAAAGATATGTATCATTCCACCTTCACGTTGAAAGTGAAGTCCTAAAGGGGCCTTCAACAGCTTCCATTCCAGCCCCTGATCTCTAGATGCGCAAAGTGACAGCCAGAGTGGCTTTGTGGGTCTGAGCGTGGGCACAGCGGGAGAGAGGCGGGGGCTCAAGGCTCCCACCTCCCCGGTTCTGACACCTCCATCCTTATTGTGAAAGGGCTCCAGAACATGTGGCCCATGCTGCTCACCTCCCACCCTGATGCCCCCTCCAGGCCTCCTTACCGTTGACTTATAACAGACCCCAGGCTTCGGCAGCTTTACCAAATGCTCGCAGAGACATGAATCCCCGAGGATGTGGAGGGAAGGACCTGGAGAGGAAATCCATATTCGAAAAATCATTAATTTCACTTAAAAATCACGTCCGTGCTATTGACTATACCGGCCGCTTGGAATTTAGTTTATGGTTCCACTTCGTGGTTTGGCTGTTTGGGCTGTGAGGAAGGAATTTAGGGAGAGAGAGAGGGCCTGATACATCCAAGTCATCTGTGCAGCTACAATTGAAGCTTGCTCGGAGGGCGTGGTTTGAGGCTGAGGGAACTGATGTTTGTGGAGCCCTACTGTCCCAGTGGGCACTCTGGTCCCTAGTTTATAGGTGAGGAACCAGGCTTCAGAGTCATGACTTGCCCCAAACCACAGAGCTGCAAATGCTGAAGAAAGCCCACTGTCTTTCCCCCTTGATCCACGGACCACCGGGCACTTCGAGGACCTATTTTGCCCAGAGGCTTGCAGGGACCATCTCCCAGCCCCACCCTCTGTTTCCTCTTCTCAGTGCAAGGACTTTATTTTCTGAAGGCACAAACTGTTCCCGACATAAAATCATCCCCAGGAAGATATAGTTACCTGGGTGACTTATCGTTCTTTGTGTTTTTAGTGCTTTAAGATTTTTATGTTTCCAATAACCCAAAGAAAGATGATGGATATATAATAGCACAGAGCAATAACAGACTGTGTTTACAAACACATATATATGCTCCATCAAACGTACATATTTTTATACCTCTCACCCATCTTTCTGAGGCAGCTGCAGTTTTTGAATTACACGGTGTAAGCAATGAGCCTATCATCCTGTTCACACATCCATAAATTGCCCAGAGGGAGCAGGGCATCCTGAAAGCATCCCTGCTTTAAATCACCTGCAAATATATTTCCCCCTCCTTTTCCTGGGATGGATCATCTGGGAATGGGGTGGTGGGGATTCTAGAGTCGGGGGAAGAGGCTGCACTGGCAAACAAGGGGTTTGGTTCTCTTGCTGACTCTATTAATGACTTGCTGTGTGATCCTGAGAGAGTTGCTTTGCTACTCTGGGCCTCAGTTCTGCCATCTGTGGAATGAGTAACTGAAACCAGAGAAAGGAAGCCCTTGGCCTTGGCAATGATAGCAGGGAGGTCAGATCAAGACCAGGTCTCTCCTGTGTCCCCATCCTGTCGGGGTTCTGGGGATTAAAGCTCTTGAGGGCTGTTAGTATCAATAGCTCCTCCTCTTCTTTTTACCGCAAGGGTATCTGCAGACACTTTTGTCCAAGCCCATCCTTTGGGAAAAGACACAAATCTGTGGTTTGGAAGTGTGGCCTCGTTCATCATTCTGGGTATTGTGTGAATTAGTTTTCAGGCTTAATTTTATCTTCCTAAGAAGCTGTAGAGGAAATGGCACATCGGAGGGGTAAGTTTTGAAGCTAGCTGATGGCCAGGGTCAGAACTGGGACCCTGCAGGGGTTAGCAGGACCCCGCATTGTGGAACCCGGGGAAGGCGGGACATGCCTTCCAATTGGAGGAGCATGGATACCCACGAGTGGGATCATGGGTAGCAGAACTGCCTGCTGTGGTCACAGCTGAATTCAGCCTGAGCAATCCAGGTTTTTCACACTCATCTTTAATTTACCTGCCTGGAGTTTTTCAGGTCACCATGCATTATTCATGAGCCCCTTGTGAACGTAGCATCTGAGGCTCTGGATAAAGAGACACCAGAACCAATGAAAAACAAAATCCTGTTCCTAAAGAATTCAGAGGCTCAGCCTGATGACTCTCAAACAAAGGAGCCACAGCTGGACCCTGTTTTTGGGGAACTCCACTCCACTCCAGATTTCCCTGGGCGGCATCTGCAAGTGAATCTTTGTTCAGGGGTTCTTCCCTTGGAAAAAAAGCTGATGAATAATTGAAACTTCATCCCCCAGACCGTCAGTAGAGACCTGCAGCCCCACCCACACCCGGTTCTCACCAAGGAGAAAAATGCACCGACTGGTATATTTGTGGGAAGGGTGCCTACTGGATCTGAAGCAGAAGAAGAAATGGAAGAAGATCAAAATGAGCCATTTGAATAGTTAATTAAAGAAGTCATCCAACGTTGCTTTGTCTATTGCCTCAGCTCTCTCAGTTCCTGCCTGAGCCCTCCCTGTCTCTTGGCACCAGGCTCAGCACTTCACACTTAATGCTCAAGGTAAGCTCGGGCATTATCCCCATTTTACAGAAGAGGAAATTGAGGCTCATAGAGGTCAGGTTATTACAGCAAGGTAGTTTATTCTGGAAAATGATCCCAGGGAAAAGTGAAATAAGGGAAGCCCACCCAAGCACGTGTGATGGATCTGCTCTTTGGGCAACGAGGGCTCAATTCTACTGAGGACCCTCTGAGGAGCCATGAGGAAGAAACCTCAAAATTGCCTGCTCAAGATACAGAATGGGGGATATTTATGTTGCAGTTTCTGTCCCCTTTTGGTCAAAGGATGCCTTGGTGGTTGTTAACTTCCTCACACTAATGCATTTGTGCATTGCAGTGGTTCATTTTATGTGTCAACCTGACTGAGTCACAGATGACCAGATATCTGGCTAAACATGATATTTGGGTGTGTCTGTGAGGGTGTTTCCAAAAGAGATTAGTATTTAAATCACTGGAGTAAATAAAGCAGACGCACTCTCCAATGCTGGTGGGCATCACCCAATGCGTTGAGGACCAGAAGAGAAACAAAAGGTGGAGGAAAGGAGAATTCTCTCTCTGTGCCTGACTGCTTGAGCTGTGACATTAGTCTTCTCCTGCTCCTGGATTGGGACTTACACTATTGGTTCTGAGACAGGCTGGGACCTGGGACCCTTTGCTGCAGTGCTTGCACCTGGACACAGCCTCCTCGAGCAACAAAATACAAAGAAACTATATGGGACTAAAAATAACTGCGTGCATGCGCAGTTGGGACAAATTCTGGACAAAAGATACAAAAAGACTAAAAAAGCCCAACTGCCACTTATAAAGACCTAGAAGCAAAAGCACGGGGTTGGGAGCAAAAGTAGGGTACTGTGCATGCCCCCTGCACGCACCACCACAAAGAGGTGGGCAGACCATCTAAGCCGCCCCTCCAGCCTGACCCCTGGACACAACTCGACCCTGACCCCTATATAAGGAACCAGCTCGCTCCACCTCTGGGAGAGAGCCAGTGAGCAAGGGAAACTGTTACTTGTTCTTGCTTCCCCCTGCTGCATCAAGGGCCCCAATAAAGCCTTGCCTGATTTCTTGTCTGGCCTCTAGTCAATTTCTATTGATTGGGGAAGGCCAAGAACCCTGGTTGGTATCAGTTTTTCTTGTTCTCAGGCCTTCAGACTCAGACTGGAATTACACTACTGGCTTTCCTGAGTCTGAAGCTTGCGGATGACAGATCATGTGGCTCCTCAGCTTTCATAATTGCATGAACCAATTCCTGGTAACAAATCTCTTTGTCTGTCTATCTATCTATCTATCTATCTATCTATCTATCTATCTATCTATCTATTCTATCATCTATCATATCCTATTTGTTCTGTTCCTCTGGAGAACCCTGACTAATATATGCATGCACCAGAATGACTAAGTGGGCTTACAAAGGCATCATATGGGGGCAGAGAAAACCCAGGGTAGAAAGCAAGAGACAGTATAGCTAAGATGAAATTCTATCAGGCTATACCTGGCTGTGGTTGGTTGCCACAGCAACAGCTGGGGCAAAAAAGGGCACCAAGAGGAGGTAAGACAGGTCATTAAAAGATGTCTGACACAGTCCATCTCTTGCACTACTGTGCCCAACATTAAATCCAGCCTACCCTACTGTTTACATGGTAGTAGTTGGCTGAAATCTCTGTGAAACACTCAGTATAGATGAATCAATCACATTACAGTCCCTACTGCTGCAACAGATCCTAAGGCCATAATTCTCTTTATCATCTCTTACCTCTAGCAGCTGTTCTAGATTTCCTTTACCCTTGGAAGATGTTTCAGCAGACCTAGGTTGTTTGCTTCGTGAGGCAACCAAAACCTTATTCCTGAAATGTCAGAACTCTTAGTTGCTTTATTTTCATCCACTGCGAAAGGTTGTTGAAATACCATTTACAGTTACCATGTGTCATGAAAACATCAGATGTCCCAGGGAGTCCCCTGGGTTCCAGACATGCTTCTTTCTGCCACATTAGAAGTATCAGGGTAAATTACACATTCCAATATTGTTGTTTCTCTCTTTCTCAGAGTAAGTTTCCTTCTCCAGCCCATGGGAATCAGGAGGCAGGAATGGGAAGCACGAGTACCATGACCAACCCTACTTTCAATCTTGATTCCAGGATCTATATATTCCAGCTATCAGTGACCCAGCACCATATACCTCAGGACAGTGTCACAACTTTGGAGGTCATTGTCCCAGATTTGGGCTCCTTAAATGAGCCTTAAATAGAACATTTAAGTGTTCAAAAGTCCGAGGTCATGCACCCACTGTCACAGCCCTTTTATGGGTCCAATGCGATGCTAAAGATAGGATCTCTAAATCTATGATTGGTGGTGCTGGCAGAGGCAATGCAGACAGAGATGATAAACCCATAGCTAGTGTGGATATCAATGCCCATTTGGATGATTATTGCCTGTCTTCAATAAAAAGAGTCCTATGTAATTAATCTGCCACTAGTGGCTAGCTGGTGTCCTCATGGTGCCATTTTGAGGGTTCACTTTCAGCCTCTGCTGCTGTTAGTATAGGCATTCATCAGTGGCAGTAGCTAGATAAGCCTTGGTGGGAAGAATCTCACGTCACTGAGTCTATGTATAATCTCCATCCTGCCTATGTGGCTGCTCTGTACACTGACCCATTGCACATCACTCAGGTGGCCAAGAAAGGATGCCAGCTGACACTCACTGGTTGAGTCAGCCTGTCTATCTAGCTGCTGAAAGTTTCTTCTGCTTGGATGATCTTTTGTGTGCAATAATGTGAAACACAAAGATTTGTATATGTTGTTTCCATACCCATAGATTCACTCACATGCTTTTTCCCCCCTCCTCAAGTTTTCTTGTCCCTAATCTCTGATTGTGTTCTTTCCAGGCCCCTGATCAACCCTTTGTCATTGCCCAGGAATCTATATATATTTATATCTCAGGACATTTATGCCTCCATACAACATGAACAACCAAGAATACTGCTAAAAATCCCACCTGCTGGGAGGAATCCCTTTACTCCTGTCCTTCAGGGTCACTCTGAGTAGGTCTGTAGTGCAATAGCATTTATTTTGAATAGTACCATTGTATCTGTGAACCAAGCCTGAGTTTAGTTGGTCATAAGAAAGTTCTCAGTAGGCCATGGGTGTAGGTTGAGGGAGGTATGGTGCAAGAGATGTGAGGTGTTGTCAGGCTTTGACCACACACAGGTAGATGCAATGACTGAAGTGAAAAGATGGGTTGAGAGGATGTGAGATAGGGCATTAAAAATATCCAAGATAGTATTGTATTTCCATTTTACTCATGGGGAGATCAGGACTAGGAGAGCTAGTAGTTTTGGATGGAGACAAAGACAGAATCTTTTTTTTTTTTTTTTTAATTTATTATTTATTTATGGCTGTGTTGGGTCTTCGTTTCTGTGAGAGGGCTTCCTCTAGTTGCGGCAAGCAAGGGCCACTCTTCATCGCGGTGCGCGGGCCTCTCACTATCGCGGCCTCTCTTGTTGCGGAGCACAGGCTCCGGACGCGCAGGCTCAGTAGTTGTGGCTCACAAGCCTAGTTGCTCCACGGCATGTGGGATCTTCCCAGACCAGGGCTCGAACCCGTGTCCCCTGCATTGGTAGGCAGATTCTCAACCACTGCGCCACCAGGGAAGCCCAGAATCTATCTCTTATTGAGAGCCTACAGTATGCCTGGACTTTTTATATACATGATAATATTTTATCCTCTCAAGATTTCTATAAGGTACGTGGAATTATTTTTGTTTATAGATTGGGAAACTGAGGTTCATAGAGGGAAAGGCATCTGCCCCAGCACACACTGTGAGTTAGTGCTGGAGACAGATTTTTTAAACATTGAAGTATAGTTGACTTACTTACAATATTGTACTAGTTTTAGGTACACAGCATAGTAATTTGATATTTTTATAGATTACACTTCATACAAAGTTATAAAATATTGTGTATATTTCTTGTGCTATACATTACATCCTTGGAATTTATTTATTTTATACCTAGCAGTTTGTACCTCTTAATCCCCTTCACCTATTTTGCCTCTCCACCCAATCCCTCCCTTTTGCTAACCACTAGTTTGTTCTCTGTATCTGTGAGTCTGTTTCTGCTGTTATATTTGTTCATTTGCTTTACTTTTTAGACTCCACATGTAAGTGAAAACATACAGTATTTGTCTTTCTCTGTCTGACTTATTTCACTAAGCATCATACCCTCCAGGTCCACCAATGTTGTTGCAAATGGCAAAATTTCATCCTTTTTTATGGCTGGGTAATATTCCATTGCGCGCGCGCGCGCGCGCGCGTGTGTGTGTGTGTGTGTGTGTGTGTGTGTGACATCTTCTTTGTCCATTTATCTGTTAATAAACACTTAGGTTGCTTCCATGCCTTGGCTATTGTGAATAATGCTGTTATGAACATTGGGGTGCATGTATCTTTTTGAATTAGTGTTATCATTTTTTTGAATAAATATCCAGAAGTGTAATTCCTGGATCATATTATAGTTCTATTTTTAATATTTTGGGGAACCTCCACAAATTGATTGTACCAATTTACATTCCCACCAACAGTACACAAGGGTTCCCTTTTCTCCACGTCCTTGCCAGCACTCATTTCTTGTCTTTTTGAGTATAGCTATTCTGATAGGTGTGAGGTGATATCTTATTGTGGTTTTGATTTGCATTTCTCTGGTGATTAGTGATGTTGAACATCTTTTCATGTGCCTGTTGACTGCCTATATGTCTTCTTTGGAAAAATACCTATTCAGGTCTTCTGCTCATTTTTAATCTTTTTTTTTTTTTTTGATATTGAGTTGTATGAGTTCTTTCTATAATTTGGATATTAACCCCTTATTGGACATATTATTTGCAAATATTTTCTCCCATTCAGTAGATTGCCTTTTTATTTTGTTGACTGTTTCCTTCACTGTGCAAAAGCTTTTAAGTTTGATTAGTTCCCATTTGTTTATTTTTGTTTTTGTCTCCTTTGCCTGTGGAGACAGATCCAAAAATATTGCTAAGACCAGTGTCAAAGAGCATACTGCCTATGTTTTCTATGAGGAGTTTTATGGTTTCAGATCTTACATTTAGGTCTTTAATCTATTTTGAGTTTATTTTTGTATATTGTGTTAGAGAATGTTCTAATTTCCTTCTTTTACATGTAACTGTCCAGTTTTCCTGACAATACTTATTGAAGAGACTGTCTTTTCCTTATTGTATAATCTTGCCTCCTTTGTCATAGATTGATTGACCATAGGTGTGTGGGTTTATTTCTGGGCTCTCTATTTTGTTCCATTAATCTATGTGTCTGTTTTTGTGCCAATTCCGTAGTGTTTTGATTACTGTAGTTAGTAGTATATTCTGAAGTCAGAGAGGGTGATACCTCCAGCTTTGCTCTTTTTTGTCAGATTGCTTTGGCTATTTGTGGGTTTTTTTGTTTCCCTACAAATTTTAGAATTATTTGTTCTAATTCTGTGAAAAATGTCATAGGTATTTTGATAGGGATTGCATTAAATTTGTAGATTGCTTTGGATAGTGTGGACATGGTAACAATATTAAGTTTTCTAGTCCATGAGCATGGGTTATCTCTCCATTTATTTGTATCATCTTCAATTTTCCTCATCAATGTTTTATTGTTTTTAAAGTACAGGTCTTCCCCTTCCTTGGTTAAATTTATTCCTAGGAATTTTATTATTTTTGATTTGATTGTAAATGAGATTATCTTGATTTTTCTTTCTGATAGTTCATTATTAGTGTGTATAAATGCAACAGATTTCTGTATATTAATCTTGCATCCAGCAACTTTACCAAATTCATTGATGAGCTCTAGTAGTTTTCTGGTAGTGTCTTTAGGATTTTCTATATATAACATCATGTCATCTGCAAACAGTGACAGTTTTACTTCTTGTTTCCCAATTTGGATTCCTTTTTTTTCTTTTATCCTCTCTGATTGCTGTGGCTAGGACTTCAAAAACTAAGTTGAATAAAAGTGGTAAGGGCGGGCATCCTTGTCTTGTTCCTGATCCTAGAGGAAATGCTTTCAGCTTTTCACTGCTGAATATAATTTTAGCTGTGGCTTTGTTATATATGGCCTTTATTATGTCGAGGTATGCCCACTCTATGTGCACTTTCTGAAAAGTTTTTATCATAAATTGATGTTACTTATCTCTATTTTACTAGGGATTTTTTATCTGGGATTTTTTTAAATCTGGATTTTACTTTATATTTTCTTTCATTTCCAACATACTCCTCTGTCATCTCATTTTCTTTGACTTTTTCTGTTTGTCTCAGTGAAATTAGGTGAAACAGATACCTATCCCTGTCTTGAAGGTATATCTTGTGGGGGAGCATCCCTGTGCAGTCTGTGTGTGCCTAGTGACTTTGGTGGCAGAGCTGGATCTAAAGTGAGCATGGGCTGTGTCTTCTCCTGGGGTATGCTGGTGGCTGCTGCCTTGGTGGGGGTAGGGCTGGAGCTGGAGGGGCTAGAGCCAGAGCCCTGTGTGGGCTGGAGCTTCTCCCCTGGTGCAATCGTGGTTTCCACCCTGCTGGAGAGTGGGGCTGGGGACTAAGGGGCTGGAGCTGCAGCCCTGAGCAAGCTCAGCTTGTCTCTGAAGGGATGGCAGTTCCTGTCCTGTTGAGTAGGTGGGTGGAGACAGATTTTAATCCTATATCAGCTGGATTCTGAAGACTCTGTTCCACTGGCAACACTAGGATTGCTGTCCAGGACATGGAACCCTCTCCTTCTTTAATTATATTTTTCTTACCACAAATCCTCCTTTGATTGGAGAGAACTTAGCTCTAGGCATCTTCTATATCCTTGGTTCTTGGTTTCAACACTCATGATGAGCAAACTCTTGTAGCAGTCATACTTTTGTGGACTTGGGTCCTTGGGTGGAGTGGTTCTCCAAGAGTAGTTCTAGGGTTCCCTAAGTTATGAATTTTTCAGCAATTAACACTGCTTACCTCTCCGGAGTCTAGTTCTCCGAGGGAAGACTTTGAAGAAGTGACATGATCAAATTTTTGTTATAGAATTCTTAATCACTAATATTGGACATGCACTATGTGCCAGATGCCATTCTAAAGCACTTTACATATATCAACTCATTTAATTTGCAATAATCCTAAGATGAAGGTACAATTTTTATGCCCAATTTTCACTTGAAAAAACAAACAAAACCCACAACCAGGTAAGAGATGTTAAGTGTTTTGCCTGAGGTCGTGTACCTAGAAGTGGGATAAGAAGTCTAAAACCAGAGCCCGCATTGTAACCATTATGCATTCAACCTCATTTAGACTGCAGTGTGGAGGAGGATTGTAGGCTGCCAGACTGGAGTCAGGGAGACCAGTCAGTAATGATTGCAAAAAGCCACATGGTGACTGGGACAGAGATTAGGGAATCTGGAATGGAGAGAATCTAGAGTATTGGATGGTAATTTAAATGGTCAACTCCATAGGATTTGATGTTGTAGAGCCCTGCCCTCCTCCTTTGAGCCCCACCGCTTCCTGGCTTACTTCAATGACAGTATCCGTATCTTTTTGGCAGAAGTCTTTCTCTGAAGCTGGGAAACTTCTTGTGGGTAAGATAGAATGTAAGTGCCAGGGAAGTAACAACCACCAGGAGTGCCCTCCACCAACAAAGGGTGTTGTGACTGTGGCTTGTTTCTACATCATTTTCTCAAGTTTCCATGTGGAATTAAACTCCAATTGCCCACAATACAGATGACTTGATAAACACATCCATGGTTGATTTCCTTTTCTTCCCTGTCTCACTTCCTCATTCCTTTACCCTGGGTTTCCTGCACCTTCCAAAGAAACTACTTGCATTTAAATCCTTGTCTTGGGGTTTGCTTCTGGAAGAACCCAAAAAGAAGACAGAGGCAGATGATTCTGCAGAGTAAAGGAGATGTAAGAATCAAAGATACTCCCGAAGGATTAGGTGTCTGGTTTGGGTGACATCCTCTGAAACCTGGAACTCTGGGACAGGAATGCATTTGGGTGGGAATGGGAGGAGACAGTGAGTTATGCTTATGACCTGGTGAATCTGAGATGCCTGTGAAACATTTTGGAAGGGATGCCCCACAGGCAGTTGGCTCTGTGGGTCTGGTGCTCAGGAGAAAGTTCTGGGTGGAAGAGAACCTGTGTTAGAATCATCAGAGTCATTCATGACTCACCTCAAGGTGTGGGCGTGCCTGTGTCTTTACCATCTCCTGAATCATGTCTGATCTTCTCTCCCCAGCTCCTACCCAGACAGAAGGAGAGAATGTGGAGGTGTTTATGTGGGTGGGAGCCGAGAAAGTGTTCATTAGAGGGAAGAGAGAGGAAGCGCATTTATATTGAGGGAGCATTTATTGAACTTTTGTCAGCGGATGCAAGCAAATCGCTGATACATTTCAAAAAAAAGTGTGGAAGGTTTTCCTCGCCCTGCAGGGAGTGTTTTTTTTTAATAAGTCATGTGGTCAGGGGTGTCAGTGTAACTTTTCTCAGCTGGTGCTGCAGACACTCTGAGAGTCCGTTGGAGAAATCATTCGGGCTCCCAAAGGCCAGCGTGGACATATCACCAGGCTTTCTTTGCATCCTATACTCTCAAAGTAGAACGTATCTTTGAAGAGGTCTGGTCTACCATCCTACCTGACAAATGCTGGGATCCTTCTGTTGAATTTCTAACTGGAGGTTGTTGTTGAGCTTAGATTCCCTGGGCGATGAGGAGCTGATTTCTTTGCAAGGAAGACCATCTTCATGGTTTAACAAGCTTCCATTGTTATATAGTTCTTTTCTGAAGCTGAACTATGCCTCTCCATCATCTCCACTCATGGGATCTAATGTTTCTCCCACACAAATGCCCCACTGACCTCCTCTCCTCCCTGTAAGAAGGCTTGTAAAGAGCTAAAGATAGTGGCTTGCCAGGCTCACTTGAGTCTTCTCTTGTTTGGACTGAACTTGCTTTTGGTCATCTTGTTCCCAAAGCTGGGGACTCAGTCCATCCTAGGTAACGGTCAACCAGAGTCAAGAGCTCAAGGCCAGAGAGTCTGACAACCTGGAATGTGTAGGCTGCCACGTGGGCTGCTCAACCCTAGGGGGTACCATTCCTATTGCAGACATCCTGCACCACCACCCGTGGCCGCCTTGAGGATGGACTTCGACCTCTTCTCAGCCACTTTGCAGAAGCACACAGTTGCTTGTTTGATAGAGAGATAGTTGTGGAAAGATAGAGAGAAGGCCTAGAAAATCAAAAGGAATGATCCTATGTCCAACGCGTCTCTTAGGCTAGGAGACTGGTGGTCACCTCTAATGCCTCCTTCTCCTCATCAAGCCTTACTGAGTTTGCCTCCTTCTAAATACATCCATATCCTCCTACATGTCTCTGTCTCCCCTGTTGTCATTCCATCCAGTTCACCGTCGTCTGGATTATTCAACAACCTCCCCTCCACGCCTTCCAATCCATTCTCCATATAGCAGCTGGAGTTCTCTTCCTAAAATTCAAATTCACTATGTCTCTTCCCTGTTTAGAATTTTTCAGGGGCTTCCCAATGTTCTTAGGCCAAAGATCAACATTTTCCACAAGGCACTGCATGATCTTGGGCCCCATTCTCCTGCCGAGTTTTTCCCCAGCTGAGGGGCCATGGTGTTTGGATGGGTGCAGTAGTAGTTACTGGGAGATTTTAGAACAGGGTTTCTCAACCTCAGCACTACTGGCATTTGGAGTCAGATAATTCTTTGTTGCGGGCGGATGTCCTGTGCATTGCAGAATGTTGAGAAATATCCCTGGGCTCTACCATTAGATACCATTAGCACCTCTTCTCCCCAGTGGTGACAATCAAAAATGCTTCCAGACGTTGTCAGCTGTTGCCTGGAGGACAAAATAACTCCCGGTTGAGAAACGTTGCTTTAGAGCGAGACCCGGATTTGAGTCCACTCCCAGCTCTGCCTCTTGTTGGTTGTGTGATCTTTGGGAGGTCATTTAACCGTTCTGTGCCTCAGTTTCCTCACCTATAAAATGAGGTTACTAACAGGAGCTACTACGTGGGGATATGACAATCAAATCAGATCATTCGCATCTAGCGCTTGGCAACGTAGTGCCAAGAGTATTATGTGTCCCGTAAATACGTGCCGGTTATTATTATTGCTGTTATTGCTGTTGTTGGTTTTCTCAACATTCCCATCCTAACCCACTTCGGGGGTGGGTTGATGTTGAAGAGAAAAGTTCTTCTGATACACACAACGGCCACCTGCCCCCACCCCGCCCCAGCACCCCCCATAAAAAACAGCAGCTTCTTCCCGAGCCAGGGAAGAAATCAAGCTGACCTTTTTTTTTTTTTTTTTTTTTTTTTCTGAAAAGTCAGTTTCCTGAGGCAATGAGCATAAATGGCTTTTCTCCTTTGGGAGATGGTGGCCTTTTCCAGGGGACGGTTTAATCTTTTGGAGACAGGTGAATATGAGCTGCTGTAATCCTGCAATGCTACCAGGAGAGTTAGGGAGAGGGAGAGAATTTCAATAGTGCCTTAGAGACTCTTAGGGTGTTTCAACAATAGCACCTTGAGGCTTGAACTCCCCCCTGGGACGCATTCCTGGAAATAACAACTTGGGCTGGTAGGAGGGAATTTTATGGGTGGAAAGGGGGAAGGTCCTGTCTTTCCCAGGGTCATGTTCAATTCCCCCTAGCAGGCAGGTAGGTGGAATTATTTTTATTTATAGATTGGGAAGCTGAGGTTCAGAGAGAGAAAGGCATCTGCCCAAGGATGCACCGTGAGTTAGTGCTGGTGACAGATTTTTCAAAAATCTTGAAGTATAATTGACTTACAATGTTATAATATATATATAACAATATTCCTTTGTCTCTCCAGACCCTCTCTCTGCCCTCCTCCCCCTGCTCTGTGCCCTGGGAGGCCAACCTTTAGGGACTGCGTCAGTGGCTCCCTTACATTTTGGATTCTTGTTGGGTTTGGCCAATGGGGAAGCAACAGCAGGAGATCCAAGGGTGGGAGGAGAGAGAGGTCAAACTAACTTCCCTTCCTTTTCCTCCCTCCCTAGAGGCCCCTGCTAAGTTCAGCCATTCTGTCTGGCTTTTGGTAACTGCTGCTCCCTTTCCCCTTTCAGACCTAGGAGTGGTGACTCCAGAATACCGCATGAGCCCTTGTTGGCTTTCGCTAGCCTTGCCCTTGCCTTTATCAATAAGAGACGTTATTAACTTCATCTCAGTTACCATGTTTGAGTATGCCTTTGAATTTCTGCTGAGTCTCCCTTCAGGGAGCCCAGAAAAAGAGGGCAAAATCCAGGCTTTACCTCCCCCCGGCTCTGGGTTCTGATGGACCATGTTCTGTTCATCTCTGAGTTCTCACTACAGCACAGAGCGCAGAGTAGGTGCTCAGTGAATGTTTACTGACTGGAATTAATGGGATTTATAATTAAGACAGAAAGGAGAAGTCAGGGCAGTGAGCTCTGCCTCCCTGAGCTTGCCAATGTGTGCCAATGCTGTGGGCATCAGAAGGACATATTGGTAAGTGGCAGGAGGTGTGGATGGATTCTGTGATCTAGCTGTGCAGTCTTACCCTCAGGGTCCTATTGGGTTTATGGAAAGTCCAATAGGGAGTTTGGTGACCCATTGCAACATGTTTGCAAAGAGCAGCATCTTAGTGGAGACTCTGGAGATGAGGGGAGTGTGAAAAGCTCAGAGAGAGGAAGCTACCTACCCAAGGTCACACAGCTAGAAGCACAGAGTGAGCCCAAAGCTTGTGACCTAATCACTGTGACAGCCATCACCTACTGGGCACTTACCGTGGCCACATGCTCTGCTTAGCTTATCTTGGTTTTCGCAAAAATCTCACAAGGAAGGTATCATTAGCTCTTTTCACAGGTGGTAAAACTGAGGCTCAGAGAGGTAAAGGGATTCATCCAAGGTCACATAGCTAAGAAGACACGTAGCTGGGATTCAAATCTGACTTTATAACTACAGTCTTCTACTTCAATTTGCTCTTTGTGACCACTAGTGTCTAAATCTACTTCCCTAGGATTTATTTTCTTTTAAGAGTTCTGGCCAAGTCTCAAAAACAGTTTGGGGTTCAAAGAGAAAGAAAGGAAAAAAGTAAATAAATTGTAAAATTCGGGGGTAATTTTAACTTTTGAGTGGTAGGCAAAGACTGACCAGGTCTGGACAGCTCTGGCCTCTGCCTGGTTCCCCTGTCACATCACAGGGGAATGGTTAAGAGGGGCCCAGTGCATGGGCAGAGTAGGAGCTAGAGCAGACAGAGCCCACCCAGGTGTCTGGGCCATGGCAGGGCAGGTCCTACGTTGTTTGTGGGGAGCTAGAAAGACCCTTCTTCCTGCTAAGAAGCCAAAGCTCCAGGGCCACAGATCCAACAAGGGATTCTAGAGTTTTAGAATCTTTCATTTGTTCATGCATTCATTCATTCAATTATGAATGAATTATTATTAATCAATCAATTATTATTAATCGATTATTCATTCATTCAATTATGATCGAGCGCCTCCTTTTTGACAGAACTGGAGATGCACTGGTGAGCAAAATGCCTTGGCACTTGTCCTTGTGGGGTGGAGAGTCTGCAGGGGGTGGGGACATTACTTGAGCTATCATGATCGCGTACTTTGAGTGTCATGAGAGGGGAAGCAGAAAAAGTGGCCCCTAGGAGGTGATATTTAACTGGAGACCTGAATTCACGATGTAAGAGCCAGTGGGAGGAGAATATACAAAGGTCAGTGACCCAGGAGGAGTTTGAAGAACATAGTCATCCCATAGGCAACTGGGAGCCACTAGAGGTTTTAGAGCAACCTTGATGAGAACTGGAGGCCAGACATGGCTGCGTGATGGAGGGCTGCTTGGAAGAGGTGGCACTGGAGGCAAGAGAGTCCATGAAGACACTGCAGAGAGGTTTGGGTTGGTGATGATGCCGATCTAGATGGACACAAGGGGAGCAACTGGATGGACATGAGGAATTTTTAGAAGATAGAGGTTATTGAACAGGGACTGGTAGAGAAGGACTAGTTAAGAGTGACCCTTTGGAATTAGTTGTCTTGTCATTTTCCATACTCTTGTCCCCTAAATGTCAAAGCTACACCCCAAATTTCAGACGACAAACCAGATCCCATTACTCACTCTGCCTCTAGTCCCTGTGCTCTGAGGGCCCCCATCCTTTACCCACCCTGTGACCCTAACTTCAGCACTATTCATTCAAAAAATATTTATTGAGCAGCTACTACACGCCAGGCACTGTTCTAGCTGCTGGGAACCACAGCAGTGAACAAATCAGACAAGGTTCCTACCCTCCTGAGGGCTAACGTTTTAATGGGGAAGACAAACCATCAACAGATGAAAGGAGAAAGTAATTTCAGAGATGAGTGCTGTGAAAGCAGTAAATAAAACAGTATGATGTGACAGAGAGTGACTGGGCTGGCCCGACGGGGTGATAGAAGGAGGTGTCTCCAGCGGGGCATCGTGATGTGGAGTCCTGGAGAGAGCTGAGGTGGGGCTGTGGAGGAGGTCATTCCTGGCGGGGAGAGCCCGCGCATACGAGGACTGAAAGGCGAGTGGCATTTGATGGGGTGAAGTCAGGGCAGCCTTCCGTGGCTTGAACGCATGAACCATGTAGATCTTAGCAAGGAGTTTTTCCTTTATTTTAGGTTCAGTTTCACTGCTGTAGCAAGAACAGATGGTAGGGGGCAAGAGCGAAAGCAGGGAGACCATTTGGGAGGCTATCTTGCTAGTCTAGGCAAGAGAAGATGGTGGCATGGACAACCGTGGAGACCCTGGAGTGAAGAACCCAGCGGGCAGGTGTACGGATTACATACGGGGAATTGTGGGGGGAAGTAAGGGATCCTCTTGGTCATGGACAAGCTGCTGGGATCACCTGTCTGGAGTCCTTGGCATTTGTCCTTTCACCCACCTTTGGTTCCCAGGCCACCATCTCGCTGCGAGCAATGGAATAGCATGACGTATCTCACGTTGGCTGCCAGGTGCTCTGCCTCTCTCTAGACCATCTGTTTCTTCCTCTATTCAAGGCTGAAGTCTTCTTCCCAAGACTGGGCCATCTTGCTCCAAGATGGGCGTCCCTTACCCTTGTTCCCAGGATATTCATACCTCTTATTTTCATTCTCCAAAGAATTTGGCAAAAATATCCATGGGGTCTCAAGCTTTCCTTGCTATTCTTTCACAGCCAATGTGAGTAAATGGGGGAGGATGGGGATTATTATAAGTCGGGACCCAGAGAGACCTGAAGAGTCCCTCTGGCTGATAGAGCTCCCCAGTCATCTGCCACAGTGCCTGAAATTCCACGATTACTGAGCCTCTTCTTCAGGTTAATCACGGTTCTCTTCAAATGCAAATGTGGCCGGGATGGACATCTCACATTAGTCTCAACCTACATATCAGTGGCTTTGTCATCCCTACTACAAGGAAATCAGCCCGCCTGAAAGTTTGATAACTGGGGATGGTTTAAAGGGCACAGAGGTTTTTGAAGCCAGAAAGATGCACCTTGGAGTCTTATCTCTGCCACTTGTCAGCTGTATGACCTTGGAAAATTTCTTAATTTCCTTGACTCTCAGTTTCCCCATTGTAAACGGGGCTCAAGAACACTGCCCTTGCAACACTACTTGAAGATTAAGGGCAATGAAAGTGACGCACCCAGCACTGGGCTTCGCCCATGAAGCTCAAAAATTTCCCTTCCTTCTCTTTGCTTGATCTGGCTCTCTGGCTCCATCCTGTCTGCCTGGCCCAACTCTTCCTCTTCCTTCGGTCTTGCGAGTCTTGGCTGAGACATGGCCTAGGGCAACCTCTCTTTGAAGAGGCTGCCAAATGTCAGCCCCTCTATCATAAAACTTTCTCTCCCCTTTAGGCTTGGAGGAGGGCTGGCCAGTCTGACTGTGACCATCCCTCTGTGATTAAGGTCCGCAATCAGCCCAGCTGCTTGATGGAATCAGAGCCGGCTGATTAGCAGGGCGCACTTTGGCCTCAGGTTAATGGATGAGCCCACGCTGTGGCTACAGAGTCATTACCAGTTAAAAGGTCCGAGGCCAGGGCTCCATGGTCTTGCGGGGGGGGGGGGGGTCTGGCCCCATTTAAATGCAGAATCGGGAAAACCATCTTATACCAGCCAGCAGCCCAGAGCTAAGGTGAGGGTCCAGGACCCTCTGAGTGTGGCCCGAGAGCTCCATGCTCAGCCTCAAATTGGCCAGATGGGTTTTACTTGTCTCAAGGGAGGCAGCTGAGAGGTGTGGCAAGAGCAGCTTTTCGGGGGTCAGACAGACTTGGGGGGAGTTCCAGCCGTGCCATCTATTCCCCCTTGGAGGCTGGACCAGGCGTTTAAACTCTGTGCTTTCATGTCCTCATCTATGAAGTGAAGTTAAAAATGCCTCTCTCCTGGGGAGTGCGGAGCTCACTCAGGGCTGATGGCCCCTGGTGCCAGCACAGATGCGCTCCTCCCCTCCCTGGGAGTGTGTCCCTTGTTGGTCAAGGATTCTCTGCCCAGACTGTTCCTGACAACTGATTGATTTTTCAAGTCTTAACTGAGTACCTACCTATTCTGTGCCAGGTATGCTGCCAGGGGAAGGGATAAGACACTATCTCCAAATTCAGGGAGCTTGTGGTCTTGAACATGGGGACAGTGACCGCTGGAACAATGAGAGAGAAACAGAAGGGGTGCAGAAACCCTGAGCAGGAGCCCTTGACCGAGAGCACAAGGCAGGGATGCTTCCTGGGAGGGGTGACACTAACCCCGGTGCTGTGGCTAGAGACGCACGAAAGTAACATTTCAGGCTCTGAGAACGATCGATGCAAAGGTCCAGAAGCGAGGGAGTGAGGCAGGTTTGTGGATGGAAATGACAAGCGTTCAGTGCCTGAGACTCTGCTGGATGAGGGAGTTCATGACTGAGTGACTTAGTGAATAGGGGAAGCAGTGAATGGAGAATGAGTAATTGAGTTTGTGACTGAATGAATGAAGGCCCGAATGGAGGTAGGAGTGAGCGAATGGGCAATTTGGAGAATGAGTGAACACATGACTGCTTTGCTCTGATGTCACTGTTTCCTTACTGGAAATTGCAATCTCCCCCCTCCCACCCACAGTCTCCATCATCCTTTCCCTCCACTGCTTAGGGTTTTTTTTTTTTCATAACACTCAACCCCCTGTACATATATATAATTTCCTGATTTATTATAAATATTGTTTATTGCCTGTGCCTCCCCTCTTATCTACCAGGGCAGGAATCTTTTTTTTTTATTTTGAATTTAAATTTTTATTGATATATATTTTGCTTTTAAATGTTTGCAAATTATTTTATTTTATTTTATTTTTTTAACATCATTATTGGAGTAAAATTGCTTTACAATGTTGTGTTAGTTTCTGCTGTATAACAAAGCGAATCAGCTATACGTATACATATATCCCCATATCCCCTCCCTCTTGCGTCTCCCTCCCACCCTCCCTATCCCACCCCTCTAGGTGGTCACAAAGCACCGAGCTGATCTCCCTGTGCTATGCGGCTGCTTCCCGCTAGCTATCTGTTTTACATTTGGTAGTGTATATATGTCCATGCCACTCTCTCACTTCATCCCAGCTTCCCCTTCCCCCTCCCCGTGTCCTCAGGTCCATTCTCTATGTCTGTGTCTTTATTCCCGTCCTGCCCCTAGGTTCATCAAAACCTTTTTTTTTTAGATTCCATATATATGTGTTAACATATGGTATTTGTTTTTCTCTTTCTGACTTACTTCACTCTGTATGACAGACTCTAGGTCCATCCACCTCACTACAAATAACTCCATTTCGTTTCTTTTTATGGCTGAGTAATATTCCACTGTATATATGTGCCACATCTTCTTTATCCATTCACCTGTCCATGGACACTTAGGTTGCTTCCATGTCCTGGCTATTGTAAATAGTGCTGCAATGAATATTGTGGTACATGACTTGTTTTGAATTACGGTTTTCTCAGGGTATATGCCCAGTAGTGGGATTGCTGGGTCGTATGGTAGTTCTATTTTTAGTTTTTTAAGGAACCTCCATACTGTTCTCCATAGTGGCTGTATCAATTTACATTCCCACCAACAGTGCAAGAGGGTTGCCTTTCCTCCACACCCTCTCCAGCATTTATTGTTTGTAGATTTTTTGATGATGGCCATTCTGACTGGTGTGAGGTGATACCTCATTGTAGTTTTGATTTGCATTTCTCTAATGATTAGTGATGTTGAGCATCCTTTCACGTGTTTGTTGACAATCTGTATATCTTCTTTGGAGAAATGTCTATTTAGGTCTTCTGCCCATTTTTGGATTGGGTTGTTTGTTTTTTTGTTATTGAGCTGCATGAGCTGCTTGTATATTTTGGAGATTAATCCTTTGTCAGTTGCTTCATTTGCAAATATTTTCTCCCATACTGAGGGTTGTCTTTTCATCTTGTTTATGATTTCCTTTGCTGTGCAAAAGCTTTTAAATTTCATTAGGTCCCATTTGTTTATTTTTGTTTTTATTTCCATTTCTCTAGGAGGTGGGACAAAAAGGATCTTGCTGTGATTTATGTCATAGAGTGTTCAGGGCAGGAATTTTTTTTTTATCAGTTTTGTTCACTTTTGTGTCTTTGGTACAGTGCCCTGGCACATAGTAGGTGCTCAATAAATGCTTGTGGAATGAATGAATTTCATGAGAAGAGAGTGAGGGCCTGGGGGAGAGAATTTCCAGAGCCCCAGCTTCTGGGTCCCTTCCTCAGTCCCCGCAGCCATGCTCCAGGGAATGGATGCACCCAGCCTCCTTCCTTCTAGATCTTCCTTTGCAAAACTCAGCAGCCCTGGTGCCTGGATCCTCAGAGATGCTGCCCTGGGTCCATCAGGCACCGCCCCGGAGTTGGCCTTGGAGGGGAGGGCAGGGAAGGATGGAGGGAGGTGGTGGGAGGAAGGGAGGGATGGAGGAAGGTGGGCGGAAGGCGGGAGCTGCTGGTGAAAGCCATTCTGTCTCCTCCAGCCACCTCAGCAGTGACCACTTGTCAGAAGAACCAGCAGGGGGGGAAAATGACCAAAAAAATCAGGTCCAATTTATCACCTTCAAATTGTGTTGAACAAGAGACCGGAGCTACTTGGTTTTAAGGAAGCTCCCTGTTCCCCCCACACAGAGCAAACACCACTAAATGCCTCTCCAACCGCACAGCTGAGTGTTGGCAACGTGTCTGCCAATTAAAGGGTTCCCTGCCATGGGGGCTGATCCACAGTGGCTGTCGAGGGGGGCCAGAGGAGAAAATGGAATCATTAAAATGGGAGAACAAAGGGGGCGGGATGAGCTCGAAAGGGATTAAGGCACAGAGAAAAATGTTGCCTTTCTGGGGCATTTATGCCCGGGGTTGGCCTGGGTGCTTCTGGCAGAATTGACTTCCAGCCCAGGTAGATGGTAAGGGCTAGATGCCAGGTGGATCTGGGATGCACCTACATGGAAGGCTTTCAGGAGGACCCCAAATATCTTCATGACTACTGAGCCCCTTTCTTCTCAGTTCACCAGCTTGTAGAGAGCAGTGGTTGCAATGATTTCCCAAACTTGTCGATCCAAGCTTTGCCCCAATCCAATGCTTCAGTCGGCTCTTCCGCCGTCACCTAAAAGGTCTGACGACCACTGCTTACATTGCCTCCTATGACAGGGAGATCTTTCCCTCCTGCAGCAGCCCCTCTCCCACCTTGGTGTAACCCTGACTTCTACAGGGTCCTTTATGATGACAATGATGACACAGAGTCTGAGTTTACTGTGCACTTACTATGTGCAAGCTCCAATCCAGGAGTTTTGTAGGAACTGATTCATTTACTCTGTTCAGCTTGCCCTACTTTCCTCTTTGCTCTCACTCTCCAGCCATCTAACTCCTCCCCTTCAGGGCCTTAGCATAGACTTTTCCTTAGCACAGGAACACCTCTCTACCTCCCTCACAGAGTGTTGTCGGGTGAAACGGGATGATGAATGTGAAAGCACCTAGTACCTGGCTGTCCATAGTGAGGGCCCAGCAAATGACAGCATTTTTATCGTCCTCACCCAGTACCAGCTTCAGCTGACTATGAAATAAAGTATTTTTTTCTCAGAGGTTCAGAGTTGTAACATTTCTTTCACTATCCACCTGGATGCTTATTCTCCATCTCTCAAGGTTTTAAGAGTATCCAAGATCTATGGGTGTGGTAAGAAAGTATCATCACATCCTGGCTTAATTAAAGGGCAACATGATCATCCATTGTCAACACCACTACCACCACCACCATCACCATCATCACCATCATCACTACCATCAACCTCATCATTGTCAACATTATCACCACCACCACCAACTCCATCATCACCATCGTCATCAACACCTTTATCATAAATGCCACCATTACCATCATCACCACCATTGCTAACATTATCATTGTCAACATCAACACCACCTCCATCATCACCATCATCATTATCACCATTAGCATAACCACCACCACCATCATTGTCATCATCACTACCATCATCATTACCACCATTATCGCTGTCAACATCGTCACAGACACTACCACCTCCATCATCATCACCGTCATCACTACCACCACCATCATTGTCAATATCATCACCGCCACCACCACCACCACCACCATCATCACCACCACCACCACCATCACCACCACCACCACCACCATCACCACCACCACCACCACCATCATCACCATCTTTATCACCTTCATCCTCATTAAAGGCTACTATATTTCAAGCCACCTATTTCACACCAGGCATTCTATCGGTTGCTTTATATGTTTTCTCTAATCTCCCAAATGACCTTTCCAGTTGAGGAAACTAAGGCTTAGAGAAGCAAAATAGCTCACCCAAGTTTGCATAGCAACTAAAGTGTCCCAGTCTGGATTTAAACCCATGTTTGGGTGACTTCATAGCCAAGGTGCTTTTTATCCAGCCTCTGGTCCATGCACCTTCAGTTTCCTATTCCTTCTACCAGGTTAAAAAGATGCCTTTATGAAATCCTGACTATACATCTGACTGTCATGCATTCCAGACAACTGTAACAAATCTAGGTTTAATTTAGAGTTGGCTTCTACAGAACTTGCAGTTATCTCTTACTTCTAAATCTTTTTCATATAAACTTCTCTTCCCCTGTATTTCTTCCATCTTGGGCTTAGGCCATTGGCTTTGGGATCAAAGTGCAAAAATTTTACATCCATCTTTATGTATCAAGTGCTGCCCAACTTCTGGACCCTGTCTTACTCCCAAACTGGAGCCACCTGAGCCCCACCTATGACTTCGTCCTGCCACAAGGGCTAGGACTGTCCCTGACATGAGGTAAGAGAGGCCCCATCCTTATGCTCCGGGATTGAGCCCCACTCCCTCCACTTCCATTCTGGCCCAGATCTGAGGGGTCCTGTTTTATATCCCAAGTCATGTTTCTATTTGGTACCTTCTGCTTACCGAAGCCCTTTAGTTGAAGCCCAGGTCTTGCTACTGCTGGGCTTCATGACTGTCCCTCTTCACCCCAAGACTTGGTGGTTGAGGCCAGGACTTAGTTGGAAGGTCACCTCATCTATGAAGGTTTTCCTGGCCCCAGTGGTAGAACTGGCCCCATTCTCCTTTGTGACCTGGAACACCGAACAGTTTCCGTCATAGCACTCACATCTCCACGCCTTTATTTCTCTGACTCCCCCTACAAACAGTGAAATGAGACAATTTCAAGCTGCCTTCTTCGAGTCCCACCTTCATCCAAGCTTGATACTTTTCTTTCAGTTCATGATCATTCCATGAGATGCCCAAGGCCTCCATCCTCTGCTCTGGGGACCTTGTAAGTGTCAAATACTTGGGACCATGGAAGGTTTTCAAGAGATGGACCAATTAGAGGCATAGTCTGCAGGGCACAGACTAATGTCACTGTGAGCTAGATGACCAGTGGCTGATGGGGCTGATCCCTGACCCGTGGGGTTCCCTCGGGTGTTCCTGAGTTGGTTGGTGTTCCTGTGGCCTCTGTCACCTTAGGTACAAGGTCCTTTTCTTCCTCTAAGCAATCTCCACACCACCCTTTCTGGTCCTCAGGGCCCCTTCTCTCCCTTTCTTCATTCTTCTGTCTTTTACATGGTTGCCGCCATCAGAAAATCTAGCTCTGCTGGTGTACGTCTGACTCTTTTCACCTTTGGCAATGTTCACAGAAATTTTTGTTTTACATTCCACAGAGGATGATTTATACCTCCTTGTGCAGCCAGGGGATGGGAGCAGTGGAGAGACCCTTGGGGTCCAATTGAAAGAATCTGGGAGCCTCAGAGTCTGGGAGAAAGCACAGAGATTAATATGTACAAGCATTCCCTACCACACTGCATTTCCCATAAGAGCAAGGATTTGGTCTCATTTATCTTTCTTCCCACAGCACTTAACCTGGTGCTGGGCTCACCACAGGTGCTCAGTGAATGCTGTGAGTGATGGAATGAATGCAGATCTAGTTTTCTGGCTCTGACTTCCACCTGCCGCTTTTTCCGGATGTTGCTCCTAGGAATCTGGGGCCGTGCTAACTCCTCTAGGGAAGCATAGCTCAGAAAGTCTAAGGAACCCTCTCAAGTCACGTGAGTAGCCACCTGAGTCAAGACTGGTGGGCCTGGAAGTGAACTCTGGTCTTTATAGCTGATACTTCTTCTGTTCATCAGTCATCTCTCATTTTCCCTGAAAAAGCTATGAGAACTATCTCATTTATACACTTTTTTTTTAAAATTCCTACTTGGATGCTCAGTTGTAATTCTTTAGGTTATTACTTAACCTCTCTGTACTTCTATTTCCCCATCTATGAAATGAGGATAATGACAGTAGCTATCTAAGGGTTATTGTGAATTATTAGGTAATTTAATACATGTGCAACACACTTAGCTACAAGGCTTGAACATAATAGTATTATATAAGCATTATAGGTGTTAGCCATTGTTATTATTTTTATTGTTAATGGTGGAATAAGAGTGTATTTTAATGTGGTACTCATTCTTTAAGACCCTATTCGAATGCTGCCTCTTCTATAAAGCTGCCCTCGCCCCGGAGCCCTGGTCAGAATAAGTCTCTCTCCTCCTTCCCCCCATCTGTTCTCTTTTACGGTATTTCTGTGGGCATCTCTCTCAATGGCCTAGTGTGTTTTGCTCACCCTTGGGACCCGATGTAGACAGTGGGTGCTCTGTAAATGCACAGTGAATTGTCCAGGACCTGGAGAAATCATCTCCATTCTCCAAACCCTGGGGGCTCCTTGGGCTTTCTCCAGAAGTGTGAGGGTTAAGGAAGTCATCCCTGGAAGATGCTGGAAGGTGGGCTGCTGGCTCCAGGAAAGCCTGCTTCTGCCTCCGCTTCCAAGCCTGCATCATCGTTCCTGCCTTGCACTTAATGAGCACCCAAAGTGATTCTCTATTGCTTGTAATTCACCAAAATTGTTCTAACACTTGGAAGGGCCCGGAAATTGACAGCCTCATACCCCAGTTTGCCTGTCTGTCTCAATGCCTTGTAGAAGGCTGAGCTGATTGCTTCTCCTGCAACGATTATCTTGGAGCTTCAGACAGCATCAGAGGAAATAAACAATTGGAAAGGTTAGAGACAGCGGCTGGAGGGGAGAAGGCAGGGAGGGGATTCAGGAAAACCTGGGCGAGCAGCTGCGTTTGAGGTGAGCCGGAGGCTGACCTGAGAATTGGGGAGAGGAAGATGGATGGGAGAACTACCTCCGATTCTCAGAAAATCTCAGCGACTATAGGAAACTGAAGTGGCACAAGAGACAGCAAGTATGTCTCCTTAGGACCTTCTGGAATATTCTGACCTCACCTTATTGTTTTATAGAAGAAAAAAACTGAGGCCTGGGGGGGCGGGGAAGGGGTTGACTTGGCAGAGTGAATGGCAAACACAGATTGAAGTCAGATCTCCTGTCATCTCTAAAATAGACTTACAAATATCTCACTGTTGCTGAGAAGATTATAAATAACATAGGTCAACACCGAACTGGGCTTGGCTCAGAGAAGGTGCCTTAGAAGGTGGTGCCTACCACAGGATCAAAGCCAGGACCATACGAGCAGTGAGTCCAGCACAGGCTGGCTGCCCAAGGAGGGACACAGATAGAGGAGAAGACGTAGCCCCTCTCACCTGGAGGCACCAACGGCTCTCAGGTGAGAACCAAGTCCTCCCAGGGCCGGGATCCTGTCTCAGGTTTGTCTGCTGTCCCACTGAAGGTCAACCCCATCACCTAAGCCTGGTGCCCCACCCCTTCCTGAGCCCGCAAAGGAGCCCGCTCCATCCTTCCCGTCTTGTTATCACCAATTCCTCTATACTGGGGTGTTCCTGTGACATACAAGCATGCCTTTTTTTATCACCCTCTGCTTTCTGCATCATTTCTCTGCACCCCTATAAACAAAGCTCTTGGAAAGAGTTGTTGGCGCTGGACACTCCCTCAACTCTCGTCCCCTCCTCAATCCACTCCAGTCAGGCTATCGTCCACCTCCTTCTGCTGGGCCTACTCATATCAAGGTCAAAAATGACCTATGGCTTGCCAAAGCCAAGGCCTACTCCAGGCATCACTGTGCTGAGTTCTCTGTGGAAATCAACATGGGCACTCCCTAAACTCTTGGAACATATGCTTCTCTTGCACCCACTTCTGCCGACCATCTGTCTACCTCCCTGGCCCTCCCTGGCCCTCCCTGGTCACCCCCTCGCTCTTTTCTGGGCTGCAGGCCCTGTCCTCAGCTTCTTCTCTTCTCTACCTGCACCTGCTCCCTAGATGATCTCATCAGTGCTGTCAATTACATGCTGAAAGACTCTTGATTTTATATCCAGTTTTACATCTGATTTTATATTTTAAGCTTGAGCTTCTATAATGAGCTTTGGACCTTTATATTCAAGTGTCTACTTGAGTCCATGAATGTGTCTATTGACTCCATTTCTGTCTCAAAACCTCTGCGTTGCCTGGTTGCCACCTCGTCTTTCGGATTTCAACTCAAATGGCACTTTTTGGAGAGCGCTTTGCCACCGCCCTGGCTGAAACAGCCTCACGGGAATTCTTTGTTACATTAACTGACACTATCATCTTTGTAACATGGATCAATAACTGAAATTTTTCTTCCTTCCCTCCCACTCTCTCTCCCCTCTCCTCCCCTCCTCCCTCCCACCTCCCTCCCTCCTCCCTCTCTCCTCTCTTTTTCTTTCTTCCTCCCTTCCTTTCTTCCTCCTTCCTTCCTTCCTTTCTTTCCTTCTTTCTCTTTCTTTCTTTTTACCAAAGTCATCCAGCTACTAAGTGGCAAAAGCAGGATTTGAACTCAGTACATCTGCCTTCCAAGGCTGCCTTCTTCTACCTCACTGTAACTCCCTTTATTAGCATATCACAAGCCTTTATAGTAATTAAATTATTTTAATTTTGTCCCTTTAAAATTTGTCATTATGCAACTATCAATCAGAATGTCAATCAATGTAAAAGTACCAGTGTTTCTGAATTGTGTTAATATAATTATGACTTAAAAAAATGAGTCTTAATAGACTGTCAGCTCCTTAAGGGCAGACACAATGCCTTAACCCTACCCATTTCTGCATCTCATCATCTAGACAAGGGCTTGCAAGGAGTAGGTTTACTAATGAGTGACTGCTACAGTAATGTTGTATAATGAACATCCCTAAATGTCAGTAGCTTATAACAACAAGCATTTTTTCTTCGTCTCATGAAGGTCCACTGTGGTTTAGCTGATCTAGGCTGGGTTTCACTGGGTGACTCTGTCCTAAACTATGGCTGGCTGGGCTTGGCTCCAGATGGTGGGTTTGCCTTGGGGGCTAAGCTGAAGGACAACAGCTATCTGAGAAACTGTCTCATGACAGATCACCAGACCACAAGGGTCCAGCCAATCCACCAAGATACATGAGGCTCTGCTTGCATCACACCTTCTGACATTCCATTGGCCAATGCAAGTCACATGCCCAGCCCAACATCAGCTGGCAGGGAGGGGGAAGAGAGTGACTATTTACTGAACACTAACCTGCACTACGACCTAGACCTTCATGAAGGTTGACCTAAGCTTTGGGGCCTGACTTTAGGTAAAGAGCACTCTTCTTCCTGGGCCAGACACCCTGAGACTAATGCCTTTGATTCTTGAGAATCTGAGGATCACAAGTCAGGAGCCGCTTAGCAAGCCAGTCTCAAAGGACCTTCTCAGGACCATGCTTGGTGAGTGCCCTGCCTGTGTCCCTGGGATCTCCTGGCTTGTACCTAAGGGCAGCCCAGGGCTAGGAGAAGAACATGAGTCTAGTGTCAGGGAGACTGAATCCTCCACATAACAGAGAATCTAGATTCTCGTCTAAGGGCCTCATGCCTGGCTTTGCTCCCTGGCTAACCTCACCTCCCCTTATCTTCTCCCCTGTCTCCCTCATCCTGGACTTCCTCTGGTTTCTGGCACACAGCAAGCTCTCCTTCCTGCCTCAGCTTTCTACTTGCTGTTCTCTTTGCTCAGAAGGTCCTCACCTGAGATAGTCACATGGCTGGTTCCTTCTTACCCTCCAGATTCCAGCTCAATTTTCATCTGTTCACAGAAGTCTTTCCTAACCAACTGATTGAAAATAGCACCCCCATCGCTCTCTCTTACCACCTGGATTTATTTTCTTTATTGCCTTTGCCTTTATCCAAAATAATATTTTTTCTTATTTATTATCTGTCTGCTTCTAGAAAAGAAATCCCATGAGGGGAAGGATCAAATCTGATTCAGAGCTGTTTTTGGAGGCTAGAATATCCATAGAAGGTGCTGAATAAATATTTGTTGAATGAATGAACACACGAATTAGCTGGATAACCTTGTGCAAATGACTCTGTAGACTCAGTTTCTTTTTCTGTGAAATGGGACCACTGCAGCAGGCATTGGTAATTGACAGGATTTGGGGGTAATGTATGTACAGCGCTCAGCGTGGTTCTAGGTACATAGTAGGTGCTTGAAGTGGAAGCTCCTGAAATAATAATAATAATAATTATCTAAGCCCAGGGCTTCTTCCGCTACCTGCTCCAGCCCTGAAGCTTTTTATTTTTCCCAGGGCTTTCCTGGCTGGTCTTGGCAGTTCCCGTCTGCCCACCCTCCAGGAGCCAGGGCGGCCAAGAACATGGCTGCGGCAGTGAAGGGAAGTGGGATTGGAAAGGATACTTAATTCTCAAGAATTGTCCCCAAACCCAGAAACGACATGCTAAATCAGAGTTCTTCCCATAGCTCACAGTCTATCTCCATGGAAATGGGCACCATATGGAGTTAATTAGGAGAACAACAAAACAATCAATTAGTTCCTTAATTAGTTTTACTAAGAAATGATAACAAACAAACACAAACACTTTATTCCAACTAATGCCTGAGCCACAGGGATAGTTTAATGGCCTTGGGAAACCAGCTCAGGCACCGGGGGCCGCTGAGAATGGAGATTTATTCCCCTGATATTGACAGGTTCCCAGGTCTCTGTCCAGCTTGTGTGTTTCATCTTTATGATCAATTATTTACAATGTCTGAACACAGCTGAGTGGTCGTCTGGGAGCTTTTCTTTCTAGATAGGGGAAAATATGCCATAACTCAAGTCACATGAAGCCACCAGGCTCTGGAATGGTCATTCCCTGAATCATTTATTTGACAAATATTTACTGAGTATTTGCTAGGTGCCAGGCATGGTGCTGGGCACAGGGTAGAGAGGGCGGTAAGAAGTGATTGCCTGAAGGGCTCACTTTGGGGGGGGTGTGGGAGGGGAGGGCAGATCAGAGGAGTAAGTCAACACAATTGTCACACATCTAGTTAAATGCTGGGGTAGGGGCTCCAGAGCACAGGGGTGGGACTGTGGGTTGTGAGAGGGCCGGGGAGGGATCTGGAAAGGCTTTAAGGAGGAGGTAGGTGATGGCTGAGCCTCCAGGGGTGAATAAAATGAAGATCCTTCCCAGCAGGTAGACTGGTCCAGTGGAAGGAGCACGAGGCTGGGATTTGGAAGACCTAGACTCTCCAGGCTTGAGGCTGCATCAAAATCCATATGGTTCCCCACCTGCAAAATGGAGAGAATGATACCCAAGTTTCTCCTCTCAAAGGGTTGTTATGAGGATCAAATAGATGGGGAAGCTTCTTATAAACCACAAGAAGTTTCCCACAACCAGACAGAAGCTCTGAACAGAAGACTGGAGGCGAGAGGGGGGTCCTAGAGATGCTTCTTCTTCCTGAAGGATCTACAAAGGAAAGGGACACTCCAGGAGCACCTGGGACATATCTATATCTAAGTCTATATCTATATCTATGTCTATATCTATATATCTATATCTATATCCATCTGTGCATATGTATAAAGCATACATATATGTATGTATGTATCTAGGCATACATGAATATCTATCTATCACCTACCTACTTATCTATCATCTATCAAGGAAAATCCATTTTTAAGAGATAATGCATGTTAATGATAAAAATAATTGAACCCTAGAGATTGTCATATTGAGTGAAGTAAGTCAGACACAGAAAGACAAATATCATATGATATTGCTTATATGTGGAATCTAAAAAAAGGGTACAAATGAACTTATTTACAAAACAGAAGTAGAGTCACAGATGTAGAAAACAAACTTATGGTTACCAGGGAATAAGGGAGGGGGGAGGGATAAATTGGGAGATTGGGACTGACATATACACACTACCATATATAAAATAGATAACTAATAAGAACCTACTGTATATATAGCACAGGGAACTCTACTCAATACTCGGTAATGAACTACATGGGAAAAGAATCTAAAAACAAGAGTGGATATATGTATATGCGTAACTGATTCACTTTGCTGTACACCTGAAAGTAACACTATTATAGTTGTAAATCAACTATACTCCAATAAAAATTAAAAAAAAAATAATTGAAGCCGTGAAAAATAAGTCGCCTTCTTCCTATCCCTGACCCCCACTTACAAAGTCTCCAGAAGCACCACTGTTACCTGTTTCTTCTGCACCCTTCAGAGGCACTCTCTGTTTAGGCAATACAGTTTCATAAAGTCTTTCTTTTCTCTAAAACATACTGTTGTGCACTTTTAGTTTTTCACGTATTACACCCCGGACAGTGGTCCATCTCAGTATCTTTGGATTTACCATATTCTTTTTTATGGCTGGTTGCCATTTTATCCTATGGATGTTAGTTTATTTAACCATTCTCCTTTTATGGACATTTAAATTGTCCCCCATATCTTGCGACCCTAAGCAACGGGTTCTTCTGTTCATTATCTATGAAACTTTAAGTAATAGATCCAGTTTTCTATTTCTTGAGGTAGTTTCCGTTGACTCACTTGATCTTTATTGATGGTTGAGGGTAATCAGTACCCCCTTTTTATTTTTGTGCCTTTTTTCGTGTGTTTATTGCCAGTAAGAACTTGAACTAATGTGAAATAATTGATGACAAAATATACAAATGAAATGCAAGGTCAGTGTTGCAGACTCACTACTATTACAGGGACAGAAACAGGCAGTAACACACTTGAACATAAACATTAAATAACAGTCCACTAAAAGGCAGACATGAGGCATCTTTCCCTCCATTCCCCCATCCCTACTCAAGACCTCACAGGTGTTTGGACTATAATTATGGTCTTCTGGTCCACTGACTGGCTGGCCTATAATTTGAACAAAGAGAACTAGGAGTGGGCAGTAGACAAATCTTATAAGATGTGTGGCTCCCAGCCACGTTGGGCGAAGGGAAGCAGAGGAACCTGGTTGAGAGCCCAGGGAGAAGCAGAAGCTCGTGGCCTGTAGCAACTGATACCTTTGGTTCCTGGTACATTCCTGCTTAGCTACTCTGAGCCTATGAAAACATTCTTGCCTGAGCTATCTCAGGGAGGGAGTCCGTTCCTTTGCTGTCAAACAACACCTAAGTCAAACAGTAGATAAAAATGATATTCCTTTCCTATAAGATTACAAGAGACTAGAATAACATCTGGATAAAATGTGTTCATTTGATCACTAGTCCTTAAATGTGATCAGTTATGTCTTAATCAAATTCCGGTTTTTCTCTCCAGGCTTGAGTAATGCATATTTTTCTATCTCTGTTGGCCACCTTTCACTGAAGACACTTTTTCAAGAGCTTGTCCTTAGGCAATAGCGTTCTTATGTCAATGTGGGCTCAGCATTGGAGAGGCGGCTTGATGTAGAGGTGGCAGTGTGGATTGTGGTCCCCGGGTTCAGATCCCAGTGGTACCTCATATTATTTGTGAGACCTTGAGCAACTTGTTGCATCCTTTTGTTTCCTTGTCTGTAAAATGAAAATAATAATAATAACCTCACTGGGTTATCGTGAGGCTTAAACGTGCTAATGTAGGCAACTGCTTTGAATACTCTCGTAGGTAGAAAGTTTTATGAGTGTTTCTCCTATTATTGGTTTCTCATATGTGCTGTTTTCAGGATTGTTAGAAAAACTTCCCTTTGAACCACTAGTTTCTTATGAGCAAAACAAATTTCCCTTCTCTGTGTATCCATTTCTCTCTGTTTCAGCTAACTTGCCGGAGAGGATATTACGGAGAACATAAAGCAAGCATCTTTCCTTCAGTTCTTAGGATCTTCAATTAAACAAAGAAAAACAGTACAAACCCAGCCTCCCTCCACCTCAGGAACGGTGACCCTCTAGCCAGACTCTCAGTTTTCCCTCAGTTTGAAGAAAATAATTTTACCCTCTCACATCCAATCAATATCTTTGCTGGGTCTATTGTGAGCTGATAATTTAAATACAATTGTCTCCCTAGCAACCATCCTTTCACAGTCTGCCTTCTTGCCTTTGAAAGAGCTTGCAGTTACAAAATTCACAGTTTCAGCCAGAAACTTTTTTTTTTTTTCTCTGCAGGAACTAGCTTCTCTTCCAAAATAAACTCTTTAAAAAATGGAAAAATGGAACAGAATTTCTAAAGTAAAAGTTAAAAAAACTTTTTTTTTCTAATTATAAAGGTAATTGAACAGGATTTTAAACAGAGACGGAAGTGGTTTTATTGCCTCTACTTCTTTAGCTCCAGAATGGTCTATATGGGGCAGGGAGAAAGAGGGCAGGGAGAACCCAGTTAGACTTAGGGAATATAGGAGTTGGAGGAAGGCATACAGGTAATTTAGTCTGACCTCCACTTTCTCCTTCCTCTATTTGACAGTTGAAGAAACAGAAGCCCTGAGATTTAACAGCCAGGCCCAAAGGCAGGGAGCTAGGATAGGAGGCCAAGCTGGGATTTCAGCCCTGTCCCGTCTCTAAGCCCAAAGGATTCTTGCCACTATAATGTGGCCTTTGAGATTTCTTGGGGGAGGTGATGATGAACAAATACAAAGAGGACAGGGCTTTGAAATCAGGTAAACCCACAGTGGAGTCACTGGGTATAGTGACCAGCTGTCCCAGTTTGCCAACATGGGAGGGGGTTTCCAGGACATGGGACTTTCAATGCTCAAACTGGGAAAGTCTTGGGCAAACCTTGACAAGTAGGTCATCTTACTGCTAAGCCAATCTCTAGGTGATTTGGGGAAATTTGGGTCTCAATTTCCTTATCTGTGTTCAGTCATAATAGTTCATTTCATGGGGTGTTGTGAGGATAAAATAACAAAAATGAATATTAGCTTCCTTCCTTTCTCTCCTGACTTATTCTGTCCAATAAGAAGCTCTTGAATTTCTTTAGCTGGAAAAAGCTTAAAAGTGATAGTGATGCTTCTTCCCCATGTTGGCCCAGGTCGGGGGAGGCAGAGGAATGAGATTTTTATTCCAGAAGGTCTGATACTCAGAGATAACAGTCCTAGGAGACTCCCCCAAATGCCACCCACAACGTGAAAAATCAAAATTAGCTTCTTGGCTGCTTTTGGCAGCTGTGATTAATCATTTCGTAACGAGACCGTCGAAGCACAGCTATTTATTTGCATGGGATCAGGAAGATTATGGAATATAACATTTTCATAAATTTGTTAGGATTCTAGATATACGTTAGTGTGATGAATAGTTCAGGCTGCAATAGATGTTTTCATTTCAATAAAGTTATTTTGGGGATATATTTACATGATGAAATAACCTATTATTTATCCAACTGCATTTTTATGAACTAATTTTTCTTTTTATGCCGACTTGCAATGGTGATTCATTACTTTCTGCCCTTCAATTTTTCTTTCCTTATAAATGGTTTCTTGTTTATTATTATTATTTTTTTAGTATGATCACAATTTTATTATATCTTATATATAACTTTGATAGTACATATACCAACATGTTAATAAAAGTTACCTTTTGCTTTGCCATTATGGGCAATTTTTAGTTGCTTTTTTTTAAGCTTCTTTATTGGAGTATAATTGCTTTACAATGGTGTATTAGTTTCTGCTTTATAGCAAAGTAAATCAGCTATACATATACATATATCCCCATATACCCTCCCTCTTGCGTCTCCCTCCCAAACTCCCTATCCCACCCCTCTAGGTGGTCACAAAGCACCGAGCTGATCTCCCTGTGCTATGCGGCTGCTTCCCACTAGCTATCTATTTTACATTTGGTAGTGTATATATGTCCATGCCACTCTCTCACTTCGTCCCAGCTTACCCTTCCCCCTCCCCGTGTCCTCAAGTCCATTCTCTACATCTGCATCTTTATTCCTGTCCTGCCACTAGGTTCTTCAGGACCTTTTTTTTTTTTTTAGATTCCACATATATGTGTTAGCATACAGTATTTGTTTTTCTCTTTCTGACTTACTTCACTCTGTATGACAGACTCTACGTCCATCCACCTCGCTACAAATAACTCAATTTTGTTTCTTTTTATGGCTGAGTAATATTCCATTGTATATATGTGCCACATCTTTATCCATTCATCTGTCAATGGACACTTAGGTTGTTTGCATGTCCTGGCTATTGTAAATAGAGCTGCAGTGAACATTGTGGTACATGACTCTTTTTGAATTATAGTTTTCTCAGGGTATATGCCCAATAGTGGGATTGCTAGGTCATATGGTAGTTCTATTTTTAGTTTTTTAAGGAACCTCCATACTGTTCTCCATAGTGGCTGTATCAATTTACATTCCCACCAACAGTGCAGGAGGGGTCCCTTTTCTCCACACCCTCTCCAGCATTTATTGTTTGTAGATTTTTTGATGATGACCATTCTGACTGGTGTGAGGTGATACCTCATTGTAGTTTTGATTTGCATTTCTCTAATGATTAGTGATGTTGAGCATCCTTTCATGTGTTTGTTGGCCATCTGTATATCTTCTTTGGAGAAATGTCAGTTTAGGTCTTCTGCCCATTTTTGGATTGGGTTTGTTTTTTTGATATTGAGCTGCATGAACTGCTTGTGTATTTTGGAGATTAATCCTTTGTCAGTTGCTTCATTTGCAAATATTTTCTCCCATTCTGAGGGTTGTCTTTTCATCTTGTTTATGTTTTCCTTTGCTGTGCAAAAGCTTTTAAGTTTCATTAGGTCCCATTTGTTTATTTTTGTTTTTATTTCCATTTCTCTAGGAGGTGGGACAAAAAGGATCTTTCTGTGATTTATGTCATAGAGTGTTCTGCCTATGTTTTCCTCTAAGAGTTTGATAGTGTCTGGCCTTACATTTAGGTCTTTAATCCATTTTGAGTTTATTTTTGTGTATGGTGTTAGGGAGTGTTCTAATTTTCTTGTTTATTATTTTAAAGTGTATGTCTCCCTTCAGATCCCTTGGCCAGTTTCACATGGGATCATTGCCCTACAGCCAACTGCTTCGAAAAACCAAGGGATTTCAAAAAAAATGAATCATTTTTCACTAATTGTGTCTGGGCTGTGCCACCTACTGGGTCTGTGACCTTGGGCAAGCCACTTTCTCTCTCTGAGACTCAGTTTCCCAACTCTGAGGGATTTTGGCCACAATATGTTCTCAATTAGTACTTGTCAAAGGAATAAATGGATGATGGAATGAGGAGAGTGAAGGCATTTGTTTGGCCTTGGGAAAGGTTTAGGTTGGGAGGGTCATATCAAGGCATGCTTCTTTTGGTGGGAGGTTTACCTGTTATCTGCCAGAGAGGTAGACAGAAACATCTCTCACTCTCTTTCTCTCTCTCTTTGTTAACCAGTCTGCCATTTTCTCATCAACAATAAAATAAGAAGAGGCTATTGATTCTTGAAAGGCTTTGGACACCTGTTACTTTGCTGAGTTTGGGGAATTAAATTTCTTAGAAAAATAGGGGTTTTTTTGGGGGGGGGGAGGATTTTATACCTACTTCCTTCAAATAAATCAGGGCAACCATCAATAAATGGCATAGAAGAAGGTTGTAATTATATGGAGAGAGTGTGATTAGGTAGATATCTATCAATCTAATAGCTATCAAAATAATCTAGAAGAGAAAGTAGATTTCAGAAGAACCAAACCCAGGAGTCCCAGGTTCTAATCTGCATTGCCATGTGACCTTAAGCAAGCCATACCCCTCTGGGTCTTCCCTTCCTCATCTATGTGACAAGGAAGCTGGATTGGGTAGCCATGGGTTATCTAACATCCTAAGAGTTTAGTCCAGTGTTTCTAAAAATGGGGTCATGAGACTTTGGGGCTGCAAAAATATTCTTGGGGACTCCTTGAGTCATGAGAATTTGTTTCATTGCTTTCATTTCCTTCTCCTTTTGCAAGTTTTATAGACAAAGCTTCTCTAGCAGTGCTAATTCACCATTGCAAGACACTTTCATACAATAAGACTTCATTTTATTAACTTAATATTTTTCCAACCCAGGTTGGAGGACCTGGGAGGACTGGGGTGGCCTGTGAGAAGTATTTTCCTTGAAAGGGGATTTATATAGTATTCAAATTCTAGAAATAGTGCTTAGCTTATATGTATCAATACAGAGTTTTCAAAGCACAAGAAGGAAAGATGAAAAACTTGATTCATGAAATGGCCAAGAATAAGAATAAAATACTACAAAGCATGTGGCGGTGACAAGATGGTGGTGGTTCTGTGTGTCATTGTTAGTGGTGGAAGGGAGGCAGGAGACATTTTAAATAATTCATTCAACAAATATTCACTGAGTGTTTATGTTGAGAACCCATAAAACATAAACACTGAGGAGACAGGAAAGTTATTCAGTACCTGCCTTCCAGATGGCCATGGTAAACGGGGCTGGTGTACAAGTAGAGCAAGTATTGTAGTTTAGTGTGATAAGGGCTGTGTTAGAACAAGCATGGTGGCCATGGAGTCCAGAAGAAGGTGGATTTGGGTATATGGAGAGAGCATGGACAGTGGGAAGGTAACTTCTGAGCTGAGCTGTGAGGAAAGGGTAAGAACTCTCAGACAGAGGAAATGCAGCAGAAAGAATTGCTTGTGCAAAGGGGGAAATGATAGAGGAGTGAGTAATTCACTCAGACTGGAGTATGAAGGCTCCGGTGGTAACATTTAGAGGGCTGTATCTTGAAGGACTGTGTGGACCAAATGGAGAAGTTTGGTCCTTTTCCTATAGCTATAGGGAGCCATGGGAGGTTTGTACACAAGAAAGTGACACAGTCAGATATGAGTTTTAGAAAGATCCCATTGACAGCTGTTTGTGTTGAAGGTAGACTGGAGGCAGAGGGGGATGAGTAAGGGGGGATGGATTCCGTTGTCCAGGGGAGAGATGATATATGCTGGCCAGGACTGTGGCAGAGGATGTGGGTAAAAGGGGGTCGGTGCTGGGCTGAGTGATATTTAAGGAGACTAAAGGGAGATTAGATATGAGAGGCGATGGAGTAGGAGACTCCAAGAAGACTCCTAGGTTCCTGGCTTGAATGCTGTTTGCTGAAATCAGGAGAGGATCAGGTGGGGTGAAGACAGTTTTGTGCAGGTTGATTTTGAGATGTTCCTGGGAAATCTAAAATGGAGCAAAAGTTTGGAGGGGAGACCAGGAGACTCTTCTTTTCCCTCCTGATCTCATCATGAAATTGTTTCATGAACTTAACTTCCCAGCCACATAATGGGTAAGACAGGCAGTTCTGTCATTGGGACTTAGACCTGAGTTTGAATTCTCTTCCGTTAGTTACTTATTCGGTGACTTTAGGCAGGTTACATCCTGCTTGAGTCCCGTCTAATTTCTGAAATGGAGAAAATAGTGTCTATGTCATGTTGTGTCTGGGAAGCTTAAGTAACGTAATGAATGTAGTAGGTGTACCAGGAAGGGTAGTTCTTTCCAACTTGCTTTGTGTTTATATCCTCATCTCTGCTTCTCCTCTAATCTTCCCAGTGTAGCAAATTCTTAAAAGTTGAAACCTGAATTTCTTTAAGGGAAGATGTTGTCTTTGTTTATAAAAATACCTTCTTGGGGCATAGGGGCCATAAGAGGTAAAGCATTGGAAAGAGATGCCCAAAGTGTTCTGTTCAACTTAGTAAGGAAATGTGAGAGGGAAGGGAGGAAGGGGAGAGAAGGGAAGGGGATGGGGAGAAAGAAAGAGCTTGCGGTAGTGGGAGGGATGGGAGATTGTGGTTGGTGAAAATTCCTTGATGGTGGTGGGACCAGAGGATATATTAGAAACCATGATATCTAACGTTTGCTAAAAAGTTATTTGCATTCATATGATATAAATTCCTTCTCTAGCCCCTTACCCCAAATGATCAGTAAAGTTGACTATGCCCAAGAATGCTCTGTGTGCATGAAATGTTTCTGGTGACAACTGTGGATGGATTTGAGTTTCTCATTGGGTCTGGGTGGTGTGAGATAAGGTAGAACATGATCAGAAGGGAGATGTTCCATTAATAGAGCAAATTCTACAGATGCAAGAAGTCAGAGTTAGGATGACTCTGGAGAGCTGTGTGCTTCCACAGGTGTGGAATGGACCTGATTGACAAACCTGATTATCATCTTCATTCATGCATTCATTCATTCATTTCTTCAACAAATATTTATTAACTGCCTACTATATGTCAATCACTTTCATAGGCACTAGGAACATCTCTGTAAGCAAAACAAAGTTCTTGCCCTTAGAGAGCTTGCATTCTTATTGAGGAGAACTACTAAAAATTAATAGAAAAAATATCTTATATCATGTCAGATAGCAATAAGAGTTATTAACAAAACTAAAACAGAGTAAGCAAAGATACAAGGGTGGTGATTTAGAAAGGGTGATTCGAGAAGTTCTCCTTAAGGAGGTGGCATTTGAACAGAGGCCTAAATTAAGTGAAGGGGAAAGTCATAGTTAGATCCTGGTAGAGCTGCTGGACAGACATAGTAAGAGCTTTCTCCTCATCTTCCTTGTGACCTTGGGCAAAGGACAACTTCTCAGCCCTCAGTGTTCTCATCTAAGACTAGGGTTGATATCAACTTCCCATGGTGGAGGTAAGCGTTCCAAGACATCACAAAGGTTATTTGGAAATAGAAAATGCAGCCCACATACAAGGGACTGTGGAAGACCCAGCCAAGGATGGGAGTTAATTCCACTTCTTGCTGTGGGAGTTTGGTGTGGATCATGTCCAGGGTGAGTTGTGTGAGCTCTCTTGGGGGATTGCCAGGTGTGGGAACTAAGCTTGAAGACGGACCAAGTATTAGAATGTGAATGTCCAAACTCTGCTGAAGTGACCTGGGAGAAGTGCCTTAATACAGACTATTTCCAGAGTCTCATGAATTCTGTATTACAGCGAGTCATCTCATGATTTTGCAATTCTCTTGCTGTTAATACAGCCCCTGATGTATTTAACATTACAACTCAGGCAGAAAGACCTGATAAATCTTGGCTGCATAAGGACTTGGCTACTTGGATCCATTCCCTACTTAACCCTTCACCCACTGACCAGTCCCTTTTGAAGAATTACATTGAAGAATCTGGCGTTGTCTTCACCTTTCCCTGGCCTTGTGGATATTTGTCATTCCTTCTGGCCTCTGTGGCAGGCATCTTTGGTTGCTTACCCAGTAGCCATTATTCTTTCTTATTACTGAGGCTGAAAATACCATATATTGTTTTCCTAGCCTCCCTTGCAGCATGGAGGTGTATATCAGTTATCTCTTACTGCAATAGTGCTGTATAACAAACCTCCCCAAAACTCAGTGGCTTAAGAAGATAAGCATTTATTTAGTGCATGAGTCTGGGAGAGTCGATTTATTCTGAGCTCAGCTGTGGGTTTCTTTTGGCCTTAGCTGGGCATACTCACATGTCTGCTGGTTGGCAGCTGGCATGACTGAGCTCTCATCCTCCATCAGGGTAACTCAGGCATGTTCTAATGGCAATTGCAGAGGATTAAGAAGTGGAAATACACATGGCCTCCTTAGAACTAACATGTCATCACATCAGTCACATTCAACTGGCCAAAGTAAATTACAAATCCAGCTTGGATCCAAGGGATGGGGAAATAGACTTTGCCTCTTAGGTAAAGAAAACTACAGAAGCTCATGGCAAAGGTTATAAATACAGGGAGAGGAGAAGAACTGGAGCAATTATACAATCAACCATAGTATATGACCTAATCCTAGATGATTCTATGCCTTGAGGCTATATTGCAATCATGAAAGAACAAGCCTAATGACCAAGTCAATATAGTGAGAAGCAGAAAGTTGGAAAAAGTCCAAGTTCTTGACCATGTAGTAGTTGGTCCTCTGGACAAACCCTAGGGTCACCTGCCTATGGATATCATGTTATGTGAGATAACACATTTTTCTCATTGTTAAATCACTCAAAAACATTGGATATTCTGTAACTTGCTGCTGAAGGCACTTCCAGCTATGTTAACCCATGAATTTTGGCCTCCCTTTTCTCTGTTTTGGGAGTTTGCTTTATGAGCGGAGATTGAATGCTATGACAGATGCTGGGCTTGCTGGATGATTGCATTCCCAGTCTCCCTTGTAGCAAGGTTATAGGCCCATGATCCAAGTGTTCACATATGCCCCAGATTTTGAATTAGAAAGTAGCAATATGAAGAAATGAGAGGGACCACTTGGGCAGTGGTGGCTTTGATGGCAGCTGCCTGTGATGTCCTGATGCCCCATTGCCACCTTGGAATAAACATCATGGCAGTTAACCCAGTGATCCACTGAATGAGACCCAAGAGAGGGAGACTAATTTGATCCAGAAAAGAAGGTTTATCAGAACCCAGAGGGCTGCCTTGATGCTGGGCCAGCATCTACCCCACACCTGGCAGCACTTTACACACCTGCAGAGGACAAAGAAGACCTTTCTTAGTTGAACCTCATCATATGCTCCTTATCATATGCTCATTATTGTGCAGAAGTGCCTTCCAGAGACAGGCTCCAAGAATCCCATTCCCAGTGACCTCCTGACTCCCCTCTACCTTTACCCCATGGGCTAGTTTGATCCTTGGAATCTAGTCTCTGCCTTTGGTCTCAGGCTGTCTTTAGTGTGGACCTCTTAACATTTCAAAGCCGACTCTCTTGCTGACCCATAAACCCCTGGCTGTGGTTTCTTGTCCATACGTTGCAATGTCTGCCACGTCACTCTGGCTCATCCTGTCCTGCTACCCATGACCCTGCATTGACGAGTAAAGACATTGTCTGTCACACTCTGTTGTGGTTGGCTGCACACTTGTCTTCACCTCCCACCAGCCTCTACGATTGTTCAGGGCAGGAACCCATCTTCTCAAATCACTGTACCCTCAATGCCTAGAGCAGCCTTCGGACTATAGCAGATGTTCCACCCAAACAAGGGTCCAAATGAAGCGATAATAAAGTCAAACTAGAAGGAAGCAGTGATCATTCAGAGCCGAGGCAGGTTCATTAAAAATAAACTTTGTTTCTTTCTTTTTTGTTTCTGATAGAGAAACTAGCCTATTTGGGGGATGCTTCCTAACTCTTAATCTGGGTTTAAGGTCTGAAGCTAGGCAAAAATACACAGATGACTTCTGTTTGGAGATATTTTCCTAAACCTTAGCCCCATACTTCCTCTGTTGTGACACCCATCACTCTTAGTTGGTGCCCTTTTCAGTGTCCTTTTCACCCTACTCTGTGCTCTACAAAGGCAGGGAAAAAGTCTGTCTTGTGACTGTATCCTCAGACCCCAGAACAGAGAAAGGCACACAATAGGCACTTAATAAAGAATGAAAGAATGAATTGACACTGTCCCTCTTGTAGAATAATGCCCCCCCTCAAAGATGCCCACGACCTAATTCCTGAAACCTATGAATATGTTAAATTATAGAGCAAAGGGGAATTAAGGTCGTGGATAGAAATGTGGACTCTAATCAGCTGACTTTAAAATAGGAAGATTATTCTGGATTATCCAGGTAGGCTTACTGTAATCACAAAGATCCTCAAAACTGGAAAGGGAGGCAGCAGAGGAGATCAGAGTGATGCAACGTGAGGTCTCCACCTGCCATTGTTGGCTTTGATATGGTGGGAAAGGGCCACGAGCCAAGGAATGCAGGTTCCTCTAGAAACTTGGGAGGAGTTTTTACTTTGTGCTAAGTGCTATTCTAGGCACTAAGGATACAATGATGGGACCTGCTGGCCTTTAGAAGCAAAGAAATAGATTCCTCCCTAGAATCTCCAGAAAGGAATAAAGCCCCGCCGATACCTTGATTTCAACCCATTGTTGGACTTCAACCTACAGAACTGTAGGACAAATAAATTTGTGCTGTTTAAGCTGCTAAGTTTGTAGCAATTTGTCACATCAGCCATAGAAAATAAATACACCTCCTGCTATGGTCTGAATGTTTGTGTCCCCCTAAAATTCATATATTGTAATCCTAATGCCCAATGTGACGGTATTAGGGGGTGGTTAGGTCATGAGGGTGGAGCCCGCATTAATAGGATTAGTGCCCTTAGAAAATGGACCCCAGCCCCTTCCGCCACATAAGAATACAACCAGCCACAAGTCTGTGACCCGGAAGAGAGTACTCACCTGACCATGCTGGCACCTTGATCTCAGACTTCTAGCCTTTAGAACTGTGAGGAAGATTTCCGTCGTTTATGAGCCATCCACTCTGTGATATTTTGTTATAGCAGCCAAACAGACTAAGCCATCTCCTCTTACCTCATGACCCTGAGGGGACGTCCTGCTCATTTTAAGGGTCTCTCCCAGATGTAGGAAAGCCCCTAGTGGCAGGTTCCAGGCTCTGTGTTTGGGCTTGTCCTGCCTATTCTTTGTGTTAATGACTCAATGAGGTCATGGTTGGTATTACAATGCTGTGAGACCTGAAGGGAAAAGCCGAAGTGGAATTATGTGTTCAACTGTTTAAATATGAAATTTACTGGGGAAATTGTAAAGTTCCATGGATGGGGAGATTTTGAGTTTGAGAAAAGTCAGTAGAATGATGAGGATGGTTTTGTCAATGGATGGCCAGTTGGTGGTGTGGACTAGCAAGGCCAAACCCAGGGCAGCCTTAACCCAGACCTTTGAACCTTAAATTTGTTATTCTAGAGGCTTTTACTTAAAAAAAATCTGGACCAAGACTGAGACTCTGGGAAACTTGTTAGTGACCCTCAAGTGTGCTACTAATCAGCCATGTGTCTAATAAACTCCTTTGGGCCTTAGTTTCTCCAACTGTGAAATAGAGTCCTTTTAGCTATGAAGTCCCTGGATCTGTCTGGAATAGGAGCCGCAGCTTGTCAGCCTTCTGTCCTCCAAGCCTAGTTCAAATGTTATTGTCTCCTAGTGGCTTTCGTTTATATTTTCCCTCTCCCCAGGCAGAGCTGGTTGTGCTCTGTGTTTCATTCGTTATCTATCTAGCTATCCATTTACTTTCTGCTGTTTTATATCATAAACATTTATCTTCAAGCTTATACTCTAAATGCATGGACTTATTTATCTTTGAAGCCCCAATGCCTGGGAAATAATAGGTGTTTAATAAACCTTTGTTAACTAGAATTGAATTCAATTTGAAATTTGTTATGTAGTATCATTTAATCTTACACATTCCAGCTAAGCTTAACAACTACCTGGTCAAATCTCTTTGTATCAGCAGGAAAACTGAGATCAGCAGGGAAACTGAGAGGGTGGGAAAGGCCTCCCCAGAACCCCACACAGCACGTTTGAAGCAGAGATTAGAACTCATGTGTCCTGATTTATGATCCAAAGTCCTTCTTATTCTATTAAGTGGCCTTTCATCTCTGTCTTCGTTCAAGTGAGTCTAGCTGTTGTACTGAGAGGTCCTAAAGGTTGACGACTTCACACAAGAGAGGTTTTAGACTCTGTTCACATAAAGTCCTCTGGCTGTGGGATTGCCGAGGACTCTGCCATCTTCAGCATGTGACCTCCAAGGTCACCTTGGGCATCAGTGTCCAGCTGGCAGTTGGAGGAAGAGAGAGAACAGAGGAATACATGGGGCTCTTTACGGGCCAGGCCTAGAAGGGATACACCCTGCTTTGGCCCATATTCTGTTGGCTGAAACACAGCGTGGGAGCCAGCTAGAAGCAAGGAGGCAAGCAAAGGCTGATTTAATAGACAGCTGCCAGGCTCTGCCGTGCCATCCAAGTTCCGGGCATGGGTCTCGATTTCTATCATGACAATTTAATGTTTCACGTACCTACCTAAAAGCCTCCCGTGAGCTAAAAGCCTCCGAGTGAGCTAAAAGTGTATCAGGTAGTGTTGATACTATTATTATTTTTGTTATTTGCACTAATAAGAGGGGGGAAGTGGCAGACGGGAGTCAACTTGAACAACTTTGCAGGGTTTAACCCAAAACATGTTTTGCCAGGCAATTTCCCCTTAATCTTGAAACCTATGCATATTTCAAGGGAAATTTAATCCTTGTGTTTCTGATTCGTTTGCACTTAACTCATCAAAATGTTGCTTTGTAAGGCGTGTTTGATGTACAAGAAGGCTCATAAGCCCTTTCATAAGCCTTTCAAATGCCTTTTCTCTTTGAAGCAGAAGTTTGCGTTCTTCCAGCGCTAAACAGAGCTAAAACCAGAAAAAGCCTTCAGTTGCCTTTCCACCCCAGAGGCCACCGATTAGTGTGGTTTGTTGGGTCAGCTGTGGACTCTGGTGAAATGCCCAAGGAGAGGGAGTGAAGACGTACAGCTGTTTCACGCTCTTCTTCCTCCAGGCCTTGGCTCCTCCAAAGCCTGAACTCTTTCCTCACTGCTAACTTACAGCCAATACCTCCCCCTCCTCCAATACTCAGTCCCTCTCTGAAGACCTGTTAGAAAGAACTAAGCACTCCTTCCTTTGTAATCCATTATATCCTACCATAATAACAACAACAACAGTAATAATGGTTAGCATGAATTGAGCACTTCTTAAGTGCCAGGCACTCTGCTAAGTGCCTGACTTGTGTTAACAAATTTCATCCTCCCAACAGCCCCATAAAGTAGGCATTATTTTCAGCTTCCTTTTACAGATGAGGAAACCGTAGAAAAAAGTGGGAAGGTCACTTGACCAAGGTGCCACAGTGGGAAAGCCAGCATGGCATCTATAGCACTGACTACATTTAACCAGGGCACCCCTGGGCTCGCTGAAAGGAGGTGCTGTTTCCTGTGTCTGTACTGATATCAGAGAACCTGGCCCCGAGAAGGCCCTCTGTCACCGCTTGAGGGGCTGGACAGTTTGGCACTGACAAGCACGGAGTCAAGTCCTGCCTTTGCCATTTTATTTGCTAAGATCCTGGAGGAGATATTTAACCTCCAGATGCCTCATTTTTTGTCTTCTGTCAAATGAGGATGGCGAGAGTACTTGTCTCATAGGGGTGCTGTGAGGACAAAATGAGCTCGTACACGTAAAGCTCTTAGAACACTGCCTGACCCACGTGCTCGGTAAATGTTAGACATTATAACCGAAGGAAGAAAAGGAGGTGTGGACGGCGTGCACACCTCAGTTTAAAATACTGGAGCGTCAGTGAATGTGTTGGGAGACAGACTCAGACTCAGAAAAGGTCTCGGCAGTTTACAACCTGAGCTGGAATCCCACAAAATGAAACACAGAAGGGATAAGTAGCCATCCCGTGCTTAGGTCTCAAACATCATCAGCACCAGCTTAGGACAGGGGGAGATAAGACTAAGACCTAGCAAGTGTCAAAGGTACGCAGGTATTAATGTTGACAGTGAGCCCAACCCTGGGGTGTGTTACCGCCCAGCTTAAACCTTGTCAGCAGGAATGTGTTGTCTAGAACAGGGAGGAGGCTGTCGTGTTCTCTTATGCATTCAGTCTCTACTGGGAGAAATGCAGAAATGTATGGCATCCTACTTAATGATTTTCACCTCTAATTTTTTTTGGATTATAAAATATATTCACTGTTGACAACTTAGAAACTTAGAGAAAAATGAGGAAGAAAACAAGGTTATCCATAATTGCCCAACCATCTCTTAATAGTTTGGTATTTCATTCTTTGTAGTCTTTTATAGACATATTCTTAACACAGATGTGAATTGGAATTTCTTGGCCTCCTGAGAGCTGGGTAAATTTGGTCTCAAACCCTTATTCCATACTTTGGAGAAGCCCCACCATCTCAAGATTTCTGCACATACCTCAGGACCTTACATTTTTATCACTGTCACTGACTTAGATTTCTTGTCTTTCCCAAATTCTTGTTCTTGAATTTGCTTTCGGTTCTTCATCTTTGGAAGAAGTCTTCCCATCATGCGGGGAGGGGATGGCTCTTTCTTCTTGGTTGTCCTGGCCAATGCAAATACGTATCTGGCTGTGGCATGACATGCAGAAGAACTTTCACTGGAGGACAGGATTACGGGGAGGAGGAGTTGCATTCCATTGCATTCAGCAAACAACTGAAGCAAACAGCCAGGGATCACGCTCCAAATCCACTTGTTCTTCTTTTTTTTTAATTGAAGTATAGTTAATGTACAATGTTGTGTTAGTTTCAGGTGTACAGCAAAGTGATGCAGTTATATGTATATATTCAGCTATATATAAAAGAATCTTTTTCAGATTCATTTCTATTATAGGTTAATTCAAGATATTGAATATAGTTCCCTGTGCTATACAGTAAGTCCTTGCTGATTATCTATTTTATATATAGTAGTCTGTATATGTTAATCCCAAACTCCTAATTTATCTTCCCCACTCTCACTATCCCTTTTGGTGTTGGTAAGTTTGTTGTCTATGTCTGTGAGTCTATTTCTGTTTTGCAAATAAGAAATATTTACAAAATAGTCACAAAATATTTTCTGTTTTGTAAATAAGTTCATCTGTATCTTTTTTTTTTTAGACTCCATATATAATTGATACAGTATTTGTCTTTCTCTGACTTACCTCACTTGATATGATAATCTCCAGGTCCATCTATGTTGCTCAAATGGCATATTTCATTCTTTTTTATGGCCAAATCCACTTGTTCTTGTTCAGTCCTTTCAGTAGCCCTGTCACAAAGCTTGCTCACCGGCCACATCAGTGGTACCCAGACACCTACCACCTCTCTGGTTTCCTCCCCGAACTCACACTCAACCTCCTCCTCTCCTCATTCACCAAGTTGCTTGGGCCACAGCCTTAGGGTCAACTTTGACCCCTCTCGGCTCTATTTTAAAATAGAATGTGAGTCTGATCACATTTCATCACCCCATCCCTGCCACCCTAGTCAAAGCCATGAGCTACCTGGATCATTGCAAAGCTGGTCTCTTCACTTCCACCGTTACTCCCTATGGGACGTTCTCTACACAGCACCCAGAGTGATCTTCCTCCCCTTGAATCCTGCCCATGGTTTCCCATCACACTCGGGATAAAATCATAGTCCTACTGATGGCTTCCAGGATGCTTCACGGTCTGGTGTCTTGCCTTCCCTGTGATCTCATCTCTTGCTGCTCCAGCAGCAAAGAAAGGCTTTGCTGTTCCTTCCTTGTGGCTTTTGCACTTGCCGTTCCCTTTGCTCAGGTACTTTCCCGAGATACCTTCATGGTCCTCACCATGGTCCATACATACTGGGTGTCCCAAGTTCAATTCGAGACCAGGGGCCATTGATCCTGAGGCCATCCCATGCCTGGAGGAGGAGGTGACATTAAGGTTGAAGGCTGAATTCCTAACAGCCAGGAAAATAAAACATGATGAAGTGGATATTCTGCTGAAACTTTTTTAATGGAAAGCTACAGATCCTGTGTGGCTACACTTTGAAACCGGAGAACAAGCAGTTGCTAAGCTCTTTGCAAACAGGCATGTTGATATGGGAGCCATGGTTATGGGATGATGCTGGTCACGATATCCCTGCAAATCAGGGGACCTTATTTCCTCCATTAAACTGTCAAGGCTTTACTTTATTACTTCCTTTGAGAGAGAACTTTTTTATCCTTTTTTTTTTCTTTCTGGTTGTCCCTTATTAACTAACTCAATTCATTTGAAGTGGAGCTAAAATTAGGCTCCTGGTAGCCTCACTGTTCCCACCCTAGTTCTGGTCCTGCCTTCTCTGGCCACACAGAACAATCCTGCTTTCTTTGTCCTGCGGTGACCATAAGCAATTTGTATACCGTAAGGAAGTCACCCGAGTCTCCTCTTCTCTTGGTTAAATAATTCCAATTTTTTTCATCCATGTGTCAGAAATATGATTTTTAGGGAGGCTCACAGAATCATAGTATGGGTAACATTCCTTTTTCTTCTGTCCCTCAGGCACCACGGAAAGATGCTCAGTAAACTTCAGCACCTGTGGCTTGTGGTGGAGATGCTGCTGGTGAAACTCATGTAAAGTGAGCCTGTAGGACGCTGCGGGCGCTGCTGCAAGCGCTCTGCGTGCATTCATCGAGATAAGGACTCTTACCAACCTCACGATACAACGAGGAAACCAAGGCAGGTAACTTACTTAAGGTCACTTAGTAAGTATCAGAGGTAAGATTCAAAACCAAGGCGATTTATGACACTAAGTGCGTGCCTATTATTTGCCCAGTGCTTTTCTAGAACTTATCGAATCCTCCGTTCAACTCTGCGAGATAGGCATCATTATTTCTATTTTATGGACGAGGAGGTGGAGGTGCCAGGGTTATGTAATCTGCCCAAGGTCACCCAGTTTGTAAGTGACAGAGCCTAGCTTTGAACTAGGTCTGTGCTGCCTTCTGAGGAAGGCTCTCTACACTGCTGGGCTGCACTCTATTGCCCAGATTCAAAAGGAGATCATTAAACACATGCCCTTCCCTGCACCCACATCCAAGCATCACACACGCTGGGAAATAGCTCTCCGCTCATTATGTGTGGTGGGTGAAGTTACTACATAAGGCACCGTGACACTAATGCCATTATATTAAAAGTGCGAAGATTCCAATAAGTTTCCAAGCACACGTGTTACAGTAGAGCTGCCTGTCTCTCCCCAAGTGAGTGTACAGCTTTCTGTTGATTTGCTTCACCTCACACAGTTATTACAGCGAGATTTCCCCCAGTGTCCCAGGCTCCCTTCAGCTCTCATTTAGATTTTCCTCCTAGATGCAGCCATTTAAATGCATATCAGCAGCAATTGAGCCCACCAGATTTCTTTCCCGATTAGCTGGGAAGATGGTCCTATTAGTTATCTATCTGTGAGCTGAGCGAAAAATCTGGCGGGCTGGGCAAAACTGCTTTGTGACGTGACCTGGTTTTGTCCGTGTCGGCAGAGGGATGACTTGCAGTGAGATCCTAGGTGGTGTGAGAAGGGGGAGGGGCTTGTGGAGGCGCCCAGGAATGGAGATGGGGAAGGGTGCATAGAGAGAGAAGTGTGTGTGGGTTTGGGTGCTTGGAGGATGGGTGGGCATGTGTATCAATAGCATGGTGTTAATAGGTGGGATAGCTTGTACATCAGAGTAGGTTTTTTTTTTTTTTTTTTTTAAATAAAGGTGTGTATGGCCAAACTGAACTTGTTTTTACCCCTTAGGGAGGTGGTACAGGCCGTAGTTATTCTTTACTCAACTCTAATTATTATTATTATTTTTTAATTAATTAATTAATTAATTAATTTTTATTTTTTTTGGCTGTGTTGGGTCTTCGTTTCTGTGCGAGGGCTTTCTCTAGTTGTGGCAAGCGGGGGCCACTCTTCATCACGGTGTGCGGGCCTCTCACTATCGTGGCCTCTCTTGTTGCGGAGCAGAGGCTCCAGACGTGCAGGCTCAGTAGTTGTGGCTCACGGGCCTAGTTGCTCCGCGGCATGTGGGATCTTCCCAGACCAGGGCTCAAACCCGTGTCCCCTGCATTGGCAGGCAGATTCTCAACCACTGCGCCACCAGGGAAGCCCCAGAGTAGGTTTTAAATGAGGTAGTGGATGGTTGGAAATTGTTTGGATGGATGGATAAGTATGTCACTGGGGTCACTGAGGCAGCTCATGGCTCTGTTCATGGACCCTTAGGTTTAGGAAGGCTCACCCACCCAGCTGGGGAGTGCTGGCTGGATGGGGGATGGGCCTCCCAACATGGCAGCCCTCCCAGGCAAGATTTAGGGCAGGGATTGGAGAGGGGAACTGTATACCGGGAGTTCAAGCTTGTTCCCAAAAAGGAGGGCTGAGCTGAACTGAGCATGCTCTGTTCACAAATCAGATATAAGTCTCCCCAAGTCCCCTGGGCAGAGGGAGTAAAGTGATAGAGAGAGCAGGGGTTACACTAATTGCGCTCTCACTCCTGGGGGGAAACAGCAGGGGCCGAGAAGAAGGGTTCCCTATTATCACACATGTAGACTGTGAGCTCTACCACTGCTGTCCTCCCAGCGCCCAGCACAGCTCCCGACCCCCAGCAGGCACTCCATCGTGGGTGGTGGGAGAGGATGACAGTGAGAGGGCAGTTACAGCGTAGGGAGAGGTGGGGACGCATACATGTTGGTACAGCATACAGCATGTCGTGTGCAGTGTGTGCGTGCATAGGATTCTCCTATAGTTGGGACAGGTGCTCCTAGGGATGGGATGCAGATGTGGAGATTGACTGTACGGACAGGTGATTGGGTGATGCGTGGGTTTGATGGTATCCGGGGTCACAGGTGTGTGTGCAGGGGTGGGAGCGAGGGTGGATATTTGGAGAGGCCAAGGAGTGTCCCTAAGAGCTGTGCTTGCATGAGGGAGGGCTGCGTGCATGGGTGTGGTGTGTGTGTGTGTGTGAGAGAGAGAGAGAGAGAGAGAGAGAGAGAGAGAGAGGAACAGTCAGTTTGTAGATGTTTTCCTTTCCTTTTTCTGCCTGTCACACTCTCATTTCCCTCTTCTCTTTCTGGTCGCTGTCACACATTTTCTCTTTCCCCCTAAGGCATCCCGGAGAGTGACAACGCACTGACCTCAACAAACATCCTGGCAATCACACCCCACGCCCACACACGATGCTCGTGCTCATGCGTGCCTGCACACACACACACACACATACACACACACACACATGCCTGTAGCTGACCCAAAGACATGCATGCTCTGATCTGAGCTCCATGGGGTGGTGTCCCCCCAGGCAGGTGGGCAGGCCCCCATGGGGCAGCTGGCGTTTGCTGAGCACCTCCACATGCCAGGCTGTCTGCAGAGCTCCCTGCACCATCTCATTTAATCCTGATGAGGCAGGATTTGTGGGTCCTGAGTCTGAAAAGAGAGGGAAGGGAGGCTCAGAGAGGCAAAGCGGATCGATCACTGACTCCCGTCTCATGGTCGTCCGGTGGATACATCTCTTGGCATCCCCGCTCCTTCCCTCTGGCAGGGAGGCAGACTCCTTCCCCTTTCCCTGCCTACCCCTTTGGCCTCAGCTCCGCCCTGACAATCCCACCACCCCTTCCCAGGCCTGACAGCAGGTTCCTAAGGCCCCGGGCCTGGGATGCCGAAGGCTGCTGGCTGACCCGGCAGCCCAGCAGGCCACGGGCAGAGTGGAGGAGGCTCAGGTTTGCGGTCAAGGTGGACTTGGCCTTGGATCCTGGTTTTATGACCTAGTGATGTGACTCTCCACCGGGCACTCCCCTTTTCTGACCTCCACTTGCCTCCTCTGTGAAATGGAGATGCTAAAACCTGCCTCCTGGGGCTGCTGAGGGAGGTGAACAGGGTGCTACTCACAGAATGCTTGGCTCAGAGTAAACATCTAGGAAAAGTCCGTTCCTTTCCTGCACACAGCTCCTCCCTGCCTGGATCACCCCACTTAACCTCCATGCCCTCTGGAGCCTTTCTGCCATTGGAGCACAGTTAGAGGCCAAAGCCTTGGCCATCAGAAAGGGTAGCTGAGGACATCAATCCACCTCTTTCTCCTATCTCACTCTCCTTCAGAGCTACAGTTTATTCACTATTTTCTTTTAATTGCTTATTCCCTCCCTGACATCTTTATCAACCTCCTCTCCTCAAGATGTCTGAAATCGAACTCAAGTATTTGTCCCCAAGGCTGCTCCTCTCTTACCTCTTGTGTCTTGTAAGGACGTTACATTGTAGGTACCATTATTTATTCCTATATTACAGAAGAGGAAACCAAGGCTCAGAGAAGGCAAGCAACTCACCCAAGGTCACACAGCTAGTCAAGTGCTGGAGCTGGAATTGAAGCTGGGGGTCTCTCTGAACCTAAGCTCAGGCCCTTTCCCTCTACCAGGATGCCTGCCTTAGGTGACAGTGCCCATTGTGAAGGGTCCGGGGGGGAGAAGATCACACAGATGCCCCCCTCCCTCCCAGAGGGCCCAGCCGTTCTCTGGCCTGAGGTGAAAGCTTCTTGTAGAGGCTTGGAGGTTAAGCCAAGGTGCTTCCTCTGTCCCTCCTTGGTCACACCAGCAGCATAATCAGCCCATTAATCAGTCACCCAAAGTACTGAGAAACCTTCCCTGACAAGCTATGGGGCTGGCCCGGAGGCGGGTGGGGCGGCTGGAGCGTGTCAGAGGGAGCGGTGGGCCGCAGGCCCCGCTCCATCCATAATTTAATACCAGGGTAGTGTCTTCCATCCGCTTCACCTCAGCTAAACGTTCAGTGCAGTTTTTTCTTTCCTTCTTCCTTTTAAAATATCGGAGGGCGATGAGGAGAGACGACCGAGGCTCATGGTGAGATCCCTGGCACTGGGGTGAGCCACAGCAGCTCAGTCTCCAGCCTGGCCACTTAGGAATTGAGCTGTGTGGCCTGGAGCAAGCCCGTAACCTCCCTGAGCTTCAGAGCCCCTGTTTGCAAGGCGGGGGTTATAATCCGTCCTTTCCGGGCCCGATGTGAAGACAGAGCAGAGTGCCCACGGGCATATGTCTGTTTCCAAAGCTCGGCTCCGTTGCTCTGTTGCTAAGTGACCCAGGGCAAGTCACTGCTTCCCACGGGGCCTCAGGATTCCCATCCTGTAAAACAAGGACAAAGGGATCTTCCTCCTGAGGCAGAGGCAGGGATTAAATGAGCTAACCTATGTGAGCCTGTAGCATCTGCCTGGCACTTGATGCGCAAGCAAACCCCCCCACCCCAAACAAACAAAAAAGTCCCGACGGTCCCAGACAAACCTATGGTTTTCACACTTTCCAATGAGCCTGTGCTACAGCGATGATGGCCCAGCCTCTGAGAGTTCCATGAACTTGTTCAAGGTCAGACAGCTCAGGGAGGCAGCATGAGATTCAAGCCAGGCAGTCACGCTCAAAGATGCCTTCTTTCTTTTCCTCTACAGATGCCACAGAGGCAACTGGGATGCACCCAGACAGGAGGCTTCGGACACGAGGGGGAGACACGGATTATCTTGCTTGGACTGTGGGGCTGTGGGGACGGACTGTCCTGGCCCAAGGGGTAGAGGGTATTTATCCTCAGAAGCATTAAAGCAGAGGGCGGATTCCTCCCAGGGCTTTCAGTGTGATTTAGAGGGAATCAGGAAATCAAATGATGCAAACGTCACTATTTGCTGGTTAATATGCGCGGGGAGCAGTTTGGGGAGCCTGAGGCGTGGAGAGGCTAACGCACTTGACCTCTTACCTCATCACACAGCTGCTGCACGGCCACCTGGCCCTGCCTGGACTCATGGTTCCCATCCGCACACCTCCTCGGACAGGCTGCGATGACAAAAGCCCACGGTGTGCCTTGGGCATCCTCCCCACCTTGGCCGCCCCATCTGATACCAGAGGGCAAGAGCCAGGGCGGTGAAGACATCCACAGCCCCAGGTGCTCGTGGAGACACGCCCCTACCCAGTGATTTCCTCCAGCAAACCCCCTCTCAAGGATGCCGGCAGCTGCCGAGCACACAGTCCCTCTAAGATGCTCCGGAGGCCTGTGGCGCATTGCTGATCCTTTTTGCCAGCTCTCTCTGTGGACAACCGCCCCTCTGGAATCAGGCGGTGGCAGAAGAGAGATCCCAAAGCTGCCCAGGGTTGGGAGGGGCATGTCTCCTTTAAAGACAGTTGAGGTATTCAGTTTACCAGGCGTCTGCCCCGCCCACGCCTTCTCTCCGGTCCCCTCCACTGGGGACTAGGTCTCTCCTCTCCTGGTTATCGGGACTTCAATTCCCAGCAAGTGAGACTAAAGACTGGAGATTGTCTTGTGCATCTCCCTCACTTGTGGTGGGGAAACTGAGACTAGAGAGGAGGGAGGATCTGTCCTAGTCAGTGGAGGAAGTCTGAGGTACAGCCAGGGTACCTCATTTCAGGGGATGCAAGGGCTGTGGGCAAAGGCCACTGGGAGTCAGCTGCGGGGCCAGATCATCATCATTGTCCTTCCCTTGCCACTTTCCATTCCTCCTCCCCCTCCCCCTCCCCTCCTCCCCCTTCCCCACCCTCCCTTTTCCCCTTCTCCTCTTTCCCTCCCCCTTCCTTCTCTCCCTCCCCCACCCTCCTCCTCCCCCTCGTCCCTCTCTCCTCCCTCCTCCTCCTCTTTCCCCTGTACCTCCCTTTCCTCTCCCCACCCCTTCATCATCATCATCCAGAGACAACAGCAGTCAATAGCAGACAAGCAAGCCTTCAGTGACAACTTGCTCTGTCTGCTATTGCACTAAATTCTTCTTATTATTCATTTTAACTCCCATAATGACCCGACAGATAGATTTTATTTTTCCCATTTCAGAGATGGGTAAGGTGAGATTTAGCAAGGTTAAGAAACCTGTCTCAAGATCACACAGCTAGCAAACCCAGGTCAATCTGGCCAGCATTTTAACCACTACACTATTCTGCCAGGGACTCTGATGGGGGAAGAATTTGAGAAGTTCTGTGACATCTCCAAGCCTCAGTTTCCTCAGCTGTAAGGTGAGGTTCTTAATGACAACACCCCCACCTTGCCTCAGAGAATTTTGGGGAGGGTCTAGTAAGAGTGGAGGAGAAAGGGCTTTGTAAACTGTAAAGTGCAGTAGGTCTGATGGTTTGCTTAGAATGGGCACACAAACAGGGTTTCCCTTGGCTATTTATCTCCATATGCCAACTGCCTAGCTCAGCACCTGGCATACCTACGGCAGGTGGATAAAACATACTTAAATAATAAACTTATGATTATCAGGCGGTTATGCACATTCCCTTCCCCCGCAATCTTATTTCCTAAAAACATGGGGCTCTGGTCTATCGAAGGGGACAGGGCTTTGTCAAACTGATGGGAAAGGTAGGGCCATCTGGTACCTAAAACCTTTGCATCTCTGTCCGGCCGCCTGCGGGAGGACCGGGGTCTGGATGGAGGTGTGGCTCTGTCCTGGCAGCCTCCAGGCCTCAGCATCCCCTGAAGGTTATCAGTGCAGGTTTAGAAAAAAGGCCTGGAGCTGAGGGAGAAGGAGGCAGGCTGTCCCTTCAAAGCTTTGCCTTCTTCCTTTTTTATTTTTTAATTTCATTTTTTTCTTTATCCAAAGGCTGCAGAGCTGAAATAATTTATTTTGGATTTGAATAGGATGTGATAAGCCGAAGAAGGGGCAGCCAGGGTGGACATGGTAGAAGCATTAGGTTTTAAATTAGTCATTTGATGCTGGTTTGGGGACCAGAGCAAGGGCTCTGGCTGACAAAGAGGCGCCTGAGTCCCCTTGGCTGACTGTAGTGGTGACTGGGCGGGAGGGGACGGGAGGGTGCCGAAAAGTCTGCTGCGATGGATTTGGGGTCGGGCATCCTGGGGCCACCTTCCTGGTTTTACCTTAAAGATCGTCCCAGGCCTCCTCGTCCACCTCCCTGCTTCTGCTTACAAGCCGCGTGACCTTGGGCAAGGCACCTCATCTCTCAGAGCCTCGGTTTTCTCATACATAAAATGGGGATGAGAGTCATTCCCTCTAACACAGACACTGCCAGTCTTTTTCTATACAAGGGTCAGACGGTGAATATTTTAGGACTTGTGGGTCCATCTTTGTTGCAACCATTCAGTCCTGCTATTATAGTGAAAGCAACCATAGTGGACACATAAACAAATGGACGGTGGTGGTGACTGTATTTAAAACTGTTGTTTACAAAAACAGGCAGCAGGGGGCATTTGGCCCACAGACGGTGGGTAGTTGGCAGACTCGTGTTCTAACATCATTGGGAAAGCTCCACGGGATACGTGGGATACGTGTGTAGTGCCCAGTCCGTCACCTGACCTAGGCCCTCCAAAGTTAATTTTCCTCTTAATATCTGCCTCTTCAAATCAATTTCCAGGGATGGAGCGTTCCAAATCCCAGCTCTGATCATCTCACCGTATCTGCTTAAAGCCCCCAGTGGCTCTCTCGGCTGTGCACAGACGAAGCCCGAATGCCTTTTCTTGACACTCAAGGCCCTTCAAAGTCGTCTGCTATTTCCACAGCCCTAATCATTTTATTCCCTGACTAACCAGATCCCGGTCCCTCTCAGGGGATAAGCTGCAAGCTCTCGGCTCCTGTTCCTTTGCATTGGCTGCTTTGGGGCTTCCTCTCTGCACTTGGTGAATTTCCCCCATCCTTTAAAGCCCACTCCATGGGCCCTTACCCTCCCAGCCTTCCCTGAGCCCCAGGCAGAATCACCTGCCACCTCTGCGTATGAAGGGGATCCTGGGTAAGGGTTGTATTTTACTCATCTCAGGCTGAGGACCGGTGGGGTCAGGCACCGAGTGGCTTCACTGGAGACAAGCAGGAAAAGGAGAGAGCGCAGAGGCTGTAAGCACCTCCACCCTCCACTTCCTGGGAGCTCCTTTTGCCTTTGCCTTGGAGAGAATGGGATTTGCTGCTTTAAAAGACTGATTCCTTTATGCTCCCCTAGTCTGTGGTGGGTGGGTGGGTAGCGGTGTGATGGGCAGGGAAGAGACTGGCTGGCACAGAAGGTTTCCACCTTATTGTTACTTATGATTTACAGAGTTGGGTGATATCTGGGGCAAATCACTTTATCCCCACAAATCTATTTTCTTAGCTCTAAAGGAGGCAAGTGCCTGTTTCACAGAATGGTGAGGATAATAGAAATAATCATTACAATTATAGTGGCAAACATTTATTGAGTCCTTATCATGAGCCAGGAACTGTTCTCAGCACTTTACAAGTATTAACTCACTGAATCCTCACAACGACCTTTGAGGTGAGTGCTGTGTTTATCCCCAGCTTTGGGTGAGAAAACGGAGGAGCAGCGGTATCCCCAGCAAGTAGCCTGCATGGGTGAAATGGCTCCAGAATCTGTACTCTGTCAGTTCGCTCAATGAATGGGATGAGGGTACACATGCAGTGTAGGACACACGCACGCACATAGTAGGACCTCAAGAAATAGCACGTCCTTCCTGCCCTTTGCAAAAATGTTTAAGGCCAGATGTGAGGGATGGATTTGGCTTGACTGGGGACAAGGCTGGTCTGTAAAGTTTCTCTCTCTTTCCCATCTTCTTGCCAGGGGAGGAGGGAACATCTGGGCGTGCTGTGGGTGGGGTGGCTAGGGGCACCCGGGGAGGGTATACTGTGCTCTGCTCAATCTCACCTGCACCCATTAACCAGATGGGATGAGGAAATGAGTCTCAGAGTGCAGTGGGGACAACGTGGGAAGGAAATAAACACCTGGCAAGAAAGATCTCGACTTTCTCTTTAGAGCCCATTAAGTTTAAGGAAATTCGTGAACTTAGCGCAAACCTAATTAAGCTCAAATAGGGACGCCTAAGGGAAGGCAACAAGTGCAGGGAGGCCTTGGTGGTGAGGAAGGCGAGCTCTGGAGTGGAGTGAGGCCTCACAGAAAGGTGGGGTCAAGGGTAGACTTCTGGGTCTTGACCATCTGGGTCCAATCTTTAATTCCCTCACTGATTCCTAATGGGCAGGGATGGTAGTGGCAAGTACATAGGGTTTTGTGTCTGACAGACCAGGGTTTGAATCCTGGCTTTTCCACACCCAAGCCTTGATTTCTCATCTGTAATATGGAAATTTCTGCCTTGAAATGAGGTAACGGTGTTGAACATCTGACCCTGTGCCTGGCGCAGTCTTGATGCTCAGGAAACAGCGGCTGTTGTGGTGACGGAGGCGTCCTCTGGTCCAGATGGGACAGGAAGAGTTCCTTCTTCCCCCCATCCTCACAGCTCACTCAGCTTTCCCTCTGGCTCTTCTCTCTACTCCTGTGCAGACTGATTGCATTAAGGAACTCTGTTCTTCTCCTTTCCTTGTGCTCTGTAACTCTGTAGGGTCCCCCTTTCTGAGGCCAGCCTCAGCCATGTGATTTCTGATGGCCAATGAGATGTCAGTACGTGTGACACAATCTGAGTCTTGGAAAAAGCTTGCACATTGTGGCTTGCTCTCTCTTCTCTTCCTCCATGACCCCCTGGAGACCGTTCTCGGATGATCCTGCTGGAGGATGAGAAGCACGTGGAAAAGAGCTGAGTTACCCTGGTTGTCCCAGCCACGGTCATTCTGGACCATCTGACTGCCAGCCAACACTGAGCTACATGAAAGTGTCAGCCAAGATCAACAGAACCACCAGGTTAGGCATGGACTCATGATCAAAAGTCCATGCCTATTGTTTGAAGCCACTGAGTTTTGGGATTGCTTGTTACACAGCGTTTACTGTGGCATAAATAGCTGATACATTACCCATCAAGTTGTAGCCATCTTTCAAAGTTCAATTTGAATTCCCACTTCCCCAGGAAGCGTTCCCAAGGCCACCATGTGGAAGTGATCCTCCTCCTCAGGGGTGTACTCTGCAGCTACAGGCTGCAGACTTTGCTAGGTCTGCAAGCTCTGTAAGGATCAGAGCAGCGTCTGAGTGACTTATGTGGGCTCACTGCCCAGCACAGAGCTGAACCAGGGTAGAGTGTGACAAGATATCAGATGATGAAAGACCGTGTTCCGCAGGAGTGAGTCAGTTCATGCCAGCGTTCTGTTCTCCACCCCTCTCTCAACAAAGTGTCCAGGAAAGGGTGAAGTTTGGATCTCGTTTCCTCTTGCATTCCCCAGAGAGGGTACCAGGAGTCGTCCCACCTAGTGGGCTAAGTTCTTTTTTGTATCTTATATTATGGGATGTTTAAACTTCTCCATGTGGCAATAATGCCAGCAGTGACTATGAAACTATTACCACGTTTCAGGCCAAATGATTCCCATGGGTTATCTCAGTGAATGGTCATAATCCCCTGTGAGGGAGGGACCACCATCACCCCCACTTCATACATGAGGAAATGGAAACTTAGAAAAGTAGACAAATTTGTCCTAGGAGACATGCCGAGTCAGTAGCAGAATCACGGTTTGAACTGGACCACGGAGCCCGTGGTGGTGGGTGTTGTCCTTGACTTGTCCAGTAGAGCAACGGAGCACAGAACCGGGAAGACTGGGTGGATTGGAATGGAAGCAGATTTCAGCTCCAACAAGGAAAGCAATCAAATCGATTGATTCAAACAATCACATAGGGTGGGACCATGCTCTCCCTCCCCAGGTTACTACTGATGGCTCCAGAACAGAGGGCTCGCAGAAGTTTGAAGGAGAAATCTTTCACTGGGCATTGGCCTCTTGTTGGCTGCAAGCCTTAGGAAGAGATGGTGAGATGATGAGACAGTCTGCATCTTGGTCCTGCATGTTGGGTGGAGCAAAGGGCCACATGCCACTCGTCCACAAAGAAGCACAGGGCGGCACTCCCATACCCTCTGGGCCCAAGTGGGGTGTGAGACAGACAGGGTGCCCCAAGTTGCTGGGTGGGTGGGAGGCTGCTCTGCAGACCCACCTCTCATTGAGGCTGGCCCTAGGCTTGGGGGAGTCATAGAAAGCCCATTCTGGCCTCATGTCCAACTTGCCTACTCCCAGCCCCGTATATAAACATTGAAGCTGATATTATCCCCAGCTGACTAATCTCTTTCATAATGGATTCAAAACTGGAGGGGAGAAGGGTGTGCTTATTTATCACCCTCAAGGACCTAAAAGAAAGAACTTTAGAGGAAGGAGCTAGTGAGCCTATTGTCATTAAAGATGTGCAAGTAGAATCACTCTATATTGGCTTTTTTTGAGAATGGATTAAATGGCTTTGGGTTTCCCTAAAATGCTAAAATTCTATGATTTTTCTTTGAAACCACCCATAGGAAAATTTTAGATAGTACACAGTGTTAAAACTGGCACAATTACAGGAGCAGTTTTGGTCAAAGGTTGATTTTCATGATTATATATACCCTTCAGCCCACGTATTATAATAAATAGCACATCAACATTTTTTTTTCTTCTGGTTCTGGCAGGACCATTATCAAGAGAAGAAAGGCTCTAATGACAACTCCCTGAATCTCTCTAAAAAGGCCTTTCATGTCCGGCCTCAAAGCACACAGGGGGGAGGCAGGTCTAGCTGTGTATCTTCCCGCTGCCATCCTCCTGTGTACCGCCCATGGTCTCTGCTCTGTTTGGTCCAAGGCTGGAAAAATGCCTTTTCTGCCATGGGCAATGGCCAGGGGGATGGTGCAGGCAGAGATTTCCTGGAGATAAAAGACAAGCAGAGGGGAGATGTGTGTGAAATCATGATAATGTGGATCCCCTGAGTACTAGTGAGAAAGAAACGCCAGGTTACCAATGTTCCTGGTGGGCAGATAAGGAAGGTGTAGCACTACATCCAGAAAAGAGCAAAGTAATGTGTTCTGAGCCCCTACTGGGTGCTCTGCCCTTTGAATACACATACATATTCTTCCTCATAGCAACCCTGGGAGGTACGATGCTGACCCCATTTTACAGATGGACTAATTGAGACTCAGAAAGGATGAAATGACATGCCACAACTCACACAACAAAGGCGTGTCTGACTTGGACTTGGAACACAAGCCTGTGAGGGGCTAAAACCAGTCCTCTCTTCACTGAATCAGGTCTGATGGGGGGTAGACGAATTCAAAGAAAATGTACTTTTCCTACTGTGGTAAACTGAATAATGGCCAACCCAAAGGTGTCCATGTCTTAATCCCCAGGACCTGTGAATCTTACCTTATAGAGTAAAAGGGAGTTTGCAGGTGTGATCACGTTAAAGATTTTGATTTGGGGACGTTATCTGGTGTGCCCTAATGAGAACCAAAAGGTTCCTTATACGGGGAAGGCAAGAACATCAAAGGCTGGCAAAAGTGATGCAATGCTGGAACAGAACTTGGAGTGATGTGGCTAGAAGCCAAGGAGTGCTGTGACCTCTAGAAGCTGGAAGGAGGCAGGGAAAATTCTCCCCTGGAGCCTCCAAAAGAAACCAGCTCTGCAGGCACCTTGATTTTAGCCCCTGAGGCTCATTTTGGACTTCTGACCTCCAGAACTATAAGCAAATACATTTGTATTGTTTTCAGCCACCGAGTGTGTGTTTATTTCTGACAGCAGCCATAGGCAACTAGTACACACACCATCTTTGATAGGAGATGCGACATGACATTCACATTCTTGATGACTTTCCCCAGCTCATAAGTCTGTCTTGGCCTGTATGGATCTGAGAAATTAATTAAGTCAACTTTCGCTTAGCACAAGGCCATGCTCTTGAGACGAGGGGATAAGACTTGGTAACTTTGAAATGACTGCTTTGACCTTTGATGGCCAAAGATGATGTTATGCAAACTGTGGTCCACAGACTGGGGCTGGTCCGTGACTGCTGGGAAGAAAGCGTTTACACTGCCCTACCCCACCCACTGGCTCCACCTCTAGCAAGGAGGAGTGATAAGAAAATGGGCAGAACTAAGTGTTTAAAACATTTTGCAGCTGTTTGGCGTGGCTGGGACATCCAAGTATGTGATCAGAGTCTTCCTTTGCTGACTAGGGCACAGACCGGTGTGGCTGTGGCTGGAGGTGGGGGGTGATTTGCAGGTAGAACAATCCAGGCCTTGGTCACATACACCAGTACACACAATGGCCCATGATGGACGGGGAACCAACAACAACAATTGGTCCCTGGCCACAAAAAATTTGAGGATCACCAGTCTAGGGCCCTCTAAGTTCTCTGGGCACAGACTTTGTGAGACCCAAATATCTCATCTTTTGCCAGCCTATGGCTGCTAACAGAATCATATTACTATTTGTATTCATATTTTGCTGGTCTGAAATCTCCAGAGTGAGTCTCTCCCCTGGCTTGTAGATGCTCATGGAAATTCTTCCCTTGTTTGTCTGTTCTGGTTCCCACTACAAAGGTCTCTGTTTTCCATGCTCTTCCTGAGATTTCAGCCCCCTTGGGCACACCTGCCCTTATCTACTGGCAACCCTACACCAAGAGGATGGCCAAAGAATATGGTGGCTTTTGGTGGAGTTGGGGAAGAAAGATTCTTTCCCTGATTCTGTGCCATACACAGTGGCACAAAGCCACATTGCCACATTGCTTGGGCCCTAAGTCCCACACAGCCCGTCACTAGCGCACCTCCTTTGGCTTCTCTCCTAAAACCAACCGTTCCCGGGCACTAGTGGGAAAGGGGGGAGATGCCATGTCATTGCTTCCATCATTCCCATCACCTCCTCTGTTTCCTGGACACTGACTTGGGGAAACAAGAAAGAACAAAAGACTTCTAGGAGCTTGGGTTTAATCTTGAGGCAGAATCAACAGGATTTGTGATGGGATTAAATGTGGGAGGAAGATGGAGTTAAGGGGCTAGGATGATGTCCAGATATCTCACCTGGGTCCCCATGTAGGAGGGGGCTCCACTTAGCAAGGTGAAGGGACACGTTTGAGGGGAAGACAACAAAGTCAGCATCGAACATTCTGAACCAGGGTCCCTGGGAGATCAGCTATAAAACTGATCTTCTTGTAGGTGTGGTACATATACACAATGGAATACTACTCAGCCATAAATAAGAACGAAATAATGCCATTTGCAGCAACATGGATGCAACTAGGGATTATCTTACTAAGTGAAGTAAGAAAGAGAAAGACAAATGCCATATGATATCACTTATGTGTGGAATCTAAAATATGACAAAAATGAACCTATCTACAAAACAGAAACAGACTCACAGACATAGAGCACAGACTGGTGGTGGCCAAGGGGGAGGGGGGGAGGGAGAGGGATGCACTGGGAGTTTGGGGTTGGTAGATGCAAACTATTGCATTTAGAATGGATAAACAACAAGGTTCCTACTGTATGGCACAGGGAACTATATTCAATCTCCTGGGATAAACCATAATGGAAGAGAATATAAAAAAAAATACATATATGTGTATAACTGAGTCATTTTGCTGTACAGCAGAAATCAGCATGACATTGTAAATCAACTACACTTCAATTAAAAAAAATAAAGCACTGATATTTTGGAAAAAAAAAAGAACCACCACCAACAACAAAAAGAACGAAACTGATATTCTTGTATGGCCGTGAGAATGAGGAAAGCAGCCTCTGATACCTGCTGACAGTTAGGCCTCCAAGCTCTTTGGAGCTGGCCTGGCTCTCTCACTGGGCTGTGTGTCCAACTTATGGACATAAACACCCTCACGGAACACCAGAGTCAGACAAGGTCATTCCTCGACTCAAACAAGGTGAGACAAAAAACAAGACCCTTTCATTGTGCCATCTGTGCACAGACAAAAACAAGGTCACTGTGCAAATCACAAAGGGCCAAACGACCTCTTCTTCCAGCTAATATGAGTGACTGTTCTTCTTTCCCTATTTCAGTTTTAGCCTTGCTCTCTTCTTCCTTCCTTTTACATAGGATTTGTTAATGTCCCCAGTTGGAGGATTACCCCCACTTTCTGAGCATCCAGTGAAATGCCCTCCCTTTGAACCCTTCCCAAATCACCTCATTGCTTCCCATGGGATGTGTTCTTCCTTGCTGCGAGTGAAAAAATCAACTTTGAAGGCAGAACACACAACTGACTACCGGTGTGTTCCTGGTGACTTTTTGGATGGGTGACATTGACAACTGAAGCAACCTAAGCCATCCAGGGCCAGCTAGAAACTGCACCCCCAGATAGCCTGACATCTCCTTCTCAGGGGTTCCTGTTGGTCTTCGACCTTACCAAAAACATTCTGTTCTCTAGGCCATGACAACACTTCAGAGGTTTGAAGGCAGTGAAATTGTCTCCCAACGCTTGGATCTTCTTTGCTTCAACTTCCCCGCTTCCATCTTCCATCAGCTCATCATGTGGCTTTATCCTTCTCATTTCCCTGAGTCTGCAGGAACGTGAGATCTCGCAGGATATTTCGTGTTTTTGCAAATGGGCTCAGGCGTTTCCCTTTGCCCTGACTCTGTGAACAAGCTTCGCTGAACACATCAGTCCTGTGGAAAATGAAAGCACATCCTTCTCTGAATCCACGAAGAACCAGGAAGCAGAGATTCCTATCTCCAAACCTCACCATCCATCCTGAGGGTCCAGTGCACATCTTTGGGACGTGGGCTGCCATTGATCCTTTCCCGAAGTCTGGCAGTTCTGTTTGGCTATTAAAAAGAGCCTGCCACGTTGATGAATTATTTAAACCTCAGCAGCACTCAATTTATGCAAATCCGATTATCTGTTTAAGGGCAGGTTGGCTTGGAACAGCTTGTAGTTGTGATACTTATTATTATTATTATTTTTTGGCTGAAAAACTGGCAAATTCAGTTGAAAGCGGACTTCAATTTTACCCGAGGACTGCTCAGCCCAGAGCTACATCTTGATGGGGGTGGGAGGTCCCTTCGGGTTCCCATGGGACTGTTTTCCACCCTGATGTTTCCACATCATTTAGGCCTGGGAAGGGCCTTCCACACCAGCTGGTTCAATGCCTTCCTGTTGCAAAGGAGGAAACTAAAGCCCAGAGAGAAAAATCGACCTGCCCCAGTTCCATGCAGGGTTTGTTTTTGTTGGATAAATGCTCCAAATCTTGCTCCAGATATGGGACACTTCCTCCTTAAACTACTCTGCCTCTGTGCTGGGAGATCAATACCAGAGCTCAGAGGCCTTCCCTCCATATCTGTGTGGTTTAACAAGTGATAAACAGCTTCATGGGGCAGCATAGAAGAAAGGGATCTTCCAGTCTGGAGGCAAGAGACCGCATCTCTGACTTGCTCTAGGATTTGGGTCAACATCTAGTCCCTCTCTGAGCTTCAGACCCAGCTCTCCGAGTGAACTGTGAAAGGGTTAGAGTTGGACTAAACGATCTCCACCAGTGTTTCCAGCTCCAGTCACGTGAAACCCAGCACCCAGGGCTGGTATCATGGGTGAGTGGCCTGTGCCACCCACACAAAGCCCCGCACTCAGAAGGACCCCACTCCTGGGTTAATGCTGTGCTGTTGCCATCTTGAAATTCTTAACACATTTTCAACAAGAGGCCCTGCATTTTCATTTTGCACTGGGGCCCACAAATTACTTAGCTGATCCTGAAAATACGTTTCTCAGGGGGATAAAACAAGAAGCTGAAGAACCAACTTCCTTTGTCCTGCCTTTTCCCAGGCAGGCTGTGGCCAGGTGGCCCAAGAAGGAAGCACTCGCCCATTCCTTCCCATGACCCCAGAGGAACTGGATGCCATTCGCTGTGTCATGTAGGTACTTCCATGAGGCTTTGGATGGCTGAGCTGGAGATTTGGAAAGGAGGAAGGGACTAAATAGATTTGGCTTTAGGAAGATCGCCCTTGGTAACTGGGGTGGAGGATGAAATGCAAGGGATGGGACTGGAAGTAGAGAGGAGGCAGGCAATATCCCCAACGCTCCCAGCCAGAAATGACGGGACTGGACTGAGGTGGCAGCAAGACTGGAATGTATTGCACGAGCAAAATTAGAGCCACGAATGAAAAATGCTCCTTAAGGTGGCATCTGGTTCTCAGGCTCTGTGACGGCCTCTTTAAATTCTCCACTGAATACCTATGGAAACTCGAGGTAGAAGCTCACAGAATCACCTAAAACTAAGAGCGGTAACCAGGCTAATATAGAATCAAAGAGAGATTTCCACTAACTCTAAAGCAGGTGGATTTGAACTAAGAGAAACCTGCCTTACTTTTTTTTTTTTTTTTTTAATGAAACTGAGACCACTTGAAGAAAAGTAAGAAGGGACTTTGCACTTCCTCCTTGTCTCTAGATCCCAGGGCCCTAAAAATCAGAAAGTAGGGCAGCCATCCTTCTACTGGGAAGCAGCCAGGGTGTTACTCTTCCCCGCCCCCCATCTCCTCTGCCCTCTCCCCTCCCTCCCCTTCCTTCCTTTTGTCTGCATTCAAGCAGAAACAGTAACTCAGAATTTTCAACAGAAAATTGTGTGTGTGTGTGTGTGTGTATGTGTGTGTGTGTGTGCGCGCGCGCGCGCTCGCTAATTATGCCATATTCCAAGCCGTGGAGTTCAAGGCCTACAAATGAGATGCTGAAGACAGAAAAAGGAACAAGGGATGAACCACATGTCACTGCATGCTGGGAGTTATGGTTTCTCCATGTGTCTTACCCGATTAGAGAACTGCTGCAAATTGAGAACTTAGCTGCGGGCTGCATCCTTCAGGCTGTCCTCCTGAAGACGGAAGAGGGGGTTTAGCCATCATCTCTAAGAACAGAGAGTGGGTCCAGAACAATTCTTATACCCTGTATTTTTATAGGATTTAGATATTTACAGGTTTAGGTTTTCTTGAAGATGAACAATAGGAAAAAAAAGCCAATAAAAATCTTAGGTTGCAGATCAAGAGACGAGACCTATGATGAAGGTACATCTCTTTAGCCTCCAGAAATAAAGAAGAAAACACGAAAGAACTCAGGAAACCATTTTGTATCCTTCACAGACATTAAGAAGACATGGTCTGCTGGAAAAAGAATCAGAAACTCAAAGGAGGAAATTTGAGCTTTGAGAAGGATGTTGGATGAGATAAGGAAGAATATCAATTACTCTTTAGTCAAAGATCATATAATCAAAACAAACTATAATTACAGACTGTGACGAATGCACGAACAATGAGAACATAGCATATCAACACTGATGGAATATTGCCAAAGATTTATCCCAAGGAATATTCACAGCCTTTAATAATTTCATTAGGTAGGAAAGAGGAAAAAAATATGGACTTGGCATTCAACTTCAGAAGTGAGGGAGAGGATCACAGAGTTAGCTCAAGGAAAGTGGAAAGAAGAACAGAATATATTAAAAAGAAGAAATGAATACATGAAAAAAGAAGAGGAGAATTGGTAAAGAAATTTAGGATTTAATTTTTTTGGAAAAAGACGAGTACAAAACAATCTTTGACAATCTCAATAACTGAAAGGGATAAAACACAAGTAGTCGACACTGAGCAGGAGAAAGGGCACTTAAACTCTGATAAACCAGAAATTTAAGTAAAATACTACGTAAAACTTTTTGTTAATGAATTTGAAAATCTGAATAAACTGAAAGATTTTCTAGAAAAGATAAAAATAAAATGAAATAAAAATGACCTTAATGGATATGACACACTATAACAATAACTATGACAGAACTTGGGGGAAAATCTCAAAGAACTACCTCTAAAATGGTGAAGTCTTAGGTGGGTAGGTAAATTCTTCTAAACCTTCATAAAACAAAGAACTTCTATTTTGTGTAAAATTTTGCAGAGGATAGAAAAACATGGAGAACAAACTAAGTTTTAGAAGATGAAGCAGCAATTTTGACAGAATTTTGAGAGAAAAATTAGTGATTCAAGATTTTATACCCAGTCAAATATAATCAACAGGAAGACTTTCTCAGCTATGTAAGGGCTCATGAAATACCACCCACAATAGAGGTGACATGTCACATTAGTGGAAAAGAATGGATCAGTCAATAAATGATGTTGGTATGGTTGACTATTCATAAAATACATGGATTTATATCATTACCTCATATAGATTACTCAATTCCAGTTAGAGTGAAGATAAGAAAAATTTTAAAAAGCATATTTGGGTTAAAAAATGATAAGAAATGTTTACTTAATTGCAGAATGGGGAAAACCTTTCTAAGCATTAAAAACATACAGTAAAGGTAAATATTGGTATATTTAACTAAATAAAATAAAGCTATTATGCTTCAAAAACTCCATAAACAAGTTCAAAAGATAATATAAACTAAGGAAATATTGACAGTATATATGACAATGATTAAAAGATGCATACAAGGAAAACAAAAAGCTCCAATAAGAAAATGGGCAAAGAAGGAAGTGACAGCATTGTGTAATTTAACCATCAATCAAATGTTGCTTTCCTTTCAACTTCCCCCTAGCCTATTTTTGGTATGTTTCAGTGTTCTGTAAAATTTTCTTGATAATTCAAGATGTCTCTGATTTTTAAATATACACACAAGATATATTCTTTCTTAAGCCAATAAAAATATTTTCATGGAACTAAGTGAAATAGAATCGGCAAAGGATGTAAGTATGTAATTTAGTAACAAATGAAATACAAAGAGCAAATAATCAATCTCATGGGTGATCAAAGAAACAAAAATTAAAACAATACTGAGATGGCTTTTTCACTCATTAAACTGGCAGAGATGAAAGAAGATTACTATCCCCAATGTTAAGTGACCCTGTGGAGGAAATGGGCATTTTCATGCATGGCTGGTGGTTATCAAATAGGTACATTATCTGTGGAAGGCAATTTGGGCAAATGTGACAAAAGCCTTAAATGTATCCATTTCTTTGACCCAGCAATTATATTTCTAGAAAGGAATCCTGAAGAAATAACCAAGTATTTATATATATATATATGTATATATGCAAAGGTTTACGTGTCAGGACATTCATTGGGGCATTATTTAGAAGAGTGAATTCTAAAATCGGGAGATTTGGTTAAATTATGTGCCATGATGTGGAATACTATGTAGCCATTAAAAGTGAAATAGAGAAAGAAATTTAATGCCACATGAAATGCTGATATTATGTGGTTGAGTAGAAAAAGTGGAGGACAGAAAACCCGATGTATGTGGCCTAATACACATGAGTGTGTGTGTGCATGTATGTGTAAGTCTGGGTACCAGCAAGCACATGAGTGGGAGGAGACTTGAGTGACATACACCAAAATATTAACAGTGGTTTTTCTTCCTTACGCTTTTCTGCATTTTTCAAAATTTCCACAGTGCCCATATGTGACTTTATAATTTAAGAAAATATTAAAAAATCAAACACAATTTTCCATCACGATGTATCACCCATTTCATTTTTTTCTTTGTATCTTTGTTCATGTAGTCAAATGCAACCCAGATGCCAGCACAGGCCCCCTGATTCTCCAATTCAGTGTGGGAGTGTTTGGACTCTTCTCCCAGCTTTGGAGAGTTTCTGTGCCCCACTGCTCCCTGGCTTTGCTCCACTTCTGATCTGTGTTCTATGCTTGATTTTTATTTTTCTTTGCATCCATCTGGGCACAAATCCAGCCACTTCCCTCAGCGCCCAGGCGAGCCCTGCACTGTCACTTGTGCACGAGTTAGTAGCTTGACCGAAGTGCGGGGGCTCATGGGAAGGCCTCCCGCATCCTACAACAGGGGGTCTCCTGCCTGTCTGCCTGCTCCATCTCCTCTCCCTTCCCTCCTGAACTCCTCCTCCACGACCACCCTTTCCTGGAGTCACAGGAAAGGTCTCCCCCTTCTCTCACCCAGATTAGTTTCCACATTTAGCCCACTTCTTTCCAAGTAATTTACCCAAACAAACGCATTTCCTTAACAAAAGAATTCTGGTGAGGAACGGGCGAGAAGAGGTAAAAATTTCTCCATCTTGTTAGATCAACATATTTTGTAAAGCCTTATGCAAATGCACTCCCCCCCCCCCCTTTAAAATTTTTTCACTGCCTTTTTACTTACGTCATAACATTTTTTCATATTGCTACCCCGTTTCTAAAGTTATTCTATTTTTATTGGACGAATAGGTGATCCACTGATTAAGACTACTTTTCTCTAAAAATATCTACATTTGCCTAATTCATTTTGACTGCTGCATTCTCTCCACCGTTGAATTAGACTGAATTGCTGAGGTTTTGAAGGAAGGCTAACGTGGACCGAGGACCTCTTACATGCTAGGTAATGTGCTAAGCGCTGGGTCTACCTTATCCCACAGGTGCCGCAAATCCTTTCTGGAACAGGGCGGGTGTGTAAATACCTTCTAAAACTGCACGATCTCATTCGACCCTCACAGCCACCGGGGCAGCACCCCAGTCACAGGTAAGGAGACCGAGGCCGACAGGGGTGGGCGTTGCTGTAGATTTCCTGGCGGGTAGTTGCAGTTTTAGGAGTCAGTCTCGGGGGCAGCCAGCTCACCCACCCTGAGTGCCTGTGCTTTCCAGGCACCAGGCAGTCTTCCTGTGGTGCTCCTGACCCGCTTTCCATCCACGCACATAGATCCTGCCAATCCAGGTGCGTCTGTCTTAGGGTTATGGCGGATGGGAATAAACTTGGCAATGTCATATTCAAGTCCACATATATCTATTTCTCTCTCTCTCTCCCTCTCTCTCTTCCTCTCCCCCTCTCTCTCTCTCTCTCTCTCCTGCCCTCCCTTCCTCCTTCCATCTCTTTTTTCTATCTCTGTCTCTATCTCTATCTCTCTCCTATCTTTTGGGCACGATATGGACGCTCGCCTAGGAGGGGCTGAGTTGACCCTGGAGCTGTCATTATCTCCGTTGACCTGGACTAAATCCAGGCTCACCTGAGCTGGTAAGAAAAGGCATCTTTGACATCCTCAGGTCCTGGAAACCACTCGGCTTCCCTCCTTTTGCCAATGGGCAGAATCAAGAATCAGAACCAGTGCATCTTGACTAGAAAACATTTGATAAATGCCACATGAGATCTCCTTCCCCTTTCCAAAGCAAGAGCATTGGTACCACTCCCTACCAGGCTCCTGATGGGAGGTGGAACAGTCTGGTAGCTGAGCCTACCTTGCGTAGTGTCTCCTGGCTATAGGGCCAACACTCAGCTCTGCTGCTAAGAATGCGAGCCCTAAGGCTTGGGCAACCGCAGCTCTGAGAAACCAAAATCCTGCCTGCCTCATTCTCTTTGGGTCAGTCATTGGCTCTGTCCCCTCAGGGTCCAGAAGTTTTGCCATGTGGAGACACACAGCAGTGCGGTGAAGTGGAGAGAGCCCCAGTTTGGAGTCAGGAGACCTGGCTTCTAGGCACTTTGGACAGCTCCACTCACCTCTCTCTGGGCCTGTTTCCTCAACCATATGCAGCAGCCCAGGTCTCTCTCCCATTGCCCATGCATTTCCTGAGCCTGCACTTCTTGTCATGAAGTTAACAGAAAATAACCTGTGGTTGGGTAGGAGAGTGTCTATTTCAGCATTATTAGGTACTGGAGAAATTCTAACAAGAGCTTTATCTTCATAGTGCAAATGGTCTGATTTTCTTTTAATGTATTTATCCTAAGGATTGTGTCCTTTGTACTGGTTTGAATAGTGTCCCCTATTTCAGGTAGAAATTCCTATCTACCTGAAACCTCAGAGTGTGACCTTATTTAAAAATAAAGTCATTGTAGATATAATTAGTTAAGATGAAGTTATACAAGATTAGGGTGGGCGCGAAATTCAGTGTCCTCCCCTTATACGAGGAGAGGACACACAGACACACACAGACAGAGGGAAGACGGCCCTAGGAAGACAGAATCAGAGATTGGGGTAATGCAGCTATAAGTCCAGGAATGCCAAGGACTTCCAGGAGCCACCAGAAGCCAGGAAGGGGCAAGGAAAGATTCTTCCTTAGACCCTTCCTTTACAGGGAGCTTGGTCCTGCCAACATCTTGATATCAGAGCTGGGAGATAATACATTTCTGTTGTTTTAAACCATCCAGTTTGTGGCCATTTGTTATGGCAGCCCTGGGAAATGAATACACCCCTTCTCTTCTGCCCTTGTGGTCTAAGTACCATATCCCACAGAAGAACCAGATGTGGCTGAAGATTATTTACAATTCATGCACACAAGATGAATAGGAATTGTTTAGGGGGCAGAAGAGCACTGAAGAAAAGAGTTAAAAAGGACCAAGGAAAAAGAAAGTGTGCGAGGCTGGGGTCTGTGCTAAGTGAGGGAGGGGCTTCATGGAGTTCTCAGGAAGTGTCGGACCATGTCCTCCTGCCCCAGGACAGAGCTGGGGGCACAGGATGAAGATGCCCCAGAATGACATCTACATTCTTACCATCCTGTGGGCTCTCTATGATTTAACTGCTTAAACCTGAAAAACAGAATCACATTCAGTAGTTCCCAGATTTCTCTCTCTCTCTCTGAACGAGCCACAGTAGTTTTCATGAGGACAATATCACCTCTCACTTCCATTACGGAGGCTGCTGGCCTGTTATCTGTGAGACGGATTTGTGAGAAGAGGAGGTTCCCCAAAGGGTGATGCTTTTCCCTTTCTCCAGAAGGTTTTGCCATGAGCTCCATGGTTGGCACTCACCTCTTGTGTGCCCTGCTGGACACGATTCCTCACGGAAGATTCCAGCACCATTGCTTGGCAAATCTAGAGGCTGTGTTGGGCGTAGGGGGCCTCATCAGCATTGCTGAGTGTTATGTTCTGGGAGAAATTCAATATGATAGAATTTACAGCTGTGAAATCCATGTGCCTCTCTCCCCACCTCATCCCACTGTCTCTCCTATTTCAGGCTGGCCGTCTCGGCAGGACGCCACTCTGCTGGGGTAGCATCTCTGCAAAGAAGGGGAAATTATGCTACTGCTGAAGCTTGTGGAGACAGGAAAAAAGGTAGACCAGGATGCCTTCCTGATATCGCTTCCTCGGGGCACTAGACACCCAGGAGATGCTGGAAGCAGGGACTGGTCTGGCTCCATTCCCGTTCCAGCCTCTGAAACTTGCTCCCAGACTGGATCCAGAGTCATCTTTCTGAAACACATTTTGACCATGCCACACCCCTGCCCCTGACCATCCCATGACTCCTTGTTACCTTGGGAACTGAGTCAAGCTCCTCTGCCTGCCTTCCCACTCCACTGTCTGTGGGATCATCTCCCTCACCCACTCCCTCCTGCTCCAGCCACCTTAACCTCTGTGCAGTTCCCCTGAGCATCAACCGTATCTCCCTGCCAGAGCCCAACTCTTTTCTGCCTGTAATATTCCCTCCTCGCTTCTTGTTACCGAACCAAACTAGGGTCCGTGTGCCCTCATGCAGTAAAGCCAATCTACTGACACTGGGTCGTGGTGAAGGAAAGTGCGGCGTTTATTGCGGGGCACGATGCAAGGAGAATGGGCTTCTCATGCTCAAAACACCCGAACTCCCTGATGGCTTTCAGGGAAGGGGGTTTAAAGGTGGTGTGAGGGAGGAGGCTGCAGGGTATGTGATCAACTCATGCACAATTCTCAGATTGGTTGGCACCAAGGTGAAGTTTTCAAGCATTATCAACCTTCTGGTTTCAACGGGTCTCAGGTCTACGTTCTCATGGTCAGCAGTTTCCATCTGGTGGGGGTCTGTTTCCTGTAAAAACGACTTTGGAACGTGTGTCAGGCCTTTATCGATATCTTTCAGGGAACTGGGAGTTCTGTGATTCTGCCATGTCACGGGTTTAGAGTCTAAATTGCTACTGTTTTTTCAGCCTAACCGCTCTTTTTTGTTTCTGTATCTTCAGATTTCCTAATCATTAACTCTTGAGCCAGGACTTTGAGACTGAGGAGGCCTGGGAGGCTAAAGGAAAAGCTTTTTACTTCAAAAGACAAGGACACAAGGGCCTGTATACAGTTCCATTCTTGACCAGCAAAGCCCTTTTCCTCATGAGACTTTTTTCACTTTCTTTGATGTCTCTTCCATTCCCCTTGTCCCTTCCTCCCAAAGGATCTTGCTCACACCTCTGGGCTGCACCCCTGCATGGTGTGGCCATGGCTTTGTCAAGCCTTTGCCTTCCCCATCAGTGGAAAGTTCCTAGAGGATGGAGAGAATGCTTTTTCCTTTATGTCGCCTCACAGTTTAGCACAGCACTTGGTGCCTAAGTGCTTCTCAAATGCGTGTTGAATGAATGAATAAATCATGTAATCTTAGAATTAGAGAAGTAGAAAAGATCAGCTGAGTCAATCCTCTCATTATTTACTAATAATGAAGGGTCTTAACTAGTTGGGATATAAACATGAAATGCTTACATCTTCCCCCCTTCTAACTGCCACCAGCTGTGCCCGCTGTACCCCCCTTTCGTGCTGAGTGGAGAGCTCTTGTAATGACAGCTCAGGCTGATTCCAGGACTGTCAGTTACTTTTAGTATTAGCCTTATTGTGATGATTGAGATTCAGGTCTGTTTATTTTAAAATTTCTAATCTCATATTAGATTCAAAGCTCGCTTTACCACCCTTAACAGTCTAGAGCTGAGATCTCAGAGGTCAGAGCGGGGTTTGGATGGGAGGTCCATGTGCTCACACAAACCCCTCTCTCTTCCCTGAATGGTCCCCTCTGGCACTGGGGTGGGAGCAGGGGCGAGAGGAGAGCGTGTTTCCCTCATCTCAGTTGATTATTAGTGGCCTAGCTTGTGGATCCTAAGCTCAGAGTGGATGCGAGGGAGTCCAACAGGGCACCCTACCCCAATGTGTCCTCTAGGCTTTGGAAGTGCCTTGTGCGCTGTGGCTGAATCCTCCAGCTGACCGTGTCCAGGCAGCCTCGTGCCAGAACCCTCAGATGGGAGTTCCTCTCGGTTCCTTACCACCATGGTGCTGGAGGGGTGCAGCCCCCAATCTTCTTCCTCTGTTCCAGGACTCCGCCGCTGAGATTGGCCACATACTCATGACCACCCAGCTGGTAAGTTTTGGTACTGAAACTAAATCCCAGATCTCTTGTGTTCTGATCTTAAGTTCTTTCCATTCAATCACACTCTCTCCCAAGGTAATGAGTCAAAGTCAAGAAGTGACCACAGTTAATAAATACATAGAAGTACTCTCAATGGAAAAGAAATGAAAATAACAGCAGAAATGAAATTTTTCACTAAAGATGAAAGTGAGCCCTAATAGCCAGTCCTGGTGAGAACGAAAATGGGCCCTCCATGCCCATGTAGGATCTCAAATGGACATCACATTTTGGAGGGCGATTTTGAAATATCTATCAGAATTTAAAATGCGTGTGCTGTTTGCTTCTATAATTCCACTTTTAGGAATTTAGCTTACAGATATAGCTGCCCAGTGCTGGGTGGCCTGAGATGTTCACTGTATGTTGTTTGTAATCATGAAATACTAGAAATGACCTAAATGTCCATCCACAGGGAAATGGCTACATGAAATAACATATCATGCACTAAATAATATTGTGCACCCTGTTAATTCTCTTTAAGTAGCACTTACCATATGGATTTATGGTATTTTTCCCCACTCTGCCTCCCAGACTGGGTTCACTTAAGAATCTGGGATCAGGCGTTAGACTGCCTGGGTTCAAATCCCGGATCCACCAGGAACTGATAGGGTGACATTATGTGAGTTACTTAACTTCTTGACACTTCTATTTCCTATTCTGAAAATGGAGATGTTAACAGTACCCATGCCATGTTCTGGTAATAAAAGAAGGTCAATGTGAAGGGCTTAGCACGTGTCAGCTCCTCAGATGAAGGTGATGATGATGGTGAAGACCGATTCATTCACCAATGTATACTCAGCACCTCACAGGGTGCCTGGCACAGGGCAGAGTTCCATAAATAGCTAATGCCACCTATGCACTGGTAGAGAAGGCTGTCTAAGATATATAGTTAGAGGAAGAAAATCAAGCTGCGAAACAGTTTGTCTAACCTAATCCCATGTGTATCAAACATATTAAAATTTCTGTTGGGGGTCAAGACACAAATTATATATGTGGTTGCCTCTGAGAAATGGGTTTGGGAGCCAGACAAGAGGAAAGGGGCATTCACTTTTTACTTTATTCCCTTTTGTACCACTTGATATTATAACAGTTACAGTGCATTACTTTTAAAATTAAAAATTTAAAAAATCTATCAGGTTTGAAGGGCCACAGGATTAATTCTTTCCCAGGAATAATTATTTTGATCATCTTAGGATTTTATCTTTGACTTTAGTCTTCAGTGACATTAAAAATAGCCTCAAGCGTCAGAGAAGAGAAGCAGCAGGTGAGTGGGGAAGGTGGTTAAGAGAGGATGTGGTCCTCCATCTGAGCCTGGGAAACGGTCAGACCCAGTGTGATGGAGTTTCAAGGGGTGGCTGAGAGTGAATTAGTGCTTATTATTTCATGGCAGAGGCTACGTGTGAGGTAAAGAGGGACAGCACGGCAGCCTTGCCTTGTTGGGATGACTGTGGCATCACAGAAAGGGGCGTGTGCTTTGGACTCAGCAAGTGTGGGCTCCAATGGATGCACTCTTCCTTGACCTAAGCCTCAGTTTCCACATCTGTGAAATGGGACTAAGTATAACTATCTTGTAGGGTTGTGAGGGGATTAAATGTGATAACTCAACATGTTACTCAAGAGCCAGCCCTCCATAAAAGGCAAATTTTGATAATAATGATAATAAGTAATGATCTTAGAAAAGCTAGCTAGTCACAACCCTGGAGCCTCAATTTCCTCACCTACAAAAGGGGATAATAATATCTATTTAACAGGGTGATGTGTAAACATATAAATGCTACACAAGAAGGTACATGTGTACATTTATAAGTATTTGAACAATTAAATACAGTGTCAAACGTTGGTACCCTCGCCATCCTCTTTGTCCGGGAGGCTCCTACTGAATGCTTATGTTGTTATCCTCTCAATAAGGGCAGCACCGGCCTCCCGTTGTTCCAGGTGACCATCGGAATGGGAGACGACCTGAAAACAGAGGCCATGAGCTCAAATACTGGTTTTGAGCTAACTGGCTGCGATGCCCCTTAGTGAGGTGAGAAGCTCCGAGGAAATGATAGCTGACCTTTCTTTTTTTTTGATCAGCTTCCATACTGGTGGATCCAATTCCATCTAGAATAGTGGGGTGAGAGAACTCATGCATATATAGGTCAGGTTCCAAGCAGGAAAGAGAATTCACTCCTGATGAATTCTGGATGGTTCAGCTGAAGAGTGTTTACTGGAGGGACCACTTACAAAGGTGTGAGTCAGGAGAAGGGGGTAAACGTGGGAGATGGAGGCACCCAGAGAGCAGCATCAGTGGGAAGCCGTTAGCATCTCTAGGGATGACGGGACAAGGGGAGGACGGAGGGTTCTTGGGGGATCCTGCTGGGAGCTGGAATTGTAGGTGGGTAGTCACTGCTAGGGGGTGGTGCTGAAGCAGGGAGGGTGGGGCAGTGGGCAGGAGAACTGTGCCTATTCCTCTCTCCTCCTACCTGCTGATGTCCTGGGGGAGGGGGCAGGGCGCTCCCACTGGCTGAATGCAGGGAGGAGGAAGGCTGATGATGAAGTCCTTGGGTGTGAGCTTCCTGGGCCCTAGAGGGGGGCAGTGCAGGGCCGAGAATGGATCTGCAGAAGGGAAGGTGTGGCATATGGAGAGTCACCTGAGCATTAATTAGGCTTCCTGTCTCCATCCTTCCTTCCTTCCCCAGCCCCTCACATCCTCCTATTGGCCTGCCTGCCAATCTTCTTCCCTTCTTTCCTCCCGCCCTTCCTTCCTTCTTGCCTTTTCTTTCCCACTTTCCTTCACGTAGTCACTAAATATACTTACTACAGTCCCAGCCCCGCCACTGAACATTTTTGTGCCCCAGTAGGTTCATCTGTAAAATGGTCATGCATTCCCCTGCCTTGCAGGGTTGCAGGGATCCATTGAGATCATGAATCAAAGTGCTTCATAAACTCTACCGCGCTGTGCAAATGTAACAAATTATTATTAATATTTTATCCTAGAAGTATAAATGTGACTGGGGCGGGTAATTAGGACAATTTTGCATAAACTTCTTACTTTGAAATTGCCACCAGAGACCCAGTAAGATAAAAGGGATAGCTCTCCGTTCCAATTTAGAACTGATGTTGAGGTGATGATAAAGTTCTTTTTTCACCTGGGTCTTTTTTTTTTTTTTTTTTTTTTAATTATTGCTGAAGGGTGAAGAAATATTTTCTTTCTCGCTCTTGGGTGGAAGCCACAATAATATTTCATCGCTACCGCTTACCCTAAAAAATAGATTTCCTTTTCATCCTCAGCTGGTGATTTGGTTTGCATTAATGCCTTTCATAACTCATACATTTTGCTATTAGAAATTAATGCTTGGCACTGACATAAACAAATGAAGTTTGTATTATTCATGTTTTACAGAGGTAAGGCTCTGTAATAACAGATTCATCATGGCAGACTGTTTTAATTAAAAGATTCACTGGTTCCTTGAACACATCTGAGAGACTGGTCTGGGGAGAACCAGGGATGCGAAAAATGACAGGTAAAGAGAGGGCATCTCTGATTACTGGGGGATCAAGGAGTCTGAAGCTCCAGGTATTGGCAATGGCATCACAGGTGGATACCTTTAGGAGCACACTTAGCACAGGCCCTGGCTCACAGGAAGTGTTCAATTAATGGCAAGGCTTATTATAAAGGAGAAGAAAAGGAAAAATATTTATTCCTTGAATAAACATGCCCATTCATGTGTTTATTCAACAAGTATTTAGTGACCACCTATTGTGTGACAGGAACTATTCCAGGTACCAGGGATACAGCAGGGAAACAGATTGCTGCTTTCACGAAGCCAATATTTTAGTGAGAAGAGACAGACAATATATAGTATGTCAGATGGTGATAAAGCTTATGGAGAAAAATGCAATAGGGTCAGGTGTTAGGGACGGCTTGATAGGCTGTGGGTGAGTGGGAAGAGAGGTTTGCAATTTTAAATAGAGCGGTCAGGTAAGGCCTTAAGAGAACGTGACATTTGAGCAAAGGCTTGGAGGAGATGAGGGAGTGAGCGTATTGCTACCTGGAGAAAGTTTGCCCAGGAAGAGAGAAGAGCAGGCGCAAAGGCCATGAGGCAGGAGTGTGTGGACAGAGCAGAGTGGATAAGCGTGAGCCTAGGAGATGAGGTCTGAGAGGTGGGGGGGGGGGGGGAGGCGGGTGGGTCATAGGACTTGGTGAGCCAGGGTGAGGACTTTGGCTCTGATCCTTAGAAGTGCTTTGTGAGTTGGATGTATTGGCTCCATCTCACAGATTGGAACATTAAGGCATAAGGTGTTTCTCCCACCAGGAAGGAGCCTAGGCTGGGATTCCAGGTCTGTCTGACTTTGTGCCTCCAGTGTGCTTATTGTACCACCTTCAAGTGGGGCTTAAGGGAGTCAGGTCGGTCATCTCCATCCAACAATGGACTCACACCTCTGACATCTTAGTCTAGGATGTTTAAATGAAAAATGACCTTGGATATCACCTAGCTCAACACCTCAGTTTCACAGATGAGGAACCCAAGGTCCCAAACGTGATCTACCCAAGTTAGTGACAGAGTTGGAACCAACATCACACAACATCAGGGACACCTGTTCTTTTGGGTCCAACCTCATCTCACCCCATCTTGATCAGGATGCAGGGTAACCTGGTGGTTAAGATCCTGAGTTTGAATCCTTGTTCTGTCACTCTGTGCTGGGTTACCTCGGGCATGTTTCTTAACCTCTCTGAATCTCCATTTCTCATATGAATAAAGGGGATGATAATAATCTGATTTGAAAAGAATTGTTGGAAAGATGTGGTGATGGGGTCAAGCACTCAGTACTCTTTGTGACACATAATAAGCCCTCCACTACTGGTCACTATGAGTAACATTATTAACATTAATCTTATGAGATGGGTATCATAACCTGGGGTTCACGGATGGGCAAACAGAGTCCCAAAAGGGGGAGTGGTTTACCTAAGGACACTCAGCACACTTGGGGCCGTTGCTCAGGCTCCCAGATTCGCAGGGTGATGCTCCTATCTGATCACTGAGCTGTGAAGAACACTTTGGCATTCTTCGTTGACAATCAAAGCCCCTTGGTGGAAGTGAGTTCTTGCCACACTACCTGTTGCAAGTGCTGGGGACCCAGAAGCAGGGGTTTGAGCAGGACTGAGATCATATGATATTGGTGAATGCAGTGTGTTGAGAAAGGAATTTACCAGCTCAGCTCCCAATATGCAGGGGATGGTGCTAATGGGCTTTCCTCGTCTGTATGAAAATGTCAGCGACACAGCACATGTCCCATCAACACCACATCTGAAGCCCTCATTTTCTTGAGGGCAGAGGTGGCAGGGTGTGTCGAGGGAGACTTTGCCGTGTTCATTATATGATAATAATAACAGCCCACATTAATTAAGTCCCCACTATGTGTCAGGCCCTGAGCTAAGTGCTTTATATACCTTCTCCCAACAGCCCCTTATTTGGTCATTAACTTATTCATTCATTCAGTTGTTTGATAAATTCTCATTAAATACTTCTACATATCAGTCCAGACCTCCGCTGGGTATCTGTGAAAAAATCAGTGCGATCGGGAAGCTTATGGCCTAATAGGGAAACCAGAAAATAAATAAATAATCACAGCAGTAAGCCTATAATTATGATTTGGGGGCTATGAGGGATTCTTTGAGTGAGAACCAGAGAAGGGCTACTTAAGTGACTTGCAGAAGGTTCCAGAGCTGAGCTGGAAACAGAAGCCCCCTTTGGAAAGACTCAGAGCTGGAGAAGGCTTGGTGCTGCCTGTTTCCCACCACAGAGGGGGCAGGCTTCCCAGGAGACTTGGTCTGAATCCCGGCCCTACAACTTCCTAGTTGAGTATTCTTGGGTCAGTCCGTTCATCTCTTCATGCCTCTGTTCCTTCCTTGAGAAATGGGAAGAAGACCCACGGCATTGATCTGGTGAGAGTTCAGAAGAGGTAACACAGGAGGAAGGTTGGAAAAGTCAAAAGTGCTTTGCATATCATAGCTCTGATGACATGACCAAAGATCTTGCACGGCTCTGGCCAAATGACAGTGTTAGGCTGGGGTTTGAATACTGTTACAGCCATGCTAGGGAAATGCTTCCCGGCAGGGCCAACTTCTTTCTTTGCTTCAGATTATGTAACATGGGTGTAAGTCTGAGAATTTATCTCTTGAATGCCAGCAGCCCTGCATAGAGGATGCAGAGAAGGCGTTTGCCCAGGTGAGGTGTGTGTGCAGGTGAGAGCATCAGAAATTCATGTGCACGTATCTCAAGGTTTTGCCGGGATGAGATGAGGTGAGTTTCACGAGATTGGAACTCAGAGGAGAAGGAAGGGGTATTTTGACCTTCTCTCCTTTGCTCTCCTCTGTCTGCCATCAGGATGTCTGGAGTAGTCAAAGAGGAAAAATAAAAGAGCCCTTAGATCCCCACCCTCATATTTCTTTCAAGAAAGTTAGGCTATTCCTCTGAGTGGTAGGAAGTCCTCAGTGGGTGAGATGGGTGACCCTGTGGATTAGGAAGAAAGAAGGCGCTGTAATTATTGAGGACACTGTCTTGTAAATGCACGTTGTTCATTGACTTTGACAATTGCAGTGTAACTATATTAGTAAATGTACTGTACTCTACTTGCAAAAGGTAGTGAAATTTTAATTGCATTCGACTTCCCTCCCTGCCCGGGATCCAGGCTCTGCAGGGATGTGTGAGCAGTCAGTGGCATTTCTAGAGAGAAGGACCAGGAAAGCATGGAAATGACTTGTGGAAAGTTTCACTACGTGCCAGCCATACTGGGATTTATGCTGTGTTTTCATCACGACAGTCCCGGAGGGCAGCCCCATTTGGTAGACAGGGACCCTTGAGGCCAGAAAGGGAGGTGTCTCATCTGAGTCCTCAAAAGTGATATTAAACCAAGTTGGTGGTCTCTGGGTGGAGAATTCTTTCTTTTACATTCTGAGGCCAGGGAACTAAGGAACAGAAGCTGGATCCAGTTTCCGTCACATGTCACATTTATACAAAGGAAAGGAAATGGAGCCTTGGGATATTACCATTGGAGATCAGCAGAGCTGGGTGCATAGAAAGGTAAGAAATAGTCATTTCTCCTCATCAAGGAGGTGTTGAGTCATGTGATAGTGGAGACTTCATAGGAGAGCATTCAGGATGCTGGGGTAATCCGGGAAGGCTTTCTGAAGGAGGTGATGTTGGGGCAGCTGATGCCATCGTGAAGGATTAGTAGCTATCCTCTGAGAATCTGCCACTCTGAGTTGTGTCCTTGTCTGTAACTGTCCAGTAGACTGTGGGTAGGGGATGTCCTATGTACCTTGGTAGGTGCCTATTACAGAGCCTGGCACATAGTAAGTGCTTAATAACTTTGTTAAACCAAATTCAATCTTACATGAGCTCTAGTAAGCACTCCATTACTGTGGGAGCCTGGACAGGTGAGGATTATATTGAAAAAACACCCAGACTTTGATAGGGATTTCTGCTGGACGGGAGCTGGCTGTGCACTGAATGAACATGAATTATTACTACTACTATAATTACTGCTGATGATTAGGGGGGCTCTGGATGATGAGGAGGGTTTTGTTAAACAAAAGATGATAATACAGAGGAAATGGCCCAAGCAGAGAATCAAAGAAAGAGTGTGCAACAGGTTTTCTAGAAAGAGTGAAGTGTCAGCTGAGTGCGAGCGAGGCCGCTGGGCGTCCTTGGCCGCTGCTTCTCACTGGCATCCATCTGCCTGACTACTAGACTCCGAGCTGCCCCAGGGACAGGGGCCACCTTGTCACTCCTGCATCCCCACAGCCTTGTCACTCCTGCATCCCCACAGCCTTGTCACTCCTGCATCCCCACAGCCTTGTCACTCCTGCATCCCCACAGCCTTGTCACTCCTGCATCCCCACAGCCTTGTCACTCCTGCATCCCCACAGCCTTGTCACTCCTGCATCCCCACAGCCTGGCACAGGGGCTGACACGGAGCAGACCATAAAAAATACTTGTTTGGTGAAAGAAGGAATTTCTCTGCACCTCAATGCCCAACAGCATCTAACCAGATGCCTTTGGTTGAAGGAGTAAGTGGGCAGAAGCTGAATTCTGCTAACATTTCAAAACACTAACCGTGAGAGACTCGAAGAGCATACCCTTTGGAAATTTGATGCCCCCTGGACATCCTACATAATTTGGAAACAAGTCCCTGGTTGTCAGCCTTCAAGCCATTCTTAGATCCTGAGGGCTTTGAGACCAAGGCTGGGGACTTTTATATATACATATATATGCATATGTGTGTGTGTGTATGAATTATTTTATATACACTTCTTCTTCCACTTTAATTGTTGCTGAGCTCATGTTTTATTTTAATTAATGTTTTAATTTAGTACATGCACCATGAGGCACTTTCTCCGAGGGTATAATTAAGTTAGGAAAAAAACTGGCTACTCTAGCATTTGAGGCTGGGAAACCAAGGCTCAGAAAGGGTAGGTTTGTGGCCCAAAGTCAGTTGGAAAATTGGGGATGAGTTCGGGAGGTGAAAGGTCTTTAGGGAGGCCTGTAGAATGTCATAAACTCCTCTCGAGTTGAGCAAACTCAGAGAGGAGGTGAGTGACATTTATGGAGCACATTCTAGTGACACGCACTGTACCACATGTTATATACAACATTATATAGTATCGTTTTTATCCTCTCAACAGCCCACAGAGCAGTTCTTCTTATTCTCATCTTGTAGATGAAGAAAGGAAGGCTCAGAGATTTAATAGCCTCTTCAGATTCTAGCAAATGGTAAAAGAGTCAGAATTTGAATCTCCATCACTCTGCTCTCTAACTCTGGGTTCATTTTGCCAAACCACACTTTTTTTATAGGGGGGCACACAGGAAATATTGGGCAACCACACTGGAGATGTGCCCAGGAATCCTCTCACTAATCTAAGGAGGAAGAGGCGGTCTGAAGCCTTCAGTAGAATGAGTTAATCTCGCTGGGGATGTTCAAACTCAACTTTAGTCCCACATGTTTTTGAGAGTAGCTTTAAAACTCTCACAATACTTGGACCTAGAGATTATCCTACTAAGTGAAGTAAGTCAGACAGGGAAAGACAAATATCATATGATATCACTTATATATGAAATCTAAAAAAAATGATACAAATGAACTTATTTACAAAACAGAAATAGACTCACAGACATAGAAAACAAAATGATGGTTACCAAAGAGGAAAGGGAAGAGGGATAAACTAGGAGTTGGGGATTAACAGATACTGTCTAGTAGTTTTATATTAACTACTATATATAAAATAGATAAACAACAGGACCCACTGAATAGCACAGGGAATTATATTCAATATCTGGTAATAACCTGTAATGAAAAAGAATCTGAAAAAGAATGTATATATAACTGAATCACTTTGTTGTACACCTGAAGCTAACACATTATAAATCAACTCTACTTCAATAATACAAAAAAAAAACCCCAAAGTCTCACAATACTTCTGCTACCACCCCCCTCCAGCACTACCTCAATTACTACTGACAACTTTGCCTGAACTATTTGAAACACATTCTATAACAACTCTGGGAGGCAGCTCTATTATTAACCCCATGAGATTCATGACAGCTCATGTTTTCAGAGATCACATCTCCTTCAAAGCTAGTCCTTCTCAGATCATGGTTTCTGAGGACATCCTTGTTGGGAAAGCTGTGGGTTCAGATCCAGTTGGGATCTCAGCCCCACATCTTTCTGGCCGTGTGTCCTTCACTGGTAGATTCCATGTCTATTGGTTCCTATTACGGCTGTTCCAGAGGCTGGGAACACTGGGACAGCCCCAGCTCTCATACAGCTTACTGTCCACCAGGCAGACACAGGCAATGAACTAATGAAGGAATACGTATATATACAAAAGGGAATATCAGACGATGATGTGTGCTTTGTGGAAGACAAAATGACGGTGTTACAGAGCGCCTGGAGGGATGCTTAGGGAAGGCTGTTCTAAGGAGATGATGCTAAACTGACATCTAAGAGACAAGAAGGACCCAGCCCAGGTCAGAGCTGTGGAAGGTATCCCAGCAGGGGAAACAGCAGGCGAAGAACCCAGGGTGGGAAGTCTTCTCACTGCCATTTTCTTCCATTTCCTACATCTTCCTGCATTTCTCTTTCAGGACACCCTTACCACACTGGGTGATCTTACATTCACTTGTGGGATTATTTCATTAGTATCCACCTCTCCACTGACCACGAAGTTCGAGGGGGCAGGGACCAGGTCTGCTGTGTTCACCATTGTAACCACAGGGTGCAAAGATGGCAAGCTGGCTTGTAAATATTTGCTGAATGAATGAATGAATGAATGCTCATAAGTGCTATTCCCAAGCCCTGTTCACTTTTGTAAACTGTCACATGCAATGGACTGACACTCAACAAATGAGGCGACCGAAAGCTCCAGAGCACAATACTCACCTTCTATCTTGTACAGTGCTTTCCACTTGACCAAGAACTTCCACTATGTCTCATTCATTCCAGACATGTTTTGAGTGCCTACTGTGTACCTGACCTTTCACATTTGAATCTTGTGAGACACGTGACAGGCAGTACAGTCTGCATATAACCATTTCTCAGATGGGGAAAATGCCCCAGGCAATTGTACGGCTAAGGTCATTGATCCTCTAATGCCGCATTAATACTTCTTCCAGGTTTCATTCCCTCATTCTAGTCTGTCTGGGGATGCACTTCCTAGAGCTAACTCATAGGCTTGATGTTTGCCTGGGGCGGGGGGCAGGGCAGAAGTGCTATCGAATGTTTTGTTTCCTGCAGTGTTACCAGCACTTCCATGGTGTCTGTGACATGGTGTGTGCTTGATAAATCCACTTCTGCTCAACCCTCTTCCAGCCCCCAGGGACCCCTGTCCACTCAGGATAACATCCAAACGCTTGCACATCCTTTGCCCTCCAGGCTGCCTGGGACCCCTAACTTGTCTCTCCTGTGAACAGCAAAGACACCAGCATGCCACCGTCTCCTTGCTCCTCTGTGCCCCCAAGAGACCAGATACCTTAATGGCAAGGCCATTTCTCTCACCTCTGTATTTCCAATTCCCACACAGGGCCTGGCACATAGTAGGTCCTCCATAAATGTCTGTCAAAGGGATGCTTGAAGGAAGCATGGCCACCCAAGGGTGCTGTAGGGTTGAAGCGGGTTCCCCTTGTTCATTCGTCTCGCCTGGTGGTGGGCTCTCCCTGTGGGGCAACTGGTCTTTGCTGCCCCTTCCAAAGTGCGTGGTGTCACGGGTCTGCAGCTGTGCGTCTGGCGTGAGCTTGCATCCATCGCTGCAATTTGCAAGGCTGAAGCCATTTCATTAAAAGGGACGGAATTGAATCTGAGAGGCTGTTATCGCTGATATTGTTTTCTGCTCACGTCCTGGCAGGGAGGGAATCCAAGGGAGGCCTGGGAGTGAGCTCCCCGCTCACTCCCCACCCCTGGCCCAGATGGTGTCAGGAGGTGGCTGAGATTCTGGGCCCAGATCTGAAGTCAGGGGTTCAAAGCCCCTCCACATGCACCTCCCTCTTGGTGCGTCTGAGCCGCATGCATGTGCTTCTCCCCAGGAGGCAGCCGGAGCTGGGTAAGCCAATTGTGCTGAGGGGAACCTTGCCAAGCCAGAGCAAGCTTTCATTGGCCTAAGTTTGCATCACTACTGAATCCAACCTGGTTTTACACAAGACTCGACAGAAAATTATTAGCTCTGAGAGCTTGTCTTCAGTTCCTCCCAAAAGAGGGCTATCTGGAGCCCAAGAATTGACAACCCATGAGAAATCAGGTGGGCAGCTCAGAAAGCCATTTTCTCCTTCCCCAGTTCAAGCTCCCTCTGTGGCTCCATCAGGGCTTTGGCCATTGTTGGCCATGACTTTCAGAAATCTGGGTCCTTCAATGGCTGTCCACCATGCTCCCAATTCAGTACCGATTCCCACTGGCATTTCCAATACCCTCTGCTTTCTCTCTCACAACTCCCCTCTAATCGCCCTCTGTTATTGCCAAACTGCCATTTCTGTGGGTTGAACTCTTATTCATCCTTCAAGGCTGAAATCCAATGACACCTCTTCTAGGAAGCCTTTTCTGATTTCCCCAACAATTATCTTTTTTCTGCCTTCCAGTCACCTCTATTTTGAAAGGTACCTCAGTCCGTCTTGTACTACAGCATCTAGGTACATGTCTTCATCCCCAAGAGAGAACCTATGTTTCCAGAGGGCAGCTAACAATAATTAATAAGGGAATACCCGCTCAGTGTCAGTGTCTCTAACCATGGGAAGGAGGCAGAGGATGCACTTGTTGTTTCTTCCCCTGAGCTAGATTCTCAATCTTATTTCCAAATTTGGCTAATAGCACCAGTAGCTTCTCAGTTACATGAACTGAAACCTCATTTTTTTGACCATATTTTTTTTCTTCTTTCTCCAGCCAAATGGTCAGTAAGTCTTATCATTTGTCCTCACAAACATCTCCCGAATCTAGCTTGCTTTCTGGTTCTTTATTATGGAGGCAGCCCTCCAAAGCTCTTCCCAAGTAAGGAAACAGCTTCAGACCTGCCGTTCCTACCTGGGGTCTGCACCAGCTGGGTCCTTTTCTCATTGCCCCACCACAGCGCTGTTCTGCTGTTCACAACCACCCCGCCCCTACTGCCTAAGTCCAAAGCTCTAACTCCGCAGCCCGGCACTCCTAGACCCATGTGTCACTGCTGCCCAAGCTACATCAAGCCCCATGGGACCCCCCCATTGCTGCTCAAACATCCCTGCATTTCAAGGTATCTCTGCAGTTTCTCTGGTCTAGAAGAAACTTCCAGGTCCCTCACCCACCTCCCCACTCTCCACCCATCTTCCAAGGCCCCACTCCTTTATGGGAGTCACCTCCTTTATGACCCATCTCTCCCTTTGCAAAGTTAAGGAATCTAATCTTTGCTCCTACAACACATTGCTCCTACCTTGATGATATCAGTGGTTGCGTTGTGTATCTTCATTCATGCCTCTGACCCCTGCCTCAACACCTGAGGGAGGGCAGGGACCACATCTTAGTTTTTATATCCCCTTCCCCAAAGGTCTAGCCCCATATTTGGCCCATAGTAGGGGTTCAATCAATATTTGTTGAATTATGAAATAACTACTGGAGAAGTTGGAAATTAGAGAAGGCTGTCTTACGATCTACGGGGCAGGAAGGTATCTGCTATTTTTATTGTCCTTGATTTGGTTGCTGTTATTTCTCAGCCATTAAGTCACATATAGACTTGTTCATCTGTCCCAGACTCTCAGGCAAGTTTCTATTTTAAATATTCCAGAGTTTATCAAAAAACTTAAAGTAGAACTACCCTATGACCCAGCAATTCTACTCCTGGGTATATATCCAAAAAAAATCTAAAAACTCTAATTCAAAGAGATACATGCACTCCAGTGTTCAGAGCAGCATTATTTACAATTGCCAAGATATGAAAACAACCTAATTGTCCACCGACAGATGAATGGATAAAGAAGATGTGGTATAGATATACAATGGAATATTACTCAGCCATAAAAAATAACGAAATTTTGCCATTTACAGCAACATGGATGGACTTGGAGGGTATTATGGTAAGTGAAAGAACTCAGACAGAGAAAGGCAAATACTGTATGATATCACTTATGTGTGGAATCTAAAAATGCAACAAACTAGTGAATATAACAAAAAAAGAAGCAGGCTCACAGCTATAGAGAATGAACTAGTGGCTACCAGTAAGGGGGGGAGAGGCAATATAGCAGTGGGGTATGGGAAGTACAAACTATTGGGTACAAGATAGGGTTACAAGGATGTATTGTACAACACAGGGACTATAGCCAATATTTTGTAATAACTGTAAATGGAGTGTAACCTTTAAAAATTGTATAAAAAGTAAAATTAAAAAGTACAGTGAAGATCCTGTACGCAGCAACAAAAATCCTGCGTGCCACAACTAAGACCCGGTGCAGCCAAATTAAAAAAAAATATTCCATCTCATTGTCCCCCAGAGAACATTCAGATCAGACATCCCAATATTTTGTTTTGAAACAAAACCCCTTCAAAAATATATTTAATGCTATATCTCTGCCCTGGGTTAGATGCTGGGAGAGGTACCCAAAACAGCATTGTCCCTCCTTGGAGAGAAGGTCACCATCCGCTTCTGGGACAAGGCACACACGGACTAGAGTGTGTCTGATAATGATGCTTCTGATCATAAAGTCAGTCACCAAAAGGCAGCCTCCGTGGAAATAGAGCTGTAACTGTACTCTCGCTTTTATCAGTCAGCAGTAGCAAGGAGCCTTTCAAATGGAGAGTGAAATCACCGCGTTTAGAAAGGGATCTTGGAGGTGCAGTTTGTTGAACAAGATGGATTGAAAGTGTCTCTATCTTCTTTGCCAGTTGGCCAGCACACCTTCTCCCACAACCATCTTCTTTTTTTCCCTTCCACCCCTCATTCAATCCCAACTGCCTTCTCTTTTCTTTCCAATACATCTCTCTTTGTTTCTCTTGAGACTCTCCTGCCAGCCTGTCAAGAACTCTGCACAAAATAGTGTATTTCTGTCAAGAGTTCCACGTGAAGTGTTAACTGTCTTTTGAACACTGGTGGCAGCCTAGGCAGTGTGCGGGGACAGCCTTGTCCCGATGCCTGTTGACTTCCTTTCTGGCGAGCCCTGAGCTGACTCAAGCCTCCTGATTCAGCTGAGACAATGAGATGGGGTCCACAGTCCTGTTCAGCTTCCAGACGCTCTTGCAGAAAGAGCCATGGAGAGGAGAGGATGCCTGAGGTCCTCCAATTTTGTGACCCCCAGAGCAATCTTTCCACTTCAGCGCTGGACAGCACCACAAAAACAAGTCAAGGTGAAGGAACTCAGCTAACTGCGTGTCCCTGGACTAGGTCCCACTCCTGTCTTTAGTTTCCCCACCTGCATCATAGTAGGAGTAGATAATCCCTAGGGTGCCTTCCTGGTCTGTCATTCCATCATTTCACAAAGCTACAGCAGCTACAACTTGTTAAAAATGTGATTCTCTCTTGGGGATCCAAAGTCAATAGAAAAAGAAATGGTCTAAGTAATTCAAAGACCCAGGAGGGACATTCTTTTAGGGAAGTAAGATAAAAATAATAAAATCTCAGATCGCAGTGCTTTTCCATCTCTTATCTGATTCTCCCAACAGTCCTGTGGGAAGAAAGCCAGCTACACAAGACTTTCTCCTGGACCATCAGAGCCACTGTGGACAGATTTTCAGGTTGTGCACTGCACAAGGGCAGCACATCTGAGGAAATGCCATTTGTATTAGAAATACAGACTAACTTCTCTGAAAGGGTGTGCTTGGTCATGAAGGATCCAGGGCTCCCAGCTGGCACGCAGGATTGTACAAATGTTTGGGGAGCCCCTCACAGCACACCCACTTGTGAAAATACACGTGCATGGCTGCTGCTGTCCTGACCACACTTTAGATGACTTCTGAGAACATCTAACTGGTCTCTTGGAGGGCAGGGGTTGGGGTCTCAGAAAGCGTACTCTGCAAAAGCACGTGTACCTGTGCCAAGCAAGGTGGCAGTGAGTGGGCGAGGTGTCAGTGTATTTGTTCACTGATCTCTGATCTCTGAAACACCCGCTGGGGCAGAGCCAGGCCAAGCCCAGGGGACACACCCACACAGCCATGGCGGCACCTGATTCTTAATGGGACACACACACTCTGGCATCTATTTAAAAAGAAGCTGGAGATATTGAGTGTCTGTGCTGGTGAATTTTAGCTGATGGGGCAGATTAAAGTCAGGTTGAGAACTTTCCCCACCCTGGCCCTGTCCCCTCACTTCCCTTCCTCCATCCTTCCCATCGTTACATGAAGGCCATGTCCGGGGCCCCTAACATAGGTGGAGGGGCCATCTGCCCCCATCCCTGCTGTGCCAAAGCCAGACTGCTTATGGTTGCTTATGCTGACTCTCAAAAAACGTTGCTGAAGGTAGGGTGTCTTTTTCTAATTTGCACAAAGGCACTGTTTGGCTCCCAGTGGGCAGGCAGGCTACGGCACATGCATGGGGTTTTCCTCGGTCCACGCTTTGTTGCAGATACCAAAGGTGCCTTCCCAAGATACACGTTGGATCATGCCACTCCCTCCCTCAAACATCTTCTATGGCTCCCCATTGTCTGTGAGAGGGCTTTGCAAGGGTGGAGGGAAAAGGGCATATTCCAGAATTTCATGGCTCACATTATCAAAATACTGTGATTTCCAGGTTCCCCCAGGTTCCAGGTTCCCCCCAGATGTAAAATGTTGGAAGTGATGAGGAGTGTGGAGAGAGGTGGAGAGGGAAGGTATGTGTATTATAAAAAGGTCTGCTCAGGGATCTGACACACCACCCTGACTAAGAAACACCCTCCTTCAGGGTACAGTTTAGACCTTGCTATGGCATTCAAGGTTTCCTAAGACTAGTCCTCACCTAATCACCCAGCTCCTTCTCCTGCCACTCTCCTTCACACATCCCACAGTTCACTCAGGTTCTCCCCCACTATCTAGACACCACAGTCTAGATGCCGCTTCCTCTGTGAAGCCCTCCTTGATTTTCCAGGACAAATGCCTCCCTTATTCCTTTGTGATTCCATATCCTGACCAGACAAGAGTTGACACGTGGGTACATCTGCACTATAAATGATATTATTACTCCTCCGGATATCTTTATGGTTTCGGCTTTTTGGAGGAAGGAAGAGGAAAGAGATTTGTGTGTGTGTGTGTGCGTGTGGAGTATGTAGGTGTCTGAGTGGGAGGGAAGAGTTAGGGAGAGAAGAATGGCAGGATTCCGTAGCCTGGGTCCCCTGCTGTCTGCAGAGGGGACGGGTTTTGCGTGTTGATGGAGGGATCCAGGGCACAGCGTCATCTCGAGGTGGGTAAAGGATTTCTCCTGGCCCTCCCTCAGCCCCAGACCCCACGGTCCACCTCGGCCCCCTAAGCAGACTTAGGCGCCGCCAGACTCTTCTGTGGGTGGGTAAGCTGGCGATCTCCTGGTGCGAAGGCGAAGGATTAAGCAGAGATTTTTCTGTAAACTGGTGTCTGGACCCCAAATGTGCTCTGTGATGGGTGCTTTCCTGCCACCTATATCACACTGCCCGTGGCGAGTGGGAAGGATGTTGAGAGGTGGCCCTTGATCTCACAAACAGCTTGAGATACTGGCCATGCCGCACAGCTTGTAGGATCTTAGTTCCCCGACCAGGGATCGAACCTGGGCCCTGGCAGTGAAAGAGCCGAGTCCTAACCACTGGACCGCCAGGGAATTCCCTTGAGATACTTCTTAATGTTGAAAATCCGGCTGTGGTCAATCTATCCAGACATTATTCATTCCATACATGCTTTGCTTACTCCAGCTCATAAACATGGTAACAACTGCTAACATTTTTTAAACACCTACTGTGTACCCATCCTTTATATAGATCATCTTATTTAATGCTTATGATAATCCTGCAATATGGTTATTATTCAGCCCATTTAACTGAGGGGAGAATAAGGATCAGAAACTCAGTATCTCTTGTGCTGGGATCAAACAGAATGTGGCGGGAATGACACGGAAACCCAAGTCTGTTGGACTCCAAGGTCTGTAATGTTTTTTCCATGCTAAATAGGAGCTGAACTCCTCTGCCTCCAAGGTCATTTCTGAGTTCTTACCCCGTACCTACTTGATTCAAGGCAGAGTTCAGATCTAACCCAGATCTATTAGGCTCCATGCACGTATACCATGGTGGTTAAGAACTCAGTCCCTGCGGTCACACGCACCTGAGGTGCATCACATATTAGTTGAGTGACCTTGGGCAAGTAGCTCAACTTTTCTGAGTGTATTTCTTCATAGAGTTGTGAAGGGGATTCAATAGGAAGGTACATTTAAGAATTTAGCAAGAGTGTCTCGCATACAGCAAGTGTTCAATCAATGATGGCTGTTAAAGTTATTAATTATCTACTCGATAAGCATTAATGGAGGACAGACTGTGCGAGGTGTAGTATCCATTCTTTGGATGGATGCTGTACCATATGCATGTATCCCAGTGAATTCAACTCTGCCCTTCCTTCCTTCCCAGTCTTTGCCGCCAGGGCCTGCGTTGCATACTGAGTGGAGAACTTCCCTCCCCCGAGGCCTGCGGTGACCTGCTGCTCTTATTTAGCATTTAGGCAGCATCTGCTCTTTGCTGAAATACCACCCTTGTGAACAAACACAGTGCAGACATTTGACCTTTCTCCATGAGCGCTGGCTTCTTTGCTCACCGCCAGGAATGAAGCAGATTCAAGCGGGAGGCATGTGTCAAAGGACCTTTCAAAGGGGCCGCCAGATGGGTGCCTGGGTGATGACCCTGGGGCTGAGAGCAGCAGACGGGACGGATTGGAGGCTGCAAATGAATAAACCTGATCCTGTTATTCCGATGGGCCAGGAAATCTCCCCAGACATCCGCAGGTGACATCAGCCTGGCAGATGCCAAGAAAGCAAGGCGGACCCTGGCTGCCATGATCTGTGCCATCTCACATTGGTCTCCCTCTTATGTCCTGGGCAGCAGCATTTGCCACCTGTCAGCCACGACCAGAAGGTGCAGCTGGCCAGGCCCTCTCAGGTGAGTCTGCAGGTGCCATCACTGAGCCCGCTGGAGTTTGCAGTGGCGTCTCTGAGAAGCCTCCGTGTCCGCCCAGGGTCTGCGACCAGGAATTGTCTGGGATGGAGGCTGGAATCACCAGAAGGGACAAAAGGGACTCTGTACAGTAAAACCTCCAGACATCGCACTTGGACAAGAGAGCGAAGTTGTAGTCCTAACATCACTGCCGGAGGGTCATCTCTCCTCCTGGGGTCTTTGGAGGGCTCTGCTGAGGAATGGCTCATCCATGCAAACGGCTGTTCCAATGCAAGGGGCTATTATTATTAATTGGTTTCCTTCGTTCACAAGCATTTAATGAGACCTACTGTGCTCCAGATTTTTTACTAGGGACAGAGGGATGCAGAAATGAACTAATCCAAGGCATTGCCTTTGTGGAGCTCAACGTCTTTAGTGGGATCAGGGGCAGGGGCAGAGGTGGAGAGAGGAGGGATGCAGAGTAGGCGAGACAAGGTTCAAGTTACCAGCACAAAAGAAAAGACTCAAAAATCTCAATGCTGTGCCTGAGAAATGATGCTTTGGCAGGCTCAGGACCCACAGGGTAGGCTGGTTTGGGACTTGAGAACAAGGAGCATGAAACAGGCGTGGAGCAGGAAAGCACTGCAAACTCACAGCAGATGGAAGCGACACATATTCCTGGGAAGCAGGGTCAACGAGGCAGTGGGGTCTGAGATCTGCAATGCAGCTTGTGGCTGAACCACAGACACCCTGGGGAATTTCTTCTGAAGGCAAGTAGGGGCCACTGAAAATGTTCGGGCTGTGTTTGAGGGCATTCATAGTGTAGCATTTTATAGGCTGTGCTGGGCGGTGGGACGGCACAAGATTGGAGGCAGGAAGATGAGTGAAGCGGCTATTGCATTCAAGCAGGAGGGATGGAAATTGATATCTCAGATCTACCAATGTCTGCGGTCACCTTCCCGACCCATCCCCAACCAGGGTCCGAACATGGATGAGCTGGAGATATGGCTGGAACGTTACCGAGGAGGAAGTAAGGAGACAACACGTGGGAGAGTAGAGAAGGCAGGAAATATTTTCAACACGAGGAGTTGCTGAAAGGAGCCTGCCTTGTCGTTTCTCTGACCCCTCTTTTCATCTGCCTTATTTGCAGCCGGGATCTCGGATTCTGCAAATGCATTAAGAACAAACAAACACGGGGAAATCAATGCAAACTAGACAGGAGACCTTTCTAGGCTGGTGAGTGGAGATGGCAGGCGGTCTTCATTAATCCCCTGGATGGGCTGGGCGGAAGGCAGGATACAGGCAGCTGTGAGAGAGCCCACTCAGGTCTCTGCCACTCAGGCACTGGGTAATATTGACCAAGTCCCTTAACACCTCTGAGGCTTAGTTTCCTACTCTTATAATGTTTAAGTGTTATGATGTCCGGAGGAAAATATACATAAATTGCCCAATCAGTGTTAGCTTCTTCTCCCTGTCATTTAAAGGAGCCTGGTGATCAGTGCTTGTTATAGCTAAGATACTGCCATGGGAGTATTCTTTGTCTAGTTCAGCTTTAACTCAAGATGTGGCTCTTTGTTAGGTTACAGTTCTCATGACACAAGTTGAGTTTTTCAACTGTTAGCAGTCATTTACACCTTAGTATGAGTGAATCTTAATTTACAAGTTGTTCCAGCTAGAGGGGTCTTTACAGATGATACGGGACAACCCGCTTGTTTTAGTACTGGGGTTCCTGTAGTCTAGGGAAGTGAGAGAGAGAGGTTCTCAAGGTTCTAGAGGGAGATACAGAAAGAACCAGGATTAGAGCTCAGGTCTCCTGTGGCTTAATTGCTCCTCTTTCCATTATTCATGATGAAAATGTATTTATTTATTATTTTGATAGCAGGAAGATCCTGGAGCCTGAGGTAGAAACAAGGAGATGGCTGAGAAGGGAAAGATTTAACTCCTCAAAGAGGTGAAGTGTGCTGCCACAATTTTTGAGGGTTTTGGGAGCCCTGAAGATAGGTCTGCCCAGTGTGATCGCAGGACTGTAGCCCAGGCTCCTCACCAGAAGAGGATACGAGGTGATCTTGAGCCCTTCTGATGGAGAACTGAGATGTGGAAGGTGGCAGCTGTGTGACCCTGGGCGAATTGCTTGGTCACTCAGAGCTTCATTGTCTTCCTCCGTACAATGGGAACGTTCTTGTAACCTAACTATCCAGGTCTTATCAATCTGTGGGTTCACACGTTGCCACATTGACTCTAGTAGCCAGATCTTGACAGCGCCAAGCCTTCAGGCACCAGGACTTCAGCCCCCGCAGGGCTCTTCCCCAGTTTGCAGGAGTCCTCAGATCGGGAGTGTCCCCCGTGTCCTCGTGAAGAAGCTTGTGCATGAGTTTTGTCCTTATCTCTGGGTTTCACCACTGTTTCTGCAGTGAAAACTCAAGCTTCTTACCAAGGATGTTGCTTCCCAGCATCCCACGGCCACCTTCCCCATCTGCGGGGCAAGTGTGCCCTCTTCCCACCTCGTCACCCTCTTCCCACTTCACCCCGTCTTGTCACCTGACCCCCCCAAACAATGCTTCTGCACCCACATTTCATCCAGTTCTCACGAGAGCAGCTCATGTAGTGGCTGGGTCTGCCACTCGCTACTACAGGGTCCCCATCCGTCTAAGGGTGCGATGGGGGTTGGACACCAGGCCATTCCTCCACTGTCCTTATCTCCCTTGGGTTCTGTCCACGCCGAGCCCTCCCTGCCCCCGCCCAAATGACAAAGTCTCTGGAAGCAGGGCAGTGCTTCAGAGTGTGGGCTGTGGGGCCCACTGCCTGTGTTCAGTCCCACCTCCACCGACACTAGCTCTGTGACCTTGGGCAGGCCATGTAACTTCTCTGTGCCCCAGTTTCCTCATCTATAAAAAGAGAGAGTGGTAATACCTGCCCCAGGGTTGGATTTCATCTTGAATGGGTGAGTAGAGCCTGGCATGTGGCGAGGGGTCAGTAAATGTGTGTCATTAACATATATATCAACTCACACAAAAAGACACATTCTGGAAAGAGTTTCTCTCCACCCAACATGAGTCCCAGGATCCAGCTATGAACATTTGTTCAATAATGTGTCCTACTCTCTAGAGATCTCTGGACAATATTACCATCTCTTGTCAGCGACACATAGCTAGCTGGGAGCAGGATTCTTCTTGGAACTGGGCTGGGAGGAGGAAAGTACAGGGACCACATCACAGGCTGGATTTCCTGGGGAGCAGATTCTGGTACAGAGATGAGCAAGCAGGATGTTTATAAGGGACGCTCTTGGGAAGGAAGAAGGGATGGGCAGAGGGAGAAGCTGAGCTGTGTTACAGTCCTGAGAACAGCCAAGCCACAGAGCACTCTGGATCCAGAGGGTGCTTTAGAATTGTCCTGAGTGATGACCATGGGCTTCCTTCCCCAGCATTGAACAGTCACTGGGTTCAGACCACCCCGGGAAGGGGGCGTGACTAAAGGCCAGGCCAGCCCTCTTCAGCCGAGGGCAATTTCCAGAAAGAACTGCAAGCTGAATGCTGTCTTCCACCAACACTTTCAGTGGCCCAGGGAACAAATCCTTCATTCTTTTAAAAAAATTTTTTTATATTGGAGTATAGTTGATTTACAATGTTGTGTTAATTTCAAGTGTACAGCAAAGTGATTCAGTTATATATATATATATATATATATGTATATATGTGTGTATATATATTCTTTTTAAGATTCTTTTCCATTGTAGCTTATTGCAAGACATTGAATATAGTTTCCTGTGCTATACAGTAGGTCCTTGTTGTTTATCTATTTTATGTACAGTAGTGTGTGTCTGTTAATACCAAACTCCAAATTTATCCCTCCCCCCCTTTCCCCTTTGGTAACCATAAGTTTGTTTTCTATGTCTGTGAGTCTGTTTCAGTTTTGTAAATAAGTCCTTCATTCTTGAAGGGGGGCCTGCGTGACTCCACTTTGATCCATGACAAACCAGGACAGGGTTTTACAGGGGGCCATACTCAGGGACCTCTCACTAACCATCCTTGTAGGCACATGAGCAGACTAGAGCCAAATTCCTCAGCAGGGCAATGCTTACCTCTACAAATTGGCTTCAGCCTTTCCATATTCTGCCATACATTTCCTCCTTCCCCACACACCTGCTTCTTCACCCACAAAGAGCTTTCCATAGATCATACCATATCCTTCCCTACTTCTGTGCCATTGCACATGCTGTTCCCTCTTCCTGCAATGCCCTTCCACCCCTTCTCCTCATTACTTGGGAAACTTATCCGCATTCTTCCAGCTGCAGCTTAAATAGCACCTCTTCTAATGTTCCATCACATTTTGAACATACCCTGAATATTCATGCATTCTGTCATTCAACAGATATTGATCCTAAATGGAGACTGTGCCAGGCTCTGAGCTACCACGCCCCGTACCATTTGCACGCGTATCAGCTTCCCCTGCTAGTAAGGCTAGGACTGTGCTTGATTCATGTAAATGTTCTGAGCATCTCGTCTAATGCCTAGCACAGAGCAGGTGCTCGTTAAAGGCTTGCTTCATAAATGAATGAGATGCAGTGAATGGGGAGTCAGGGCAGGTGAACTCCCAGTCTCCTTCCAGCTGGAATCATGTGTGGATTTTCAATTCTCAGTCTGACGGGGGACACAGGGATTATGCTGCCTTTGGCTGACATCAATGAGCATCTACTAGGTTCTGGGCACCGTGGGAAGCCCCAGAGTGGCAATGTCCCTGCTCTCAGAGGGTTTACTTCTGATGGGACATAGACACATTCATTCCCAGAGTACCACCTGAGCACGAGATGGGGTGTGCTCAGTGCCTAGAGAGAGGGGCAGAGACAATGCCTGTGGTCTGGGGGAAGGATGAGCGGCCTTGGGGAAGGCGCCATGGACGAGGGGTCAGTAAGCTGAGACTTGAAGCAGGGGCAGGATATGGAGAAGGAGGCAGCAAGTCCCAGGATCAGTTGTGGGGAAGTAAGTTTTCCGCTTTGGAATGTATTTATAATAATTAGATACATTTTTTTTCCCTCCACATAAAACTGAATTTTGCCTTTAGTATCATCTGGCAACATTACCTAAAATATGTTTCCATGGGATGTGGGTTTGGGGAAGTGTTAATAGATGATCTTCAAAGAATAAAATGGCAATTCAAAACAAAGTTGAACAAGGCTCTCCACTGCAGGCGTTATCAGAGCCTTTAATGTGCTGATGGGGAGACAGAGCAAGGAACATTCCTCAGGCTTGTGGGACTTCAGAATCATTTCTTTCGAGCCTAGCATTTCTGAAAACGTGTTCTGGGGATCCATCTGGCCTCCGTCTCTCCCCCTGTCAGTCAGGATGTGTGCTTGGGGCAGGAGGAAGGTCATCAAGGTCATTTTCAGGGGACAAAGGAGCCAGCTCCAGGTCTTACATTCCCAGGCTAATACTGTAAGGAAGGGGAAGGGACCCAGCATTGGCTGAGCTCCTACTTTGTGCCTGACGCTGCATCTCTGGTTGATGGTGTAGCAATTTTCTACCCATCACCCCACCAGTCAGGTATTCTTATCTCTGCTCCACAGGAGAATGAGACTCAGGGAGGCCAGAGGACTTGCCCAAGGTCCCACAAGAAGGAAGCCGCAGGGTTGGGGCTTGGTCCTAGGCCCATCTGATTCCAGCATCCACGCTTTCCCTGGAGTTTGCTCCCACACTGTAACTCAAGATTTCTTCTGATGAAAGCTCCCCAGATCTAAGAACCAGCTCCCCGCTGAGCTGTGTGGCCCCGGACTCCCAATATCTTCCTTTCCCCACTGTGGGAGCTCGGCTTCTAAGGGTCTCCTTTACTTTAGCTTTTAGAGAAAGATCCCCCTCCCCCATGGGCTAAGAGTGACTCTGCAGGACAAAGGGCTTCGAAACCAGACACTGCCCCCCCATACTGCCCTTGGCTTCCTTCTGTCCCTCCTGACCCCTCACCCCACACTCCAGGGAGGAGACATGCCTTCATAATGGAGGGCCTCGTTCCAGCCTCGCCGTATTACACACCCAGGATGGAGTGGTCCTATTTCAGGGGAAGGAGAGCAGACACACTAAATTACCAGGTGGATTAAAGCTCCGTTTGGCTGGAAACCGAGTTGTTTTTGCAAAAGTCCTTCCTTGATTCCTGCATTGTCAGAGGTTGTTTTAAAATTTTATGTTTTCCGGTCTTTTAGCATTCTGCCCGGTTTGCTCTCACACTTTACTGGACAATTTTTTCAAATATTACACCTCAGTCCTGCCAGACTTTGGAGGTGGGGTAGTTCAGACCTTCCAGGCTCTAATGGATGTGGAGTTGAGGGAAAGGGCTGGTGTTAGGGAGACTTGGGAGCTGCACACCCCATCCCCATGGGAAGCCTGACTGCCGCATGTAGGGGGAGCTTGGCTCTCTCTGCTCTGTGCTCCATCTCCGTGGCAGCCTCTCGGAGAGGCTGTCTTGCCCAGTGGTTAGGGCCATGGCTCCACAACACTGCAGGCCACTTGCTTGCAGTGAGCCCCTGGGCAGGGCATTTCACCTCTCTGTATCCTCTAATGAAGGAAACGCGTATACTTGCTTCATAGGGTGACTATGAGACCTGAGTTATCACATGCAAAGCACCTGGAACACACCTGGCACATAGTAAGGCCTCAGCAAATGTCAGCTGACATAACCCTAAAAGCTTTCATTTACTGAGCCCTTGCTGTGTAGTTTATGCATATCAACTTGTTTCATTCCTATAAAGAATGCTGTTTGATGTTGACTCCATTTGGCAAATGAAGAAACTGTGCCTCAGAGAGGTTGAGTAACTTCCCCCACATCACACAGCTGGTCAGAGGGGACCAAGAATTGAACCCAGGTCTGTTGGATTCCAATATCCAAGCACCTTGCACTTCCTACCTTGTGTGAAAGTATTTAGTAAATGCTTTCTGCTCCCTATGAGAACTGCGGTTTCTAGAGCAGAATCCTCTTCCAGCTCACCTTTTTAACCCTACAGCACCTCGGCACCTCGCGTGGATCATTGTTCTGTAGGTATTTGTGGAATAAGTAAACGGTCTCAGGGAGAAAGGAAGCTCACATTCATTGAGTCCCTACTGTGTGCAGATGCTTTGTCAGGCATCTCTTTAGAGTCTCACATGGCAGGTGTTATCTTTGTTTTACAGCCGAGAAAGCGCCAGAGGACTCTCTTAGCTCCAAAATTAAGAAAGGAGATTAGATGTTCGATGACCTTTTAATGGCCTTTGCAAAGATACACTTAGAAGGAAATGGAATTTTAATATGAAAGGAATGGCAGAAAGGCAAAGATAATGCACTCAACCATCACTCTCTAGTAGAAGGCAGTGCCATGGTAAGCAGAGAGACTTGAGAAGCAAACAAAACTTTCCCTAACCTTGGCTCTATCACTTTTTAGCTGGGCAACATCAGACTAGCTCTCTGAAATCTCTGAGCCTCACTTTTCTGTAAACTGAAGACAATCAGCCTACAAATATTTATTGAATGTCCACCATGCGCCAACCCCAGTCTAGGCGCTGCAGGTCGAGTAGCGAACCAGCTGACAGAGTCCTCTGGTTTGGAAATGAGTTAGAAATGATGACAAGTTTTGGATTCATGCCCTATCATAATGGTGGGGTTAGAGCCGAGAACATTCACCATTGGATTGGACGTAGAGTATAACGAAGAGAGAACAATTTAAGATGGGCTTGGGCTTGGGCAGTTGAGGGGAGACTGCTGCTCTTTATTAAGATGGGGGAGACTTGGGGTGAAGGGAAGGGGTAGGAATCAATGGTTCTGACTTGAGGATATTAAATTTTAGATGCTTGAGGATATTAAATTTAAATTATCAACTGGAGATGCTGGGAGGGCAGCAGATTGGGAGAGAGGTACCAGGGATGTGTATAGGTATGGCAGTTTAAGCCATGGGGACAGTTGAGACCCTCTAGAGAGTGAGATAGAGGAGAGGGCTGGACGGGAGGTCTGGGAGGGCAGAGGAGCAGCAAACAGGACTGAGCAGGTGAGCAGGTGTAGTCAGGGAGCTGAGAGGAAAGCAAGGAGAGTAAAGTGTACGCATATCTGCAGAAGAAATCATCCCAAGCAGGGGAGTCAACTGTATAAAAGCTGGTGGAAGATCAAGTAAGAGGGGGACAGAGGCCTTGCTGTTGGTTTGGCCGAGGTGAGTCACAGATGACTCTGATAAGAGTCTTAAGGGGATGGTGGGATGTAAGCCTGATTGGAGAGGGATGAAGTTAAGATGGGAGTTGATAAAGTGGGCATAACACATACGGGCAGATCTTCCAGGTAATTCTACTGTGAAATATAATAGCTGGAAGGGTCTCTGAAGTTAACAGTGTTTATAAAGGTAGGTGTCATTATGACCCATGTATGCCATTGAGAGGAAGAAATGGATTTGTATTTCAGTAAAACAATGAATACACAGTGCGTCAGACATAGAGCTTGATAAATAGGGGCTATTACTATTATCATTTAACACATATTGAGTGAGAACCTATAGTGCTCCAGGGGCTATTTTTTAAAGTAGATGTATTTATTTAAAATAATGCTAATATAGTCCTGGGGCACACTGATTCCAAGAGGGTGTTTGCAGCAGATTTCATTATAATTACTTAACAGCTAAATAATAAGGCTTGTTTTTTAACTTACAGAGTCACTAAATAATAGAGGGGAAGGAAAAAGTAGTGCTGATCCAATAGAGATTCATGCTCGTATTAATCTTCTCTAAGCATTCGTTTGGTCGGCAACCTTGGGCAAAGCTTGCATCTAAAGGGTTAATCGGGGCCCAAAGTGTTCACCAATATTCGGAAGTCTACACCTTTTGGCTCCTTTGCGTTGTCATGGGATCACATGACTAGTTCTGGTCAAAGAGCTGTGAGTGAAAGTGACGTGTGACATGATTGGGCTGGAACATTTAATTGTCAGAGTAAGACACCTCTCACCTGGGTGGTGGCCATGGAAGCACGCATCCGGATGGGACTTTCATTAGCCTGGGCTGCAATCAGCAGAGTCCCTTGAAGACCCACGTACCATAAACAAGACATAACCCATTTTTCTATTAAACCACCGCATCTTTGGGGATACTCGTTTCTGCAGCATATCCTTGCCTCTCCTGACTGAATCAGCAGGATAGTTCACTGGTGATCACCAGTGAACTAGACTGAGATATTCCTGTACTAAGATGCTCACTGTCCAGCAGTCAATCCAGCAGCTTCCATAAAAGCACAGTGGGGGTTATGTGTGTTCCTACGGGGAGATGTAGGGTGCTATGGGAATGGATGGCAGAGGGACATAACCCATGCCAGGAACGCAGGAAGGCTTCCCCAAGGAAGGGATGTTCAAGCTGAGATTTGAGGGGTCAGCGGCTGTTAGCCAGGTGAGGGAGAAGCTGGGGTGAGAGGGCATCCTGGGCAGAAAGAATTGATGCGCTTGAAAGTCTAGAGGCAAGAGTAAGTCCAGCCCAATTCAGAGATGAAAGGAACAGTGTGTCTGGAATGTGTAGGGAGTGAAGGAAAGAGTGACTCAAGATGAGTGACTCAAGGGCAGACATAGTCAGGGCTTAGGTGGTCGAGGGCTTTGTCATTTTTAAATGCATTTTGTACTTTATCCTAGTTTTAGACCTGGGTTTAGCACCTTCCTAACTCCCAGCCACTGCCCTCTTCCTAAGTTGAGTCAAGGAGGTATCTGGAGCTGAAGTGTTTAACAGGAGCCACTTCCAAAGCCAGCCCACCAAAAGCCTCCTGGTCTCTGGAATAGGAGGGGGAAGGAGCCTTGAGTCCTTATGGCAACTGAGGGGATGCTGACAAGTCACCTTGATGGAGCTCTTTGGAGCTTACCCTCATGTTCTTAGTGGATTGCTACTAAACCCTGGTGGCAGGAAGTCAGACATCACCAAGCCCATTCTAAGCCCGGCAGCCTAGAGCATTCCAAAGATTTAAAATTCACCTTCTTCCTCTCTTGGATCCTGAGGGAACTTTGCACAAAATCAACAGACAAATGGGAAGTCAAGCTTGACTTTCTACAAAGCAAAGCAGTTCCCCATTCCCAGTGCCAAGTGCTGGTCCAAGTTGATCTGAAGAATGTGAAGGTGGCCTCATACACGAGACTTGAGTGAGGTTCCCTCCAACTTTCCCCCGCAATTACCCTGAATCTCTATCTAGATCATCCCCGACTGTCTGCCTCCAGAAAATTGATGGCTGGATAGTCTCTCCATCCTGAGAAGAAAGGCCATTTGGAAACATAAAGAGAATGAGCAAGTTTACCCCTAAAATATTGCTGCACTGAGCTGGTCCAGCCGCCCAGCTCTTGGCTGGGATAGTAACCTGGGCAGGCTGCCACAGAAAGGAAAGACCACAATAAAGAGATGTTTGGGGGTTGAGTACCTTCTTGAACCTTGGCACTCTCATGATTCCATGAAGCAGGCAGTAAGATTAAATGGGAAACAGGTCCCCTGCCTGTGAACATGTGTGAAATATTGGACAAGAGGGCAAGCCTTTAACATGCTGGGACCCAACCTGCCCATTAGTGAAACATGGCCTAGAATTTCAGATTCTTCCTGACAGTCACATGAATAACTCCTCCTCCTGTGGGTGGAGCTAGCAAAGTGTGGCCAGAGACCATACATGCGTCTTCAATACCATCCTTGCAAGCCTAGGCTGATGTCCTGAACTCACATAATTGGACCGAAGGCCACACAGAGGGTGTGACATTCCCCTTTCTGAGCTGGCACAGACATACTCAAGACCCTGCCCTCTCTCTTCTCCTGACCCCTCTTTTGCATCTCTCCTTATTGTCATTAACTTCCATGTCCAAGTTCAAAAAGATGGTGGGAAGCTGGGCCCTGGGTTGGGAGGGCTGGTTAAATAACTGCTCCACTTACATGTTTTGCTCCCACCTCAAGGCCTGGATGAGAGAGCTGTGAAACAGAGCAGCGCATTTCAAGCCCACATGATCCTAAATGTGTTTCTTATTTTTAAATTGGGCTTATTTATACATTCAACAGTTACTTTTTATAAATGCAAATGGAATAGCAATGAAAAGCCTCCTCTCTTTTTGTATCACACATGGACTCCTCAAAGTTTTGTACACCCCGGGGTTCTCCCATCCCAACTGCATCACTCTGGCAGAGTCTCTCCGGGAACTTCATGTACTCGGCACTGATAGGTGGTTCTTAGGTGTTAGGGATCTAATGTTACCCAAGGCAGACTGAATCCTGGACTCCAAGGTTCTTACATTCTAGTGTGTCATGGACCCCGCCAGTAATGCAGACTCAGCCACTCAATGTCATTAAAATCAAAGTCTTTCCACCTTGATGCTGTGGAAGGTACTTGAGGAAACACAAAAGGAACATAGTTATTATTATTCAACAGGTTTGAACTCTGTACCGGAAGTAGAGTGTCAGATGAAGTTGAGGCCTTGGAATGAGTCAGACCCAAGTTTGAATGTTGAGCTCATCACAAATGAGCTGGGTGTAGGTTGGCAAACCTCACCTCCTTGAACTCCAGTTTTCGTCTTTAAAGGGGGATATGAAAATACTAGCTCTGTAAGGTTATTGCTAAGATGAAATAAGAGAGTGTAAGTATAGTGGCTTGAATTCAATAAACATTAGTTTCATTTGCCTTCCCGTGCTTCCCACAGCACTGTGCTGGGAAATGCTTAAGAATAATTACCTTCAAGGGCCTCCCAGTCTGGACTGTAAGCTTTAGGAGAACAGGTATGAGGTCTTTTTAGTTCTTTGTTGTGTCCTCAGTGCTCAGCCCCATACCTGGCCCACAGTCAACACTCAATACATATTTGTTACTTACTGACTCAAGGAACATGGATTTAAAGAACATCAAGCCAAGGTAGAAAACGACCAATCTTTTGGGAGAGGTGCTCAGGGCAGCAAGGGGCAGAGACTGCGTTAGTGTTGTAATTCCCATGATGATCAGGATATAATAAGAGGGAAGAGCATTACAGGGAACAGCATGCTGCGTGATATTGACAGAGCATCAAGTGCAAGGTGGCAGAAGAGGGATTGTGGAAGATGAGGCTGGAGCAGTAGGTCGTGGCTGGGACATGGAGGCCTTTGAACTTGACTCTTTGGGAACCATTTAAAGGCTTTATTCAGGAGTGTGACACTGTTAGACTTGCATTTTGGAAAGATCACCTGGGATGGATGGGAGGGATGCAAATGTAGAGACAAGGGGGTCCAGTTAGAAACTGTTGCAATGGGCTGGGGAGGAGATGGCCATGACTTAAGGTCATGGCAGTGGGAATGGGGGGGAGAGGAGGGTCCAGGAGAAGCGGAGGCTGCACAGTGGCCACTGGGTATCCAGTGCAAGTCCTTGGGGATGGAGGGTAAAGCCTTTTGATCTGTGTCTCCACCAAGTATGAAGCGGGGGCGGAGGTGGGTCCCTTGTATTCCCCACTGAGGGCTGGGGCACTCTCCTGGTGGAAGGTCCTTCTCAGAGCTCTCTGTTAAGGGGAGAGGAATCACTCTGCCCCCTCTTTACTCACCAAGGCTGTCAATCTGGTAAACAAAAGTTTTGTCAAACTGCCTTACTGAGAAGTAGTTTAAATTAACCTTGACTGTGGATTAATAAATAATAAGGCCTGAATGGCTTATAAGAAAATCAATTACACGATAAATTTTAAAGCAGCACGTGCTCAGCTCCAAGCTAGCGGAGCCGCGGCATTCTTGAACCATTCCAAATGTGCCCAAACGCAATTCCAGGCAATTCTGTCACTCAGGGGATTAGACAGGATGCATTCAGTGCTGCAGTTTGCTGTGCCTTCTGGGATGGCTAAGGAACATTCCGTGGGTGAGGACGATTTGTGGAAAACAAGATAATTTACTCTCATTCTCTACCTGGAATGTATGGCACGTGATCCGGGCACGCTTCCACTTTGCATGATACCCAGGCTTTGTGGGGCTGGGAGGGACCCAGCGTTGTGTGACCCAGTAGTTCTCAACCCTTCTAGACTAATACTTTGTGATGTGCCCTTTATTATCCTGAACTGGAATTCATAAATTAGATAACCCACCTAGACATCTCATTTAAAAAATCTATATAACGCCCGTGCGGCAAAGTAAATGAAAAATAAAAAGCAAAGCCATTTATAATAAAATAATATGTACGTTGCTATGTGAATGAGAGGCAATGACTAGATGGGGAGACATAATAGGCGTCAGATGATGGAAACTGATGGAAACTGGAATGAATGTGTGGAACTGGCCACTCACATATAGGAACAGTGTGGCCTTCAGAGGTGTGATTTTCTGAAACAGTGGAGGTCAGAACAAAACAAGGTACAGTCCCTCCTTCATTTGCATGGTAGTTGCATTCCTGAAAAATTCAGTGTATAGTAAAATCATGCAAAACTTCTTTGTGTCTGTATGTGAAATAGAACTAGGGTCGGGACCCAGATAATTACAGCAGGGAATTTGCACTTATATGTCAAGTGGGACATCCCAAAATCGAGTCAGGTATGGTCCAGTTTACTGGGCAGGGCCTTCCCGTATGCTGTAGGGCCGCCTGGCATCCAAATGCCAGCAGTGCCCCCTCCATCTTCCACGACAGCCAGAAGCACCTCTGGAAATGTCCAAACTGCCTCCATTGAGACCCACAGTTCTTATCCAACACCTTCATGGTTTGGATGGAGATACAGAAGGCTGGAGAAGGGCAGGGACTTGCATAAGCTCACACAGAGAGTTCCAGGCGGAGGGAGGCTGGAACCCAGCCCTCCTGTCTGCCAGGCCAGGGCCTTCCCATCGGCCTGACTTGACTGCAGAGTGGGGTGTAGAGTGGGCCCTCCTCCAATGCCTTTGCAACCTGACCTGTGGCGAGATCCTTTTGCCCAGTGGATGTCTGTCCTTTAACCTGTCTGGTGTGAATTCCAAGCTTCTGTACTGTGTGCCTGCTCTTCAAGTGAGATTCATCTGCATTTTAAGATATTACTATACTTTTTTCTTCTTTTTTCCCTGTTATCTTATTCTAAGCAAAGGTGGGTAAAGAACTATATTTAACAACATGTGCTTTATGATTTAAGGAACATTGAAAGCACTCTTTTTGCATCAGAGTTTCTTCCCACCAGCTGCCAAGGATGTCTAAAATCCCCCATACCTTTGAGTAAAGGCACTTAAAATCCTATAAAATGCAAACATTTCTTATTTGCTCATGTGCATTCTTCAGTAAACTCTCAGGTCCTCAGTTCCTTTATCTTTACAATGGAGATAATCATATCTATTTCCTAGGGTTGTTACGAGGATAAAACATGATTAATGCATACAATTAAAACACTTGCCATGCAGTAGGTGGTAAAACCTTGTTTGCCTTCCCACTTCTTCATGAGGAGTTCTGGTAGATACAAGGCACACAAACTGCTACCCTCTCAGGTTAATCTCAGGGCAGACATCACTAATCAATCTCAGCACTTCTATGCCTGGACACCACTGTGGTTTCAGATCCCTTCTTGAATTAGAATTCCAAGACTAATCTAAGTCAGCACAGAAATTGATAGATTTTGTTTATCTTTGCCTTAGCTAGTTGCTGGACATTAACTCCCTTCTTGTGAGTGAGAGATGAGAGAGTTCCTCCACTACCAGAGCCTGGAAGGATGGAGAAAGTTCTACAGAGAGGCAAAAGATAGCAGGGGAAGGAAAAAGGGAACGTGCCTGGGCATGTCCACTGGAGGAGGGCACTGAGCACTTGACAGAGACCTGGGAGGCACACCACCTGGACCTTGCCTTCAGAAGTTAGCTACATGTGTGACACCTAGGATGTGTTGTCACACCTGGATGCTCAGGAAAGATTGTTCTCTTCCTTGCTTGCCCACTTCCTTCACTGTTTCCTCGGGCCTCTTTGTCCTAAGGCTCCTTGCTGCCATGTTGCCTACGTGGTTCAACCCAGATTTAATGCAATGATCATGAATAACAATCACTAATATTTATCAAGCACTTATCATGTACTAGAAATTCTTCTAAGTGCTTTCTGTGGATTCTGTCATTTTGTCCTCACGATAGTCTTGGGAGATGGGTGCTATCATTGTCCCTCATTTTACAGATCAGGGATGTAAGGCCCAGGGAAGTTAAGTTATCGCTCAGGGACACAGCTAGCCCATGGTGAACCCAGGATTCAAATCCAGGGTTCTGCTGTTGAGGATGGCAGTGTCATGCCACCTTCCAGCCCCACCATGGGTCTGACTTTGTGCTGGGATACGGGATGAAGGGCACAGTGCTGACTTCAAGGGGCTCTCAGTATGGGATCAGAAGCTCATGAACCAGCTTTAGGGCCTTCCAGAGTTGACTGGTCAGAAGAGGAGGAATTACAGTCCTGTGGTTAAGCAGGTGGGGTGTTGGAGAGATTGAGATCCAGGTGCTGATGTAACTGTGGCTGAATTTGCACCCTGATGAGGCTGGGGGCAGTCCAGTGATGTAAGAGTTGAAGGCACTAAGAATCCCCAATTCTTTGGTTTAAAAGTCAAAGACTGTGTGCCCTTTGATCTCAAGGTGGAAAAAGAAACTCTAGCCAACACATCAATGTTTGTTGCAGAAAGAAAGTGGAATACAAGGAAAGAATACCCAACAGCTGCACCTTCAGAGAGGTTCCTGGAAGTTTTCACTTAACACCTGTGCTTACATCTATTAACTAGAATTAAGTCAGAAGACCACTCCTAACCACAAGGGAAGCTGGGGAAGGTAGATCATATTCTGGGCAGCTAAATTCTATTGTTATGAAAGAAGATGAACACGAATATTAGGGGGTCTCTAGCTGTCTCTGCTATAAGCTCTAATTTCCCTTCACACTCTGACATTCTGGGATTTCATGTGGAAGACAAAGAAGATCAAGATGGGCAGGCTGGCATCTGTTGTTGATGTATTATGATACATCATAAATAAGTCTTGTATTCACATGGAATCACAGTGAATCTGGAGGAAGGCAGGAGGCTTTCATCTCGAGTCTGGATGACTTTGATTGGTCACTATTTACATAATGACCTTCCATTGTTCTTCTCCATCCTAGATAATTGATCTGGGATATTTGTATTAAATAACTGAACTTACAGACCTTGGTGCCAGTTTCAACCCCCTATAAATAGGGTGACCAAGCACCATGGGTTGCTCGGGACAGTCCTGGTTTATGCCTGTGGTCCTGGTGTAATTATCAAGAATGCCCCCTCCTCCCTTCAAAAGTGGTCCAGTTTGGATGATGAGTTTTATAGTCATCCTACCTATAGACAGTGTTGCATATAGGTAGGGAAGAGGAAGAGTGGCTCATGTTTGAACCTCAGGAACACCAAACCTAAAATTCAGATTTTCTTAGAGTTTGGTTCAGTGTGGGAGGAGGGCATGGAGTCAGGATAAAAGCTATTTGGGATATCAGTCTCCTTGGGGTGAAGAACCTCATGGGTAGTAACATCCATTTGTTCTTTTCTTTTCCTTCCTTCCTTTCTTCCTTTTCTTTCTTTCTTTCTTTTTTTCTTTCTTTCTTTCGTTCTTTCTTTCTTTCTTTCTTCTTTCTTTCTTTCCTCCTTCCTTCCTTCCTCCTTTCCTTTCCCCTCTCTTCTATCTTCTTTCCTCCCTCCTTCCTTCCTCCTTTCCTTTCCCCTCTCTTCTTTCTTCTTTCCTCCCTCCTTTCTCTTTCTTTCTTTCTTCCTTCCTTCCTTCCCTTCTTCCTTCCTTCCTTTTTCTTTCTTTCTTTCTTTCTTTCTTTCTTTCTTTCTTTCTTTCTTTCTTTCTTTCTTTCTTTCCTTCCTTCCTTCCTTCCTCCCTCTCTCCTTCCTTCCTTTCTTTCTTTCTTTCTTTCTTTTCTTCCTTTCTTTCTTTTTTTCAAGGTTCTATCTACCCACCTCAAAGATTACTTCCTCAGTGTGGGCTTCCATGACTATCTGATCTAAAGTCACCTTCCGCACTTCCATTCCTTCTGGTCCTCTTACCTGATTTGTTTTCTCCATAGTGTTTTTCAATATTTGAATCATTAGCTTGCATGTTTATTTTATGTTTCTCTACACCCCTTCTGCTGCTATGAATCTAAGCTTCAAATGATCACAAGACTTGTTATCCTGTTCACTTTTGTATCCCAAGTGCTTAGAACACGTTATCTATTATTAATGGATGGATGGATGGTTGGATGAACGTAGATAGTTGAGATAACTTTGTGGAAGATGGAGGAATTGATAGAGACCTAGAAGCAACTGAAATTTAAAACTTATAAAATGTGGGGGTGTGGCCAAGATGGTGGAGTAGGAACTTACCTCCTCACACGGACACACCAAAATTACAACTATTTACAGAGCAACTATGGGTAAGAATGGCCTGAAGACCAGTGGGAAAGATTTTCCACAACTAAAAACATAAAGAAGGAACCACAACGAGACAGGTGGGTGGATGGAGACATGATATTGTCAAGACCCACACCCCCAGGTGGGCGACCCACAAAGAGGAAGATAATTACATTGCAGAGGTTCTCCCCAAAGAGTGAGGAGTCTGGTCCCCTCATCAGACTCCCCAGCCCGGGGGTCCTGCACCAGGAAGACGAGACCACAGAATGCCTGGCTTTGAAGGCCAGAAGGGCTTGCGTATGGGAGAACCATAGGGTTGTAGGAAACAGAGACTCTGCTCTTAAAGGGTGCACTCAAAACCTCATACATTCTAAGACCCAGCACAGAGGCAGTAATTTGAAAGGAGCCTGGGTCATATCCACTTACTGATCTTGGAGAGACTCCTAGAGAAGCAGGAGGCAATTGGGGCTCCCCCTGTGGACACAGATGCTGGCAGCAGCCTTTTTGGGGAGCTGGTTCTACCACAAGGACACTGGTATTAGCAAGTCCTCCCTCTAGCCTATTGGCACTGGGGGCTTTCCTGCCCACCAGCAGGCCAGCACCAATCCTGGGCCCCCACCAACCCTGCAGCCAACTGTGCCAGGATGTGGCCCTGCCCATCAGAGGGCCAGCAGCCACTGCACAAGGCAAGGCCTGGCAGCCAACAAAGTGGAGGGCCAGCCCTGTCTAACAGTGCACCCACAGTAGTTAGCCCTACTACAATAGAAGGATACACACAGCCCACATAGGGGGCACTCCTAGAACATATAGTTCTGGTGACCATGGGGGACTGTGCTGCTGGGGCCCATAGGATGTCTCCTACATAAGGCCCCTTCTCCAAAATCAGGAAATGTAACTGACCTACCAAATACATAGAAATAAACAGAGGGAATGAGGCAAAATGAGGAGACAGAGGAATATGTTCCAAATGAAGGAACATGACAAAATCTCAGAAAAAGAACTAAATAAAGTATAGACAAGCAACCTACTTGATAAAAAGTTCAAGATAATGGTCAAAAAGATGCTCAATGAACTCAGGACAAGAAAGGATGAACACAGTGAGAATTTTAATATGAAGTTAGAAAATAAAGAGGAACCAAACAGAGCTGAAGAATACAATAATTGAAAATAAACAAAATTCTAGAAGGAATAAACAGTAGGTTAGATGATACAGAGGAATGGATCAGTGAACTAGAAGAGAGAGTAGTGGAAATCACTGTAATTGAACAGAAAAAAGAAAAAATAATTTTAAAAATTGAAGACAGTTTGAGACCTCTAGGACAACATCAAACATACTCATGTTTGCAATATAGGGGCTCCAGAAGGAGAAGAGAGAGAGAAGGGGCAGAAAACATTTTTTGAAGAAGTAATAGCTGAAAACTTCCCTAATTTGGGAAAGGAAACAGACATCCAGTTCCAGAAAGCACAGAGTCCCAAATAAGATAAACTCAAAGAAGTCTGCATCAAGACACATTATAATTAAAATGTGAAATTCCAGGACGAGATGGCCTCACAGGGGTATTCAAAAACACTTAAAGAAGAGTTAATGCCTATCCTTCTCAAACTATTCCAGAAAATTGAAGAGAGGGAACACTTCCAAACTCATTCTATGAGGTCTGCATACTCAAATACCAAAACCTGGTAGACACTACAATAGTAGATAATTACAGGTCAATATTCCTAAAAAACATAGATGCAAATATCCTCAACAAAATATTAGCAAACCAAATCCAACAATACATTAAAAGGATCCTGCACCATGATAAAGTGGGATTTATTCCAGGGACACAAGGATGGTTCAGTATCTGCAAATGTGATACGCCACATTAACAAATTGAAGAATAAATATCATATAATCATCTCAATAGATGCAAAAAAAGCTTTTGACAAAATTCAGCATCCATTTATGATAAAAACTCTCAACACAGTGGGTATAACAGTGACATACCTCAACACAATAAAGGCCATATATGACAAACCTACAGACAACATCATCCTCAATGGTGAAAAGATAACAGCATTTTCTCTATGATCAGGAACAAGACAAAGATGCCCACTCTTTCCACTTTTATTCAAAATAGTATTGGAAGTTCTATCTGCAGCAATCAGACAAGAAAAATAAATAAAAGGAATCCAAATTGTAAGGAAGAAGTAAAACAGTCACCATTTGCAGATGACAAGATACTATATATAGAAAACCCTAAAGACTCCACCAAAAAATTATTAGAACTAATAAATGAATTCAGCAAAGTTGAAGGTTGCAAAATTAATATACAGAAATATGTTGCATTTCTATACACTATGCTCATGGGTTGGAAGAATTAAGATTGTTAAAAGGACCATATACCCAAGGCAGTCTATAGATTCAATGCAATCCCTATCAAAATACCAATGGCATTTTTCACAGAAATAGAACAAATAATTTAAAAATTTGTATGGAAACACAATTGACCCTGAATATCCAAAACAATCTCAGGAAAGAAGAACAAAGCTGGAGGTATCATGCTCCCTGACTTCAAACTATACCACAAAGGTACAATAAACAAAACAGCATGGTACTGTCACAAAAACAGACACATAGATCAACGGAACAGAATAGAGAGAGGAGAAATAAACCCACACTTACATGGTCAATTAACTTACCACAAAGAATGCAAAAATATACAATGGGGAAAACAGTCTCTTTGATAAAAGGTGCTGGGAAAACTGGGCAGCTACATGCAAAAGAATCAAACTGAACTACTTTCTCACACCACATACAAAAATAAACACAAAATGGATTAAAGACTTAAAGATAAGATCTGAAATCATAAAACTTCTAGAAGAAAACATAGGCAGTCTGCTCTTTGCCATTGGTCTCAGCAATATTGTTTTAGGTATGTCTCCTCAGGCAAGGGAAACAAAAGCAAAAATAAACAAACTGGACCACATCAAACTAAAAAGACTTTGCATAGTGAAAGAAACTGTCAAAAAGATATATCTGATAAAATGATATATCTGATTAACCCCATCTGATAAAGGGTTAATATCCAAAATATACAAAGAACTCATGCAAGTCAACACTGAAAAAACAAACAACCCAATTTAAAAATGGACAGAGGACCTGAACAGACATTTTTCCAAAGAAGACATACAGATGGCCAACAGACACATGAATAGATGCTCAATATCACTAATCATCAGAGAAATGCAAATCAAAACTACAATGAGATACCACCTCACTCCTGTCAGATGGCTATCATCAAAAAGACAACAAATCACAAGGGTCGATGAGGATGTAGAGAAAAGGGAAACTTCGTGCACCGTTGGTGGGATTGGAAATTGGTGCAGCCACTATGGAAAACAGTTTGAAGATTATCCAAAACATTGAAAAAAGAACTGCCATATAATCCAGCAATTTCATTTCTGGATATTTACCCAGAGAAAACTAAAACACTAATTCGAAAAGATATATGCACTCCAATGTTCATCGCAGCACTATTTACAATAGCCAAGACATGGAAGAAACCTAAGTGGCCATCAACAGACAAATGAGTAAATAAGATGTGAGGTAATATATATATAACGGAATAGTACTCAGCCATACAAATGAAGTTTTGTTATTTGCAACAACATGGTTGTATCTAGAGGGTATTATGCTAAATGAAATAAGTCAGACAGACAGAGGAAGACAGTTCCTATATGGCCTCACTTATATGTGGAGCCTAAAAAACAAAACAAACAAAACAAGACAAAAACAGACTCAGATACAGAGAAAAAATGGATGATTACCAGATGGGAGGGGGGTGGGCAGTGGGGGAAATTGGTGAAGGGGATTAAGAGGTACAGACCTCCAGTTATATAATAAGTCATGGGGATGTAATATACAGCATAAGGAATATAGTCAATAATATTGTAATAACTGTATGGGGACAGATGGTTGCTAGACTTATAGTGGTGATCATTTTATAATGTATGCAAATACCAAATCATTACGTAGTACACCTGGAACTAACATAATATTGTGGTCAACTATATTTCAATTCACACAGTTTTTAAAAATAAACAAAAATTTAAAATTCGAAGTAAAAAAAACCCCAAAACTTGTACAATGTTTCTGAAAACCTTCTCCACAATGGATTGAGATGGGGCTTTGCCTGCTTTCCACAACATGGGAGGATCACATGGGCAATAAAATCCACAAAGACTTTATCAGTCAGAAGGCGCCAGAGCTTCAGGGGAAGATGAATACTGGTGGATGGAACATCTGTCACTCATTTTCTGTTCTGCCAATGCTGTCGTATTAGTTTCCTAAGGCTGCTCTAACAAAGTAACATAAACTGGGTGGTTCAAAACAATAGTCATTTATTCTCTCACAGTTCTGGAAGCTAGAAGTCCAAAATCAATGTATCATCAGGGCCGTGTTTCCTCTGGAGGCTCTGGGGGGAATTTTTCTTGCCTCTTTCTAGCTTCTGGTGCTCGCTGGCAGTCCTTGGTGTTCCTTGGCTTGGAGACATATCACTTCAATCTCTGCCTCTCTTATCCCACGATGTTCTTCCTGGGCATGTCTCTGTGTCCCAATTTTCCTTTTCTTATAAGAACACAAGTCATAGGATTAGAGTCTTCCCTAATCCATGATGACCTCATCTTGAGCTTGGGTTTTCTAATCTTTAAAGTGGTAAAATAAACTTCTACCATTTTCCTCCCTAGTTTGCTGTGAGAATTGATTACCATAATAGGTATAGATGAGCTTTATAAACTCCAAAATCTCCTGCACATATGAGTTGTGATTATTAAGACAGGAGAAAAAAGGGCCAGAGGTTTTTAATTTTTTAAAAAAACAGAGCACATCCAAGAGCAATTTGGTTTGTAAGATCTGAGACTCAGAGAGGTTAAGTTGCTATGTTGAAGGCAGCAGAAAGCTTAGTTGGCACAAGAGAATCATCGTGCTGCCTCCTAGTTCTTCTTGAATGTTTGGTCCTAGCTGTTTGTCCTCTGGAAGTGAGACGGCTGAGCCCTTCTCCTCCCCGCCTCCCTGGGGTAGTGCTGAGGAGGAGAAGGAAGCTTTGCCTTCCCGGCAGCGAGGCTGTCATGAGTTCACGGGAAATCTGTCTGTGGTTTCAGAGTGATGGGGAGCTGGCCTGTCTGGAATGTGAAGGAACACGAGGCTGAGAGCAGGGACCCAAATCTTGCCCAGCTCAGGAGAAGGCAGCCAGGGTCAGGGACTGCGGCCGGTGACGAGGACCAAGTGAGATCTCTCGGGGTCACACGCCCCAAGGTGAAAGAAGACCTTGAGTCACCAAGGCGTGCGTGTATATGTGTGTGTGTGCGTGTGTGTGTGTGTCCACTGTTTTGTCTGGTTTCTCCCTGATGCCTGGGATGCTTCTCCACGTGTCCGTAAGTTTTAGTTTTCAAGACATTTTCACATGCTACATTCTTGGTGAGCCTCAAAATGAGCCCACAAGGAGGTCAGTTTTATTCTCCCCACTTTGCAGGTGGGGAAACTGAGGCCCAGCATAGGAAAGGACTTGGTCAAGGTCACACAGCAGAGCTTGGAGAGTCCAGGCTTTCTTTACCACATGGCAGCTTATGCTACAGTCCCTGTCGCTTTTCTGGGAGTGCCCTTCAAACCAGTCAAGAAGATGCTTCCCTGCTCCATCACGGTCCCCCAGCCTCAGTGACCAGCAGCCTCCTCTCTGGTTGGCTGCTTTCAATTCCAGACCAGTCTCCTGAGTTCTGCAGGCTGCTTTAGCCTCCCCCTTCTCTGAACTAGGCACTACACGTTAGATACAGAATCATTCTCAACTTGTGCTATTCCTGTTATTAAAATAAGAGCTTAAAGTGCTGGAGAGTAGATATTGATTCATGGGATGATGCATTTTTCCAAAGCACCTAGTACAAGGCTAAGAACGTATAGATGCTCCGTAAAGGTCTGGGGATGGGTAGTAATAGCAATAAAAGTGGGTTTTATTGAATGCTTATGATAGTAGGGGAGGAGATGTTAAAAGCAAGAGTCCTAAGGATGGGTGATAATTGACGGAGAGCAAAGAAATGCCCACCACCTGTAAGTAACTCTTCAAGATCTGGGGACTAGCATTCTGGAGTAGCTAGTTGCATCACCCAGGCTATCATATTAAAGCCTTAGACTTGTAGATGCTGTTATTCCCACTTTAGAAGGGAAGAAACTGAGTTTCAGAGAAGCTGAGGAACTTGCCCAAGACCACATGGTTTGAGCAGGGCAGAGCCAAGATTTAAACTCAATCCTGTTGGATTTCAAAGCATTTTCCAGAGGGTTTTCTCAGGCATCAACTTAAGAACATGATTTTACACGTAGTAGGTACTTAATCAATACTTATTAAATGACATTAAATCTCACAACAGTTCTTAGAGAGAAAGGGCAGCTGGTGGGAGCATGTTTATTTGCATTTGTCCTGGGGCCTCTGACACCTGCTGAGCTCTCCACAAGCCCACCTTATGGCAGAGGAAGCCCAGACCCAGGGGAGGGGCTGTAGAGAGTGTAACCGGGGCTTGGACCCAACGCCCATTCACTGTGCCCTGCATTGTGCTGCTGTCAATTCACAGACAGAGACGGGGCTGAGAGGATGGTGCCTGGAGAAGCAAGGCGGGGTGGGGAGGGAGGACTGCATTTCATCTCAGCATTTAGATTTCCCCAGAGTGGATCCCACTGTGTTTCAGGACCAGCATAAAGCACTTAATTGAAACCCGTAATTCCAGCCCTCATTAATAACCAATCTTGGGAAGCGGAGCGCTCCCCATTACTGACGAGTCTGATGCAGACGCAAGTCTTTGGAGGGGTCCAGCAAGTCCCCGGTTCATTTTACAGTTGATTAGAGTGAGTTAAACTTTGCCCTGCTTGTAAGTTGTATATTTAATATGAGAAGTTGGCAATATGTGAAGTTATCAAAATACCACAGGTGCATTGGCAGGCCTCCAGCCGGCATCGTTCATCCTAAGCAGCGTGGTGACCCCGCAGAAATGGGTCTGGGATGCCATCACACAAGATGGATAATTCGATTGAACCTAATCAGTCCCAGGGAAACGAGTGACCTTCATCAACTGACTGCAGATTCTCAAGGATCCTATAGTCAGTGAGCTAGCCGTAGCGCCCCCTGCTGGCAGAATCTATGGTGATCCAAGGGTGTGAAAGGATTTGGGATCCTGACTTCTCTGCTACTGGTGTGCAGTGTGGCCTTTGGCAAAGTATCATCGTTTGGGGGGCCTCAGTTTTGCCATCTGTAAAATGAGATAACTGGGCTCGATGGGGTCCGACTTACTATGATTGTGCATATTGCCCCTGGAATCCACTTTTGTGGGAGTGCTATTCCTTGGACCTTATGGGGAGTGATTTACAATAAGTGGATAGTTCTTTGCTTTTTCTCAATCATTGCTCACCCTCTGAACACCTTTCTTCTTTAACATCTCCCTCCCTAGCTAGCATATTCTCAAACCCCTTGGCACCAAATTATTTGCATTTTCCAAATACATTTATGTCCTGGACATTTTGTTCCTGTTCTTTCATTTATTTTTGGTTACTCTTTTCATCGTTTGTACATTATCTCTACCTGGAAGACTCCTATTCATTCTTCAATACCCATCTCAAATGTCCTATCTGATTGTATTAGTTTGCCTGGGACCGTGAAAAGATCCTGATGTGCAGAGTCATTAGACCCAGATTTGAATCCTGACTCTGACACTTAGGACTTTGGGATAGTTATCAAAACTTTTAGAGCCGCCAATTCATTAAATGAAAAAAATAAGCGTCCACCTATTTGGAAGACTCGACACATAATAGGGGCTCAAAAATTCTCTCCTTTCTTGGCATCTAAGACAGAGTTTACTTCTTCCTTTAAAATGAGTTGGCAAAAATTTCCTATAAAGGGCCATGTAATAGATAATTTAGGCATTGCAGGCCATATGGTCTCTGTTGCCAGGATGTAACTTTAAAGTTGTAGTGTGAAAACAGCCATAAACAATATGTAAATGAATGGGCATGGCCGTGTCCCAATACAACTTTATTTATAAAAACAGGTAGAGGGCTAGACTTGGAACGTGGGTTGCAGTTTGCCAACTCCTGCTCTAAAACATTTCAGGGACAGACTTAGCATACCGCTTAGCCCTGGTGGGTTATGTGTCAGTATCTCCTGTGCTTTCCTTGAGAACAGGGGTTGCTTTATTTTTCCCTGCATCCCTAACACAGGGCTGATGCACTGTTTCATTTAAATCTCGCAACAGTCCCGTAAGCTAGATGCTATTATACCTCTAATTTCTAGATGGGAACACAGAGGCACAAACAGATAAATAATTTAGCTGGTAAATGGTGGAAGCAGGTTGGTTCCAGAGCTTCTCTCTCAGCTACGACCCCACAGTGACCTGGACATGAAGGCATGACAGCTGTTAGCTGACTGGGAACTGAAGCCAGTAACGCCATAATTTCCCTATCCTACATTGATGTGTCTGGTTTTCAGAACCCAGAAACAGGACTTAACATTCTCCCAAACCAGCATTTATTGAGCATCTGTCCTTGTTAAATTCCACCCTGGTAGATTGGCCTCGTCTCTCAGACCTGTTCCGATCTTGACGCCTTTGCTTAATGGGCTTGCTCTCTCTTCTCCTACTTTGGAAGTGACCACACTTTTTGTTGGACTTGCTCCAGCCAGAGACGACTGTTAAATTAATTTTGCATCAGTGAAGGCCTGGACAGAGATTGAGTTAGAAGTTGTGCTGGTTCTTCTGGTGCTTTGCCAAGCCCATTTCCTGTGGATTAAGTCCTAAATCCTCATGGTTTAAAAACAAAAATCTGTTCACTTGGCTGAAGGTTCTTGAAATTCTGGTCCATTCTCTGAACACTCCTGGCTGGAATCTGTGGGAGGTGGTTGCTTTGATTTTACAGAGGTGTAAAACGTGGGCAACAGAAACAGATGTGAATGTTGTACATTTCGGTTTTCACATACTTAGTATTTCTTACGAAGCAGGGTCTGTGCTAAATGCATTATATACTGTCTCCTTTCATGTTTCCTGGGGTATATGGCATCAGCCCCACTTCACAGATGGGGAAAGTGAGGCCCAGCAACTTGCCCAAACTAACAAAGGCATGAAAAGGTGAAGCCAGAATTTACACCTAAACCCCTCATTTCAGCTGCAGTCTACTAGTACTTGACCTGTTTATCTTGACTTCTCAGAGTAAAAGAGCAAGCAGCATGTACCCAGACAGTTACTGTAGGAGTGGTGGTGATTTCATGAATGTCTATTGTGTGTTCCGTGCTCTGCCAGCCTTATTGCATTTGGCTTATCCAACATCTTTAGAAGTCAAAAACTTTCTTCCCATTTTATAGATTGGGAAATGGCCATTCAGATAGGTTGAATATTTCCTTCAAGGTCACAGGACTGGGACCAGAGGAACAACACTGAATTCAGGGACGTATGACTCCAAAACTCGACTCTATTCCTTGGAGTAGAGTGCCCTTTGGAAGCATAGGGGGTATTTTCTTTTTAAATAGAGATGTCTGAGCTTGACCCCAGCAGATTTCTGATTTGGTCGGGGGGAGGGGGGTGCAGGGGTGAGGCCCATGCATCTGCCTTTTTAAAAACTCCCCCTGGAGATTCTGATGTGCAACCAGAGTATGAGCCATGCTCATTGGGTTGGGATGGAGTTGACTAGGGACTTCCTAGGTCCTTTCCACTCCCCAGGAGTCTATTATTACAGGGAATCGAAGCAGCAAGTATGCTTAGGGTCAAGGGTGAGGATGAAAGAATCCTTAGATCTGAGATTTGTGATCTCAGAGTTATAGTAAGACACAAAGTCTGAAATCAAGAAGGCAATGGGGACCTGAAATTCCAAAGGTCATGGAGGAGGGATGTCTAGAAGGCGATGCCTGAGAAAGGCAGCTGATGGCAGCATGAAGAGCTCAGACCAAGACCCACCCAGGTGGGTTCAAACCCTTACAAGCTGTGCAGCTACCATGAAAGGTTCCGACCTCCCTGCTTTCAGCTTCCACATTTGCATAGTGAACCTGGAGATGGTGCCCGTTTTGCAGGGCATTTAGGAAGATGGAGGGGGTGCAGAGCACATGGGGGTGCAGAGCACACGGGAACCCAAGGGCAAGAATTTTTCCCTCTTTGACAAACACAAATCCAGTTGGTTCACCTGTCCAAGGATGGGTTGAGCACAAGAGGAACCAGCAAACATCACTGTGCTTCTACTAGGTGTCCCATGCTGGGTGCTGAAGGATGGAGATCAGGAAACTGAAGTGTCGATCCTATACCAGCATCCATGCTCCTGGGAGGGTCAGAAAGCTAGGGATGCAAAAGGTTGGGGACCCCAAAGATGGGGCCTAATGCTATGTGGGGCCACATAGCAGAGGGGACAAGGGAGCAGTGGTCCTGTGCGGATGACGTTAACCAGCCCGTGTCCAGCCTCACTGCAGGCATGACAGGCGCTGTGCTGAGAACTTTGAGTGAACCACTTCACTTAACCCTTTCCCCACCCTCTGACCATCCGTGTTGGAGGAAGTCACCGCTCCTCTCTGAGCTCCAGCTCCTTCCCCTGTACCATGAGGCTTTAAGACTGGATGATCTCTACAGATGGCTAAAAAGCACATGAAAACATGCTTAACATCACTAATTATTAGAGAAACGCAAATCAAATCTACAAAGAGGTATCACCTCACACCGATCAGAATCACCATCATCAAAAAATCTACAAACAATAAATGCTGGAGAGGGTGTGGAGAAAAGGGAACCCTCCTACACTGTTGGTGGGGATGTAAACTGGCACAGCCACTATGGAGAACAGCATGGAGGTTCCTTAAAAAACTAAAAATAGAGTTACCACATGATCCAGCAATCCCATTCCTGGGCATATATCCAGGGAAAACCATAATTAGAAAAGATACATGCACCCCAATGTTCATTGCAGCACTGTTTACAACAGCCAAGACATGGAAGCAACCTAAATGCCCATCGACAGATGAATGGATAAAGAAGATGTGGTACATATATACAATGGAATATTACTCAGCCATAAAAAAATGAAATAAAGCCATTTGCAGCAACATGGATGGATTGTAATACTGAGTGAAGTATGTCAGACAGATAAAGATAAATATCATATGATATTGTTTATATGTGGAATCTGAAAAAAGGGTACAAATGAACTTATCTACAAAACAGAAATAGAGTTACAGATGTAGAAAATAAACTTATGGTTACCAGGGAGTAAACTTATGGTTACCAGGGGGGAGGGATAAATTGCAAGATTGGGATTGATATACACACAACTATATATAAAATAGATAACTAATAGGGACCTACTGTATAGCACAGGGAACTCTACTCAATACTCTGTAATGGCCTATATGGGAAAAGAATCTAAAAAAGCGTGGATATATGTATATGTATAACTGATTCACTTTGCTGTACACCTGAAACTAACACAACACTGTAAATCCACTATACTCCAATAAAAATTATTTAAAAAATAAAAAATAAAAAGACCAGATGATCTCATTTAGAGGAGCAGGGGAGCAAGGCTCTTTTGTTCTTATGACCCTTTACACTTTTCTGAATAAAAATAATAAATGCACAAGGAAACAATCTATATGGGTACCAGCGATCCCTGAGGTCCCTTCGGTTTTCAGATGGACAGTGAAAACTGTAGAACATGAGGTTTATTTATTCATTCTTTGAAAATATTTCCTGGGCAAGAATTCTGTCCCAGGCACTGTGTTGAGTGTTGGCAGCACAGTGGTAAGTAATGACCGCAGCTGACATTTATTGTGTACTTGCTGTGTGCCAGGCTCCACTCTAAGCTTTTTGCACATATTTATATTTAATCCATGTAAAAGTTCTATGTTATTACCCCAAGTTTATAGGTAAGGAAACCGGCACAGAGAGGTTATGTGACTTCCTCAAGGTCACATAGTTGGTAAATGGCAGAGTGGGGTGAAGGAGGTGGCCATGGCCCCTCCTCTCAGGGAACTTATAGTCTAACAAGGGAGGGATGGATCAATGGTTAAATTCACAGGTAGATCAGGGGTACACCTGTGTGAGGGAGCCCAGAGGCAGTGCTTCACTCAGACCTAGGGGCCTCAGGGAAGGTTTCCAGAGACAGCTATGAGTAAGTGGAAAATAATTATAAATATAATTTGGAGGGCTGGGGGTGGGAGAGGTGGATTAGCTGTGTCTTCCAGCCAGAGGGCATAGGATATGAAACACTGGCAATGGGAAAAATCATGAAGCAATTAAAGGGATAACAATAAAACATCTCACAGTACTATTTACAATAGCCAAGACATGGAAGCAACCTAAATGCCCATCAACAGATGAATGCATAAAGAAGATATGGTATATATATATGTGTGTGTGTATATATATATATATATATATATATATATATATATATATATATATATATATATATATATAATGGAATACTACTTAGCCATAAAAAAGAATGAAATAATGCCATTTGCAGCAACATGGATGGACCTAGAGATTATCATACTAAGTGAAGTAAGTCAGATAGAGAAAGACAAATACCATATGATATCATTTACATGAGGAATCTAAAATATGACACGAATAAACTTATTTATGAAACAGAAACGGACTTACAGTCATAGAAAACAAATTTATGGTTACCAAAAGGGAAAGGGAGTGGGGGAGGGATAAAGTAGGAGTTTGGGATTAGCAGATACAAGCTACTATATATAAAATAGATAATCAACAAGGTCCTACTGTATAGCACAGGAAACTAAATTCAATACCCTGTAATAAATGATAATGGAAAAGAAAAAACCAATGAAACATCTCAATGTGGCCTGAGACGCCCATGGGGGTGCAGGAGAGGGCAGAGGCTGGTGATGAAAATAGTGACTAGGTCATAGGAAGGTTTCAAGTCCTGGATTCAGATTTTCCCGTAACCAGAGTTCAAAGGGCAGGCTGTGTCTCCCTTCTGCCAAAGCCCCCTGTTGGGGGAGGGGTCAGACCTCGAGTTCCTCTGCTTCTCCAAGGGCCATCAGGTTCTCATTCCGTTTCAGAAGCCTCTCCGATTACATCAATTTACTTCTGCATCAGTTCTGGGCCATTCATAAAACTTCAGACAAAAAAAGAAAAGAAGAATAAAACTAACACTAATAAAGAATCAAATTAGATGTGATTCAGAAGAAAGACTCAAAGACAACTGGATTTTATTCCACAAGGATAAAATAAATTGGCTTCTACAACAGAACAAGCCAGAATCATTACTGAGTACAAGCCCCTTTTGTAGGAACATTGAGCTATTGGGCTATAAACCTTGACTGTGGGGGGAAAAGCCAGGAGGTGACTTTCTGGATAGATGAATTGTCCACATAACTGAGGTATTAAGCACTTCACACTTAGCCAAACAGTCTATCCAATGGTCTAGTCTATCCAGTACCATTAATCTGAAAGCAATGGCTATCATTCAGCTTTAAAAAAAAAAAAAAAAAAAAAAAAAAGATGCACAGTGTTCTTGCAATAGGACCTGTGCCATGATGTATCTTGGTTTGGAATGAATCCTTCCACTCTTGGCTCCCATGAAAAACTCTCCACATCTTCCTCTATCAAACGCTAATTTTTGTCTGCCTTGTCTTAGAGTTGTGTATTTCATCTGTCTCCTTTAGGAGACTGTACCTTCCTCAAAAACAAGGACTGTGTCTTATTTTATTTTTCTTTATATACTCTCTGGCCCAAAGCATCCTCAGAGACCACTTAGTCAAACTTTTCAACTCACTGCTGAGAACCTAAGAACTGTGAATTAGCCGATAGGCCAGAAGGAAGACCCAGACATCCTCATTCCCAGACCTGTGACTCCCCCGACTAATCTCCCTCACTGCTGCGGTGTCTGCAGCCTCTTCCAGTGTCTACAATGCAGTGAAGGTTAGATCTCTGCTGTCAGTTTGGCGTAAATAAACCAAGCAAGAGAAGGTAGTGCTTGCCTTGGAGTAGAGCACCCAAGCTGGTAGTTATAGCTTTGGGTTGTAAGCTGTGTGCTTTTTGTCATTTTATTCTATCTAACCGTGATTAAGAACATGCAGCTGGGGTACCCGGACCAGCACTACCACTTACTAGCTGTGTGGCCTTAAGCAAGTTACTCAGCCTCTCTGAGCTTCTGTTCCTTCCTCAGCAAAAAGGGCTGGTGGTGAGGATTAAATGAGATGGAGCCTGTAAGTGCTTGACTTGACCTGTGTCTTTGGAGGTTGTGCCGCTGTGATGTCCAGATCAGATTCTGAACCAGTGAGATGGTCAGCGTATCTAAATCCTCAGATAGGTGAGGAGTCACTCTATTGAAATATACGTCTGCAGTCTTGGGATATTATCTAATAAAGACTGCCATTCCTATGTCAAGCTCTTTGCTCTGTGTTTCCCCACAGGACACTGGGCTGAGCTGCAGCAGCAATTTTGCACAAGCAGGACCCAGGATGACAACTTTTATTATCTAAACATATAACCCAAGGCTTTGGAAGTGGGCCAGAGTCAGGGAATTTAAAAGTAAGAAAAGATTTTAGAAAATAAAAGTGATCATTGCTTATGGCTTTGAACATAGATTCTAAGCCTTTAAACATCTCAACTCACTCTGCAGCCACAGAGTAAAGCTTCCCCATTGCTCAGAAGCTCCCAACTCACTCTGCCCTGCCCTTGCCTGGACCTTGTCTCTATCCATTTGGAGACAATATTGCTTGCTGGTTAAAGACATAAAGTTCAGTCGCAACTCCACCACTTGCTTGCTGTGTGACCATGGGAATGTTACTTAACATCTCTGAGGCTCAATTTCTCTGTCTGGTAATATGGGGCTGAGTGTCTATGGCATATAGTATATGAAAGAATCAAGATAAAGCTCCTTTTTTCTCTTTTCTTATAGAAGATAGTTCAATTTACATTAGCTCAAGAACTATAAAAATGCCGTCAAAGAAAAACAAAATTCCCAGTTTCCAGTAAATTACAGATCATTACAAGTTTAGTGGACAGAACTCATCTGCAGTATCCAAGTGGCAGTAAGGTAGCAAAACAATCTGTGAAGAAAGGTTACATTTTTATACTTAAGAACACAGTGGGGCTAAACATTTATTAATGTATCTCGGTCCCTTTTCCAAGGAGCTTAAAGATCATTACAGACACGATGAAATACGCCCTCATAATATGTAGGCAGGACCTGGACATCACTGTCACCATTTTAGAACCATTAAGGTCCAGAGAGGTTAAATGACTTACTCAAGGTCACACAGTGAATCCAGCTTAAATCCCAGGTCCACTGACTTGGTGATGACCCATTAAAGCACTGTACCCTGTCCACCAAATAAAGAACCCCAGATGAAACACTGATTGTTAAGGAAGGAAAATAGCTATTGAGCTAAGGAAGTTGACATTTAGCCAGCCCCAAATCATTAATGTGGCCAGGTTTAAGGAGAGCTCTATTAAACTGTCCATCAAACACTTTACTCTCACATGGATTTACTGAGAAAGGAAAAAGACCAGGGTAGAGAGAATGTATTAGAGGTGGCTTTTTCTTTGTCTGCTGGAAGTTCATAGTCCCTGGCAGGGAGAGAGGGTGCCTCCAGAGGAGAAATTTTTTAAGAACAAAAGGAGAAATTTCTTAGTGCTTTGGAGCCAGAGAAAACCAGGTTGGAATGCTGGCCATTATACCTATTAGCTGTGTGTCATCAGACACATTTTTTTTACTTCTCTGGGCACCAGAAAAATGTTGGGAGGATACAGTGTGGTGATGCACGTGGAACACAGAGCCTGGCTCGCCACGAGCATCCCCTAATGTGTAACTATCTAGTGTTATTGTTGTTATAGTTAGTGGAAAATAGAAGAAGGGAAGCGATTGAGTCCCAGAAGCTAGAAAGAGGTGGACCTAGCCCAGCCAACTATGTCAAGAATAATAGTAGGAAATGGGAAAAGAAAGGTCAAAGACTTTAGTTCAAGTTCAGTATCATTATCAGAGAGACCTAGAAAGAGAGACAGTACACTTCTCATCATGTAGGAGCAGCCCAGAGACTCAGGGTCAAGGGAGACATCCATAGGTAGAGAGAGGCATTTAGACTGTTCTTTTCAAATAGGGTTGTGGATTCTAATCCTCCTTCTTGCCCAGAGCGGTCAGAGGATTAAGTTGTGTCCCCCACCATACATGCTAGCCCCCTGTAATATGGGCTGGCAACCCATAGAAACCAAGTTCCAACTCAAATTGCCATCCTGGTCTTTGTTCTGAGCCGCTGGCCTTAACCCACACTTCAGTTTAGACATTAATTCTGGATCTAATCCTTCCTGACCCTGACCCTTCCTTCATCAAACATGGTCTGTGCACTGATTTGCCAGCCTTATAGGTGCACAGGAAAGTGTCGTGGCTAAGGTAGGGGCTACGGGCACACAGGGGGATCCTTGACCTAGTCTGGGAGCCAGGAGAGGGTGATGAATGGGCGGGGTCACAGAGAACGAGGACAAGCTCCCCAGGATAAAAGGAAGAAGGTGGTCATTTCAGGAAGAGAGTAGTGTGAGTAAAAGTCCACACACAAGAAATCAGCTGGCTCCTGTTGAGATTCAAGCTGCTTGAGGTTACTGGGATGTCAGGATTGGAGAGAAGCAGGAGAAGGCTTTAGAGAGTATGTCTGAGCTTAGATGATGGAGAGCCTTGTGTGCCATGTTAAAAAGTTTGGGCTCTTTTTTTTCCTGGGGGCAATTGGGAAGGGTTTATTGGTGGGGGTGGAGGGAGAGGAATATGGCCAGTTGTTTGTCTGAGAAAGATAACCCTAGGGTAGTGTGGAGGAGAGCTGGAGGGGCAGACAGAGGTGGAGACCAATGAGAAGGCTGCCATATCCATCCATCATTCCTCTGGCCTGGCCGTTTGAGTCTGACACCCTGTGTCTCCTGGCTGAGACCTTCACTCTGCTGGTCAGAGGGCTGGGTCTCCGCTCTGAGTATGCTCCATTGGATAGCACCATCTAGTTATGTCTTCCTGTTTGAAGAGGGTTGCATTCATCCGTTCATTCATTCGTTCTTTTAGTACTGATTTGATATAGAAGAATAAATAGTGCTTAGACTTTGCTTTTAAGAGGAATTTTAAAGGTCAGAATCCACTTGAGTGTTGGGACATTGAAGGAGGGGGCAGGGCAAAAGGATGGGGTTAGTTATATCTGGACCAGGAAGGGTTTTCTAAAGGACATGATGCCTGTGGGGCTGGTTCTCTGGAGATAAGAAGGTTTCTACCCATTGGAAAGGGTAAAGGGCGTTCTGGGAAAAAGGAGTTATGTAAATGAAGGCCTCAGAGTATGAAATAGCATGGCACATTAGGGACAAACCAGCTGTAGGACATGGTGGATTGTTGGAGAAATCAAAACCTCAGGGCCCTCAACAAATAAGAGAACTAGACTTTCACTCCACTCCCACCACTTCTTCCCAGCTGTGTGACCTTGTGCAAATTACTTGACCCCTCTGAGTTTTCTTATCTGTGAAATGGGGGAACATGACGCTTAATTGGCGATGTTGCAAAAAGGAATAAATGAGGTGATATTTAAAAAGCATCTTGCATAGTTTTTGCTCAATAAATGGTAGTTATTATTTTACTTATTTTTATTCTGAGTGCTTAGAGGTTCAAAATAGAATCTAAATCTGGTACGACAAAGCAGTTTCACCTTAAGTGCCAATTCTCATTGATCAGTACTGGCTGCTTGGAGCAGAGAATTGTGAGGTTGCATATGAGATCAGCAGGAAGACGTGCTCTGATCTATTAGTAATGTCTGTACAGGGCAGGGAATGCCAAGTGCCGTCAACCCTATAATAAATGTTGCTTAAGAGCTAGGAGGCATGAGGCTAGGCTAATGTGTTATGGGAGGATACACGGAGGGAGTTTGAGACTGGAATTAACCCCTTAAGGATAGCTAGGTATGGGGCGGGTAGAAAGGAAGGGCGAAAAACTAACCCTGCTGAATTTGGATTTCACCTTGTTGCCAACATAACATTCTATTTTGGGGCCGCAGCATCACAAGCCAAAGTATTAGAAACTCATCCCTTATTGACTGGCTACAAAACAAACACACGTCCGCTTCCTTGGCAATGCAGGGGCCGAATGAGCAGAATATGAGTGAGGAGGGCAAGAGGTACGTGCTTTATTCACCAAACCCCCAGGTCTCTGGTAACTCTCCGGAATGCTAAGCTGTTTATTTTGGGAGTCTTCAAGCTTAGTCAGTTGGTATTTAGAGACAGCTAGGAATTTTGGATTTCACTCTCATTCCAATAGAAAAGAGAAAATCTTAAATGCCTTCCAAATACTGGTAAGTCAAGTAAGGACAGCCTGGCTCCAATCTGGGCTCATTTCCCACCCCCCACCCGCTCCCAGAAACACAGAATGAAAAGAAAAAGAAACATAATCAATGCACTCAGCCACAAGTTAAAACTTCCCCTGGAGTATGCTAGACAACCAGACTCCCTCCACATTAGCTGATGCAGAAAAGCATCTGTCAGTATCTGTGAGAGCTCAGAGAAGAGGAGGGGCTGAGAAAGCCAGCTGGTCTGTGCAGAGCTTCAGTCTCTGTAAGGGTGTCTCTCCTTTTCTTCACATGGGGCTTTGACACAAGCCTTTGAAAGATTTCCATTAGCAGTGTAATTGATCTTCTGATGAAAAGCAAGATGAAGTCCAGCAAAAAAAAAAAAAAGTGATTACAATGTACAGAAGTAGACACATATTAATTTGCAGGTTTAAAGTTTACAGTCACAACCATCTATAAACAATGCTTAGATGTCACTTTCATTATTTCTTGGGAACTGTCCTCAGCTTGTGAGTCCCCATTTCTGCCAGGGGCAAGAAACTTAATCTTGTACATTTAAATAACTCAGTGACTTTCAGATTTAAATGTGATCAATTTGGGATGTAGGCAGGTCAAAATGCTCTCTACTTCCCTCCTCCTCATTTCCCCAAAGTGGGAGGGGTGAGCTAATTTCCAGTGGCCCTTACTTTTGTCAACCTGATATTAACAGGTGGGCATTGGGACCTTGTGGGCCTCCATCCAAATGCATTTATTGTTGGTGGTCTGTCTCCTACCCATAATTGTCAGATCTTCTTACTTCCTCCTGTGCATCCCAACCTTGTCACTTCGGGTCCACCAACACCTCCATGCTCCACTGGTCTGCTTTCTCAGCGTCCCCTGGGGGTGTATGGAATTTATGAGTCTGTCCCTGGCTCAGCCACTGAACATCTCCTCAGCCGTGGTGCCTGGCCTGTGCAGGGTCCTTGATTGCCAGGTAACTGTACCCCTGCCCTGTAATCCCCCAAGCTCACTTGGGTTTCTACATTCCACTCTGAGTAGATTGCATTACTCTTGCCACTCTTGGTATTCATGCTCCTTGCATGGGACTTTGGAATTCTTTCCACGAAGACAGGGCACATCACTTCTCCCCCCACACCCCCAACCTTCCTGCTTTATTTGACTTTAAGCTCAGCAATGTGACTTGCTTTGGCCAATAGAATGAGGCAAACGTAATGATGTGTCATTTCTAAGCCTAGGCCTTCATAGGCCTTCTCTGTTCCCCCACTTGCCTTCTTGTGCTTCTGCCATCACCAAGATAACATTCCTCAGCTTTCCCTCTGATCCAAGGAGGATGAGGGGTACATAGAGCAGAACCACCCCAGGCAAGCCCAGCCTAAATAAGTTGACCCCCAGCTGACTGGTAGATCTGAGAGCGTAAAAGCGTATTGAAATATGTCACTAAGATTTTGTGTTTGTTACATAGCAATAACTAACCAATACAATCCCACATCCAAAACTGACCTGGGAGACTGGGAAGCTGGGGGACCCTAAGATCTAGTATTTCTCCTCCTCTACACCTCCTCTTGTCATCCAGTCATACTTTAATCTCCTTTCTCAGTGGAGAGGAAATTTCTCTTCATGCACTATCCATGTTTCTTCCCCTTTCTGTGGTTTTATGCTCTCCACTTGTTATTCTGGGTCCCTTAGGTTTTAGGTCTTAATGAGCAAAGTCATGTTTATGGACAGCAAAAAGTCATTTCCTCTCCTTCAAAAATGCTGTTTTTGTAAGCTTCAATCTGCAGAATTAGTTATGTAGTAAAAACCAAATCCATTCAGAAAGTCAAATGGCTTTAGTGTTCTCGGCTGTGTCTGCTTTCCTTCTGAGGCCATAGCATATAGAGAAGTGTCTGCTTTTCCAAATAGTCTAAAATATGGGAGAGACATGTGATGAGTCCTTTGAAGGGCACACCTAGACTAGCCCACGGGTTCCAGGAGAAAGATGAGGGACACACAGAGTAGAACCAAACTGTTCCAGCCAAACTCAACTCAGATCAATCAACTCCACCCCCTACTCCTGCCCTCCCCCGCCCTCCCCCGCCACCCTGATGAGTGTGCATGGCCAAGATCAAAACTGCCCAGTCTAGGTCAACTGAACTATGCAGACAAGGGAGAGACAAATGCTCACTGTTGAAGTCACTGAGGTTTTGTGGTATTTTATAACAGCAATTGCATGGCAATAGCTAACTTATATAAACCTTCATCCAAAAAACAATAAACATGGAGATTCTCTTGTTGAAGTTGGGGGAGGGGAGCCTGGACCTTCAGCCATTTGACCTTCCACATCCTCTATGGCTAAACCTGAGGCCACATCCTACGTTCAGTGTTCCATGGAACACAGTTTGACAACCATGACCCACACCATCTGCCCAGCTCTCCTCCCTCGATTCATTTCTCTCCGTAGCATCTCTATCATGGTTTTTCAGCTTGAAAACCTCCTTGAGCGGGAGCTCCCTGCCTTCTAAGGCAGCCAGTTCCACCTTTGCACAGCTCTGACCGTCCCACAGTGACGTCTCATTTCCTGGGGAGCTCTAGGATACAATAGAAGAAATGGGGCAGGGAAAATGGTAGGAAAGCGATGGTTTCTCGTGTAACTCAGAGGAAGAAACAGTACAGTCTGAGCCCTTGAATTCTTCTCCTCTGCGATAAGCAGGCTATGGCATGTGCACCTCCTCATAAGCGGCCCAACTGTCCACTTCTCCTTCATAAGAAGAGCTTCTCTGTATTGGGTTCAGACTGGGAGTCAGACACCGTGCTGAGCACGTCAGATGCAAAACCTTTGACTCTTTGATGTCAGCATTACTAATGGGAAAACTGAGGCTTGGCGATGGTGAATGACTGGCCCATGGCCTTGCAGCTGATAAATCATGGAGGTGAGCTTTGAGCCCAGGTTTGTTTACTTTGAAACTGGAACTCTTAGGTACCACATAACAACAACAACAACAATAATAATAATAACACCATGAATAATAAGAACTAACTTTTACCAGGTGTTTACTTACTATAGTTTAAGCATCATCGTAAGAGTTTTGCGGACTAAATTACCCGTCACAAAAATTCTGATGGGAAAGTCATCTTCCCCCATTTTCAGAGATTAATAACTCTAACCCCTCCCCAACCTTAACGTATATTTTATCCCTTAACGTGTCCTCATTCTTTATTTGATGTAGTGAGTTGTCTGCCATAGAAGGCATTTTAACGGTGACTGGAAGAATACTTTTTAGGAGTTTTGAGTTCTGGGCAGTGGATTCTACCCAGTGACCGCTATGGTGTCTTTCCCACCCTGACATTCCTTTTGCAATACCTCATGCTCAGCCCCTTCCCTTCCATGTTCATGGACCAAGAAAGAAGGAATACCTTCCATTTGCTGGCTTTCTACTCTGAGCCAGACACTAAACCAGATCTTGTATCATTACTGCCTTGTTTAAAGCACACCCCAACCCCCAGAGCGCCCTTGTTCTGCCCTTCATAGCACTTGCTCTTTGTTTGCTTGACACCTATTTTCCCCACCAGACAACCATCCCTAGAGGTGGCAATTCTGCTTATTTTCTTTCTCTCTATGGCCAGGGCACCTAGGAATTCCTCACTAAGCTGCTCTGGCCAGCAAAGACATGACCAGGTTCACGGAGGCATGACCATCTTCCAAGGCAGCCGCATACGGTGGATAAGGGCAGGACTCTGAAGCCAGACTACCTGAGTTCACATCTCAGCTCTGACATTTCCTAGCTGTGTGAATTTCAGCAAGTGATTAACTCCTCTGTGTCTCAAGGTTCCCCATATTTAAAGGTGACTCACATTTTTACTGCACCAAGGAAGTCAAGCCTGGTGATTAAAGTAGGGGTTCTGGAGACACACTGCTCACAGTTGTATTTCAGCTCTGCCCTGACTCCTGGGGCATTTGGGGCAAAGCTAGTAGGCTCCTGTTTCTCCCCTAAACTGTACATAGGGTTAATAGCAGCTCCTATCTCAAAGAGATGTACAGTCTAAATGAGCCAGTCCTTGCCAAGCACTCAGAACAGGCTCTGACACTGAGTGCGCTGGCAGACTCAAGGTCATCCAGCTACATAGCGTGCTAGTCGAAATTTGAGTCCAAGTTCACCTCTGAGTCTATTGCTCTTCAGACGACCCCCACGTTTGGAGATATGTTCTTTACATAAGTTGCTTTCTCTCGACACCTCTTCCCTCACATTATTTCTCCCATTGACACCTTGACATGCTCGAAACTTCTTCTACATCAGTAGAGACACGCATATTTTCTACCCAGGGAGACAGTGGAGCCTGCTTCTAGAAAGGAATGAAAAGAGTCATGCAAAACAGAGATCAGCCAAGGAAGATGTAAAAATAATTAAAATAAGAAACGTGCCGTCTTCTTCGCAGGATTTCAATTTTGCCGTTGCCCAAGGGGAGGCGTGACAGACGTTCGCTTTCTCATACTGATACACATTTTGATAAAGTGTGATAAAGACTTAGAAAAATTGACAGATGAAATTGGAATAAGAGCTCCTGGAAGTGAGGAGTAGCAGCCCGTGGACTGCAGACTCCAGGGAAACAGGTGCTGTGCTTTCCTGCTCTTGTAAACAGAGGTCCTGGGATGCCCACTCTTCCCTTCACCTGCCCTATTCTCACGCATACTTTGGATCTTGGCTTAGACCCCACTTCCTCAGGGAAGTCTGCCCTGATCCCCCAGACTAGACTGGGCACCTTGCTATACGCCCTCAATGCTCACTGAGCTTTCCCTTGTGGCACTTAGCCTGGCTGTAACTACTGTGCATGCTTATGTGTGTGGTTATTTGAATTATGTCCGGATCCTGTACAAGACTTTTGGCATCAAGAGAACAGAGGATGGGTTTCTTTTGCTCTCCACATATTGCCAGCTTCTAGTACAGTGCCTGGTGCACAGTAGGCACTCGATAAACACTTACTGAAAGAAGGAATGAAGGACATAGACCTCTGATTTGAGCCAGCAGGGCAAACAGGACTTCATGTCAGGAGACCCACTGTGGGTACTTATTCCACAGTATTCTTTTCTGCATACCAATTGAATCTGAGTCCCAGAGTCCCATTGAAAAACACTCTTAGCCAATGGGATTTGGTGAGAAAGGATGCCCTCTGCATTGCCCACGAGAACCAGTGTAGACCTCATGTCAGGGTGGGGAAGGATGCCAAATGATCTTGTCATGGGCATGGGAGTTGAAATATGTGGGTGCACGGTGACTTCTGGAGCCCCGGCAGGAGTTCAGGGCCCCCTCCGTGTGGCCTCCAAGGCCCTGCACCAGAGAGCCTGCTTCCCCAGCCTCAACTCAGAGCCCTGTCCGTATTCAGACTGAAACCGAGAAGGGCCCTGTGGGGCTCCTGGGCACAAAAGCCTTTCTGTGTCCCCCATTTCTTGATTACAGGAAATAGGCTTCATTCAGCCTCCATGACCTTCCTTGAGTTCCAAAGGGCAGGTTCAAACGGTTGCTAATTAGGGAAGGGAGGGGATACAGAGACACGGGAGGAACGGTTAAGAAACAGTAGTGCAGCCTTGGGGCAGGGTCCTCGTTCCCCTCAAGGGATACACACAACAGTATCTCTGAGCTGTTCTGCAGATACTGAAACCTCCACCAGGTGGGAGAAGTTAACGGTATGCTGCCCACAAGCACGGAGAACCCTGACCGGTTGGAACCTGAAGGTTGATGGTGCCGACTCCCACTTACCTCACCACCAACCAATCAGAAGAATGTCCACGAGCTGATCACGCCCTCTTTGAACCATTACTATAAAACTCCTCACTACCCCCTCCAGGTCGGGACACACAGTTTTGACGACATTAGCCCACTGTGGCCCCCTCTGCCTGGCAAAGCAATAAAGCTATTCTTTTCTACTTCACCTGAAACGCCGAGATTTAATTCGGTGTTGGGTACGGAGGCTGGATTTGGCTTCAAGACTATACTTGTGCTCACAGCCTCCCTTTAGCCCCTGAGCACCCAGGTCTTTCTTGCGTCCATGCCGGCCTGCACGCATCTCTCTGCCTGGGCACTCTTGCCTCCTCTTGTCACCAGGAAACCCCTGATCCTTTCTCAGGATCTAGCTTCATTGCCCTTTCATCTAAGAGGCCTTCGCTGGTTCCCCATACAATGTAAATAGCCTATCAGTCTCTCTCCAAGCCCTCTTTTTGTAGCTGTACTTTTATTGCATAGCTATTTGTTTCATATCTTTTATTTCCCACTAGACTATCAATTCCTTGATGGCAAGGACTGCATCTATTTTGTTGTTTACTGTACTCCCAGTGCCTGGCACGGTGCTTGGTGCATGGGATATCCTCCATAAATGTTTGCTAAATGAATGAAGAGAGGACCCTTTTTTACTCCAATAACCTGCTATTAACATGCCTCCAGTTACACTCTATTATCTGCTTTCTGCTGCCATTTGCTTTTCTCTGCTTCCAGAGTTTCTGAGATCCTTTCCTCCCCACCAAAACTTGCTCCTGGCTTCTCACAGCTTCTGAAGGTCCCCTCCTCACCTTTCAGTTGCAGCTCCTAACACCAACTGGCAGTCTTTTTATGTTTCTTAGTTCAAACTGCCTAGAGAAAAAAATGTGACTGATTCAGCTCATCTTGTCACGAGAGATCAGAGGGTTGATTCTCCGATGGACAGCCAGTCTATGAATTAGTCACCTCTTGGGCAGCTGTCCTGCTAACCCTCTGCTGGCTCCACAGTCACCAGCCACGTGTGGCTATTGAGCACTTGAAATGTGGCTTGTGCCACGTGTTGAAATAGTATTTTTATGTATTGGTTAAATTGAACGTTATTAAAATCAATTTGACTTGTCCTTTTACTTCTTTAATGTGTCTATGGGAAAATCTAAAATCACATCTCTGGCTCACATTATATTTTCACTGCACAGAGCTGAGTTAATCGTTGCTGGAGAGAACCAGATTACATGGTATAAACAGGGGCTGTGTAGAGGGAAGCTTCCTTTAGAAGAAGGCACTGAATAACATCTCAGTTATGTTCTGATGACCACAATTATTACCACAGTCCATTCAAGAATTATTTATTGGGCTTCCCTGGTGGCGCAGTGGTTGAGAATCTGCCTGCCAATGCAGGGGACACGGGTTCGAGCCCTGGTCTGGATCCCACGTGCCGCGTAGCGACTGGGCCCATGAGCCACAGCTACTGAGCCTGCGCGTCTGGAGCCTGTGCTCCGCAACGGGAGAGGCCGCGACAGTGAGAGGCCCGCGCACCGCGATGAAGAGTGGCCCCCGCTTGCCGCAACTAGAGAAAGCCCTCGCACAGAAACGAAGACCCAACACAGCCGTAAATAAATAAATAAATACTTAAAAAAAAAAAAGAATTATTTATTGTATATCTTCATTGTTGCATTATTTAAACATTTTTTTCCTATTGTATTAGTTATCTATTGCTGTTACCAATATTAAGACAAACTTGGTGGCTGCAAGCAACACACGTTTATTATTTCACAGTTTCTATGGGTCAGGACTGCAGACACAGTTTACCCGGTTCCTTCACTTTAGGGGCTCATAAGGCTTAAGTTAACGTATTGGTTGGGTCGCCCTCTCGTCTCAAGGCTCAACTGGGTGGTTGTGGACTTATGTGGCTTTGGCAGAACTTAGTTCCTCGCAGCTATAGTACTGAGGCTATCAGTTTTTTTCTTTCTTTTTATCATATAAGTGTCAGGTGTACAGCATTATGATTCTACATCTGTATACACGGCAAAGTGCTCACCTTCACACGTCCGTCTAGTTGTTATCAAAAACCCTACTGTTGACCTCTTTCACCCATTTCGCCCACCTCCTAAACCCCTTCCCTCTGGTAACCACTAATCTGCTCTCTGTATTTATGAGTCTGTTTTTATTTTATTTTGTTTGTTTATTTTGGTTTTCTACATCCAAAGTGAAATCATACGGTATTTGTCTTTCTCTGTCTGACTTATTTCATTTAGTATAATGCCCTCAAGGTCCATCCATGTTGTTGCAAATAGCAAGATTTCATTCTTTTTTTTTTAATGACTGAGTAATATTCCATTGTGTGTGTGAGTGTGTGTGTGTGTGTGTGTGTGTGTGTGTGTGTATCACATCTTCTTGATCCATTCATCCATTGATGGACCTTTTGGTTGTTTCCATACCTTGGCTATTGTAAATAATGCTGCAATGTATATAAGGGTGCATATATTGTTTCAAATTAGTGTTTTCATGTTCTTCATATAAATACCCAGAAGTGGAATTACTAGGTCATGTGGTAGTTCTAGTCTTAATTGTTTGAGGAATCTCCATACAGTTTTCCATAGTGGCTGCACCGACTTACATTCCCACCAACAGTGTACGAGAGTTCCCTTCTCCACATCCTCTCCAGCATTTTCTGTTTCTTATCTTTTTGACAACAGCCATTCTAACATGGATGAGGTGATATCTCACGTAGGGAAACTTGCATTTCCCTAATAATTAGTGATGTTTAACATCTTTTCATGTATTGATACATGTTGGCCATCTATATATCTTTGGAAAAATGTCTTTTCAGATCCTCTGTCCATTTTTAAATTGGGTTGTTTGTTTTTTGTTGAGTGGTATGAGTTTTTTTTTATATTTTGGATATGAACCGCTTGTCAGATATATGAGTTACAAATGTCTTCTTCCATTCAGTAAGTTGCCTTTTTGTTCCGATGATGGATTCCTTCCCTGGGTAGAAGCTTTTTAGTTTGATGTGGTTCCATTTGTTTAGTTTTGCTTTTGTTTCCCTTGCCTGAAGAGACAGCTCCACAAAAAGATTGCTAAGACTGATGTCTATGAGGTTGCCACCTATGTTTTCTTCTAGGAATTTTATGGCTTCAGGTTTACATTCAAGTCTTTGATCCATTTTGAGTTAATTTTTGTGTATAGTGTAAGATAGTCATCAGGTTTCATTCTTTTGCATGTGGTTGTCCAGTGAGAACATCAGTTTCTTGCTGGCTGTTGGCTGGAGGTCACCCTTAGTTTCTAACAGGTTCCCTACCACGTGGGCCTCCCCAACATGGCCACAAAAGCAGCAAGGAGAGAGTCTTCTAGCAAGGCTGATGGTACAACCTCATTAACTAATCACAGAAATAGCATTATCTTTGCCATATTGGTTCAAAGCAAGCTGCAGGCCCTGCCCACACTCAAAGGGAGTTGATTGTATAAGTGCATGAATACCAGCTGGTGGGGATTAAGGAGTCTTCTTAACATCTGTCCTCCACAACTATACGATGCTCACTTTGCAGCTGAAGATATAAATGTAGAATATTATATGTTCCAGATAGTTTAAGAATCTTTAGCTCTGATTTCCCCATGAAGAAATTGAGGTCCAGAGAAGAGTCATGATGTGACCCAACTCCTTGTCCTTCCTCCGTACTGCACCTGCTCCTACAGCAAGTGGTGGAATGGAATTGAAGCAATGGGCTTTGTTCTTAGCATGAAAAAGGGTATCGATTAGAAGAAAAAGTTGATGGCAGATCGACCCTCCTTGGGGCTGCCATGGCTTCACACTGGCCTCTCTCCGTCTTCTAGTGGCATTCTGGCCACTAGAAGAAGGGAGGCAGAAAATGCCCTGCTCTTTGTGACCATTGATGGCCTTGGAGCTTCCCAGGCAGGTTGGAGACCCTGTCTTTGGATACCCTACAGGACATCCAATTAGCCATACTTAGTTCTGCCTCCGATTTCATGGCTGTCCAGCTGGAGACATGCTAACATGCTCCCAGAGCCCTGTGGGATGATACTCAACCACATGCTTGATCCTGTCAGCCAGAAGGATGTGTAAACATAACCCTAAGAGGTGCAGAATATCATCCTAGGATTTGAGTGTATGGAAAGTACTTTAGAGCTAACGGGAATATCTATCTGTCATCTATCTATCTATTTATCTATCTATCATCATCTATCTACCTATCTATATCTATCTATCTATCATCTATCTATTCATTTGCTTGTTTATTTATACATAGTAATATAGTATTGAATACTGAGCAAAATCTAATTTGTACTTATTGAAAAAGTATGAGTCTTTAATAATTTTCTGTTTATTCTTTTCCCTCTACAATACAATATATTCATAATATAGAATTGTGTTCATATAAAAAAATTTCCTGTTTTAAACAGCTTTATTGAGGTATAATTGATAAACAACCAAATGCACATATTTAAAGTATACAATGTGATGAGCTTGGAAATACACATACACCTGGGAAACCATCACCACAGTCAAGGTAATAAGCATATCTATCACCTTCAAAAGTTTCCTCAGGCCCTTCCCTGATTTTTGTTTGTTTGTTTGTTTTTGTGATAAGAACACTTAACATTGTGAATCTCAGAACACTGAGATTTACCTTCTTAAAATATTTGAGTGAGGAATACAATGCTGTTAGCCAAGAGCAATATGGCAGTACAATGGGTCTCTAGAATTCCTTCATCGCCCATAACTGCATAGCCCTACACCTTTTGGAAATAACTCCCCATTTCCACTGATGAGAAGTGACAACCAGTGTTGACCTCATGTTTACAGAGCACTTGGCCATCACACACCTCACTGAATACCCACAAGCCCCGTATTTTGGATGAAAAAGCTGAGGCTTAGGGATAAGATAAATAACCTGCAGGGCCGGGTCTCAGATCTATACCTATAGGAGCTTCCCCTCCCCCAAATCCCACCATGTTTTGCAGAACGATTCTGAACCATCTAGAAACAACAGTAGCTTACATATTGATTGTATGCACATGCTGTTTCATGCACTTCACATGGATTAACTCATTTAATCCTCACCATGCTCCTAACAGGTAGAAATCATGATCAACGCCATTTCACAGAAAGGAAACTGAGGCTCAGAGAAATTAGGGCACTTGTCAGGGTCACACAGCTTATAGGTGGGAGAGGATGATACCGAACAGTACACTGTGGGACTCCTGGGCACAAAAGCCTTTCTGTGTCCCCCATTTCTTGATTACAGGAAATAGGCTTCATTCAGCCTCCATGACCTTCCCTGAGTTCCAATGGGCAGGTTCAAGCAGTCGCTAATTAGGGAAGGGAGGGGATGAAGAGATAAGGGGGGAACAACTAAGAAACAATAGTGCAGTCTTGGGGCAGGGTCCTGGTTCCCCCTCAAGGGATATACCAGGTGGAAAAAGTTAACTGTATGCTGTTCACAGGCTCACGGACCCCAGACTGGGGGGGTTGATGATGCCGACTCCCACTTACCTCACCACCAACCAATCAGAAGAATGTCCACGAGCTGATCACGCCCTCTTTGAACCATTACTATAAAACTCCTCACCAACCCCTCCAGGTCGGGACACACAGTTTTGAGGACATTAGCCCACTGTGGCCCCCTTTGCCTGGCAAAGCAATAAAGCTATTCTTTTCTACTTCACCCAAAACTCTGTCTCTGAGATTTAAATTGGTGGCGGGGTACAGAGGCCGGATTTGGCTTCACCACCAGCAGTGTTCTCTTCCATGTACATTGTTGTCTTGTGTTTTTCACCCATGTCCCTAACTTGTTTCAGCATTGGACACAGCAGGTTCTTACCACGTAATGACTGAACCAAAAACAGATAAATGTTTCCACCCAACCATCTCAGTGAGAGGTTACAAAGACTTCTTGGTTACAAAGACTGAAATGATACTCACCTAGGCTAAGAGCCCCGTGAAATCAGCTGGCAACAGATTTTTTTTTATAAACCCTGGCATTTATTGAGCACATACTGTGTGCCAGATCCTAGCTTAAAGCACACTCTGTGTTTTAATCTGTCAACAACACTTCAAGGTAGGTATTGTTATTCCCAGGCTCAGAAGGCCTGACTTGGCTTCAAGGAGGGATTTGAATAGACTGTAGGTTTAACCACTGTACACATGGGCTCAGTATAGCACAATTTCAATCTCAACATCGCCCCACCCTTTCCATTTGTCATATCGGGAAACTGAGGCCAGGAAAAGCAAAGGAGCTGAGCTGGAGCTGGAGCCCAGATACCCTGTTTCCCCAGCCAGTTTCATCTTTCAGAGCTAATGGCCTTTCAATGTCCCTGGGTGTCCTGCCCCTCCACAGAAAGGATGCAGGATAATTAAAATCCCCCTTTCCCACCCTTCTCTCCCTTTCAACACTTTGTAAACTATTTTTTCCCCAGTTCTATCTTTCTAGCCTTTCGCAGCTGCTCATTTGGATAAGATCTGGTACCCAGGGGTTTCTCTGATGAGGAACATCACAGCCCGGTCCCTTTCCCATGGGAAGCCAGAGGAGGGGACAGGGAGAACAAGGGACGTTTCCCATTAAATTGGCCTCCTGCAATCTGCAGAGTTTAATCTTAACTTGAAAGTGTTTTTGATCAGCTTTCAGGCCGCTCCCTCCTTCCGGCCTACCCCTGTCTTTGGGCCCAGCACTCTCTCTCCCCTGCCTTCGGCTGCATTCAAAGTTATGTGTGATGGGGGGTGGTAGGTGGGGGGAGGAAAGGAGTAGCCCTTCTTTTATCTGTATCTTCCAGCTGCCTTTCTGGACAGACAGAAGTGTTAACTCCAGTTTCTTTTCTAGAAGCTTAGGATCGGCTGCTGTACTGAGATCTGATCTGGTGTCTGTATTTCAAAGGCATCTTCAGTCCGGCGGCATGTAGAGCTGCTGCCTCCTTCTTCCTTCTCCTTCCTCCTTCCTCCCCTTCATTCCCCTCTCACCCCTGACTTTGCCCTTCTTCTCAGGTCTCGTACACCTTTTTTCCAGTGACTGTTTCTGTCCTGTTCTTTTATGCTTCGGAACGAATCACTAACACAGTTCCCCTGCCAAGCAAACAAGGTCTGATCTCCTTCTAAATGGTCCAGGATTTGCAGGGAAAATAATGTCTCAGTGTTCCGAAGTCCTCGATATATATGCATTTGGCAGAATGCAGGTTTACAGAGAGAGGGAGACCATTTGCTTGCTCCAGAAATGAATTCCTCGTGCAGCAAGATTCATCCAGATTGAAGGTACTCTTAGGTCCTCTTTTCCCAGAGGAGCTGGGAGGCGTTATTATGGTAAATAAACTAAATGCATATTTATGGCCTCGGGGTGGGAAAGCTCTGAACTGAGAAAGACTAGCCTTGTCTTTGGTGTTTACCAGACCTCTGCCTGAGATCTGGCTCTTCCGCCTCCTTGGGGGGACCTTGGGCAGGTTCCTAACCTCTCTGAGCCTCAGTTTTCTCATCTGTTTAGTGGGGATAAAGATAGTACCTCCTTAAGTTTGTTGGGGGAGTGCCTGAGGCGATGATATGCTTAAAAGTTTTCCCAACTATGGTAAGCGACCAATAAATATCAGCTCTGTCTTCCTTTCCTTGGGATCAGTTGCAAGGAAGAGGTCTTGCATTTTGGAACTCCACTCCCTGCCCGTTGTCCCCCATCTAGACAGCTGTACAATTTTGGAAAGAGCTAGCCTTGGGCTAGTTACTTTTCTGAAGCTTTATTTTTTCTTCGGTAAGGTAAAGATAATTCTAGCTCTGAATGTGGGGAGGACTCAGCTGAAATACAATCAATGCACTGTGAGAACAAAACCAATGCAAACAATCATGTGGCGTTGAAGAAACATGTCTATGGTGCTTTCTAGGTTTTAGAGGTTTTTCATGAACTCCGTCTTGTTTGATCGAAGTATCAGAGAAAAATCCAGTTTCAAGTCTTCTGCTAATTATGAACCATTCTTATGTCTTCCTTAAAGCAGGCCTCCGAGACATTTCTGCTTCCCTGTGCTATATGAGTCCAATCCTTGCTCTTGTATATTTTGAAAAGTAATCCTTTACCTTTCTTTACATTGTTTTATTGTGCAAAAATTTCACTAATTTGAATATTCTTACACACACACATACCCCATATTGAGTTTGTTGTTGTTGTCAGGAAAAAATTGGGAAATCCATGCTTATTTTTCATGCGAGTATCCTCAGTGCAGGAAAGGCTGGTGAGGAGGTCAGTAGCAATGGAAGTCCCAGTAACTCAGGTGCTTTTCCATTCTCAGGGCGGTGTTTGGCATTCAGCCATCACAACTACATCATTTAGACTATCTTGGATTCCCTATATGAATGCAGCTGTCATCAGCCATCTACAATGTTATTAGTCATTCACGCCTTATTTATGCATCGTCTAAAAGAAGGATAGATTGCAGCGAGGAACGTCGAGAGTGAGGACATTGACTTTTTGCAGCAGAAGAAGAAATGGTACCAAAACCAGGAAAATGACCTCAGAAGCTTGATATTTTCGAAGCTTTATAGATGTTTGCTTGGATCATCCCTTTTATTCTTTCCGGCTTCACTTCTTCGGTCCAAGACCCTGGTGTCCTTTGTGAATGGTTGAAGTGGCCTCTGTAATTTATTCTTTGCCTCCAGAATCAACCTCACTGGCGCTAGTATGGTCTTTCTAGCCCCTATCACACTATGAGAGATGAGAAGCATTTCTATCTACACGTATGCTGGAGTGACACATAATCTCTCAGACTGCTTCCATCTCTGATAACTGGGTGTCTAGATGGTTGGTGTCCTCTGTGATGGGCACCATTCACCAGTGTCTCTTCATTGTGTAGGAGGAGGGAGCAGAGATTTGAGCTGAGCCCCCTTGGAGTCCCAGCCATCAACTACTGCTGGGCCACCTCAATTTCCTGTGTTTCAGAAGATTCCTACCTGTGGTTCTCTGTGGCTACCTGGTGCTCTCCATCTACTTCAGAGCTGCTGACCAAGGTCCTATAATGTGTGAATGCAAATTTTCTGTGAAATCTGCCTCCGTCATCTCTTGTGACTGCAGAGTCCATTGTGTGTGGGAGGGGTGAGGGCCATTGTCTCTGCCTATTCAGTGCCACGTATTTTAGAGAGAAAAACAGGAACAGGTGGTTGATTAAATAAACATGTCACTAGCAGTCAAGGTAAAAATTTGGTCTTTATTGGGACCTATTAAAGAGCTCTTGATTTACAGTAACAATTCTCATGTTGGTTCCACTGCTGAACTTAGACAAGTCACTGCTCCTGGATGGGCCTCAGTTTTCCTTTCTTCAAAATAGGGATGGGAGGATGGATTGATCTGATGAATTTTAAATCTAAGCTCTGTGCTTCGCTAAATTCTGAGTCTTCAAATTTCATAGGTTGTTTTTTCCTCACATCTTAACATTTCTGAAATTGATTTGTATCTTGCCATCAGTGGCATGTCATAGTTTAATTGGCAATGTTTTTTTCTTTCTTGGTGATACATAAGATAATTGTCATACAGTTGGTGGCAGCTGGTGTCTGATGAATTATGTAACGTCCATTATTCCTTTCTTCCTCGTGTGGTCATGTGAAGCAAAGGAGGACCAGGTCTCACAGTGGATACAATCTTCTTTCTGCATCACTTCTCAAATTACGCTGTCTGGTTGTCATGGCTAGGGTTAAGGCTAGCTGCATATAAAAGAAGCCCCCTCCAAATAATAGCAGCTTTACAAAAATCATTTATTTCTTTCTCAAATAAAAAATTCCAGAGAAAGTCTAGCCAACATTGGCATAGCCACTTCAGGATCCTCAAGCACTCAGCTTCCCATTATTATTCTGACTTTTCCATCCCAATGCCTGGCTTTTTGAGATGCCAAGGTCATCTCATGACCCAAGATGGTGGATGGAGCTTCTGCTTTTCATGACGAGGCATCAGGAAGGAAGAAGGAGAGAGGAGTACAAAGCATCTACCCTCATTGATTCAGGTCCCTTTAAAAGGTCTTCTTGGAATCATCCCACAAAAGTCTACTTACTGTTGGTCCAGAACTTGGTCACATGATCAACCCTTCTTGAAAGCGAGGCTTGGAAACATAATCTTTTCTGCTTAATGTCTCGCTGAAAATAAAATAGAGTCTGCTACTAAGGAAGAAAAGGAAACATGGCTATTGGGTAGCCAACCAGCTGTGTCTGCCACATCAATGAGGTATGAAGACTATGAATCCAGAGATCAGGAGGAAATTTGTCTAATTTCATCTTTCCTGGCTCAGCCTCAGTTTTCTCACATATGTAATGTGGTTAATTATGTTTCCATCTAATGGAAATAATTTTCGTGGAAATTAGATGAGACATAGTAATGAAACAATTTCTTAAATAAAAGATACTCTCTAAAATGAAAGGATTGGGTTTTTTTTATTTTATAAAGAAAATCTTTAAGAAGATAAAGACCATCATCCATCATGAATAGTTCTGCTTCTCATTCTGCTGGTCTTCATTTCTGAACTCTACTCTTTGCCTCAAACATGAAAAGAGGCTTGCAGGACTCCTAACCTATGCCTTGGTGTTCAGCCTGGACCAGATTCAAACATTCTGGGTTTATGGGCATCTTTGTCTTTAAAAATGCAGCTGTTCTTATTTCCACTCTGGTACCTACATACTTTCAGGCCATTTCTTTTTATTCCAATTTCAGTTTCTCATTCTGCAGCTTAATCCCCTTCTCCTTCCTTCTGCTTGTCACGACACAGTACACTCTGTGGGTTCTGGTGGCTGGCAGGGGTGTTCACATATGAATGCGGAGATAATTTTGAGGTCAGGGAGATGCTGCAAGGGTCAGACCACCTGGATTTAATCCCAGTGCTGCCTTTGACATCTATGTGACTCCAGAAGAGTCACTCCGCTCGCTCCCCCATCACTTTGCAGCTTCCTTGTCGGGAACATCAGGATTGGTGGGAATATTAAATCTACAGAGATGCGAGGATAAGTAGATAATAGACGTGAAAGGAACCAACAGAATCACTGGCCCAGCGTAAGTGTGCCAGTTAGAGTCTACAATGGGAAATTCTAGAATATTAGAGCCAGGTGAGGCCTTAAAAATCACCAGTTTCTTCCTCTTCACAGTGCTATAAACAGACACGAAGTTCAGAGAGTGGAGAGTTATTTGCCTCTGGTCACAAAACTGGTCTGAGTATCCAATCCAATCTGACTCAACGATGCCAACTTTTGCCCACATCCCAGCTCTGAACACCATAAAGCATATTCATTTATAGCTTTAAATGTTGCTTTAAAACATTAACTGCTTACACTAGGAAAGAGGATGGGCTCCTTTTTAGCGCATGGGCTGCGTCTGACATGGGAGAAGTAGGTCCCAGTGGTTGGTTTCATTTGTCTTTCTTAGAGTATTTGAAGCCATCTTCAGTAGTGCCAGAAGCCGCAGAACACCCATGACTTCAGCCTGACCCCCTGGACCAGTGAGGTCAGGGTGGGGTTGTCCCCTGACAAGATTCAGAACAAGGCAGACATTCCCTGGACCTGGCTGTCCACAGGGTGCTAACAGCTGCCACTGTCGCGAAGTGCCAGGCTGGCGGCTAGTAATGGGGTGAGGCTGTGTGACAACCGTGGCTCTCACTTGGAGCCTGGGCTGGGAAATTCCTGTGACAATAATGAAATCCCCTGGGATACTGCTACAGTGAAATAGGCATGTCCTTCTGGATGTCTAACTCATGAGCACAAACTTACAGAGAGCACTGGCTGATAAAGGTCCAACACTGGGTAACAACCACTGTTGCTGTTCGATCCTCCTTCAAAAAAGGACTCATGGCCCAGCTGCAAGGGCTGTGGTTAGGTGACAACATCCAGCAGCTGGATCCTTTGGGCCGTCCTCAGCCTTGGTCTTCTTGGGGGCAACCCTTGCTTCTTAGATGATGTTTTTCTCTTTCTCATTGCTTGATTAATTCTATAGACATTTACTGACTCCGATTAAGTGTGTGGCACAATAAAAGAAATCAAAGGAGGAGATCAAAGGTGTTCTTATATTAGGGGAACAAGTATGTAGTTAGCTGGGTGAGAGGGAGACAAAGGTGAAGATGAGGATATCACAGCCTTATCCTCAGTGAGCCCAAAGCGTGCAAAGAGGGATGCTGAGGACACGTGTCTGCTCATGGCAATGATGCAAGGAGCAAGGGAGAGGAGGGGAGTCATTCCCTTCTAAGAATAGGGCAGGTTTCCTAGAGGTATTAGCATTAGCTTTGGATTTTGATGTAAAGATCGTGTACACCAGGAGTGGGCATGATGTGGCTGGCAATCAAGGACCAACGTTTGTAAGATGAAAAGCAAGGAGGCAGGGAATTGTGTCCAGTGCTTAGCAAAGAGCGACATTGTTTACTTTGTCCCTTTGCCTGGAGCTACCCCTCCAGCTCTTTCTGCCCCTCTCACCCTTGTTTTTACCTCGAGCCTCAAAGGCCTTTCAATTCCTTGATGGGCCAGGCTCATCTCCACTTCTGAATCTCATCTATGTTGACCCCTATGAATCTTCTCTTCCCCCTCCACCTCTTAGTCTAGCTAACTGCCACTGGATTTAAAAGTCATTTCCTTGGGGAGGTCTTCTCCATCCTCTAATGGAACTTTATGACCCCACATCACATGCCTGTTGCACTCTGCAGCCAACTGTTGTGACACCCATCACACTTGTGTAATAGTTATTTCATCTATGTTTTCCTTGTCATACACCAAGCCCTACAAGGTCCACCACTATTTCTCTAGAGCCCAGCACAGGCCCTGAGTGCAATGACTATTTGTTGAATGAATAAACAACAAGAATAACATTGGACAGGCAGCTCTAGGAAGTTCTTAAAAGATGAGTCAAGGAGTTTGGGTTTTACTGTTAAGTAAAATGGGGAATCTTGTACTTACTTATGAAAACTTAGTCCAGCAAACCTCCTTGGTAAACATTAACAATATTTCTTCTCTCTATGGTACTTATTTCACTTAACTAATGCCCTCAAGGTCCATCCATGTCACATGGATGAATTCTTCTTCATTCATGAAGAAGGATTTCCTTCTTTCTTCTTTTTTTTTTTTTTTTTTTTAAATTTTAATTTATTTTTTAAATTTATTTATTTATTTATTTTTGGCTGTGTTGGTTCTTCGTTTCTGTGCGAGGGCCTTCTCCAGTTGTGGCGAGCGGGGGCCACTCTTCATCGCGGTGCGCGGGCCTCTCACTGTCGCGGCCTCTCTTTGCGGAGCACGGCTCCGGACGCGCAGGCTCAGCAGTTGTGGCGCACGGGCTTAGTTGCTCCGCGGCATGTGGGATCTTCCCGGACCAGGGCTCGAACCCGTGTCCCCTGCATCGGCAGGCGGACTCTCAACCACTGCGCCACCAGGGAAGCCCTCCTTCTTTCTTCTAGCTGAATAATATTCCATTATATATATATATATATATATGCCATCTCTTCTTTATCCATTCTTCTGTTGATGGACACTTAGTCTGTTTCCATATCTTGGCTATTTTAGTAGTGCTGCAATGAACATGAGAGTGCAGATACCTCTTCAAGATAGCATTTTCATTTCCTTTGGATATGCACCTAGAAGGGAGATTGCTGGATACTATGGTAGTTCTATTTTTAATTTTTTAAGGAACCTCCGTTTTGTTTTCCATAGTGGCTGCACCAATTTACATTCCCACCAACAGTGCACAAGGGTTCACCTTTCTCCACATCCTAGTCAGCACTTGTTACCTCTTGGCTTTTTCATGATGGCCATCCTAACAGCTGTCACATGGTATCTAATTGTGGGTTAATTTGCATTTCTCTGATGATTAGTGATAGTGAGACTCTTTTTCATGTACCTGTTGGCCATTAGTATGTCTTCTTTGGAAAAATGTCCATTCAGTTCCTCTACCTGTTTTTAAAGCAGATTTTTTTTTTATTCTTTTAGTTCTTTATATATTTTGGATAGTAATCTCTTATCAGACATATAGTTTGCAAATATTTTCTCTCATTCCATAGGTTGTCTTTTCATTGTGTTTATAGTTTCTTTTGCTGTGCAGAAGCTTTTTATCAATAGTTTGATATAGTCCCACTCAATTTTTGCTATCATAATGGACAAAATGAAAAATAGGAATAACACACAATGCTGACTAGGTTACAGAGAAACTGAATCACTCAAATGTATGACACAGAGAATGCACCCATAAGCATTTATTCCAGAGAAAGGAAAACTTACATTCATGTACAAACCTACACACAAATGTTCATAGCAACTTCATTCATAATCACTAGAAACTGGGAACAGCCTAGATATCCTTCAACAGGTAAATGGTTAAACAAACTCAAATTCCAGTGTAACCATACTATGAAATTTTACTCAATTTTCAGCAAGAAAAAGGAATAAAACTACTCATACATGCAACAACCTGGATGGCTCTCTAGGGAATTATGTTGAGTGAAGAAAACCAATTCAAAATTGTTACATACTGTATGGTTCCATTTATATAACATTTTTGAAATCAGAAAATTTTATAAATTGAGAACAGATTCGTGGTTGCCAGGGGTTAGGGATGGTGGGGATAGGTTGTAGTGGGTGTGGTCAAGAAACATCCTTGAGATTTTGGAAATGTTCAGTATCTTGATTGAGGTGGTGAATACATGAACTTACACAGGTGGTAAAATTAAAATTGTATAGAGTTTAACACACATATACGTACAAGTAAAATAGGGAAAAATCTGAATAAGATCAATGGATATTATCAATGTTGGTACCCTGGTTGTGATATTAGCGTTTTACAAAATGTTAGCATTGAAGGAAACTGGGCAAAGTGTAACAGGGATCTCTGCATTATATCTTACAACTACATGTGAATCTACAATTACTTAGATAAACATTTCAATTAAAAATGGAGCACATCTGTTTTTTGTTTTCCTGACAAGACTCAGACGATACCCAGCCTTAGAATAAAGCCAGCATCACAGAATTCAGGGCAGAAAGATGGGGGAAAAAATCAGGTCCACCATGACTTTTCTGAGCTCCTGATCAAGCTGGTTCCGATGTCTCTCTGTCTCTGTACTTGCCAGTCACATAAGCCAGTGAGGGCTTCCCTCGTGGCGCAGTGGTTAAGAATCCGCCTGCCAATGCCGGGGACACGGGTTCAAGCCCTGGTCTGGGACGATCCCACATGCTGCGAAGCAACTAAGCCCGTGCGCCACAACTACTGAGCCTGTGCTCTAGAGCCTGTGAGCCACAACTACTGAGCCCATGTGCCACAACTACGGAAGCCCGCATACCTAGAGTCCATGCTCCACAACACGAGAAGCCACCACAGTGGGAAGCCCGCACACCTCAACAATGAGTAGCTCCCGCTCGCCGCAACTAGAGAAAGCCCACGTGCAGCAAGACCCAATGCAGCCAAAAAAAAAAGTCATAATTGCAAGGTGAACTACACAGGGTTACAGATGTGTAAGTGAGGAAATGGAGGAAAAGACAGTTTATAAACTTTATATTCATTGGTATCTTGAGTTTCAGATTAATGAGATTGTCCCCATGACTTGGTGGTCCAAAATCTTTTCTTTTGGAGGAGGGAGGGCCATAAGCATGAAATCTGTGGATACTAACATCCAGGGAAAAAATGTATGCACACCCAACTTCGGAGGTGGGTGGTTCAGAGATCCTCTGAAACTCATCCTATGAGGCTTAGGTTAAAGACCCCTGTTAAACCACTGGCTTGACATATCCTGTTTATCAGATAACACAGGCATTATTATGGGAGTAAAGTGGGAAAATGGGCATAAAAGGACTGTATGTTTGTAAAAAATGGTGCATTTTTACAAACCATTTATTATGAGGGTGCATTTGTGTATAGACATGTGTGACTTACTGTATTCATCTGATTCTGTACTTGCCATGGTGGTGAAGGAGACGATGTATTGCCTGTTTGCGAAAAGATATGCATGAGCACATTTGTGAGGCTTGGGCATAACTTTTCTTTCAAATGCATCTGTGTGTGTGTGTGTGTGCATGTGTGTGTGTGTTTGTGTGTGTGCGGGTGTGGGTGTGTTTTGTTAGAGCTTGTTGGAAGTGCAGCATTTTGGATCAATGTACCAAAAGATGAATCTCGCATAGAGCTGGACCTGGCCCCAAGGGCTGACATCCTGCAAGGTTTTCTGAAAAATCTTTTTGCAGGCAGATGTTGCAAAAAATCTTTTTGCAGGCAGATGCTGCCTTTTTGCAGGCAGATCTGCTAGCAGGCAGATGCTAGTCTAAAAAACATTGACCATGTCCAGAATCGTTTCTGACTATTTTCTACAAGTTTTAAAGAGAAAAGGAAAACATAATCCCTTCTTTGGTCTTCAGTTGTTTTCACCTCTTTTGTTCCTTCTACTGATGGAGAGCCAGAAAGGAGAAAGAAGTTTCCATCAGGAAAGAAATTCCTTCTGCATCTCTGTGATTTTCAGGAGGAAGAGTACAAAGCACGGTGGCAGGAATTTGAATTTGGGTGTTGAAATATGTGAGTTCTCATGCTACTCTACCATCACTGTCTAGAACACATTGGATAAGTCATTGACCTTCCTAGGCTACAAATTGCTTATCACTAGGTTGGAGGATAATATCTGTTTTACCAGGTTTTGGCACTGTTGAGAGTATTATATAAGATAACATATGCAATGGTTTGTATAGAATAAACTTATATTTATTTTATAAAAAGAAACATTTTATGTTGAGTCAATAAAATTTAAAATACTTGAAAGAGTTAAATAATGCTTTTTTTCCTGTGGTAGGCTTTCTAGATTAACTTTGAAAAAGATCTGGGAAAATTATCTTAACATATTAAAACAGATATTTGCTCAGCACCTACTTTACGCCAGGCACTGTGTTAGCGGTTGGGAGTACAGGGGAAAACAAATTCCTAATCCTTACCTAAAGGCATTTACAGTCTACTGAGGGAGAAAGGCATTAAGTAAGCAGGCAAACAAATAAATGTATAATTAAAACTGTAGCGAGAGCAATCAAAATAATAACAGTTTGTGCTGTGACAGTGACTAATAGAAAGGATCTAATTTAGTCTAAGTAATCATGGAAGACTTCTCCGAGGAAGTGACTTTCAACTTGAGATCTGAAGGGAATTGTTTGAATTTGTGTGGAGCTGAAGTAGTCTCTAAAATCTGCCTCTTAAGATCTGCTTCTTCCCCTGTGATTCTGCGGAACAAACATGAAACTGAATTCCTACCCCATGCTGAAAAGTAAGTAAGGGGAGAGGGGTTGAGGGGTATAGGTAAGGAGAATGTTAAGAGATAAATCTTATTTTTATATTGTAGTCTCTTTCCTTCAGGCTGTTGCTAATCCCCTGACTGTTGATTCATAAATAGAATTTTTCCTCACGTTATAGCCTTGCCTAAAGACAATGAGCGGTTTCACAAAAAATGATTTATAGACTAAAATCTGGAGAGATTTTGCTCATAAAAATACTCCAGCCGTTTATCTTGATCGTCTGCTATATCAGAGCCTGGCTCGGATGCTTCTGAATTAACTGCAGATTAAATGATTTGATCCAGTTGGAAAAGTACAAAGGCAGAAGGGGGGAGCACATGGCAGGAGGCTGATCACCATTGTGATGGTGTCCTTATTCATTTAGGAGGCAAAGAGCTTCCACCTCTCACTGTAGGATTAAAAGCAGGAGAGGTGGAAGGGAATGCCGGATCCTTGGGGGGTGGGTTACTGGGTGGATGAGTGTTCAGTCAGCACCACATGTATTGAGCACGTATCATGTGTTAAACAGAGAGGACACAGTGGTGGGCACATAAGATATGGGTGCTGTTCTCAGGGAAAATACAGTCTGGTGGGAAAAGGAAATAATAAAACAAACAAGAGAACTACTAATCTATCTTGATCCCAGTGTCACTTCAATGTAGTGGAAACTGAGCCTGAGTCAGACCATGTTGCAGCCTTCCAGACATCATGGCTTCATTCCCTCTGCCAAGTAATTTTCTTTCCTTGTATTTATTCATTCATTCAATCATCTATCTGCTATTTGACAAGTGTGTGTCCTGAGCTTCTATTCTGCTTTTTATTCTGTGCAACTGGTGGGAGCCCCAGAGATTAATGAGATGGGAACCCCACCTTCAGAAGAGCTCACAGTCTCCTGGGAGTAAACAGGATTCCTGCAAATCATTACAGTGCAACCACTTAACAAATATTTCCCAAGGATCTACCATATACCAGTCTTTGTGCTATTGTGTAGGGATACAAGGTGAGAAGGATAGATGTTCCTTGCCCCTGTGGCATTTATACTCAGGCTTGCAGTCTGGCAGATGTATTTTGTTATTTTACTGGGCATCACCAGTTTTAGTTATTGCCAGATGGGGTGGGTGATAAAGGGTCCATGGAGAGCTAACTTGTCTACTGGGGTCAAAGCATTGGATATCCAAGGAGCAAGGTTATAGCTGGGGAATGGTTCAACAAGTAGCCCAGTGTATGAGGGTTCTGATTTCTCTATGTTCTTACCAACATTTAAGAGTATGTGAGCTTTTGATTCTAGCCATCCTAAAGGGTATGAAGTGATATCTCATTGCAGTCTTGGTTTGTATTTTCCTGATAACTGATGATGTTGAGCATCATTTCATATGCTTATTAGTTATTTGTATGTTTTCCTTAAAGAAATGTCTATTCAGATCATTTTGCTCATTTTTAATTGGTTATTTCTCATTTTTATTATTGAAGACTATTTTTTTTTTCTAAAGATACTTTGGATTTCAGGTAAGGCTAGATCTAGTGGCTCAACAATATCACCAAAGACCATTTTCTTTATGTATCTTATTTCTGCCCTCCACAGTATTGGTTTCATCTTAAGCTTGGTTCCTTCATAGGTTGAAAAATGACTGCTAACTATGCTATTGGGTCAAATACTTCCTCTGTCATATCCAGTGGCAGAGAACCAGCATTCTCTTCCCCACTATAGAAGCCCTGGGCTTCCCTTTGCTTAGATTGATTTAGGTCACATGACCACCTCTGACTTAATCACAGTGGCAATGGAATGGAAATTACACAGATTGGATTGGGCCATTTAGGATGTATTTGAAGAGCTGAGATTGGGTTCAGCTCCTGCTCCCACCCCCAAATGCACATGGCTACTACACAGTGCGGGAGGGTGGAGATAGATGTTGGAAGGGCAACCGACACAATCCACTGTAGCACTATTGTAATTATAAGTTTATGTAGCTATTTGATTAATGTCTATGCTCCCTATTAGAGTATCAAGGCAGGGATCATAGTTCTTTTGCTTGGTTGCATTTAGAACATCATTCTCAACCTCTTCCTCATCATGTTAATGCACAGCCATGGGCTAGATACTGAATTCTGTGCTTTATATGGACTAAAATACTATATGGTTGCTATTATTATTGTTGTCATCATCCCTATTTTACACATGAAAAAAATTCAGTCTCAAAGAGGAGAAGAGGCTTGCTTAACATTTCACATCCAGTAACTGGCGGAGCTGGGATTTGAATCCAGGCAGTCTGAGTCCTGGGTACACTTGACCTCTTTCCCCATGAATGATGAATAACTTTCACCTTTGTAGCTCTCAGCACAATGTGTGGCACAAAATAGGCATAGGCACTCAATAAGTATCAGTTGAAATGAAATTGAATTAAATTATAATATTTTAAAATAAAGTCATGAATTCCTCTTCCATGACAAGAAAAGTAGTAGAGGTCAGAGTCCAAACTGAAGAGTCAGGTGGCTGGAAGAGTTTCCCAGCAGCCCCTTCCATCACACTGATGCTCCTCACCACAGCTAGGGGGCAGAGTTCTGGGTCAGAATGTCTGACGTCCCATGTGTCAGTCAGACACATCTTCTGACCTTCACTGAGCTCTCCTCCCAGGAGGTCAGACCAGCTTCCCATTGTGCATGAGTGAGTGTAGAAATCCAGAAATCAACTTTGAAACAAGGCCTTAAATGCCTTCTGTGATAAATAATTGAAAATTCCTGTAGTTTTTTCCCCCCTTCCTTTGAATCAAAAGAGAAATAATGTGATATCAAAACTCCCAGAAGAATATGAAGAAAAATATTCAGAAAAGATATGGGTGCTTGGAATAGAAAACATCTTCTTTTCTCATGCATCAAAAGAAGCTCCCAGTTTATCAGACATTTCCAAGTGGGCTGCAGCACACTGGGATGAGAATAAAAGAATAGCAGTGAATTCTAGGTCATTAGACTGGAAAGTCAGCTGAAATGAAGCTAAATCTTGTCTTTCCTTTGAGACAGACACATTTGCAAAAGAGTTATTCAATTTATGACTATTTCCTAATTTGTTCTTCCCACATTTGGGATTGAGAGATACTTTACATGACCTGAAAAAATAAAATCTTTAGGTGAAAGGTATTCTATACTTTTTAAGGTGCATTCATTTTCATCATCTCATATGATATTTATCACAAGGATCATACATCCCTTTTGACATCGGAAAGGCTAGTATTATTGTTTCCATTTACAGAAGATAAAATTGAGGCTCATAGTGGTGCATTAATGTGTTGAATGTGGTACAGCTGGTGAGAGCCAGAGCTGAAATTCTGTTAAGATCTTTGGCCCTCTGTAGTTTCAAGACTAAAAGATAAAGGAGAAATGCAGTCATGGGCTCAAATCTTCTATAAATTTTTTAGTTGAGTGACTTTGAACAACTTATTTCACCTTCATTTTGCTCATCTGTAAAACTGGGATAATACTTACACTGCAAGACTGTGGTGAGAATTAAGTGAGATAATGTATATAAAGTTCTTAGTTGGGGAATTGAGGTAGCCCACTAACTAGCGCTCCTCTTCCCTGTTCAGGTTTTGAAATGTTTGATTACACATTAGGTTTACAAAATAGATTATAAAATAAAATTACAAAAGTAGGTGTATGGGGAGAATGTAGCTTATATTAGTAGAAAATGGGTTTCATAATACTGGGTAGGAGGACTTTTCACTCAGTTACATGCAACGCTGGTCCAGGCAAGACCTTCCCATGTGAGGCAGGCTTTACCATTAAGTTTCTGCGTGGTCGAGAACATTTCTGAGCAAATGATTTTTGCAGGCAGGCTGGTTCCCCAGAGGAAAGGGAGAAGAAGGGGCAAGAGTAAATCAAAACCATGAGGTCAACTCAAAACAGTGAGTTATCACCAAGTTGGCTAAACTGAAAAAAGACAATAACAAGTGTTGGAGTGGATGTGGAGAAGTGGTACTCTCCTTTACGAAGAGAATGTGAAATGGTGTACTCAATTTGGAAGACATTTTGGCAGGTCCTCAAGTTGTTAAATATAGAACCAGCATGTGACCTAGCAATTCCACTGCTAGGTATACATCCAAGAGAAATGAAAACATATGTCCACACAAAAAATTTGCACACGAATGTGAATAACAGTGTTCATTCATAACAGTCAAAAAGTGGAAACAACCAAATGTCCATCAACTGATGAATATATAAGTAGAATTTTAATATATCCTTATGATGGAACATTATTAAGCAATGATATATGCTACAACATGGATGAACTTTGCAAATATTATGCTGAGTGAAGAAAAGCCCGACACAGAAAGTCACCTGTTATCCAATTCCATTTATATGACATGTCCTGAATAGACAAATCTGTAGCAGAAAGTAGACTAGTGGTTGCCTAGGGCTGGGGAAGAGTGTTGGGAGAGAGTGACTGCTAACGAATGCAGTGTTTCTTTTAGGAGTGATGAAAACATTCTAAAATTAGATTGTGGTGATGGTTTCATAATTCTGTAAATATAATAAAAACCATGAAATTGTACATCTTAAATGGGTAAATTTTCTGGATGTGAATACCATCTCAATACAGATGTTATATTAAAAAACTATACTAGAAATAATATTGGACTGAGTGATGGTGATCCACAAACTAAGAACTTCAATGAATAAGGACTAGGGACTTGAGGGCTTGACAGGAACAAGGAGAGGGTAGAGGTGGGATAGTCTGATGATATCAGCTTCAATTCTTGTGTGTGTGTGTGTGTGTGTGTAGGAGGAATGAAGAATGATCTAGAAAAGCTGGTGAGGAATAAAGAGACCATCAACCTCAGCTTCTTCAGAGAGTGAAAGAGAGGACTCCGAGAATAAACTTCCTCAGGGAATCAGCTAGAGTTCAGGTAGACCGAAGCTGTGGAAAGAATCTCCAGAGAAGTAGTGGAAGACATATGAGATCTTCCTGACGGAAAACCCTGACTTGAAGAGGGCACTGTGGAAGAATTTGGGGAGTAGGGAGGAGGGGTGGGATTTGGGCATATATAGAACAGTGTGGGGATGAGAGTCTGGTTATGAGAAATGACTTCAAAGTCCTGGCTTTCATGGTGAGTCATATAAACAGGGATGCAGTGCCCGACAGGATTCATTCTGAAGGTCTGCAAGGCTGACTGTGATGAGGAGTCTGTGAGCGGTGGAAGGGAGAAATCCTGTCCCCTCTTCACTTTTGTTAATAACGGTGTCAAGTCAGAGGACAAGATGGTCATACCAGGAAATAAAGTTATTTACAATGTATAAGTTGCGTACTTTGATAGAGGAAGAGAACATGGGAGACGATAAAGGTAAGACTCCTTGGATACAACACTCTGGGTATCACAGTGGTCCTCCATGGAGAAAGGACTCCATTCCCTGTGTAACCCTGGGAAAGTCATTCACTGTAAAGCGGGCAGGGCTAGGTGGTTTCTAAGGGATGTGGGATTCTCTCTGCGTATCTCTGTCTTGTATTTCTCTCTTGGTTGGTATATACACGGCTGTCTGTTGGTGCCTTGACTTCTTAATTTGGGAGCCCCAAGAGCAGTAAGAAGGAAATACCAAGGGGAATATAAATACCATCTAGTTCCTTTGAGTTTGGCTTAACATGGGCCTCCCTCCTTCAGGAGCTGCTTCCAGCTTTGGATCTTTTTCATCCCCATGGGTGGGATCTCTGTAGAAACAGAGGCCAGCTGTAGACCTTAGTGATGCTGATTACTGATGTCCAAATTGCTTAGAAACTGGCAACACTGTCCAAATGCTCTCGTGCCCTCTGATACTACAGGATACTTTTGGCACCAGCAGATGTGTTGATGATGCGAGATGGGGCTATTAGACTGGATTGTATGGCCATCCCATAGACCTCAAAGGCAATCATCTGAAGAAGAGAAGGAGGGAGAGGACAATACCAACAGTCCTGATTGACAGATACCAGTTGTGTGTCTGGCACTATACTCTGCACTTTACATGTTTTTTCTCTTTATGATAAACCCATTATCTGTTTATCTGTTGGGTATATGGGTATAAACTGTTATACCCATTACATGTGCCAGATGCTTCATAGTGGTTAAAGCACTTGCTGGTTTATTACTGTTAGCAGCGGAAATTGGAGACTAGAATCTAAGTGATTTTATTCTGGTATCTATATACTCAACCACCACACACAAAATATATATTCTATCATAAGTTAGGTCACCAATTCAGTGCAATTCTGCAAGTATTTATTGAGGAAATACTGTGCTAAAGAAAAGGATGAAGAAAACCAGCAGTTTGGAGACCCTTCTATAAGGGATCTCCAGAACTTACTCATCCTACATAAGTAAAATTTTGTACCCTTTCACAGCATCTCCCCATTTCCCCCTCCCTCCAACCCCTGTGACCATGATTCTACTCTCTGCTTCTGTGAATTTGACTGTTTTCGATTCCACATTTAAGTGAGATCATGCAGTATTTGTCTTTCTGTATCTGGTTTATTTCACTTAGCATAATGTTCTCCAGCTTCATCCATATTGTGACAAATGGCAGGATTTCCTTCTTTCTTAAGGCTGAATAATTTTGCTATACCTGTAGCTATGTCTAAATCTATATCTATCTCACATTTTCTTTATCTATTCATCCATTGATAGATACTTAGGTTGTTTTCATATCTTGGCTATCTTGAATAATACTGTGATGAACACAGGAGTTCACATAACTCTTCGAGACACAGATTTCATTTCTTTTGGATATATACCCAGAAGTGGGATTTCTGGATCATATGGTAGTTCTATTTTTAATTTTTTGAGGAATCTCCATACTGTTTTCCATGGCAATTGTATCAATTTACATTCCCACCCACAGTGCACAAGGGTTCCCTTTTCTCCACATGCTCACCAATATTTGTTATCTTTTGTTTTTGTGATACTAGTCATTCTACCAGGTGTGAGGTACTATTTCATTGTGGTTTTGATTTGAATTTCCCTTAAGTTTAGTGATGTCAAGAGCACCTTTTCATATACCTGTTGACCATTTGTATGTCTTCTTTTGAGAAATGTGTAATCATGTATTTTGTCCATTTTAAAATCAGAGTTTTTTGTTTGTTTGTTTTTTGTGGGTTTTTTTGTTTGTTTGTCTTTGTTTTTTTCCCTATTGAATTGCATGAGTTCCACGAGTTCTTTATATATTTTGGATCTTAATGCTTTATCAGATAAATGGTTGGCAAATATTTTCTCCCATTCCATAGGTTGCCTTCTCACCTAGTTAATTGTTTCCTTTTCTGTGCAGAAGCTTTTTAGTTTGATGTCATCCCACTTGTCTATGTTTGTTTTTGTTGCCTGTGCTTTTGGTATTATATCCAAAACATCATTGCATAGACCAATGTCAAGGAGCGTTTTCCTTATGTTTTGTTCTAGTAGTTTTATGGTTGTAGGTCTTATATTTCAGTCTTTAATCCATTTTGAGTTCATTTTGGTATACAGTATGAGATAATGGTCTAATTTCATTCTTCTGATGTGGATATTCAGTTTTCCCATCACCATTTATTGAAGAGATTATCCTTTCCCCATTGTGTGTTCTTGACACCCTTTGTTGGAGATCACTTGACCATAAATATGTGAGTTTGTTTCTGGGTTCTCTATACTATTCCCATGGTCTATATATTTTCATGCCAGAACCATACTGTTTTGATAACTGTAGCTTTGTAATACATTTTGAAATCAGGACGTGTGATGACTCCAGCTTTTTTCTTCTTTCTCAAGATCACCTTGGTTGTTTGTGGTCTTTTATGGTCCCAGATTATTTTTAGGGTCATGTTTTCTATTTCTGTAAAGAATATCTTTGGGATTTTGATGGGAATTACATTGACTCTGTGGATCACTTTGGGTAGTATGGACATTTTAACAACATTAATAGTTCCAATCCATGAACATGGATGTCTTTCCATTTATCTGTGTATTCTTTAATTTTCAGTGTATGAGTCTTTCACCTTTTTGATTAAGTTTATTCCTAAGTATTTTATTCTATTTGTTACTATTATAAATGGGATTGTTTTAATTCACTTTTTAGATTGTTTGTGTCTAGAAATGCCACTGATTTTGTAAGTTGATTTCCTATCTTGCAACTTTACTGAATTTGTTTATTTGTTCTAAGTTTTTTGTTGTTATTGTTGTTGAGTCTTCAGGGTTTTCTACATGTATGATGTCATCTACAAACATTTAAAATGTACTGTCTCATGAACTCTTCTCATCTAGTGTTGGGAGGTGAGAATCATGATGTCTGTTGTACAGAGGGGGAAACTGAGATTCTAGAAGTGAATCCACTTGCTCCAAGTCACATTTCTGATTCATGGCAGAACTAGGGGTGGCTCAGGAGTCCTGAACTTAAGCCCTGTTCTTCCTACCTCCTTTGACACCATTCACAACTTGCTCACAGGTCTAAAGATATATATGCATATAAATAAAATATAAATTTTAAAACTATTTATTTACACACATATCATAGTTATCCCCACCTCAGAGAGCAATTGGAAGGACCAAACTACATACAAATGGAGGTGGAAATACATTCTAAACTGTAAATGGTTGTAAGCATGTTATTTATCGTCACTACTTTTGTAGTTATTATTACAGTTATAAAATACAGCTGCTCATCTATGGAGGATGCTCCCTGACCCAAAGCATGTAGGGTCTCTGGGGAGCCCTGGAAGACAGAATTTTGCCTTCTCCACCCCTTTCCTGCTAACTTCACAACTCTGTTTCAGCACAAATAAAAAGAAAAGACTGATTAAGTAGTGTGATGTTGATTTCAACTCTATTAAAGTCACAGAGGGATAGTGTCAAGGGGAAAGAGATGAGCCTATTGGAAGCAGGTGGGGAAATGAGATTTGCAGGTGGCTGGCTTGCAGTCCTTTCAATGTATGGTGACTCCTTCTCTTTCTACCCTGAGAACTTCTCCCAGGTGCAGAAAATCCCAACAACTGCTTGGAGACATGGGTATCTATACAGATTTTGAAGCTGAGTAGGGACTTTTGGAGATAGCGATGGGGGAGATATTGAAGAGTGGAGGTAGAGGGTGCCTTACTGGCTGGCACAAATACTTCTGAGCCAGAGTAGTAGTCTTCACACATGGCTTATCAAGGAGGCTCTCCAAATTCAAACCCTAGTTTGTTCATTGTGACCTGTGGGAATTTAGGGAGGCTCATTACCACCTCTCATCTCCATTTCCCATTTTTTAAAGGATTTTATTAGAAGCTACCTTGTAAGGTTGATGAAAGGATATAAGGAAATAATATATGTAAAGTTATTAATTCACTGAGCCTCACACATAGTAAGTACTCAGTGAATTAGCTACCATTACGTTATACACCCAGCCAGATATGTTCCACCACTATAAAAGCAAGCAAAGCAGTACAGTCAGTTGCCTTAAATACATTTCAAAACAAGATGTGGAAGGAAAATAAAGGAAGTGGGAAAGTGTAGGATGGATGGGAGAATAAAAGGAAGAAGGGGGCATCCACCCTCTCCTTGAGCGTATTGAAAAGACTAAAAAGCTTGAAATCCAACTGGTCTGAGTTTGAATCATGAAGCAAATCATTGAACCTCTCAGAACCTTATTATCCTCATCAATAAAAATGGAAAGAATAACTGCTTCACTTAGAATCTGAACAAATCAAAGATCTGATCCTTCTTATTGAGCCAGGATGAGAAAGAAAGAAGTAACATTTATTAAATGTCTACTGTGTACCAGTTGTGAGGTTTGACAGATAAAATATGTGAAATGCCTGGCACATAGTAGGTTCTCAGGATAAGGTATGGGTGTATTGGGGATGAAATTTCAGCAAGAGATCCATAAATGCTTAGACCCTACTGTGCTATTCAGCCCTCCTTCTGCCAGGATTCCCAATTAATTAGATGTATAGAACAATAAAGAGACTAGAGCTTGAGATGGCACTGTGTTAATAACTCTACAAAGCCTGCTCTCCCAAGCAAAGGCTTATTGATCAAAGTGAGAGCTGAGCACATGGCTTAGGCTGGAGGGCCACACAGAGCTTGCTGTTCTTCCACTCTGCCTGCATGGAACCCACCCCTTGGGGCCAGCATGCTGAGGAGAGAGAGAGATGGCCAGGACTTGAGAGCCACTGTGCCTCAGTTTATAGAGTTCTCTGGCTGGCACAGAAGCAAGAACTGCCAGAGAATGGTTGGTCCTTCCCAAGGGAAAGCCTTGCCTGGGCGTGGGACAGGATGTGCAAACCATGAGGAGAACATGGGGCTTGCCTTCAAGGCTCAGTAGTCTCCCTCCCTGGTAAAATGTGGCCTAATTAGGGCCCTAGGCTCTGACTCATCTGATAGCTGTTCCTCCTACCCCGTGGGGGCTGGGAAGGGGGCTGTCAGAGGGGACTCTCTGCTGTGGAAAGGGAGTTGTCCTCCTGTTCTCACACTCAATATTGTCATTTCCCATGGGGATCCTTTAGGCTGGTATGTGGGGTGTTCTTTTCCCCTTCAAGGTCCTTGTGTCTGGGTGTTATCTTCTTTTCTAGAATTTGAACAAATCTGGAAGTTGTACGAACTGCCCTTTGACCCTCTACATCAGGCTCTGACTCTCTCTCTCTCTCTCTCTCTCTCTCTCTCTCTCGCTGTGATGCCATGGTTTTCTAACTCATCTCCTGACCTCTAGCTTTTTCAATCCTCTCCCATTTACTCTTCTCATAGCCGCTGGTGGCTTTTCTGAAATACACTCCCCAGTCCAAGAACTTCACTGGCTGCAGACTCAAGGTCAAATCTCTCTGCATGGTGCTGTAGACCACCATGTGCTGACTCCATCTATCCTTCCCATTCATGGAGGTGCCCACTTGATCCATCCTCCCGTCACGTTCCAGTGCCCTTATGTTCCAGTGCATTTGCTTCTCTCAGTAGACTATAAACCCTCTGAGATGGGGACTATAGTCTATTCATCTTTATAGTTCCTGCAATGCCTAGTGCAGTCCTTGACATAGAGTAGGTGTGTGTCATGTTGGAATAGACCTCTGGAGCCAGACTCTCAGGTTCCTATATGGTCTGAACTACTGCATGGTTTTAGAAAAATCATTCAACATCTCTGCACCTTGGTACCCTCATCTTAAAAATGGAGGTGAGAATAAAACCTATCCCATGGGCCTTCCCTGGCGGTCCAGTGGTTAAGACTCTGCACCTTCCAATGCAGGGGGCGCCGGTTCGGTCCCTGGTCAGGGAACTAGGATCCCACATGGCATGGGGCCAAAAAAAACAAAAAACAAAAAAACCTACCCCATAGGACTAATTTGAATATTACATTGGTTAGTATTTATAAATTCTTTTGACAAGTGCATGGAATAAGTAATTGTCCAATACAGGTTAGCTATTATTTATCACCATTAGTCCCAACTATCTCAGAGTTTACAGGTTACAGGTTTACAGGTTATCACAGATTTCACCTATCGTGGTCCATTACTTTTATTTGTAGTTTTATTGTTATCATCACATTTCACATCAACCATTTAAAATTATTCTCACAAAAAATATAAAATAAAATAAAATAATTCTCACAACCAATTCTGTGAACTCCCTTCTTTCAGAGGAGGAAACTTAAATAGAGAGGGGTTCAGTGGCCTTCTCAAGTGACATAGAAAATACTTGAAATTACATCTTTGGATATCTGGTTCATTACTCTTTCCATTACACTGTGACCATCCTATGAATTCCAGAAGAAATCAAATATAAGTCCTATGCTAAATTGACTTCATGTACCTTTTTATTTTTAAAAATGAGATTGTGCATTTCTTGAGTGTTAAGGCCATATTTCATTTTGTCTGATTCTCCTAATCTCATATAGTACCTGGGACAAGGCACACACTCAAAATGTTGTTGAAAGGAAAAAAAAAAAAAAAGAAAGAAAGAAAACAATAAAGCAGAAAATATTTTAGGGTATGAAAAAAATCCCCCCTCCCATGTTTCAGATACCTATAACATCACTTAAATGAACTATTCATTACCAGAAGTGAGGGTCCTTTTCTTTCACTTTAGTGGATAAATAGGCACTAGCAACCATCTTTCCAGTTCCTCTTCAGAAAATGCAGAGCAAGTAGAATAATTATCTCCTGTTAAGAGCCCTCCTACTATTTCTCTGACACCATGAAAACATTCATAGTACAGCTCAATATGAAAGAAACATTAATTATATTCATACTCTTGAGTATGTTTCTCAGTTGCTTGAGATGAAATTAGCAAACTCCTTTATATTAATAAAAATCCTAAACTCAGAGGAGAGATTCATTCAGCTGCCTTTCTCTGCCTTGGAAAGTCATCTTAGCCAAAGTCTTGGAAATGAGCACATCTAAAAGATGCTTCATTAAAATAAATGATCCCCAAGAGCAGACCTTGTCTGTCTGCAGTCTGTGCATCCCCAGTGCCTAGAATAGTGTCTGGCATATAGTCATAGCACAATGATTATTTACTGGGTAAATTAAATGGGTCCAATAAGAACTTTTGAATGAGATTGGTTTATTTAAGCTCAGTTCAAGTTAGGGAAACTGGCATTTGTATGATTATAATTCTCTTTTAGAAATAAGTTGATCCCAATGCTCCTAATGATTCTGTGAAATCAGGCAGATCTGGCTGGATATTTATGGTTGATCATACCAATTAGCAAACGGGTAGCCTTCCAAATACAAAGCATTATACCTGACTTGTGTATTCCGCAAATCCAACTGCATTCAAATTGTTCACATCACCACTATGTGCAGTTTACCAGAAGAAGATTTGATTGCCTTCTTTCGAGCAATGCTTGATGTACTCGCATCTCAAGCTGCTTTCATGAATCACACCAGCTCATTCTCTTTGGGGCCCAGAACAAGGACGAGCACTGTCTTTAATTCTAATTGAGGGTTTCAATTCTGGGACATCTCAAATATTGCAGGTGACACATGCTGTCTCTTCCAAGGCCACATTCCGAAGGGTTTTCTAACAAGGAAGGAGCCAGATTTGAATATGGTGACATTAGACCTTTTCAGACAAAAACATCAATATTGGTGCATAATTAATGCTTGGAGCTTATCTGACATGGACAGAGCAGGCCCAGAGTGCTTTCAAAAATCAATTTGCTACCTGAATTACAAACCTTGTAGATACAACCTGACAGGCTGATGCTATTAAAACATGGGGGTGTCTAGAGGAACATTTGAGCAAATCAAAGATCAGATCTTTCACTCCTGATATAAGAGTAGACTGAACAGGGTTGAGAAAAAAGAAGTAACATTTATTCAGGATCCATAACAATTGGATGAAATGAGGGTTGTAATACTAATATTAAAGAAGGGAAAACTAAGTCTCCAATAGCCTTAAAGAATGTGACCAAGATCACACTGCTAGTGAAAGACAGAGGTGAAATTTGAACACAAATAGGACCACCAAGTTCATGTTCTTTCTCTACTTTCTGTCTCAAGATCACAACATGTTTATATTCCTACCTTCTCTATCCTTTTGGCAAAGTTCTTTCAAAGCTGAGTTCCAGGGAATGGTGGGAACTTCCGCAGAAGGGCAATTGTGACTATACAGGTTAAAAGTAAACTTTTTAAAAATTTACTTTAAAACTAAATATAATTAAAAATAATGTACACACTTCATTAAATCATCTAACAAATTTACATACAACAATGGCTACCAGAGAGTTAACTTATTTTGTGTGTGTGTATGCATGTATGTAGACTTTGAAATAAATGGAAAAAACCTACTTACACAGTTTCTATCTAACTTTATCTATCTATCTATCTAACGTATCTATTTATATACCGTTGAAATGTGAACATGTAATTAATTAGAAGCCTGTAACCCTGTAGTGGGATTTCTGATTTAACCCCAGGGTGGTGATTTTCTACTCATGTAAAACTCTATGAGTGAATACCACTACTTATCTGTGTGAAAGAAGATTTTTCTCTTTCACACAGTGCAACTCAAACAAAGTACCAAAATATATTAAACACTCAGGCTGTTTTAAGATTGTAACTTCTGAGTTACAGTTTTATCAAAACAGCCTCATTGTTTTTAATGATGGGTTTTAAAATAAGTGTTGTAAAAAAGGAACTTAGGAAGTAAATGCATATTGCTAAGATATGCTTTCATCTGCTTTCCATATTAGGGTTCCATGTAAAATTTCATTTTTAATAAAAGGGCTCTGCTATTAAAGAGAGTTGAAAATCACGGAGATAAAGAAATTGGGGCATCCACAAGTTCTATTTCCTTTGGTCTCAATGATTTCAGTTAATTCTGTGTCTAAGAATATGTATAGTGTTAACCATAATCCGAGAAGTGCCTAAAGTGGATTTTGTATATAAAATTGACTCATCTTTCAAGGCCTAACTGAAGAAACAACCTCTTTATGAGTGGTTTTTTTTTTTCGTAGACTACAGGCTTTTCGTAAAGTGGAAATGGCATCAGGAGTGGAGTTGCAACAAGAGAAAAAGTGAAGCAGTCTGTATACCGTACATCAACAACATTTTCTCTTTGCACGTGAATCAAGTTAATTCTGGACATCTTGCCTAACCCATCCCTCAAGACTTATCCACATATTCTGTCTAATTCTATTTCCATGCCGAGTTCTCATTTCTATCTTCAGTGCAGTCTTCAAATTTAACACCTTGTTTTTCTAACTGCAATCTTGATTCCTCTCCACCACCATTTTCATTCTCCGTCCAGTTACAATGCCCTAGACCTCTCTAGTTAAGCAACCGTGGTGCATTGATTATACTGAAGATGCGAATTAATGGCCTCTTTGAATCCACATTCTTCTACCCTATAACTTTGTCATTTCCACTCTGACTCTGGGCTGGTTTTGTTTTTTTAATTGAAGTATAGTTGATTTACAATATTATATCAGTTTCAGGTGTGTGATATAGGGATTCAATATTTTTACAGATTATACTCCATTAAAAGTTATTACAAGGACTTCCCTGGTGGTCCAGTGGTTAAGACTCCATGCTTCCACCGCAGGGGGCACGGGTTCGCTCCCTGGTCAGGGAAGTTCTGTATGCCACAAAGCCAAAAAAAAAAAAATGTTATTACTAGATAATTGCTATAATTCCCTGTGCTATACAAATTATCCTTGTTGCCTATCTATTATATACATAGTAGCTTGTATCTCTTAATCCCATACCCCTATCTTGCCCCTCCCCCTTCACTCTCCCGGCTGATCACGACTAGTTTGTTTTCTATATCTGTGAGTATGTTTCTATTTTGTATATACATTCATTTGTTTTGTTTCATAGATTCCACATATAAGTGATATCATGCAGTATTTGTCTTTTTCTGTCTGACATTTCACTAAGCATAATATTCTCTAGGTCCATTCACGTTGCTGCAAATGGCAGAATTTCATTCTTTTTATGACTTAGTAATATTCCATTGTATAAATATACCACATCTTCTTAATCCATATGCTTTGTTGATGGACACTTGAGTTGTTTCCATGTCTTGCCAACTGTAAATAGTGCAATAGAACATTGGGGTGCATGTATCTTTTCAAATTAGTGTTTTTGTTTTTTCAAGATATATAAATGCTCCTGTGTTGGTTGCATACATGTTAACATGTATAATACTCTCTTCTTGTATTAATCACTTTATCATTATATAATGCCCTTCTTTGTCTTTTGTTATAGCCTTTGTTTTAAAGTCTATTTTGTCTGAGATGAGTATTGCTACTCCTGCTTTCTTGTCATCTCTGTTTGCATGAAATATCTTTTTTCATCCCCTCACTTTCAATCTATGTGTCTTTAGCTCTGAAGTGAGTCTCTTGCATGCAGCATATAGAAGGGTCTTATTTTTTTTTTATCCAATCAGCCACCCTATATCTTTTGACTGGTGCATTTAGTCCATTGACATTTAAAGTGGTTATTGACAAGTATATACTTGTTGCCATTTTGTTACTTGTTTTCCGGTTGTTTTTGTAGTTCTTCTCTGTTCATTTCTTTTTCTTTTTGTTTCTTCCCTTGTGGTTTGATGATTTTCATTAGCAATATGCTTATGTTCCTTTATTTTTAGTTTTTGTGTATCTATTGTAGGTTTTTGATTTGTGGTTACCATGGGGTTCATATATGTTGACCTATAACTATAGTTAATTGTTTAAACTGGTAGTCATTTAAGTTCAAACACAGTCTAAAAGATCCACATTTTTAACTCCCCTACCCCACATTTTGTGTTTTTGATGCCATATTTTATATCTTCATGTTTATCCTTTAACTGTTTATTATAGATACAGTTTCTTTTACAATTTTTTGTCTTTTAATCTTTGTACTGGCTTATGTAAATGGCCGATTGTCAGTCATTATATATTTGCTTTTCCTAGTGGGATTTTCCCTTTTCTATAGATTCTTATTTCTTTTTCCCTTCGAGAGGACCCTTTAACATTTATTTTAGGGTAGGTTTAGTATTGATGAACTCTTTTAGTTTTTGCTTGTCTGAGAAGCTCTTTATCTCTCCTTCTGTTCTAAATCGTAATCTTGCTGGGTTTAGTATCCTAGATTGCATGTTTTTCCCTTTCAGCACTTTGAATATATCATGCCACTCTATACTGGCCTGCAAAGTTTCTGCAGAGAAATCAGCTGAAAGTCTTATGGGGATTCCCTTGTATATGACTCTTTGTTTTTCTCTTGCTGCCTTTTGAATTCTCTTTAACTTTTGCCCTTTAAATTATGATATGTCTTAGTGTGAGTCTGTTTGGGTTCATCTTGTTTGGGACCCTCTGTGTTTCCTGTACCTGGATATCTGTTTCTTTCTTTAGATTTGGGAAATTTTCAGCCATAATTTTCTCAAATACATTCAATCCCTTTCTCTCTCTCTTCTTCTTGGACCCCTATAATGCAAATGTTGGTATGCTTAATGTTATCCCAGAGATCTCTTAAACTGTTTTTATTTTTTAAATTTGTTTTTCTTTTTGCTGTTCTGCTCATGTGAGTTCCATTATTCTATCTTCCAGATCGCTTATACATTCTTCTCTATCCCTTCATCTGCCATTCATTCCTTCTAGTGTGTTTTTTATTTCAGCTATTGAATTATTCATTTCTAATTGGGTCTTTTTTATATTTCCTAGTTCCTTATTGAAATTTTCACTTTATATACCTATTCTTTTCCCTAATTCAGTTAACATTTTTATTACCAATGCTTTGAATTCTTTATCTGGCAAGCTGTTTATTTTTGTTTTATTATTTATTTTTTCAGGGATTTTCTCTTGCTCTTTCAATTGAGAGCAGTTCTTCTGCCTTTTAATTTTGCTTAACTTTTTCTGCCTCTATGAATATAGGTGAAATAGTTGTCTATTGCGGTCTTGAAGGGGTGTTCTTATGAGGGAGTGTCCCTGTACAGACTGCGAGTGCCTGATGCCTGTGGTGAGAGGGCTGGATGTGATGTAGATGCAAGTTGCTTCTTTCCTCGGGCTGTGCTGGTGGCTATCACCTTGGTAGGGGCTGGGGCTGGAGATGGGAGGCTAGAGCTGGAGTCAGGTGTGAGGTGGGACTTCCCCTGTGCTCAGTGGCCATCACTGCCATATGGGGTGTGGGTTCTGATCCCACACCCGATGCTGATGCTGAAGCAGAAGCCTTGATGGTTGGGCCTGAGTCGGCTCTCTTCCCTTTACATTTGTGTTTTTCACTCTCTCAGCATCAGGACCTTGCCCCAGAGAGGTGGAGTGCAGGAGCAAGTGGGGCCTATGTGAGCTCTAGGCGCATGTCAGCCACAGACAGAGGTCTGGGCTGTCTCTAATGTGCTGCCTGTGCAGACTCCTGCAATTGTTTTCCTTACTCCACTCAGATGCAGCCTTGGGTGCAAGTCCTCTTTGTCCTTCACAGCTGACCACCGCCCCGAGCCTCCAGCACGCCCGCTCCAGGCAGCCGCATTGCAAGGCAGGTGGGGCCCATGTGGACTCTTGGCGTGTATTGGGGGATGCACCAACGATGGCCACCGCCGCCCCATCCAGCACCACCCCTGGATTGGTCGCCTCTGTGTTCCATGGTCAGTTAGTCCATCGAGTCTTCTCCCTGGTTGCGGCTGCCCCAGATCCAGGGCTGAGCTGCGATGGGGAGTCAGTGTGGGCAGAGCACTCACTCGGCTTGGGCTGGGGCTCATGCCGAGGCCGCTGAGTAGCACCCAGCTGCTAGAGCAGACCCGTCTCTGCCCTGCTCGGGGGCAAGCCAGAGGGCACGCCTGAGAGGACTCAGGAGCGGAGTCCAGGCTTCCCACAGCCCTCCGTTAGCCCCAGCGTTTCTCTGACCAGTCAAGGTGGCTTGTGTCCTCAACATAGGACCCCAGGACTGGGGGCCCCAATCTGTGGCTCTCACTACTCACTCCCCAGGGCGGGTGTCTGCCCGTGTAATTTCCCTTTTCCTCTGAGTCCCCTCCCAGGGGCACAGGTCCGGATCCGATCTCTCTTCTTCCCTTCTTTCCTGGTTACGTGTGTATTTTTCTTACAGCCATGGTTGTACAGGAGCCTTTCTGCCAGTTTCCACTGAGGATTGTTCCACATGTAGACGTATTTTTGATGTGTTTGTGATGGGAGGTGAGCTTCACGCCCTCTTACCCTGCCATCTTGATCGATGGCTCTGGGCTGGTTTTGTGACTTGCTTTAACCAATAATATGCAGCAGAAGTGACAGGGTGCTGAGTCTAAGGTTAGGCCTCCTGAAGCCTTGTCTACTCCTACTTAGTCTCTTGCATAATTGGCTTTCTTTCACTCTGGCCTTGACTTGAGAACATGCTAGAAGGATATGAAAGACGCATGGAGGTTAAGACTTACTGAAAACAGAGCCGCTCTAGCCGACAGCCAAACCCAAACCAAAGGAATTGCCCAGCCGGGTCCAGCATAAACTGAAAACCATCAGAATTGCAGGCTAAATACCTAGTTGTTGTTTTAAATTACTAAGTTGTAGGGTGGTTTGTTATGTGCAAGAGCCAACTGATAGAGCAGTCCTCTTAGACTCAACTCACCCCATTTCTCCCATTGGCCTCAAATGAATCCTGCCACATATCTGGACATGAAGTCTTCAATCTGCTCTTCTTTCATAAGATTTAGCCCTTTTTTGAGGATTTTATCTTAAATTATCATATATCTAGATATCATATATATGATATATATCATATATCATACAGATAGATAAGATATAAAGTCTATAGATATACCAAGATGTAATTAAGATATCTATCTACATCTTATCTTGTCTACTAGATGGTGAACATCTTGCAGAAGAGATTTGTGCCTGGACCACTCTCACACTTGCTCTGTAAGCTCCAACCACTTTGCCCTTCTAACAGTTCCTGGAATACACCCTGCTCTATCTTGTCTTGGGTTTTTGGCACTTACTGTTTATGTTGAAGGAAACACTTTTCCCCAAGCACCTTCCATTCTTCTCATGGCCAGCTTCTTTACATCTTTCAAGTTTCAGTTTATTTATTTATTTTTTTAATTCTTTTTTGGCTGTGCCTTGTGGCATGCGAGGTCTTAGTTCCCAGACTAGGGATCGAACCCGTGCCCCCCGTAGTGGAAGTGCAGAGTCCTAACCACTAGACCACCAGGGAAGTCCCTCAAGTTTCAGTTAAATGTTACTTCCTCACAGAAGCCTCCCCAAGGTTACTTAAAGGGTACTAAATTGTTTCATCTTCCTCAACCTTGGCGTTTTCTATCACAGTGCTGTGTTCCCCTCACAGGATCTGACATGGCTAATTATTTTCTGTGTTTATTAGTTTTCTTTTTAATTATCAAGTTCCTTCACTAGAATATAAACTCAACGAACACAGGGACCATGTGTGTCTTGATTTCTTCACTGTATCTCGAGTGCTCACACAGTGCTTGGGATATAGGAGATACATTGCTAATATTCATTGAATAAATGAATTCATGGTGCCTTTCTGTATCCTTGCCCATTGTAAATATTCAATGTATGTGTTCATTGACTAGTTGATTGAATGATTTTATTCTGTCGCTCAGAGACTTATGAGGTCAATCTAACCCAGAGCAGTGCCTTTGCTTTCTGGATGAGAGGGGCCCAGTGAGGTTAATTACTTACCTAGGGTCACTGGACAAGGTAGGAAGCAGTATGATGAGAATCCAGGTTTTCAGAGCCCCTGCCTGGGACTATCTAAACCACGCCACAGTGCTTTTGCAGAATAAGCTCAGTGGAAGGTTTGTACATTTAGAAAAACTAAGAAGAAGCAGGTGTGAATTACCCAACTCTCCTATAGTATAGCTCCTTGGAGATCCTTTCAAAGTGAATAGATAAGAGTGATTTTGTAATCAGCCCAGTGATTTTATATGCATACGTATCTGAATCCATCCTTAAGCCTTGACCTTCACGCCACATGACTCCTGTCATTATGTGGGTCCAGAGAAGCTGGCTAGTTTAAGCTAGCTAACTAGTCTTCCTCCTTGTCCTGCTTACCAAAATGTTTAAAGCTTTGGTTGAATTTTTACAAAGTCTAAAAGAACGCATCTGAAATTGTCAAGTTTGATTATTCTTGGAATGTTGGAGGCTAACTGAGAAATGAAGCGAACTGTTTTAGGGACAGGGTACCCTAGAAACGAATCCTAGGGCAGCCAATGAGGGTGCTGTGGCCGCCCCCTGGACAAGGACATCCCTCACAGAGGCTGTCAGAAAGGACGCTGGGCAGGGCGCTGACAACAGTTTAATCAAATAGACACTCACCCCTCCCTCCAGGCTTAATTCTGTCCCTGGAAGTCAGATGCTTAAGCAGAGTATTTGCTCTCTTTAAATGGGGTGATTCCAGGCCAGGCAGGAAGACAGGGCAGGAGTCACAGGCTGTTCTAACTGGAGGGTTCTTAGCAGTCACATCAGAAAAAGAAGTCCGCACCGGAACAAAGGAGATAGATAAATGTCGAGTGTTGTAAATGTGAGAGAACCAGAGACAGGCAGAGACAGTGCTCCTCACTCTGGTGTCTGGAGCGCTGGGCTCAGAGCCAGAGAACCCCTGCGACCTCCAGAACGTCCAATTGCAGCCTTGTCGCCGTGGGCAGGGCAGCCCCACTGTGGGCCTCGGGTTTGGGGTTCCTAAACTGAGTAAGGGTGTGTGTGCAGTGTTGATTAAGGCTCTCAGGTGTCTTCCAACCCTGGCTTTCTTGGTGTAAATCAAGACGATAGAAACCATGTCAAGGAGAGGCTGAGAGAACACGAACCCCAAAAGGCAGAGAGCCCCCAAATCTGGGTTTTTATATCTGACTTCACCTCCCTCCCCTTAGAGGTTTCCAGAGACTCAGATATCCTGGAGTGAATAATTTATAAAACTTAAACATTAAAAAAAAAAAAAAATCCAGAGAGTTCAGGCTTTCACTGCCATGGCCTGGGTTCAATCCCTGGTCTGGGAACTGAGATCCCACAAGCCACATGGCATGGCCAAAAAAGGAGAGAGAAAAAAAGAAAGAAAAAATCCAACAAGTGTCCTACTAATTACCCCTTAACTTTCATGTCACTCTAGCCTCCAACCCGATTGACAGGAAGGGATGAGGAAGGACGAATTAAAATTTGGCAAAAAAATGAGAACACGGTCTCTCCGAGTTTTAAACAATTTCTCTTGAAGGAACCCAGCTTTTTTTTTTTTTTTTAATTTATTTATTTATTTATTTATTTATGGCTGTGTTGGGTCTTCGTTTCTGTGCGAGGGCTTCCTCTAGTTGCGGCAAGCGGGGGCCACTCTTCATCGCGGTGCACGGGTCTCTCACTATCGCGGCCTCTCTTGTTGTGGAGCACAGGCTCCAGACGCGCAGGCTCAGTAGTTGTGGCTCACGGGCCCAGCTGCTCCGCGGCATGTGGGATCTTCCCAGACCAGGGCTCGAACCCGTGTCCCCTGCATTGGCAGGCAGATTCTCAACCACTGCGCCACCAGGGAAGCCCCGGAACCCAGCTTTTCGTGTACATGCTCTGTCTTTTGGTGTGTCTCTTCCTTCCTCTCTCTCCTTCCCAAGATAATGGGAGGGTGCAGGGAAAAGCTGAATTATTCTGTGGTGGAGAGAGGTGACCTTGGGCACCAGCTGGCCTCTGGCTTTGCTGGATCAGAGGTCTTGCCCTACTTGCTTCTGGGCACTTGCCCCTGTCCTTGCTCAACCCCCATTGATGTAACAGGTCCCACGGGGCCTCAGAATCTGCACTGGAATTGACCGCTGACCTCAGAATGTCTGAGTAAGATGACAGGTCCTCATATGCAGGCCGTTGGGAGTCGGCTGCACTCATTCTACCAGGGTTGGGTTCCTGATTCCTTGTGTCTTGGTATATTCAGTGAGGAAGTCAAACAGCAGCTTGGATGCCCTCAGATTCTGATGGGGATTTCATTGTGTTCTGTTCTCTCCCTGATCCTTCTTTGGGCCCTAGGGGCGGGTGGAGTCCTGATTCTCTTCTTAAGAACTTTGACCTCATCTCGACCTTTGTCTTATCCCTTTCAAATCTTTGTCCCTGGGCAAAACATTTTCCCTTCCTCCTCCTGTCTGGTGGAAACTCTAATACGGTGTAGAATATAACTTAATGTTTAGATTGGTCTGGCTAAGTTGATGCCTAATGGGAACTTGAGGAATTTAGAAATCATTTTCTTTCCAAACAAAATCTGAAGACATCTGTTTCATTGAAAAAAAAAAAAAAAAGCTCGAGACTTCCCCGGTGGCACAGTGGTTAAGAACCTGCCTGCCAATGCAGGGGACACAGGTTCGATCCCTGGTGGGAAGATCCCACATGCCACAGAGCAGCTAAGCCTGTGAGCCACAACTACTGAGCCTGCGCTCTAGAGCCCGCGTGCCACAACTACTAAAGCCCACGTGCCTAGAGTCCGTGCTCCGCTGCAGGAGAAGCCAGCGCAGTGAGAAGCCCGTGCACCACAACGAAGAGTAGCCCCCGCTCACCGCAACTAGAGAAAGCCCGCGCACAGCAACGAAGACCCAGTGCAGCCAAAAATAACAACAACAAAAAAAAAACAACAGCCTCTAGAAGAAAAAGAAAAGAAAAAAGTCTCAATTGATAATCTAAATTGAGGAATAATTTCATTATTTTAGCTGGCAACTGTCCTTCCTCTGAATCTTGGCAACGCGCTGATTCCACAGCTAGGAAACAACAGTGCGTCATGAATTGAGAAGAGTGGAAAACACATTGCTTTGTATTCTCAAACAATATGTAGTTTACACGAAGAATAGAGTAAAAGAAGAGGGACATGGCAGAAGGTGGTATAAAGAGCCAGCGTCTGGGACTTCGGAAATCCCAGTGTCAATCCGGACCCCTGACTCTACTGGACTTCGTAGATTTTAGCAAGTCCTGTAACCTTTCTGGTCCTCAATTTTCCCTGAGTCAATGAAACAGTTGGGTGAAATGATGGAAAGGTCTTTTGTGCTCTCACAGCCAAGTCTGTACATGGCAGCTGGTCTTTCCTGGGTTCAGCAGAGCCCATTTTTGAGGACAGGAGGCAGTGTGGTCAAGCAGTGCTGGGTTTAAATCTCAGCTCTGCCGGCTTCCTCTCTGTGCCTTGGGCAAGTAACTTAACCTCTCTGAGCCTCAGTTTTCCTATCTGTAAAATGGAGATATTAAAACTTCCTGAGTTTGTTGTGAGGCTTAAATGATATTATTGGTCTCCCTCAGTATGAGGGCTGGGATGTATCCACTTTTATCTACTGTTGTATCCCTAATGCCCATCATAGTGTCCGATGTGTAATAAATTCTCATAATATTTGTTTAATAAATGAAAGAATGAATGAATGATGTATTTAAATACATTGCATGAAGCTTAGGCATGGTGGATCTTCCCTCCTCCCCTCCCTCCTTTCCCTCCCTCGCTCCTTCCTTCCTTCCTTCCTTCCTTCCATGTCCCCCCCTCCCCCCCTTTCTGTCTCTCTCTCTGTCTCTGTCTGTCTCTCTTTCTCTCTCCCTTTCTTCTTTCTCTCTTTTCCCTTGTTCCCTCTCTTGGGACAAACTCTCCCTACCAACTGCAGGAAACCCTGAAGTGATGGGACTTCTGGCTGTAGACTCCAGAGGACACGGTCGGGCTGACCTGAGCTGGGGGGTACTCTGGGCACCTTGGAGAAAGAGCAGCAGAGGCTGGGCTGCACCCCTCACAGCTGGGGCTGTTGGTGCCTGTCACCCAGGCAGCGAGCTGTTCTGCAGGAAAAAACAGGCTGCAGGAGCAGAGAGCGTTAGAGCTGCCACCTCCGGGGGCAAGAAGTTCTCAGCGTAAACAAAGCAGCATATGGTGAGTTGTGGGTGGGGATGGGCGGGTGGGGCTGGGGGGTGGATACAGAAGGCATCACAGAGCAGGAGGAAGGAGGTAGGGCAAGAAACACAATGATCTCTTTGTTCAGGCTGCCCAAGCTGCAGGTCAACCTTCCTTTGGGTGATTTTAGACAGTTAGGGTTGCGAGGGTCCGAAATGAACCCAGAGACTGACTTGCCCATTTTACAGATCAGATGCAGAAGCTCAGCAAGGGGCTTGACCTGCTGAAATCAGAGGGATCAAATGCATCCATTCATCCATTCCTGGATGCTCGGGCAGGATTGTGGAGGCAGTAGGCCTGAAGGCAGGTGGCCAGGGCTGGCCTGGGCATCAGAAGTCAGGCACTTCAGGCCTGAGAAAGCACACATAAAGAATGGGTAAGCTTAGAAAAGGACACACTTGAAATACACAGTCTGTGGCAGGTCTCTGGATGCTCCTAAAACTCAATACCTCTCCCCCAGCATATCTCAGAGTCTTAGAACGCTACAAAACAGCGTGGCCCATCAAACTGTGGCTGCAAACAGCCCCAGATAATACAAAAACAGGACCCTACCGGGGATCCTGGCTCTGCAGTGCTGTGGTTCAGTTCTCCTGCTTCTGGCATGTGTGCCCCATTTTAGAGATGGGAGAATCACGGTGGTGGTGGTAGGTGGGGGAAGCAGGAAATTTAAAACTGAAACTAGGAGCCCAAGTACCTCAGTTACCTCTGTCTCTGACTCACTTTCCAGCAACGTGGGAGGCATATATAGATTCACAGACTTTGAGCTCTATGAAGATAGAAATTTCTATCTTCTGCTTTATATGGTGCAATCACAAGGCCTAGAATCATATTCTAACCGTATAGTAGGTGCTCAATAAACACGTTTTTGTGGCATGAATGAATGAATGTGTCTTGGAATTAGGTAAAGCTGAATTCTAACCTCCATTCCCAATCTCAGTAGCTGTGTGGTTTGGGCAAGTCACTTCCCCTTTCTGGATCCTCACTCTTTCATTAGGGAATGGAATCATTGATCTAGCTCGAAGAAGTGTTGAGAAGATTAAAGAAAAATGGGCTGTGGAGGAGATTTAGCAGAATGATCCGGACACAGTTCCATAACCATGGTCAATATCCTGGTGTTGTCACCATCATCCCTGTTGAGGGAACTTCTTACAGGACTGGGTGGGTGAAAGCTTCCCACTTAGGTAGGGAAGCTCATCAGGACTCAAATCCACATTGGTTAGTATTGTGTTTCCCTCACGCTTTTTTAAAAATAAGAATCAATCTATATTTTCTTTTCTATTTAACAGGGACACTTGGTAACACCTTGGACCTCCTTTTATCTTAGAACTTCTCACCTTTTCCTCATTGACATGTTCTGGCCACAAGAGAAGACCAGAAGGTCAATATCCTTGGAGCACTCAGATCTATCCAGACTGTTTCCCAGAGCTCATGGATGGGTGGTGTATGCCACAAGATGCAAAGAGCCACCCAAGGAAAAGCAGTGCCTGGATGGAACCACTGAGAACAAACACCTCAAAAGACATTCCTCCTGCCTTCTGCACTGACATCCCTACTTCTGTTGGGTTTTTGTGGAGATGGGTTGGGCTGCTGATCAAGGAAGGGTTATGCAACCTTAACATTAGTGAAAGGATTTTGTAGTTGATGGTACTGTGGTCTTGACTTGCACATGAATTGACCAAAAGGTACTCTCTTGAGATTAAAGTGTGCCATTAATCCTGACATCAATAACATTTCCAAGGATTCAGCAAGCTAAGTAATTTCTACCTTCCCTACATTAGTCAGAACGAAGACTTCTTCTAGGAAGGTTCTAGTACTGGTTACACCACTTGCTTACCCATTCAGGCAAGAGATGATTTTCAGGTCTGTGGAGGAGTCATGCATTGGACAAATCAATCTCTAACTATACAGAAATTTCAAATTTTGATCAGTGTCCTGAAGTAAAAGTACAGGGTGTTATGAAACAAAATTACCTGGGAGAAAATTTAGATGTGGGTCTCTTGGAGAGCTTCTTTGAGGAAGTGACATTTCAGTGGAGACCTAGGGATGAAGAACTAGCCAAGAAAAGAACAGGGATGGAGCATGTGCTGGGCAGGTGGGTGGATGAGTGTGAGTGTTCCAGGCTTAAGGTGAGAAAGAGCTTGCTATGTGTGAGTCCAGAAGAGGACTTCTCTTTGGAGATAAGGCCTAAGCAATTGTATATATTAACACTGCAGTGATCTCATGCTTCTCCTCCTGGAAGCTTGGGTTCTGACTCACCATGAAGCCTTGGAAAGTCCTGCCCTCTTTGAGCTCACTCTCCTGTACGATGCAGTTATACTGCAAGATCATGGACCAGTCTTCCTCTTTCAGGCCATGATATGTACTGGAGAAGCTTTCTTCATAACAGATGTGCCTGTGACTTTCAGCAGGTTGCTCTTAGGACCATCTTGGTATGGAGAGAAGCCACCTCCCCTTTACCAACCTCAGCTGCTGAACGAGGTTCAGGTTGTGAGTTGTCACATGTCAGTGTCAACCCAGGGCTCAGCATGGTGTTTGGTAACCATGAAAAAAAGTTTGTTGATTAAATGAGAGGATGAATTATTGTATGGATGCAAAAGAAGTGCCTGAACTCTTGAGAGGAAGAAGAATCTGTCCAGAGGGGATAGGACTGCTCTTTAAGAAGATGCCAGATGTGTCATAAATCTCTGGAGGCATCTCTGGTCTGAGCAGAAGCTGACAATCGAGCCATCTGAAAGACCTATGGGGACCCGGGAATGTCAAGAGGCGGATGGTCCAGGTCGATTTGCCTCAACCATAAAATGGCCCGGAGGAGGGCCTGCCAGTGGGGATGGGCTCCATCCATACAGCTGGGAGTCTACATCCTTGCTTTCTGAGACTGCACACATGTCCTGGGCTTCCTGACATGTCCCAGCTGGATCTTCACACAGATTGGATGTTGCCATTCTGGCTTGGGTTTCCCTGGCAGGCAGCATCTAATGATGGTCTCAACTTCAACATTCCGTTTCTGATTTTGCCCCCTTTGTCAGTTTTTCTTTCCAAAGGAATCTGAATTCCCTCTCTTCACTTATCCTTGAACTGCCTTGTGGACAGAAGCACTATGAAAAGAGGTTTAAGTGGGACTGGGAGTTAGGAGAACTGTGTTCAAATCACAGCTACAGTAACTTTCTGTAAGACTTTGGCCCAGCCCTGTTCAACGCTTGGGTCTCAGGCTTTCAATCTGTAAAGTGGATTAGATTGGTGGTTTTCAAAGTCTCTTTCTTTCTTTCTTTTTCTTTCTTTCTTTCTTTCTTTCTTTCTTTCTTTCTTTCTTTCTCTCTCTCTCTCTTTCTCTCTCTTTCCTTCCTCCCTCCCTCCCTCCCTCTCTCTCTCTCTCTCTCTCTCTTTCTTTCTTTCTTTCTTTCTTTCTTTCTTTCTTTCTTTCTTTCTTTCTTTCTTTCTTCCCTCTCTCTCTTCCTTTCCCAGTCCCACTTAAACCTCTTTTCTTTCCTTAAGGTGCTTAGCATAGGGTTGATGTATGATAGTTGGTTAAGAAATTCTAGTTACTATACTAACAATAATGATAAAAAAGTGCTTTTATCATGTATCATCGTCGGCTTCTTGGACACCAGCTGCTTGTCTGTTCATAACTTCTTGAGATGGTTATAAATAATAACAGCAAAATAGTAATTCATGGTAATTCTTCCTATTTATTGAGTGTTTACTTTTTGCCAGTGCTTTACATAAATCTATCATCTATCTATCTATCTATCTCTCTATCCATCCATCATCTATCTATTTATCTTCCTGTATCCCTATCTTCCACCTACCATATTCTCAACACTCCTATAAGGAAGGTACCATCATTTTTATTTTCCCAGAAAAAAAGGAGGCTTAGAAAAGTGAAGCAACTTGCTCAATGCATACCAATGCATCTGGTTAGCAACTGGCCATCAGTTGGACTTGCACCCCAGCCTGTCTAATTCTAAAACCTGTGCATTAGCCATCAGGCTACACTGTCTCCCAATGCCTACTGACTGGTCTGGACTTCCTCCAAGCCCTTGCTCCTGGGTGAGTCCAAACCCTTGCCCATTTTTCTCATTTTGCCATGTACTTATCTCCAAACTTCCCACTTTCCACCAGAAACAGAGGCTGAAGACACGCAGCAGGATAGAAGACCAGAGAGGTTAAGGAAATTCCCCAGTGTCTCCCAGCCACCAAGTGACAAATTCTGTCCATTAGCTCTCATTCTCTCTTTCTCTGGGTGGCAACCACTAAGCCAACTGCCTTTTTTTTTTTTTTTTTTTGCCAACAGCTGACAAACAGGAAGCCACATATTGGGTACTTCAAAATGTCACACAGTCTGCACAACATTGGAGTTCAAAATAGCGGTGGGCTCCTGTGACATTAAGAGCATTGTTTCCCCGCCTGTGGAAAGTACTGAGTCAGGGAAATGCCTGGATGCTTTCAAAGGGTGAGATAATTTGTGTGACCAACAATAACGTTTACAGTTATTTAAGCTTAGATAAGGGTAATTAAATCTCACGCTTCATGGGCTAAGCTGATTGCCTGCAGGGGTCAAGGAGGCCCCCCTCCCCAGCTCAGCACCCACAGAGCGATTATCCAGGTGCATTGTGGGTCCTCACAGAGGGCCCGGGGTTTCCTCTAAGGCTGAGGCACCAGAGAAGGCAGCTCGCATCGCAGCATCTCAGGGGAGGGTCTCAACGCTCCCCCAGTTCACTGCTTTTCTGCACAGGATAAAATTCAGTCTCCGGAGGCAGACAGCCCTGGATTTCATTTCTAACCCTGCTAACTGCAGGGTAAACTTGCAAGCCACTTGACTTCTATTAGAATTAGTATCTTTGCCTGTAAAGTGGAGGGAACACTACATTACTGGGCATTTAATAATACGAAGAACAATTCGTATTTTTGAATGTTTTCTAGAAGCCAGACACTGTTTAAGTGCTTTTCCTTACTTAATTCTCACAACAGCGGTGCATTTCATTCTCCTTCCTTTCATTATCCCCTCGTTATCTTCCTCCTTAGGCAGATTGAGGAGATTCAGGTTCAGGAGAGGTGTGACTTGCCCAGAATCTCATTTTATTTCATTGATTGATTGGTTGAGATATAATTGACCAAAAACATTTGCAAGTTTAAGGGGTACAGTGTGTTGATTTGATTTGATACACTTAAATATTGAAAAGTGATTACCACCATAGTTATGCTAACACCTCTGTCACCGCCCATAATTTTCTTTTTTGTGGTGAGAATATTTAAGATTTAATCTCTTGGCAACTTGGAAGTATCTAATACTGTGCTGTTGACTGTAATCACCATGCTGTACTTTAGATCTCTAGGACTTATCTTCTAATTCCAAGTTCATACCTTATGACGACATCACCTCTGTTCCTCCATTCTAGAAGTCAGAGTGTGGCAGGGAAATGGATGACACACTCAAACTGGAGTAACTAAGGAGAGTTAAGTCTATTTACAAAGGGGTGGGCCGAGGAGGTGGGCAGTGAGTCATCCCAGGCTAAGGGGCGAGGGACGGAGCAGTTACCAGAACCTGGAGAGAGCAGCGGTACCCTAGGAAACGGTTCCCCTAAAAGAGCTGGTGTCCTGGCCAGATGGGAAGGGAACTTGGGGTGCGGTGAGGGGGATGGTGATTACCCTGTCCTCACTCTCCTCCAATGCATTGGCTGAACCCAACCCCAGCCTAATCCTAGAGGTCAGCTCCCAGAGCACAGAGCAGGCTAGAGAAAGGTGAAAAGGATACAAAGGAGCAATCAAAAAATATCCAGTCCTCTGGCTGGCAGTGATAGAGCCCGAAGGGGAACTGGGGCAGTTTCCATGTTATGCTGCTATCACCAAAGGGCATATAGTACATGTGGAATAAATGATAGCTATTACAGTTTGCCTGCATCTTTCCCCATCCCCAAAGGAGAAGGGGGATACATCATTGTCTCATCTCAAGTGGCGAGCGGAGCCGTTCCCCACCTCAAGTTGAGAACAGAGACTTACTGACAATGGAGAATAGAGACTTATTCCTTACGGGGAATGGGGACATGTGTGTCCCCGTCCATGAGGAAGATGGATAATCGCCATCGCATCCCCGGACTGGTAGAGCACTCTGGCTGCAGTGTGAAGACTGGAGGGGGACCGACTGGAGACAAGGTGGGGTGAGAGGCTGGGAAGGAAGATCCAAGCCTGGAATGCTGAGGGCCTGACCCAGGGCAGAGAAGATGCGGAGGCCAAGGAAGCAGCAGAAGCGAGGACTACTTCAGGACGTGAGGACTGGATGCAAGGAGAGAAGAAATTTGGAGTGAGTGAATGCAGACCAGTGGAGAGAAGAAATTTGGAGTGAGTGAATGCAGACCAGTGGAATTGTGTCCTCCCCTGGGGCCAGAGAAGTGGGGGATAGAGATGTAAGCAGACCACACTCAAGAAAAACTTCGGTGTTAGTGACCCAGTTGCTGATGCCCACAGAGGTGGAAGCTGTCAGAGAGCAGCTAATTGTTTCAGGAGGATGGCAGAGTTAAAGGATGAATTGACAAAGACGGGTTTTCCAGCCCCTTCAGGTAAAGGCAATTCAGTCCAATTTATGTCAGGTGAAAATGCACACTTAAGAGGAAAATATTTGCAGATCGGTATAAATTCAGTCTTGCCCCTAAAGCCAGCCCCAAGCTGAGGGGGAAGAGGAGGAATTTTCCTTGTTTCTTTCTTTCTTCCTTTTTTCTTTCTTCCTTCCTCCCCCCTTTCCTTCCTTCTTTCCTCCCTTCCTTCCTTCCTTCCTTCCTCTCTCCCTCCCTCCCTCCCTCCCTCCCCCTCTCTCTCTCTCTATTTCTCTCTCTCTTTCTCTCTTTCTTTCTTTCTCTCTGTCTTTCTTTCATCTCAGGGCTTGGCCAGGGCAGCTTCTGGGTGGAAAGGAAATTCAGTTTCCCTATATTCTTTCACCATCTGCAAAATGGGAAGAATTAGCTGTTTCCTCCCAGTGCCAGGGGCTGTTGTGAAGATCGAATGAGTGGTTGAGAAAACCCTTTGAGAAGTGAGATGTGGTATATTCATCTGATGGATATATTATTTAACTTTTGATATTATTAATAGATTTCACGCAGTAAAAGAAAAAAGAATTGGTGACTTGGGTATCACATGAACCTGATTTCAAATTTTAGCTCTTCCATTTACTTGCTGTGTGACTTAGGGCAAGTTATTTCACCTCTCTGAAACTCTACTGCCTCATCTGTAATGTGGGAATAACAGCACCTTCCTTGCAGGGCCTGTGTATCCTATGAGGACCTGTACGTAAGCAGGTCAAGACAGTGTCTGGCACATAGATGGTACCACGTGTAGACATGGAAGATGATAGCTATTAATTGATTGATAAGCCCAGCTTTCTCTCATTAAAGAAAGCTTCCTGAAGTATTTGCTGCTTGCCTCCTCTGAACACTGCAACTTATGGTTGGCTTCAGAGAAGCTTCTCAAGAAACATGGAATGAGTTAGTTTGGGGAATAGGAAAGCTGTCAAAGATGAGTAGACTCTAGGTAGGGGTGGAAGAGCAGAAAATCAGATGTTCTAGAATGAGAAGGCACTTTGAGAGTGGGAGCAATGATGAAGATGAGAATGGTTCATTTGGGAGGCAGGAGGACCACTTATATAGAACTTCTGGGCTGGAAAAGTCCTTGGAATGATTTAGTCCAGAAGTCAGAAGGGCAAGCACACACAGGGGCCTGATGAGTGATAGACATGAGTTAAAATGGCTGGGGAGACATGAGGGAATGGTGAGGACTGCGGTCACTGGTAGAGCATGTTATACCTTAAAGCATCCATGTTCAAGTGCTACAAAACCCTGTGAAGACAAATAAAGCACACAGTCCCTTGGATCACAAGTTTGAGACCCCCTGATTTAAATCCACACCTTCTCATCTTCCAGAAGGCAAGAGTGACACTCCAAGGAACAGTGACTTTCCAAGAAGTTTAGTGGCTGAGTAGAGACTTGTAGGATGAGAAGGGATGAGTTATTGTAGAGTAGGGACTTCCACCCAACCAGGGAAGCTCCGGACAGACTTAGTGGAAGGAGACACATTCTAGAGGAGGCTGGGAGTTAAGCTTGACCAGTAGGATGGACGTTAACATGCATGAACCCTCAGAAGTCACCAGGGAATCTAATATGTGCTTCAGCTATATTGCTCTCATTTAAGCTTCGTAGTAATCCCGTGAGGAAAAGGTATTGCTGTCCCCACTGTGCAGATGAAGAAACTGAGGCTCAGAGAGGTGAAGTGACTTCCTTCTGGCCGCACAGCCAGATGGGTGTAGGAGCTGAGATTTGATCCGAGTCTGCTTGGTGACCACACTCCAGTTCTCCCTTCCATCCCACTCCTGACCAAATGGCCTCCTGCTTTGTACCATTGCCCCTTTTTCTTTCTTTGTGCTGTAGAGCCTCATGTTCCCTGGGCAGCATCCTCTCAGGGCTATAAAAAGACTGGAGCCCGATGTGTTCTCTTGAATCCATCCCCCGGTGGCTCCCCGCCTTTGTACCTTCAGGTAGGGCATGGAGTGTGGGCCACCCACAGACACTTTTAATGAAATGGAATAAGAACTAGGCCAGCGAGTCAGATGCTGTTGGAAACCTTGCGTCACTGTCTAAAATAGCCCCAGGGCAGCATGGCCCATGAGAACCAGCACAGACCCAGGGGGTGTCTGGCATTCAGTCCTTCAGTTCCCTCCATGGCCTCTATGTTCCTGGTCCTTTTTATTTTTCTGGATTTCAGTGAACTCTGAGACATCATGATGCCTGCAGAGCTGCCTGCTGGCCAGCTTCAAACATTTTAGAACTCCAGAAAGGCTTTTCTATCACCAGTCTCATGGCTTAAGACGTACCCTGTAGGATGTGTCACTGAATCCTCTGGCCCCAGCTGACCTGTCTAGTCCCATCACCTGCCATCTCCTGCCCACTACACACACACACACACACACACACGTGCATACACACACCCAAACACACATATATATCCGTACACACATGTGCACATATACACACAAACCCACACACGTACACATACAAATACACACATTCATCCACACACACAAACACACAATACATGCCCATACACACACCCAGGCTCACATACACACAAACACAGAGAGACACGCACACCTGTACACACATGCACACACACGCACACACACCCATACACATATGCACAGACATACACAAATATACATACACACCAGTACACATACAAACACACACACATCCACACACAGGCACACAGACAAACGCACATATACACACAAACACAGACATGCACACTCATCCTCACACATACACACAATACATACCCATACACACACCCATACATACATACACGTGCGCACATATACTACATAAACACAGACACACATCCATATACACATGCTCATACACACACCCATACACACATAAACACACAAAAACCCACACACACATCACTTTATGCTCTAGCAAGAGTAGATTTCTTTTTCTGTTTTTTGCATATTACACTTCAACAAGCCATCCCACTGTATATGCCATTCCTACTTCCCAGAGCAATCACCCAGCAGACACCTCTCGGTTACTCCTGTAGAACACTTTTTCCTTTGGGAACAGACCTTCCTCAACTGCTGGGAATCTGAGGAAACTGTCAATCACGTGGCCCTGACGCAGTGACTTGGAGTATCTAAAAGGGTAGCCCACTTCCCTCCCCTCGCTGCCTCCACACACACCAAGATGTGCCCCTTGATTTGGGGTCAGAGAGTCTTTTTGTTTTTTGAGTCCTGATGTAGCTGTTGAAGAAGCACCTCCTTCTTGCTCTGCAGTCATGTTAGCTTGGAGCTGCCCGGAGCTCTTGCCCAGCCTACGGAAGATCCCTGATTGAGAATGAAGACAACCAGAGTCAAGCTGGGTTGAGAGAAAGAGAAAGAGACGTAAGGACATAATTTCTTTGGATCCAGCCATTCTGGAAGTCAGCTCTGTCCCTTAGACTTCCCAGTTATATTGGCTAATTGATTCTCCTGTTTTTTAGCTTGAGGTATCTTAAGATTTTGTTGTCATTGTTTTTGTTATTTGTTAACTCGGAATTCTGATGTTAGAAATAATACAGTGCCAATTGTTTGACCTCTACTGTATCTTTTAATTCTCCCGATGGTCCTTTGAGGTGGATATTATGCCCATTTTGGTGATTAGAAAACTGAGGCTCAGGGAAGTGAAGACACTTGCCCAAGATCATATCTCCCCCTGTCCTCCTAACAGCCTTCATCATTTTAAAAGCTTTTTTTTTCTGGAAGTGACATGTGTTTCATTGGCTAAGGTGAGTCAGATCAGCTTGCCAGAGTCAAGTAGGTAGGGAAGAGCAGTACTACCACGTACTTAGAAGTAGAAAAGCCAGAATATGTACAAATAGCCTTAAAGACCACACAGGCCACCATGACACAGTGAGCACCACAAAGGAAGGACATTGTCTTATTCATCCCTGAAACCCCAGCATCTGGCACAGGGGCTGCTGTAAAGAGGAAGCCTTGGGAGTGTGTGTTCAGTGGATCCCAGAACTTACTATGGAGTGCCCGTCATTCCCATCAATGACAAACGTCTCTAGGGCAAGGATTAGCATTATCTCTGTACCCCAGTACCTGGCACAGTGCCTGGCATTGAATAGACTCTCACTAAATATTTACCAAAGGAATTACTATGGAATTAGTGACAGGCGATCTCTGCTCACAGTGGTGGCTATAGTTTCTTTATACCTGGTTAGGCACCATTTGAATTGCTAGGGTCAAGGCCAGAGCAACACATTTGGAGATAGGGACACACCAAGTTCAGATTCCAGAGAGAGAACGGATGACATATGCCAGCCTGGAGCAAAAAGAAAGTCTTGGACAAGCCTTGTAGGAAACAAACCAGATACCAGGAGACTCCAATGCTGCGTTGGGCTGATGTAAGAAATAAAAGTGTGCGGTCTCCAGTTTAGAGCATAAGGAGACATGATCAAGGGAACCAAGAATCCAAGAATATATGTGAAAACCCAAGGTTTTGTTTGTTTTTTGGTGGAGGGGCTTATCTATAGTTTGACTTGTTCCATGTCCTTTTCCTTTTTGGTGAAACTGTGGTCTTTCAGCATGGTGAGAAAAATGGAGCTCTTGAGTTGTGTTAGCATCTGATTCTTTCCCAGGTCATCAACTCCTTGAAGGCAACCACTGTATCTTACTTATCGCCAGTCCCACATCAGCATCACCCAGCACAGGATGTTACACACAGGAGTAACTGCGTACGTGTTAGTTTGTATTGAATGTGCACATATGAAACCCCAGAGAACAGGGAGACTATTCCCAGCCAAGTCAGAAGATACAGAGTAGCAGGTAAAACAGAGGGACTTCACTGGGCATTATTATGATTCAGAAAAACTACTGAGTCCCCATTATACTCAGGGAAGTGAGTCTTCACAGTAGGGGTCATAAGATAAATAAGAGTTAACCTCTTCAAATACAGAGAATTGAAAGAAAGAAGGAAAGAAGGAAGGGAGGAAGAGAGGGAGGGAGGGATGGAGGGAAGGAAAGAAAGAAAGGAATAAGGGAGGAAGAGAGGGAAAAAGGAAAAAAGAAAGAAGAGAAAGACCACTGTGTGGGGTATCCCTCTAAACAGATCACATACTTCCCTGATTTTTAAGCTGACCATCTACTCCACCATTTTGTGAGCACTCAGCGTTGCCACTACAATCATCCCATACTAGAGGGTATCATCACACAACAATGCTCTTGGGGGACTCTGGTGTGTGCAGGACCACCAGACCCTACACTAAATGGCACCAGACCTCTTTGCTTTGTGAATGAATTGGGCTGATGTTTACCATACTTTGGTTTGTTTTTACTGCCGTCTCTCAAAGTCAGATTGTCAGCTATTATTGGTCATTTCTCACTGGTGTTGGGGTCCTTGCCTACTACTAATCTCCTGGGGCTTCATTAAACGAGGTAAAGAAGTCTTTACATTCATTTGGACAAACACCCAGTGAGCACCCCTATTTTTGAGACACTGTGCAGAATGCAATTTGGGAGTTATGAGGTCTTTTCTCAGACAGCATAACATTCATGTTAAGAGTGTGAGTTGCACCTGATGCACTGGGCGCTCTTCGTGTTCTGGCTTTAGTCACCGCATGACCTCAGGCAAATTAACAGCCCTCTTTAAGATACAGTTCCCATGTCTGTAGATTGGGGATAATATAACAAACCTCCGAGTGCCTACCTCAGAGGTTTGTTTGGGGGAATTAATTGAAGGATGAATGTAACTGTTGAATATTGTTTTATTTATAAGTAGCTTAGAGTCTGCAACGGGTGATAAAACTTGTGGATAAAACATGTATGGGAAGGTCACTTCTTGGAGGGGTTATCAAGGAAGAGGTACTGGGCTTGAGGAACCGGGAGGATGTTTGGGAAGGGCAGAGAAAGATAATCCAGGCAGAATGAACAGGCAGGTGGTACAGAATCTGGAAATGAAGGGGCTTGTGCATGGAAAAGACGGCCCTTCCTATTCACAGAGCCAGAGGAGCCATGAGGTGGGGCAAGAAATGCAAGCTGAGACTAGCCCAGGGTTTTGCAAACTACGACCCGGGGGCCACATTGGCTTGCTGCCTATTTTTAAACAGCCTGAGAACTAATTTTTTTTTTTTCATTTTTAAATAGTTGGAAAAAACAATCAAAAGAAGAATAATCTTTTGTGGTACATTATAATGATGTGAGATACAAACTTCAGGGTCCGCACATAAAGTTTTTTTGGAACACAGTCATTACCTATCATGTATGTTTTATTTCCGGCTGCTTTCTGGCTACAAAGGCAGAGTTGAGTAGTTGAGACAGAGCCTATAGGGCATGTAATGCTTAAAATATTTGCTATTTAGCCCTTTACAGAAAAAGTTTACTGGTCCCTGGTCTGAACCCTAAAGTGACTTGAATACCCAACTAAGGGATTAGACTTGAGCCCACGGGTGACAGGGAGACATGGTGGGGTGGCAGCGCCAGGAATGAAAATACCATTTTCTTCTGATGATCACAGGCTCTCCATTCTCCCATTAAGCACCCTCTGTAATGTCTTCTACATATGTGCTTCCTTCCACCAAACTTCTATCTTTTGAAGAGACAAATGTGTTCTACCTTTTCATGTTAGGATTTCTTTTTTTTTTTTTTAAAGAATATTCACAAGGGGTTTCTACCTTACATACTAAGTGCAGAGAGATATGGGTCCCACGCTAATCAGACTGGGTGCCACTCTGTAAGTCATTTTGTGCAATTTCATGTTCTCTTTCCCTGAAAGGAGGAGAATTACTTTGATAGATTAAAGCCTTTTCCTTATTGGAATGGGCGTTCTGTCTCTTTCTCTCAGAGCCCGTCCACTGTCTCTTGATGTCTCCCAGATAGGGAGGTCCTCATTTCCCAGAGTCGCTCTTGGTGAAGCAATTTCCTATCTCTGCCAGCCCTACAGGGTCTCATTTGCAGAACGAGGGGGATTCTGGTTAGGGTGGAAAATGGAAGGGGCTGGAAGGTGACCCGTTTCTTTCTGCTGCGGTTTCGTGTTGTAAAATATTTTCGACTCAGAGGCACATGCTTCTGCTTGCTGGTCAAAGGGGTTGCTTTTAACTCTGGCCTTTGCAAGGGCTCTAGAAGGGCATATGGAGACTAATTGGGCTCCCATTGTGGAATAAAGTGGACACTGGACTCAGTGAATTTAAACCTAACTAGCTACATTTGCAACCCAGCATAATACACAGACGTAATGTGAGTAAACGCCTGCTTTTAATTGCTAATTCTTCTTTCTGAGGTTTTTGATGAACTTAGTAGTGCTTATACTTTAGTGTTTTCAAGACTCACCCGTGGAGCATGTTAAAGTGCAGATTCCTAGGCCGCGCCTCCAGAGTCTGATTTACTAAGTTTGAGGTTAGAAAAACTGTACATTTAAAAAAATCCCTGGATGATTCTGATACTAGTGGTCCCGGAACACCCCTTGAGAAATGCTGTCTCATGATAACATTTTGTCCTGGTTATTTTTTAAAGCTGGCATGAGACACCGTAAGTGCCTGGCACATAGAAGGTGCATAATAAATAGCAATCACTGTCACTACTGGTGTAGGTTTTGCGATGCTAGTCATTATTGCTACTTTCTCTCTTTCTTTTTTTTTTGTACTTCTGATCCCTGTGGTTTGCATTTATACCCTGTGCTGATTGATACTGGGCTCACGATGAACTTTTTGGTACTTCTGTTTCCTCCTCCATAGAACAGAAAGACGAATACCTGACTTGTAGAGAGTGTCTGTTATGTTAAATGCTAGGAATTCTTAAGTAATTAGCTGAACTTCTATTGCTTTATTCTAGTTCCTAATTACTTTTGCATAAATGCACGTATTGATACGTGAAGGCAATTTAGAGGGACCACTCTCCTAGGCATGGACATGGGCTTTGCCTGGCAATGCTCTCTGCTAAATTAAGGGCTGTTTTGGGGACCAACCCCCATGAAACACATGCAGTTTCATTCATCACTTTCTGCTACAAGAGATGAAGACTGTGCCAGGAATCAGGAAACCTGGGTCAGCCCAGACCTTACACCTGGTAGTGCAACTCGTTTCCATCAACGTACAGCCATCGATAACACACACTTTTATTTTTCTATTTCTATCATTTTTTTTCTATTCATACTGTTTATCTTTCTATTCATACTATTTCCTATTCACACTATTCAGGGTTGCAAAACTGTACTCATAAAAGAAATAATTACAGCCGGATTTAAATGTCCATCTGGGCCCATTGTTATATTTTTCACATTAATAAAACCTGTAACTATCACTATGACCACTTCATCCCATCTTGGCTTCCAAATGGAGAGAAATAACTCCCCCTGAATCTTTCCCGGAGAATGTAACTTCTCCGAGGTGTGTTCAGGGTTATGATGAAGTTCATTTTAGACTTACAATCCCTTGGAACGTCATGTGAAAAGAGTTCTTTGTACTAGAAAGGTGGTCATCTAGTGCCGCCATACTACTCTGTATCGAATATTGTTCTGGGCTACCTCAGGGCTACAAAAATGAACAGGACAGCATTTCTGGCTTTGAGAAAGCCTAATAGAACAGTGAGAAATACACGTCTAAAAGAAAAAAGAAGTCTTATGGACTAAACTACAGATTTGTGCAAATCTCTTCCCTGGGGAAGGGAGTGGAGGGGAAATCTATCCACAGGTGATGCCACCTGGAATCAGACTTGAGAGGAAGAAGAGCTCCGGCGTGAACTCTGGGACTCAGGGAGAACTTAGGAATGGGCATGGGCACATGCAGAGGCCCTGAGGCAACTCATTCACTTAGTCATTTGCTTAACCATTCAAAAAAAAAAAAAGCAAAATGATTTTTGCGGAGATGAACTAAATCAGGCATAATGTTCTGTGTTTGCGTGAAGGCAAATTGAATGTGTAGGGAAATAGGATGGGTCTGATTTTGGTAGTAGGGAGTGTCTGCAGAAGATGAATGTGGAAAAGGGCTTTAGGGCATATTACACAGAGTTTTATAAGTCAGTAGAAGATATTTTGGGGGACAATATAGAGACCCCAAAGTGTGAAGAAAAGGAGGGACTCAATCCAAGTAATGCAATGGGGACCGTAGAGAGGATTATGAGATGTGGAAACAGACAAATAGATCTCTGACATCTTCAGGCCTTGCCTCCACCCTGCCCTTGTCAATCAAAGACCATTCCTGAAAGTACCCACTTCACCCCAGTTTTGAAGTTCTCCCCAGAGCCTGGATTCACATCAGCCTTCTTTGGGTGTCTTTGCTATGACTGATAATTTGTACCAAATCCATTTTGGGATGTGGTTTCTCTTCCCCGACATACATCACAGGATATTTTTATAGCTTGATGAATCTAAGACATCTGTGTAATCACACAGTTTCCAGAAATCCAGATGTTCCCCAGAGCACCTCTGGCTTCCACGCTCTTGCAAACATTTGCTGTAAACACCAAAGGCTGTTTGTTGGTTTTAATGTTCTAGCTCATCTATTACCCAGTGAAGGTGAAAGATTGAAGCCAGAAAGTGTTGCCAGTAAATGTTTTCGTCCCTAATGCATCTATTTCTACGGACTGATTAGTATGCTGTGGATGCCCACAGCCCGACGCTGCCTATATGGCCAATCGCGTTCCACCTGCTGCGGTGCAGAGAGGGAAGGCAGCTGGGTGTGCAGAGCCCCTTCTGTTTCCTGGCCTGAGGGCCCCAGCTGAACAGAGGGCTCAGCCAGCTGAGAGGGGACAGGGAGAAACAAGGGGCCAGGATCAAGCCCCGAACCACTGGGTTACTGGGGCGACTCTAAAAAAAGCTAATGCATGTAAAATGTTTAACTGTACCTGGAATATGGACGCATCTAAACAAAAGATGGCTATTACTATTAATGTTACAGCCATTCGTCCATAACAGAAGACCCTCACACCCTGTCTTTAAGAAGCTCCGTGGTAATGGAATTTAACTTTGAAGCTGGAAAAAGAGCACCTACCTGGGAGTCAAGGGTTCAGGCTGGAGTTTCCTTTGGCCTTAGGCAGCTCTTCCCCTTCTCTAGGCACCAGCTTGTCCGTTTGTAAAGTAAAGAGGGTATTCCAGATGATACCTAGCGGCCCTCCTAGTTCTAATGCAATTAATTATCTTATGCTAAAGCGTTTGTTATAATGTAAAGCAAGAAGAAGCACCTCTAACCTGAGATGCTGTTAACTGATCGTCTGGAACGGAGAGTGTGGTTGCTTTTTCTCTAGAGAACTTTACGCAGTAGGTAGGAGATAGTTTTGGGTGAACAGCCTTTCCCCTCTCTGTTCCTTCTGCTGGGTGTACACTTTCAACCTCCCATCTCTGTTCACTTCTATACCTTATGAGGCTTTATTTTGACCCTGTCCGATGAACCCCACCCATGGGATAAATTAGGGTCCCTCTGTTAGTACGTTGCTCAGCATCGCAAATTGAGACTGTATATTTTGTAATTATTTGATTAATGTTGATCTCTCCCACTACACTAAGATCTCTCGCCCTCTGTGAAAGCTGGGACCATGTCTGTTTTGTCCATCACTGTATCACCCTTGCCTGGTGATGCTCAATCTGCATTAATTGAATGAGTGAGTAAATAAATGAATGAAGTCTTGCCTGGAGGAAGAGAGATGGATTAGATAGCTGCCTTCTGAGAACTGAGAGCCTTGGGATCTTTCACAAAGTAAATATGGGGATGCAAAGTGACGAGCAAAGGCAAAAAAAAAAAAAAAAAAGCCAGATGAGCAGAAAGGGACCACCTATCATCAAGGACGAAATTCAACTTTAGAGAGAGAATAGATGGCAAACAGAGAGAAATGAAGGTGCTATTAGATTAAAAAAAACAAGAAGAACAAAGAAAAACAAATGCAGGGCATAATGTCTGAGTGAGGAAAGAACGGGGAATACTTTTCTGACTAAAGCGTGAAGATCAAAGATGGCACTGAGCACATTAAATATTTCACAATGATTATCAACTTATTAAGACAGAAAGATTGATTTATTCTTATGTTCTTGAGAGAGAATTGTGAAAAGCAATAACCCATCTCGAGTACAGTAAGCTCGTCTTAATCGGAACAGATAAGGCTTAGAGGATTGAGGGAGATCCAGTGATGAAAGAATGAGTCCCTTGGGTTTCTTGGGAGGCAGTGTGGCAAAGAGACCCTGGGCAGGGGAGTCCTACAGATGTGGATGGGAGTCTGGCTTATCGCTGGGCAGCTGGGTGACCTTAGGCAAGTCCCCTTCCCCATCTTAATCCCAGTTTCCTTTTCTCTCGAAGAGGTTGACAGTTTAGGACCCATGGGCCAAATCCAGTCGGGGACTTTCTTTAAAAATAAAGTTTTATTGGAACATGTATTGTCAGTGCTTGCTTTTGTGTTCCTAGGGAGGGTAATTGCAACAAAGACCACATGGCCCTCAAAGCCAAAAATCTTTACGAGTTTTTACAGAAGAAGGCTTGTTGTGAGTATTCATTCATTCAGTGTCTGGCATGAGAATGTGCTCAACAACTGTTGGTGGGATTTGATTAAATCAATGGATCAGTGAATAAATGCAGAAATGACATGCTACACTGGAAGGGTAAAGACAGACGTGGGCGAAATTTCAGCTTCACTCTCTAAGAGCTGTGCAAATTACCTCCTCTCTTTCAACTTCTTTATCCTCTGTAAATGGGAGATAACAAATCTATCTTGTGTAACGGTGGCTGGTAAATGAAACATAGTTTGATTACTCTGAATACAAACATTCAATAATTTTTTATTCAATTAAAGCCTTGGATAAAATGAAAATAACTGCCATTGGTCAATCATTGCCTTGGAGGCATTATAGTCTCAGGGCGAGTCGCTGGTGTTCTCACACCAGGGTCAGAAACCACCTCTACTAGTTCCCGACTTGGGACCACGGTTCAGAAACAGGAAGTCTTTGAGCTGGAGCCATCACCTGAGTCTGAGCACCATGCTTGGCATATAATAAGAGCTTGATATTTGTGAGTGAATAAATGAATGCAGCTTTAGGTATCAACTCTCCATTGGGTGAAGTCATGCCTTTTGGGTCCTCTGGGGGTCATCTCTTACTCCTAAGCTATTTCAGAAAAGTAATTTGATCCTTTCCACCCTGTTTGGGCTGGAAGGGATGCTGGAGCCATTATTCAGAGGATCCTCTGACAGAGCTTTCCCACTGGCATCTATAGTCGGCAGTTCCCAATCCTGCCTATGCATTGGAAATCCTGTTGTGCCTTCTAGACAGAGGGCTAATGTAGTAGGGTTGAAGTTTTGGAAATACCTTTTGACTGCAGTAAGGAGGGTAGCCCAGAGGAGGTGGCTGAGGCCCTGCATGGAGAATAAGGAGGCTTCTGCAATCCAAGGTCCAGGTGAGAGATCACGCTTGCACTTCCAACAACACGTGAGTGTTTTCTATGTGCCAGACATTGGGCTTGGTTTAGGGATTCAACACAGAGTCAGACGGCCACGGCTCCTTCCATTGGAGAAGATCAGATTTTGGCTAATGAAGACATCATTCAAGTGATGAAGTCAAGGAAGGGTACTGGAGTGGGGTCTGTAGGAGGGTTCTGTGTATTAGAGTTCTCCAGAGAAACAGAACCAGTAGGACACATTTAGCTATATAGAAAGACTTATTATGAGAGATTGGCTCCGGCAATTACAGAAGCTAAGTCTCACGATTTGCTGTCTGCAAGCTGGAGGCCCAGGAAAGTTGGCGGTATTCTTCCAGTCCAATCCCTAAAGCCAGAGACCCAGGGAAGCCAATGGTGTAAGTCCCAGTTTGAGTCCAAAGGCCTGAGAACCAGGAGGACTGATGTTGGAATGCAGGAGAGTATGGATGTCCAGCTCAAGCAGAGAACAAATTCACCCTTGCTCAGCCTTTTTGTTCTATTCAGGCCCTCAACAGATTGGATGAAGCCCATCTGCATTGGTGGGGGCCATCTTTACTCAATCTACCCACTCAAATGCTAATCTTCCCCCAAAACACCATCACAGGCACACCTAGAAATAATGTCTTATCAGCTATCTCAGCATCTCTTGTTCAGTCAAGTTGACACGTAAAATTAGCCATCACATCCTGTTGCCATATGTTATTTACCCCAGAAGGTTTTGTGATTGGTACCCTAGGATGGTACCCTCATCCTTTCTTCCTAAAAGGGGAGTGAGAGGAAAGTAAGTTTTACTTGACTCTGATCCATGATAGTAGCAGCTGTAATAAAACAGTAACCCTTTATTGAGTGTTTTTAAGTGCCAGACACAATGCTACGCACTTCTCATAAATTTTTCTGTTTAATCCTCACAACAACCAAAGGAGTTTGGATTATGTTGTTCTCATTGTGCTGCTGATGAAACCTCATTATGGTTCAGAGATGTTAGGTAGCTTGTCTAAAGCCTCACAGCTGATAAGCAGCGGACCTGGGACTCAGACTCCAATCTAGCCAGGCTCGGAGCCCACATGCTTTCACCTGACGCCACCCTACTCCTGTCTCTGCCGTCAGCCACTCCCATGGGCCCCCTTTGCAGCATTAAATAGACCCTCAGGCTTTCTGATTCCACAGCGGTACTGCCCTCTGATTGTTTCTCGTTAGCAGTTGTTTTCCCTTGCTCTGTGTGCGCTTGGTTACATAATACCTGAAAATATTAAATTAGTTTGCCTTTATAGGAAATTATGTTCCATTAGAGCCACTGACATAGCTATTCCTAGACCTCCAAGAGAGTTGTGTGCTTTTTGGAAGTGTCTGACAAATCCGATTGCTCTCAGTCAAGGAGCTCTATGAAAGCCTTGTGGCTGGTTGAATAATTAGGCATTAAGTGACTATAATAATAGACATACGAAGCCCAGACAAGAGGGTTCCACCTTTGATCATCAGAGCTGCCTTGGGTCCCGCTTCTGGCAGAGAAAACGAAAGGGGCAGAGGCGCTCTGTGGTCTGCAAAAACCATCCTGCGACGTCACTTCCTATCACTCGGCCTGTCACTCAGCACAGATGGGAGACTAGCTCCAGGGCGGAGACTCTGCGAAGAAGCCTCCTCTTCGTCATCCCCTTCCTCTAGGGGGCGCTGCTGTGGTCAATTGCACCAGGATCCTGCTCTGCTTGAGTCATGCACCTGCTCAAATGACTTCTCAAAATGCAGGACAGGGACGTCCCTGGCAGTCCAGTGGTTGAGACTATGCACTCCCACTGCAGGGGGTAAGGGTTCAATCCCTGGTGGGGGAACTAGGATTCCACATGCCGCCTGGTGCAGCCCAAAAAAAAAAAGCAAGGCAAAGTCCACCTTGGCTTGACATCAAAATCCTACTAGATTTGGCTTGCATTTACTTTTTCAGAATGCTTCTTTACATGGAGCTAGTGGCCTTCATGATTTCCTATTTGTCCCCATGTTCGCCTCCTAATGTCACCCTCTTGGCCTTGCCTGTTATTGTTCCCCCACCAGGAGGAACTTCCTTCTATCTCTGCATTTTCAAATCCTACCTAGGGTTCAAGCCTCAGCTTCAAGACCACCTCTTCCAGGAAACTTATTTTAAATCATCTTGCCAAAGAATTCTCTCACTCTCCTTTGCATACCCATAGCGCTTTATAGCACGTAATCTAATCATCTTATTTCCATTCACCTTGTATTAGAATTATCTTATACAAATCTTCTCTCTCTTGCTATATGGTAAATTCTTTACATGGAAGGAATATGTTTAGCCTCTCTGTCAAGTTTCCCTGACTTCTCTTACAAAGCCTTGCAGGCAGTAGGCATTTGACAAATACAGGCTTTACATACCCATCAGTTTGGTGATAACTAGAGACTGAGGTCCCACGGCCATCTCTCCATCCACTCCTTCTTCCTCTAGTGGCACTTATGAACACCCTCCAACCTCTCTCCACTCTCATGCGTGATATCTCTAGTATCAAAATTGTATTGAGGGCTTCTCTGGTGGCGCAGTGGTTGAGAATCTGCCTGCTAATGCAGGGGACACGGGTTCGCGCCCTGGTCTGGGAAGATCCCATGTGCCGCGGAGCGACTAGGTCCATGAGCCACAACTACTGAGCCTGCGCGTCTGGAGCCTGTGCTCCGCAACAAGAGAGGCCGCGATAGTGAGAGGCCCACGCACTGCGATGAAGAGTGGCCCCTGCTTGCCGCAACTAGAGAAAGCCCTAGCAGAGAAACGAAGACCCAACATAGCAATCAATCAATCTTTAAAAAAAAAAAAAAAGAAAAAATTGTATTGAGGCAGGTGGGGAGATGGGTTATGGGATGTTAGGACCCGGGGTACAGACATGCTTTGAGCACAAGTCTCAACACACAGATTGATAGGCAGGCCCCTTAAGGCTGGATCCTTATTTCCCAAAGAGAGGGTGCATTTCAAATTTCAGATGGATTTGATATTTGGTATGGGGGAAAGGGCACTGAAATTGCCTGATGGCTTGGATCTTACCTGCTCCATTTCCCAAGTCCACCTTCCCAGCCTCATCTCCCACCATCCCCCACCTGCCCTGTGATCTAAGCACACCCAGCCCTGCACTGATCCTGCAGCACACGCTGGGAGGGCCAGGACTGCCACTCGCTGTCTCCTATCCACCCTCCAGGTTGGACCCAATGAACGTCAAACATGAAGATTCCGGTAGGAAATAAAACCACTCTCAGATTCACTAACGGTTCAGCTGCACTTGGAACTTCTTGCCTGAATCTGGACTGTGGAAGTCACCCACCCTGGGACAGACGGACAAGCTGCACAGCAAATACAGGCCTATTGTGGTAGCAACACCCACCCATCCTGGGCAGAGGCAGGGAGCGGGACCCCCAGGAGAGATGTATTTACTCATCCCTGGAAGGCACCGTTCTTGCTCGCTCTTTCCCATGAATGGCCTTTGGACAACAGAAAGAGTTGCCCTTCAGTCTCCCAAATCCAACTACTCCTTCACAGGGAGAGAGGAAGGTGGGAGCAGAGAGAGGAACCCAAGGAGTCCCCATCTCCTTCCAGGAAAGGACCAGAAACTCCTGCTTCTCTATAGATCGGCCATAGCAGAGCCTCGAGTGATTTTCCCTGACATATATTGTGTATCCATCTGCCACCATGCCTTTGCCCAGGCTGGTCCTTGTTCCCAAATTGTCCCTTTCTCTTATTTCCACCTGACGAGGTCGTACTCAAATGCTGCCTCTCCCTGAAGTCTTCCCAGATCTGTCCATTCTTCTCAGGTGTTATTCAGTAACCTCTTCTGGGCATCCTTTATCACACCCCTCACCTGCTTGTGTTCTGAAGACACGTGATGTATCTCTCTGCCCTCTCCCCATTCTTACCCCTGCTCCCTGGGCTGCAGTCTCCACAAAGGACGGCCCCTGTAACTCCAGGGCCCACCCTAGCCTGGCTCAGGGTCTGTGCTGCTGAATGTTGATTGGATTCGCTCAGAGAATCAGCTGTCTGGGGGCACGGGGCCAAGTGCTGTGATGTGTAACCCTGGGCCAAACACGCCGCTCTCCTGCTGATGAGAGCAAGGTTTTTCGTCGGCGTTCCAGTTCCCATATCGGGACCCCAGAGCACATGATGCTGAAGCTCTTGCTCTGGACCAGCATGTGAAGCCCTGCTTCTCAGCGGCCCGCCTAGGAGCTTTCCTGGCTTTGCTCACGGCCAACTCTCCTCCAGCCAAAACTCCACTCTCTTCCTCCTGCAGGTTAAGCAGTTCAGTGAGTGACCCCATGTCCTCCCAGGAGCACATCCACGGCTGCAGCCTTACAGCACGAGCTTGCTACCTAGTAATGCAAGCAGTCGTGACTGTCTTTAATTGGGTGGGTGTTTTATAGCCAGGGGAGTTCAGGCTTGGGGTCTGACAGCTCCAGGCTCTTGGAATGTTCTTGGTGTGAACAAGTGGTCCATAAAGGCTGGTTTCCTTCTCTCTTAAGCTGGAAAAGGGGTACCATTTAAACTGGTCCTCACGACAACCCTGGAGAGAGTTGTTATTATTGCCGTTACTAGTATTTGTTTTTTCATTGCCTGGTTTAAGCTGATGAAAAGAAAAATCTGTGCTTTAAAACAAATGAAAAAGAGAGAATGTTTATCCAGTGTTTAGGAAACCAAAGGTTATATTAGACGACGTATGGGAAATGCTTAGTTCAGCTCACAGTAAGTAGATACGCAATAAATGGTAGCTATTGTTATTATCATTATCATCAGAGAGGGGGAGTGACTCACTCAAGGTCACACAGCTGGTTCATGACAGAGCTGCACCTGGAATTCACACCTGGACTTTTAGGCTTTGGGCCCTTTGCCTTTCTCTTGCCCTCCCCCTTCTCCCGTGGATCTGTGTGTACGACCTTCCAGATCCATTTTAGGTCTTGGCCAGACTCATTCTGCCACTCAGCAAAAAAAGAAAAAAACCCTCTTCTACCACGATGCAGGGAAAAAAATTACCCTTAATTACTGGGGCTTCTCTACAATTATAGGACGTGCATTTGAACTCTGAAGGGTCCTCTCCTGAGGATAACCTTTATTTGCCTGATTGCGTCTGTTCAGTTAATTCTGGCTAATTACTATTTTCTTCCTATTAGATTCTAATTATATACAGTATTTTCATTATAAAGCGTAATGTTTCCCAGAGAACCATGTCAATTATACAGGCAATATTACCGGAGGTCTAGTTTACCTCATTAAGCCCAAGCAATGAAGCCATGCATCTGATTAAACCCGCAGTTTGCGGGGTGGACTTTAACGGTATGTGGGTACCAGTGACTTTCACCTAGAACTTGCTGGGTGCGGGAGAGGGCTAGAGTGCTTTGGAGGAGCCCCAGAAGGAAGGTGGAGGGCCATTTGGTCATCTTTGGGTATCTGCCTGAAACATAAGCACTGAACCATGGTGTCCTTGGTGTTTGTGGATTTTACATTCACAGTTTTGTCTATTTCTGAGAACTCTATGATTTTAGTTTGGCTGAGGCATGGATTTAATGTTGTGGTACAAAAGCAAGGCTTACTCTCGATTCAAAGGCTGCCGGTGGGCCACCCAACGTTGCCATCTCCACCCCTCAGTATGCTAACACTGTAGCATCTTTCTTAGCTCCTGATTCATCCATCCATCCACTGTCTGACATCCCTTCTTGAATGTCAGTAGACATCTTACCCTTCACATGTCCAAAGCAGAATACATGACTTCTGCCCTCCCTGAACCCTGAACCCAATCTTCCTTGTATTGCTCCCATCTCAGTAAGTGTCACAACCTTCCACTCAGATGCTCAAGCAAACTGCCAGGAGGTCCTTCTGATTCTCTCTTCCCTTTGTCTTTCATATCCAATCCCTGAGCACATCCTGTGAACTCTAGGTCCCGACTACATCCTGGATCCCTCCTCTTCTTCCATCTCCACTGCTACACCCTGGTCCAGGCCATCATTATCCCTACTATATAATGGCCTTCTAATTGGTATCCTGTTTCCTTCCCCTCCCAGCTCCTGTATCCTGTCTCCTAACAGTAAATCAAGGTGATTTACCAAAAAAAAAAAAAAAAAAAAAAAATCAGACCATGTTACTCTCCTGCTTAAAACTCTTAGGTATATTGTTTTTTGGGTTAAAGCCAAACTTTTTACCATGTCTATACGACATGATTATTCTCTTTCCTACTTATTGGATAAGTATCTATTGAGGGCCTACTATGTGCCAGGTACTGTCATGTACAAATGGTTCCTGTTTGTATGCGAGTAAAATAGACAAAGATCACCCTGCTAAGTACCACTTTTTCACATCACGTTGATAGTACTTAGTACTTCATGTGTTCGTCTTATCCAGCTGGATTGTCTAAGAGATCTGCATCCATATCTGTCCCCCACACTCCTGAGCCAGGTCTGGAAGCGTCTTAAGAAATGTGAGCTGCTTTGCTATGATTTAACACTCGGGCAGGAGTTGGAAAACAAAGTTGATTAAAAAATACACTTTTATTGGATTCTAAAGGAATTAATAAAATCCTCCCTTTGGGGATTAATAAAGCAGGATTTTTTAATATTAGCTTTATTTTTTTCTACTTTGTAAAAGTATTTTAATCAACATTTTAGGCTTTAAAAGATGGACTCAAGCTATGTTCTCTACTGGGGGGATGGGGATTTCATCAGCTCATTTGTAGATAAGTCACATTTTTTATATTGGCTGCCTTGTCTGAAAAAATGTTGTCACTATTATTTCCCTAATAAAAATCCATGAAAACTGTGAAGTTCAAGCAAAAAGGGAAGTAACCGTTCTTGAGCACCTCGTCATCTAGGAGTTAATTTTTTGTACCAATCATAGGCCATGATAGTATTGCTTTTGTTCAGAGAAGTTGAAGACATTGTCTAAAGTGCTTAGTGAATTAGTTGTAATAAGATTGATCCTGGGCTCTGGTGTCAAGATCCTCCATTTATTTGTTGTGTATGACCTTGAGGTCATTTATTCAACCTGTGCTTCACTTTCTCCATTTGTAAAATGAGGATAATAGCAGTTCCTAATCCCTAAGGTTGTTTTAAGAATTAAGTGAGTGAATCCGCTTAGAATGGTGTTTGGCATATTCATGCTTCCTTAAATGTTGGCTGTTAATGTCTGGATCTAAACCTAGACTGGTCGTAAATACCACCAGCAGCATCAGTACCGTTCACTAAGGGCTCTCTATAACTCATTCTCTAATCCAGCCAAGACACATGTAATGCACACATTGTTGTCTCAATTTACAGACAAGTAAAACTGAGGATACGTAAAGTCACTTGTTCAAGGTGAAGCAGCAGGTAAGTGGCAGATCCAGAAATCACACCTAGGTTTGCTTGTCCCCATAGCTCACGTTCTTCATAGCAGTTAAAATGTTTTGTAAACTTTGAAATGTAACATATTCTCCACGTGGAAGGTGGTATAGACTGATCTGTGTCTGCTGCACATTCCCGTGTTGAAGCCCGAATCCCCAATGTGACTGTATTTGGAGATGGGGCTTTTAAGGATGTGATTAAGTAAAAATGAGGCCGTTTGAGTGGTGTCTTTATAAGAAGAGGAAGAGACACCAGCAATGTTCACACACAGAGGAAAGGGCCAAGTGAGGACACAGTGAGAAGGTGGCCTTAGACTCAGGGTTCTGTGGGAGCACGGGCTTGGCCTAGAGTCGGTGTTCTGGGACGTCTTCTCAGAGGAGGTGGCGCCATGCTTGAAGGAGCAGGGACTTGGGGATAGAATCCTAGTGCCTCCAATAAAATGAGTTTTGTAATTTCTAGTAGGTAGCTTACCCCTACTTCTTGCCTAAATTAAGGATGCTACTTGTCATTCTGGTCTCTGGAAGTGTTGTTCCCAGAGGGTTTTTTTCTGTCACCCAGGCTGGGTGAGATCTACAAAAGTTCTATGCTTCTCCTTGTTAAACCTCACTGTATTTGTGATACCTTGTTTTGATGTGATGCTAATGGAAGAGAGTCTGTCACATTACTATCATCTCATAAAAAGCTTCAAGAAAGCAGGGACTGAATTGGTTAAATTCAGCCCTATTATCCTCATATTCCAGGAGAATGCCTGGAACACTGTAGATGTGAAATAAATAACTGTTGCTCGAATGAACAGATAAATACATAAATGAACTTAAACTCTTTGAGCCCTAGTATTATCATCTATAGACCGGGCATAATACTAGCTGTATCCTGGGGTTTGGTAAAGATTAACTGAGGTCATACACACCAAGCCCAACCTCGCTTAGTACCTGCCATGTGATAGCCCTGCAGTGTTAGTTCTTTGCTGCCTTGATGGGTAAGGACTTTTCCAGGCTGAGAAGAAGGGAAAGAGCTATGGTAGTGGAGGGAATAGCATTGTGCGAAGACGAAGTGGAGCACGTTGTATGTGGAGGCTGATTAGGGAGGGAAGCCCCACCCTACACTGTGAGGGTCTTATGCATTCAGTGCACAAGAAATAGAAATATACAGGTCATAGCTGTGACTTAAGTCACCAAGAAGTGATGAGCTTACAAACATTTAGCAAATAAGACACACCCGCATTAATATGAATTCACATGATGAAGACCTGTGATGGCGGAGAAGACCTACGGGTGATGGGAATTTGCTCTGAGCCTTAGCAAATTACTGAAGAGAGGGAGGAAAGTCATTCCAAGTGGGAGTTAGAGCGTGGGCAAAGGGCCGGAGGTTGGGAGACATGGGGAAGTGCCAGTTTGGCTGCAGTGGAGTTTTGCTTGGGGGTTAAGAGGAGATTAGGCAGCATGGAACCAGACCACTGGGGATCTCAGGTGCCAGGTGAAAATACTTGGACTTGATCTGGGTTGCACTCTGAGCTGTACAGAGGCCAGAGCTCTTGAGAGCCTAAGGGTTGCGAGTATAAGAGGGTCATCATTTTTCGCCTCAAGGAGGCAGGAGGCTGGATCAGAGGACCTCTCGAAGTTTCTTCCAAACACAGTGCTGTGTGGTAGTCATAAGACAGAGAGAGGGAAACAAAAACCAGGGACCTTGGCCTGAATTTCTGTCCTTTATAAATCTCCTCCGTTTCCGGGCATCATCTCTCTGTCCCACAGATTAATCTTCTCTGGCTTCCTGCAGGAACAGAAGGACCTATTGACCTCATCCTGTTCTCCAGGCTGTGAGTGAGAAATGGGGTATTCAGACTGGCAAAGGCCTCGGTGTGGGCAGAGGGCAGCTGAGCCTGAGGCATGAGCCCCCAGGGGAGAGCAAAGAAAGCAGGTGAATGATGCTGTTCCAGAAGGGCTGCGCCCCAGGACTGTCCCAAGTGTCCACGCCAGACTAGGAAGTTATGGACTTTTTGCATGAACGTCTTTGACCTAAGATTGGTAAATGTTGGAGGAGATCGCAAACTCTTATCAGATCACTAACTCTTACCAGATCACTTCCCAATGCAAATGGTAACCTGAGTTCAAGGCGATTTTCATGGGATTCTTCTCTCTTTGTTCTTTCTTTCATGACATTGGTGGCTCAGATGTGAGGCCCTGCGGTTGAGTAGAAGGAGCAGGTGCTTTAAACAGGAAATCCTGTGCTCTGGCTTCAGCCTGTGGGTGCTCTGTGCCTCAGTTTCCTCATCTGTGAAATGGGAATAAGAATAGTGCCCGCCTTAGACGGCTATAGTGAGTATTAAAGTTCTTAGAATCTGACCAGGCACATGGTAAGCACAGAAGAAATGATAACTCTTATTACTGATTTCATTAGTTATTAGAAAAAGAGGATACAAATGCCTGTCACCCAGGGTTGCTGTGATCATCACATTCATTCATTCATTTGTTCAACGAATATACACAGAGCACCCATTAGGTGGCAGGCAGTGTACTGAGCACAGGGAGATGTGTTATAGAACAAAATGACACAGTTCCTCACTCCAGAGCTGACAGACTGGTGGGGGAGATGGATATTAAATGTGCAGCACAAGCATAAATGTACTGCTCGGTGTGGGCAGAGGGCAGCTGAGCCTGAGGCATGAGCCCACAGGGGAGAGCAAAGGAAGCAGGTCGATGATGCTGGTCCAGAAGGGCTGTCCCCCAAGACTGTCCCAAGTGTCCACACCAGATTAGGAAGTAATGGCCTGTCCTTTACTGTGAAGGAGAAGGGGGATGCTATAGAGAGATTAAGGGGAGCGGGGGGTCCCTGCGGTAGGGTGGTCACAGAAGTTTCTCTGGGGATGCAGCTTCTGAGCTCTCGCGTGAAGGATGGGTAAGGGTAAGTGTTCCTGGTACTGCTGGAAACACACACGCGAAGACTCTAAGGGGAAACAGGGTGTGGCACATTGGAGGAGGTGAATGAGGTGGTGAGGTTATCAGGGATCAGATGTGACAGAGGCTGAGGTTTACTCTGAGTATAAACTGCAAAAGCAGTGGAGGTAAATGATTTTGTAAACAGTAAAATCCATGCACCTCTAACTTCCTATATTTTCCAGCATAAAATGGTAGGAGTTGGAATTCATAGCATGGAGGTCAGTTGAGGAAGGACTTTTAGCCTCTTTGCTTTTACAGTTGACACTCAGAATGAAACAATTGCCTAAACACTACAAATACTACACGACAAAATCTGTGTGTGGTTCTAATTCCCAAAGTGGTGCTTGGAGACCTGCCACTGAATCTCGTCTTTTGGATGTGCATTAGCTCTTTTGAACCCCAGTTTCCTGCTCTGCAATAATGGGGGTGTTTCCTCTTCTTTGTTTAATGGGGTTGTTCTCTGAGAAGGTTGTTCTGAAAGCTCCAATAAATATTGGTTCCCCTTTCCTCTTCTTTCCTCTGTGGCTTAAGCCTCCCTGTCTGGCGCATCTGATGGCAGTCTGCATTGGAGGGAGGCGTTAAACATTCATGGCTGGCTTCTCATCAATGTGTCCTGCCCACCACCCAATCTTGGAGGAGCTATTGGGGTGTGACCACTCTAGAAATCGCCCCTTTCTTAAAGGTGCCACCCTGACTGCCCCCATCCAGTCCTAAAATCCATCAAATTCACACACCATTGCTGTGGAGGTTAAGTTCCTTCTTTTAATTCTGATCAAGTGAGCAAAAGGGAAAACAAGGAGGGATCCATCAGAACGCCTCATGAAAAATATGTATGTTCTTTAAAGGAAAACGGCATACAAATGGGATATATATTTTTTCCAAAAGGGAAGAAAAAAACACGTAGGCTTTTAAACAGAAGACTTTAAGCAGGGAGTGAGAGAGGAAAAATATGTCTCTTAAATGCATTCAGTGCCATTGCCACAAGGCTGCCAAGCTAGGATTGTTTATTAGAAGATAAGATAGTGAAAAATGTATTTTGCAGAAAGAAAATAGTAAAGTCAGGTCTGAGGCAGATAAGAAGCCAAATTTCTATTTTATGCTCAATTGAGTGACTCAGTTACATTATCTGTGAAGCAGGGGTGAAATAACACACTTCGGAAATGAGGCTTGGGTTGCGCTGGGTCTCCTCCCAGCCTTGGCCAAGCTGATCCCAGACCAGCTGGGACGCTGCCTTCTCCGAGCAGAGTATTTGCAGGCTGGGGATGAGGGGGAGAAAGGTTCTGATCTTTCTCTTCGGCTCCTTCCTTTCTCCATCTTGTTATACAAGCGCTTCATTTCGGCTTCATGCCTCCTCTCCTGATGCCGAAGGTGGGAAAATAAAAACACACATGCGTATAAGATGAAGCGATGCAAAGGCCAGCAGATGTTGGAGCTAGAAAGAGCATCGCTGGAGATCGGCGGGGCTCGGGGATACGGATCCTGGCCTGTGGTCAGTCAGTGCTTTATTTGGCAAGCACAAACACGTCGCTTGAATGCTTTGTAAGTGGGATGCTGTTCTCCGGTTTGCCAAAGATCTCACTTCTCCCTTTTTTTTTAATGGCAGGAAAGTTTATTTATTTATTTATTTATCTTTAACTGAAGTATAGTTAATTTACAATGTGTTAGTAATTCAGTTATTCATATATGTTTATATATATATATATATATATTTTTATATTCTTTTCCATTATAGTTTACTACAAGATATTGAATATAGTTCCCTGTGCTATATAGTAGGACCTTGTTTATCTGTTTTATATATAATAGTTTGTATCTGCTACTCCCAAACTGCTAATTTATCACTCCCCCGACCCCTTCCACTTTGGTAACTATAAGTTTGTTTTCTATGTCTGTGATTCTCGGTAAGTAAGTTCATTTGTATTAATTTTTAGATTCCACATATAAGTGATATCATGTGGTATTCATTTGACTATCCATGTGGACAAAAGTCAGCCTTGACCCTTCTTTTGCACAACATATACAAAAGTTAATTTGAGATAGAGTATGGCCCTATGTGAGAAAGGTAAAACAATAGAACTTCTAGAAGAAAATATAGGGGAATATCTTCAGGACTTTAGCATAGGTAAAGAATTCTTAAACAGGACATACAAAATCACTAACCATAAAAGAAAAGAATGAGAAACAGAACATCACTGAAATTAAAACCATTTGTTTATTGAAAGACAACAACAAGAGAGTGAAAGAAAAGCCACAGACCAGGAGAAGATAGTTACAATACATATAGCTGACAAAGGGCTCATATTAGAAATATATAAAGAACGATTAATCAATAGAAAAAGACCACCCAATTAAAAACTGGCAAAGACTTGAACAAACAAAAGACTGGCACAAAAGAGATATCACATGGCCAAAAGACATCTGAAAACTCCTCAACATATTATCCACTAAGAAAATATAAATTAAACTAATAGGAGATGTTACCCCAGGCCTAGTAAAAAGGGTACAATTAAAAGGCCTGAGGGTACTAAGTGTTGTCAAGGATATGAAGCAACTGGGACTCATACATTGCTGTCTTATACTTCCTCATCATTATATCTTTTAAGTCTTTTGATGGCAGAAGCCATGTCTGATTCAATATTCAGATACCTCCCACCTCCTCATCTGCCCTTTGCCAATAATAAGTGTTCAAGTCTTTGGAATTCACATTCCAGGTGAGAAGCTATCAGCCCAGCAAAAGGTAGTGACCATGATGAAAACAATAGAGAAGATCCAAACAATCTCCCAGTGTGGGAGTACAGGGAGGTGGATGGGTCAGGCCACCTGCCTGCCTGCCTTCCCCCAGGCTGGGGTGCAGCCGTTATCACACGGGCTTCCATGGCCCAGGGAAGCAGCACAGCATCGTGGACTCCTCTGGGCTCTGGAGTATCTGGAGTATGCTGGATAGTATGCCAGTTCTGCCATTTATGGGCTGTGTGACCTTGAAGCAAATGACTCAACCTCTCTGGGCCTTGGTTTCCTCATTTACAAAACAGAGATGGTAATGGTATCTACCCTATAGGATTGTAGTGAGGATAAGTGAGATGCTAGAAGCAAAACACCTGGCCCACAGGAAGTGCTCAGTAACTAGGCCATCCTTTTTCTTTTTTTGGCTTCATGAAGTTCTCTGCAGAGACTTTCACATGTTGTATGACAATAATCCATTTCAGGAACATTTGTGAATTTCCTCTGTATCTCCTGGAAATCTCTTTTGTTCACATTTAAACTTGACCCTCAATAAAAGTGCTGACCAGCCTTGTCCAAGACCTCTGCACTTTGTGGCCCGTGGATTTGAAGGCCCTCCTCTTGGGAAAGGTGGAGCTACGGGTACCCCTTGGAGGGGCCAGTACATCAATGGCTGTCATTGCCCCAGCGCCTGTGGCACTCAGGTATGAGGAGACGGTGGTCAGGAAGGAAGCCTCAGAAAGGCAGCCTGGAACCTGCATCATCACCGCTCCTGGGGAAGAGGCAGACATGCTCTGGAACAGTTATGGGGCGGGCCCCTGCTGAGCATATGCTGGGACTGTTTATGCCTTGTAGATAAAAGAGCCTGGAGTAAATGTTTACAGTCTGGGAGCCCGGCTGATGCACTGATGGACTGAGAAATTGTGCATGCATGTATGTGTGTGTGTGTGTGTGTGTGTGTGTGTGTGTGTGTGTGTGTGCAAGAGAGAGAGAGATAGAGAGAGAGAGAAGAGGGAATTTTACCTCCTTCCTCTGCCTGGGGGAGAGCTGCCAGGTGAAGTAGAAAGAACCATCCAGTGGGTTCCCATCAGGTGCCCTCTGTCTGACCCCTGCCCTGTCACTTTCCTGGTTTACCATGTAGGAGGCAAAGACACAGACACTCCCTGAGGCTACCTCAGGGGAGACAGGTTTATTGTCTGGGTGAACATGTTGCAGTAAAGAGGGATGGACACCCCCCTACTGGGGGAATCCAAGAATAGGAAAAACTAGAACTCACAGAAGCCCAAACTGGATGGTGACTCAGAATCCAAAGAAGTTCTGGGACCTTTGACAATAGGATTCCTAGATTTGATTAAGCCTGCAGACTCCGGGGTCAGACTGCTGGGGTTAGAAACTGGGTTCCAGGATGTATGAGCTCGAACAAGATACCCAACCTCTCTAAAACCTTTCATTTCATCTGCAAGATCAGAGTAATAATACTACCTCCTTCAGAATATTGTTGGGTAGGATAATGCACATAGAACGTGCATCCATCCATTCTGTTCATAGCTTACTTTGTAAAAATCCTACCGTGGTTGCTCATTGCCCTTAGAATAGCATCTAAATTTTAGCCCCATCCCGAAGGCAGTATGTGACCTGGACTTTGTCTTCTTTCCGATTTCCTCTACCCCTTCCCCCTGCCCTCCCCGCCCCCACTCACTGCCCACCCCCATCCTTTTCCACCTTCCTGGCTGTTTTTCTGATCCTTCAGCACACCAAGCACTTATGATTCCTTCCACCTAGAATGGAATGGTCTCCTGCCGGATCCTTACTCATCTGGGTTCTTTTTATTCTTTAAGCCTCAACTTACATATTCCCTCTCGGAGCCTCCACTTCCCTCTCTCCCTTAATCTAAAGAAGCCCCACTCCTTCACATGATCTAATCATCCTGTTTCACTGCTACCAATGGTCTTATTATGACTCCACATCTTTGTGCTTGTCTGTTTCTAAGTTTGCTGACTGCTTTCCTTCCTGGAAAATAACGTTCTTAAGAATAGGGGCCTTGCTTGCCCTGCTCCCAGTCTATCCCCAAAGCTTCGAAAATTGCCTGGCACACAGTAGGTGCTCGATACATATTTGTCAGAAAAATGAACAGATGAATGGATGGATGAAGAAATAAAGATGGTAGAGTGTGCCAGCAGGATAATGACAGAAAGCTGTCATTTAAGTCCCTTCTAGTCCAATGGTTTCTCACTTCCATAGTTTGTTTAGCTCAGTGGTTTGTAAGAGGGTGGCAGCCCCTTCCCCAAAGGGCAATTTGAAAATGGGGGACGTTTTGCAGACATACTGACCGGAGAACTAAGGGCGTCAGGCATCAAGGGGTAGAGCTGGCCAGGCTAAACACCCTGCAAGATACAGAAGAGTCGGATTCAATAATGCACAGTTGTGGCTTCCCTGGTGGCACAGTGGTTGAGAATCTGCCTGCCAATGCAGGGGACACGGGTTCGAGCCCTGGTCTGGGAAGATCCCACATGTCGCAGAGCAACTGGGCCCGTGAGCCATAACTACTGAGCCTGCGCGTCTGGAGCCTGTGCTCCACAACAAGAGAGGCCGCAACAGTGAGAGGCCCGTGCACCGCGATGAAGAGTGGCCCCCGCTCGCCGCAACTAGAGAAAGCCCTCGCACAGAAACGAAGACCCAACACAGCCAAAAATAAATAAATAAATAAATAAATTTATAAAAAAAATAAAACATAAAAAAAATAATGCACAGTCCCCTTCACCCCACCCTGCAAATAGCATTCCACTTGAGGACCGATGACTGAGTCTAATCATCCGATTTTATAGTGGTTGGAAGCTGGGGTTTGTAGGTATTTCAAAGCTCCTAGCCCCTCCTGTTGCAGCTGGGGCCTGTGGAATAGACTTACAGCTTCATCGAAGCAAACCTCAAACTGGCTCAGAGACAGTTAAACCCGGCTGAGATAGCAGCTATTTGGCTTGTGAGCTTTTCTTTTCAGTGACTAATAGGTAAGAGGGACAGGAGTGCTCTTGGCCTGTGGAGGATGCAGCATATACGACGTCTCTGAGGCCCCTTCCTGTGATTTCTGAGTATGAGCAATAGGATATTTGGAGGAGATAGAAGTGTCTGACCAGCTAATAACAACCAGACTCCAGCACCAGGATGGGAGGGAGTGGGGAGGGGCGGGGTGAGAGGGGCGGGGAGAGTGCAGCTTTCCTGGAGACAGAGAGGCACGGGGAGGGAGTCACACGTGTGTGCTCGAGCACACGCAGGTCAGGCACACAAGCAATCCAGACACTCAGAGATGCAGTGTGACCACTCACACACACTCACCTGGGACACAGCCTACAGACGCTGAACACATCAGGACACACCATATTTTAACCTGCAGGACACAGACTACACACAGCGGCTCGCACACTCACTATATATATACACATACATATATATTCTTACCCAGAACACACCCTCGCTGCATACACAGCAGGTCCACATACAACACACCGCCTTCAACACTGAGACACACCCATACGGCAAAGGCGTACAGAACACACCTCACACAACAGCTCATGCAATGGATGGGCACACATACGTAACACACACAGCACATGCACACAACTCACTCCTACAGACAATGCTCATTCACACATCATCTCCACAAGTCACCACCATACACAAATACATACTGACACACACAGTCACACGTAATACTTAGAGATGTATGCATGTAAATGCAGGTCCACTTAGCACAGGCATAAACACAGGCACCACCCATGCACACACACACATACACACATGCATACACTCCATAAATACACACACACTATGGAGGTACACATGTAAGGCACAACACACACACGCACACATGTGTATATCTTAGAGATATACAACCCTAAGACACAAACACCACATGAGACCTATACTGTACCTATGTGTGTATTTACCCTTTGCTAACAACTACGTTTTAAAATTAACTCTCAGACACATGCTCCAACGACAACAACCGATCAACACAATATACAACATTTACTTTGAAGCTGTCAGATTGAAAAAACAATCATGTACAGAAAAGTAATATGTCATTTGACACTCTCTCACTTTTGTGGATACTAATGTTTGTGATAATCATCCTTATAAAAGGCGGAAAATCAGCCCTAGCACAGCGGAGATGGGGCTTGTTCATCTGATCTTCTCCGGCTACAGGATGGGGAGAGCAGGAAGGAGAAGAGGAGGGGCCCAGGACCCCTAAGAGGCCAGGGCAACTCTGGCCTTGGGAGCAGGACACCTGGGTTATGGCTCTGCAATCTGGTGCTGTCCTACTGTGCGACCTGGGACATGTTGTTTCCCATTTCTGAGCCTCAGTTTCTTCACCTATAAAATGGGTATGAACCTACCTCAAAGGGTTAAGTCGGATAAAATCTAGGGTATAATCCAAATGTGAATTGTGGACTTGACCGCTTCATATTCCTAAGAGAAGATGAACAGGCCTGTGACAAGCTAACAAAAGCATCAATTTTCAGTTCTATCCTCCTCATTTTGTCTTTTCTCCCAAAGGAACTCCTGCATGGCGTAAGTAATTAGTCTATCTGGGCTTGTCCACAGAGAAAAGCTATATCTCGTTTTTTTATCTTTATTGAGTCTTTATTAAGTGCCAAGTGATGTACCTGTATTATCTAACTTAATCCTCAAAACGACCTCTTGAAGTCGTTCTGTTATTACCCTCATTTTACAGATGAAGAAATAGAGGCACAGTTTGGTCAAGAGAATTGCCCGACATCTCACCAGCTGATGAGTTTGGGAGCCAGGGTTCAAACCCACTCTGCTGTGATGTAGAGAGCTATCCCCCTCCACACGCCCCACCAAAGCTGGACACAAAGGTTCTGTTGAGTTGGCAGGTGAAACCAGCTTGAAGTCAGAACTGAGGAGGATTCTAAGAAGCCCCCCCTTATGCTGGCTCACCCAGGCTATAACTTCCAGGCTCATCCAGGGGATAACTTACCTCTCACTCAACACAAAGTCACTATGCAAGTTCATTGCACACTTTCGACCCTCTTAAGCCCCACCTCCTCCATCTATAAACCCTTACCCTTCTCGATGGTCGTGGAATAGTCAACATATGCCATCAAAAGAACACTGGGCAGTAGGTCTTTCTCCAGTTATGCCCTTGTGCCCACTCTCCACTACCTGTGATTGGTAACTTTGGGTTGATCAATATACAGTGTTTCTATAAGTGACACTGGAGGCCCATGTGGGCCTTAGGACTTTCTTTTAGGCATTTAATATTGCCTTTTGTATATACTACACTGCAGCGTGGCTGGTGATTGAGAAATGAGAGTTTAGAATCAGCCTCCTTGGGTTCAAATCCTGGTTCTGTTACTCTGTGTAACCTTGAATATATTCCTTTATTTTATTTATTTATTTATTTATTTTATTTATTTTTGGCTGCATCGGGTCTTAGTTGCCGCATGCGGCGTCTTTGTTTAGGCACGCGGGATCTTTCGCTGTGGCGTGGGCTCTTCGTTGTGGTGTGTGGGGCTTTTTTTCTCTTTCTAGTTGTGGCTTGCAGGCTCCAGGGCGCGTGAGCTCTGTAGTTTGCGGCGAGCGGGTTCAGTAGTTGTGGCACACGGGCTTAGTTGCCCCTCGGCATGTGGGATCTTAGCTCCCTTACCAGGGATCAAATCCTCGTCCCCTGCATTGGAAGGTGGATTCTTTACCACTGGACCACCAGGGAAGTCCCTACGTAACCTTGAATATATTTCTTAACTTTCCTGAATCTCAGTTCTTTCTCTGTAAATTGGGCTTTAATCCCAGTACACAGACTTCATGGGGTTGTTCTGTGGTCTCAGTGAGTGAATATTTGTGGAGGGTTTAGAACAGGACCCGGCAAATAAACATTAATCATCATCGTCGTCCGTCTAGGCCTACAGCTCCTTATACTGTCTCAGTTAACTACGCTCTTCGCTCTTTCTTTTATATTTCAGCTGGTTCAAGCTAGAGCCCCTCCTCTGGGTGAGCCTTTCTCCAGCCACCTTTGTCTTCTTGATCACCATCCCTGACATCTCATTTCCTGAAAATAACAGAAGGTCTCCGGCGCACCTTGACTTTCTCTGCCTCCTCAAGATTCAGTGCAAGCTCTTCTCTATGGAACTGCCTTGGCTCCTTTTCATTGAGGGTAAATCAGTGGACCCAAATCCAGACGTTAGAGGTGCACAGTTCCCTACCTCTGCTGGTGGGCAGGTGACACCACAGGTGGCGTGGTTAATTTGAGTGACAAGGGGCACTGGAGCCTTTTGGTAACTTGAACACATGCTGCTGTTTCCCATTTAACGTACTTCCTGAAGCTCTTTCCCACCTGCTCCAACCGGAGAGCTTCGATTTCCATTCTCCTTGCTTTTCCTGAGTTACCACTCTCTCCTTCCTTTCATTTACAAAATCCTCCCACCAACTATGCATGCTACATTTTGTCACAACAAGCCTTGTGTTTAAATTACTGTGTAATCCAAAGATTTAGAAACTTTTATTTCTTTCTTTGATAACATTAGATCTTCTCCATGCATACATCTTTGGTACAAAATTCACTGTTCTCCTAGTCATCCGCTGTACTTTCCCAGTGTTCAGAGGGAAATAACGTGGTTTGGTAAGAATAAGTGGGTAGCACCCCCGTGGGAACAAATTCAGGTCATGTGTGTTTGTGTATGCATGTGTGTGTATGCATTTATGGGTCCAGACCAGTCCAGTACAGGTAACTTAATGTGGTTCATCCTCAGAGGTTTTGTCTCCCACCAGGAGACTACTCAAATGTTCAAGAATATGGGGTTTCCAGCTTCATAAGTAGATTGTCCACTCTTGAACTTAATTCTTCTCTTTCCTATATTTTTGACATTGGTTCCACAGCTCATGTCTTTGTCACAGGACCTCTAAGGCTGAACTCCAACTTCTTCGAAACCCTGTACACATGCAGACACTCATTGTCTCTTTTTACCATTCTAACACCACCTAAGGTCAGTTGAGAATATTAGAAAATCTAAACAAACTGATATCAAGGATTATTAAAAATAGACATCATACTTGATGCTAGAGAATGTCACTGTCTTTCTCTAAGTCTTACTTTCTTTATCTGTGAAATGGGTACAGTCTTTAACATGATCAGACATTGTGAGGATGGAAAGGATCTGGGTCAGGATATATATATGTCTGAGGTCATATTTCTGAGGCTGGAACTGAGAATGAGCTGGGCTTTGGACAGCATAGGAAGTTTAGAACTGTATTCTACAGATGATGGATAATAAGGTATGCTAGCTTATGAATACTTTCATTCCATATTTACTCACTGGAAAGATAAAGGTGAGTAAGATAAACAAGGTCCCTGTACTTTTGGAGCTGAGACTGTTTAATGTACAGCAAACATTAATCATATAATCACACAAATAAATATAATTTGGTAGAATTTAAGAGAGGAAGGGCAATGTAGACTGGGGGGTGGGGAGATGGGGAAGATTTCCTTGAAGGAGCAACACTTGAGCTGAGATGTGAAGGTAGGTATGTGAAGAGGTGGAGGATCATTCCAGGAAGAGCAAACAGCATCTACAAAAGTCTTCATGAGGTGACAGGGGGCGTGGCCCATTCATAAAGAGGGCCAGGATGATTGGAGCCTATGGCAGAGGTAACACGTTGAATGAGATAAGGCTGGAGAGGCGGGCGGGCTTAGGCCAGGCAGGACCTTATAAGACACTGCAAAATTTTGGTCTTTCTTTTGAGAGCAATGGGACACATTTGGAGAGTTTTTAAGCAGGGGAATGGCAAGCTTACATTTGCTTTAAAAGGATCTCTTTTGCTGGTGAGAATGGATTGGAGCAGGGAGAGAAGGGAAGATGGAGATTGGCTAGGAGGTGACTGCAGTAGTCCAGGTGAGAGATGGATGGATAAGGTTCCACCTAGGGCCATATGGTAGGGCTGGAAAGAAGTGGGTGGATTCAGCAGACATTTAGGAGATAAAATTGTCAGTGTTGGATTAGACACTGAGGGTGGTGGTGAAGGGGAGGAAGGCATGGAGGATGACCCCCCAAGTTTCCTACTTGCCAGAAGGGTAGTGGCGGTGTTCATGGACACTTTAATGATAGAGAGGGAATGGCATCTACCAGTCTTGTTGACATAGACTTTTCTTGTTCTGTGGTTGTCCTGCGGGATCCATCATATCTCTCCACTTCTATCTTTTCTTCTTTCTAGTGTCCTCTGTACTTCTGGGCTCATAGGAGGGCCTCTAGCAAGGACATAGAATTGTAGAGTAAGAGGCACCTTGGAAACCAACCATTCCAGCACCCTCACTTCACAGAGACAACGAATGAAGCAGCCACAGGGCTGGGCTTACAAACCCGTCCAACTGCTAGTCCTGGGTCCCTTCAATTGCCTCTGATGCTATGTATCCCTTGACTAGATGATTAGAACCCTCTTGTTAAAAAACCCTCAGTACTTGTTGTATACCAATTAAAGGTCTTATTCTTTGACCAAGCCTTCAGTCCTGGGATTCAAATTGGTTGTGAGGATTAACTGAGTTAAGACAGATGAAACACTTAGAAAGTTTCTGCCAAAGACAAAGCACTGCTTTTGGAATGCTCCAACTCTATATGCCCTGTAACAGAGACCCCCAGTATCCATTCACCACTCTTTGCTTTTAATTATTTCTTTTCGACCACCCTTCCTGCCAAGTTCTGTAGAGCAGCAGTCCCCAACTTTTTTTGGTACCAGGGACCATTTTCGTGGAAGACAACTTTTCCAAAGACCAGGGGTGGGGATGCTTTCGGGATGATTCAAGAACATTCCATTTATTGTGCACTTTATTTCTAATATTATTACATCAGCTCCACCTCAGATCTTCAGGCATTAGACCCCAGCGTAGAGCACATGGCTGCCCAGCTAGATACTACATTTCCCAGCTTCCCTTGCAGGTGTGTGATCATGTGACTCAGTTCAGGCCAATGGAGGGTGAGTGGAAGTAAGGTGAGTGCCGTTCCCATTTCTAGTAAATTCCAGGCCATTCCTACAAGGCAAACCTGCCTTCCCTGGGCTCCATGTCTCCATTTCCTTCTGGCTCAGAAATGGCAACATCTGGGGCAGCTTCCTTGGACTAAGGATGGAGCCTCCATGTTGAGGATAACAGCAAACCCATCGCCCTGGGTCACGGGATAACCACGTGTATTAGAGCTGCCCCTCCCCTTAATTCCTGCAGCCCTGGGACACTCACCATCGATCACTCATGTGAGAGAGAAACAAACTCTGATCTTATTTAAGCCCCTGCACTTTGGAAGGTCTCTTTGTAACTGCAGCTTAATCTGAACCCAACCAATACAGGCCAAGGTACCTTTCCCACCTCTCTCCATGACTGCCTTTCACTTACTCTATACTTTAGCTACTATCACACTAATGTTATTGCCACTTCTGTAGCATCAGCTTTTCCCCCTCCAGTTCTTTGCTCAGGCTGTTTCTACAACTGGAGTGGCCCTTATGAATGTCCAGAGTGTTGCTTAGTGAAAAGCATACAGACATTGAAACTGACAGGTTTGCGTTTGAATCCGGGCTCTGGCACTTTCCAGTTTGTGACTTTAAGTCTTTTCCACTCCCTGAATCTCAACTTCCTCATCTGCAAAATGGGTCTAGTGATACCTGTCTACCTCGTGGGAATGTTTCTGATGATTAATGGGAAGCGTAAGCACAATGCCTAGTTCACAAAAAAGCTCGAGATTACTATTGCTATTGTCACCTAGCTGTCAAGTCCCAGCTAGGATGTCATTCATTCCAGAGTTTTCCAAATTTCCTTCATGATAAATTCTGGGGTGTTTTTAAACATGCAGCTTCCCCAGCTCATTCTCCAGCCCTTCCCTAGAAATAGGACATGGGCTATGGCTGATGAACTTTTATTTAACACGATCCCCAAGTGATTCTTACCATCAGGGAAGTTAGGGAAACACAGACCCTGTTTGCTCAGCTGGAAGCAGCTGTCTCTTTCTCCTTTGATCTAGCTGAGAACTCTTTGTATTCTTTTTAATCCATTTCTACTTTGCATTATTATTATTTTTGTAATGTACATGTTTTTATCTCCACTAATGATAGCCAACACTTCTAGAGCCCTCGTTAGATGCCAGACATGATGTGAAGTACTTTACATACATTATCTTACCTAATCCCCTATCCACCCTTTCATCAGCTGCTGATGAAGAAATTAATAGCAGATATTCTATATTGTGCCTTTAAAATGCACCATGCCTGAAGCTAGGCACCTCTCGCACATTATTTTTTCTTTTCCACACAGCAGCACTCTGGGACAGGAATTAGGATCCCTATTTTAAAGGAGAGGTAGCTAGGTTCAGAGAGGCAAAGCGACTTGTCTAAGGACGCTCAGCCTGGGTGGGGTGGTGGGGGAGAAAGAGTGAAGGAGCTGATCAAAGGTAGATGGAGAGAGCAGTATAAAACTCCCAATGTCTGCAGGGAGAACGTAACTTCTGCAAGCTGACGCCACTCATGATAACTTCATAGATGGTCGGTCCTTACCCAGAGGCAGTAACCAAAGAGAGATAATTTACTGCCTGTCTTTTTGCATCACTGGAGGTGCCGACAGCTGTGGCACCCATCTGGGCACCTGGGGAGAGGAATGGGAGAAGGGAAGGAAGCACCTACGTACTCTTCATCAGTGTCGAATTTAGGAAAAAAATAAGAATGGCCTCTCATGCTGGGCATGGGTCAGGATTGACCCCCAATAAAAGTTGTGGATGCCTTTAGGGGCCTGAATGTATTTGGAAAATCTTCATATGATTATAATGGTTTCTAGTTAACAAAGCTTTTATTAATCAAATATTTACTGATCACATAAAGAGATGAATTTTGTGCAGATTCTACTCTCAAGGAACAAGGGAGAAGAATTAACCATCACTCCCTTTTCAGTTAAAGAAAGTAAAAGAAAAAACAAACAAAAATTTGTTTGGTCCATGGCACAAGTGCATATGAATGGCAGCTTTCTGCTCTGAACCCCGTTGTACACACTAAGACCTTGACTTTCCCTTCCACACTCTACTTCCTCTTCATTGGGTCCCCCAGCAGAGGTTTGAGCCTTCGTCTGCCCCTGACCCCTAGGGACCAGCCCTCCTTTTGAGGGAAGCAGAATTGCTGCAGGATGATTCCATACTGTAAAGAAATGCAATCTAAAACTATCAATGTATTCAGAATGTGGAATTTGTCACTCCTTGTCACTCCTTGTCACTCCTTGTCACTCCTGTATGAGCGAAGACAGTAATTGATCAGCGGCAAGCTTCTCTTTAAAAACACTTCACACCCTAAAAGATACTCATCATTTACATAAGAACCAGCACTTTGGAGTTTCTGAGCACTTGGTACCCTTTATCCCATTGAGCCACCCAGAAGTCTAAGGAGATGGTTCAGGAGAGAGAGACTGAGAGGTTTGGTACCTTCCCCAGCATCTCTTGGAGTCTGGGAGTTCATTGCTTCATCTGCCAGCCAAGCTGCTACTCTAATCAAATCACCCTTCAGATTTCTGTTTGCTTGACTGAAAACCCTCATTTCTCATAGGAATATTTTCCCCTGCCTTCAATCATCTCTGATGTGGGGTAGAAATGCAGCTATATTAAAGAATGATTCCATCAAATCCGGAGCAGAAGCCTAGCAAGAGATGAAGTGTTTCTGGTTGAGAGCTCCTCATTCTTCCGAGTTAGTGCCAAGTCCAAGAGGCTTCCTGTACCATAATCGAGGAGAAGAAATCTCCAAAAGAGTCCTCTGAGGTGACCAAGCTCCAGACTGTTCTGATAACTAGAGTCACCAGGTAGAACCACTGACTTCTCAGCAAGCAGCTCACGTTCAAGTTAAACAGATGGTGGGTATGTTTGGAAATAGATCTTTCCAGGATTTTCCCCGCAACCAGATCCTAAGAGCCAAGCAGACAGCTGAGTCATTATCTCATCAACTTGGCCTGCATAGACTGCCAATCTGGGGAACTCAGGATTAGGATCCAAGTCATGTCTAATAGACCAGAGGGTCAAGAAAAGTCTGGAAGATATAGGGCATCAAAGATAATGAGGTTAGCTATGTCAGGACACTTCAGACTTGGGACAGTGAGAGGGCAAGGATGTGTATTCCTACTCTGCTATGGGGATTTCACCTTTTGTTCTGTTTTGTTTGCCTGATGGATGGAGAGAAATGGCAGGTTTGCCTCAGGATCAGCTCATGAGAGCACCATGGAGATTCAGGGAGCTACCCTGTAATATTTCATCCTCTTTTGTTTTTATTGATCTATCATGATCCTGCTTCCCTCTCAAACAGATGCAGCCCAGATTTCTCCCTGACCCACTGCATTTCATTGAATAGGTTCTCCCGTGGGGTCCCAGCATTTCTAATACCCGAACAGGATCAGGTCTCAGGAACAGATTTTGTCCAAAAAAATCAGAGTAGGAAAAGCTTTTACAAATATTTGGTGTAGGCAGGGCATCCAGATCTCAGAGTTACCAGGACAAAGTTTACATCTGTGGTCCTGGTGTGATTATTATTAGCATCCCCTTTCACTCTCAGAAGTGTTCCTGTTAGAATCATAGATTTTGGGTCACTGTATTGATAGGGAAATGTGAGTGCAGAGAAGGTTAAGTGTCCTGCTCAAGTCACAGGGCGGGGTGGTAATGGAGCTGGGGTGGGGACCAGCTCTCCCTCCCAGACCAAGGCTGTCCCCTGCACCCTTCCTTAGGCATTCATTTATTTACGCATCACCTCATTCCAGAGAGGATTTGAGGCAGTCACTCCCCGACAAAGTTTAATACCTTGTCATTACCATTTACCACCTTCGAATCATAGAAGTTTAGAGCTTCCCCTCATAAAACCAACTTGGAAGTGTGGTAAGCTTGTATATCAGCAACATACATTAATTCTGACCTCTCTGGGGATTTAAAAGTTTTTCCGGAGAAGTCATTCTTTATTCTGGAGTTTTACAATGACTTTGGTCAGAAGCAATAATGCTCTTAGCTGGATTCTAGCTGTTGGAAGGTGATTCAGAGGGATCTGAAACACCAGTTAGGAGCACAAGATAAGGAATTGGAATTTTCTCAGGTAAATCCCAGCCTTACCATTTATAAGGTGTGTTCCCTGGAGCAAGTTTCATTGCCTCTCTGAGCCTTGACTTTGCTGTCTGCAAAATGGGGTGTCTAATAACAGCCGGGTTCTAGGAGTTAAATATTTTGTAAGATTATCTCTTTTAATCCTTACAACAACCCAGTGAGAGAGACACCATTAGGATCCCAAGTTTATAGACAAGCGAACCGAGGCTCAGACTGGTTAAGTAACTTGCTCAAAGTCACACAGCAAGAAGGTGGCAGAGGCGGGATTAAATCCAGGTAGTTGTGCCTAGGGCCATTGATGTCCACTCTCCCCCACAGGGTTACACTGAACTGGTTACTCTGAAATGACACCAACAACAGTCATGACTAGTGTTTATTGAACACTTACTCTGCACTATGCACTATGCTAATCACTTTATATGCACTAACCTATGTAATCCTCACACTAAATCTATGAGACATCTATCTTCTAGTGTATGATAGGTACTCAATACAGAGAAATTCTTTTGATTTTGCCTACATTTTCCATTTATAGGGGGAAACTGAGGCCCAGAGTGGGCAAGTGATCTAATTTCCCAAAATCATACAGTAAGGAATCAAACCTGGGATCAGAAGCCAGTTCTTAGCTCCACCAGGGTGACACAAGGGTGACAGCTGAGAGCTGCTCTCAGTGGGAGATGGGTGGCAGAGGGGTCCCAGGAGGTGGCGTGGCCTCCACTTCCAGCCTTCTTTGGCACCCATCACCCCTCCCAGGGGCCTCACCCCTCCCCCTCGTGCCTCTCTTTCTGGCCATTCCTGCCCTTTATAGCTCCCCAGGCAGACCACACACCTCCACATCTCCAGCCTCAGTTCACTCTGTGCTCTCAGCCTGGAGGGCCGTTTCTGGTTCTGTTCCCATGGGGAACTCTTGTTCTTCCTTCCAGAGTCAACATATCTGCACAACCTCTTCTGACTCATTGCTGCTCCTGCCTTCCCACCCCAGGCAGAATGAATACCTCCTTTGTACAACTCTGCAGTATCAATATCCCACTTAGAGCGAAGTGGTTAAGCCGGGTGTGAGTCTGGTTCTCTCTCACTGGATGAGACATTTAACTGCTCTGTGCCTCAGTTTTCTCATCCATGTAAAGGGGACACTAGTAGTGTCTTCCTCCTTTGGTTTTATGAGGATTAAAGAAACACTCTGTTTAAAGTGCCTGGAACATAGTAAATGCACAAGAAGCTGGAGAGGCTGTTGCTAGTTTCCGTGTCCATCTCATCGACCAGGCAGTGAACTCATTCTAGGCTAGAGAATAAACCTGTTCCCCCTTTGTCCTCAGTATTTAATATTATTCCAACCTAGCACATGGAAGCTACCTGTGAAGGTGAATATGGATTTGATTTCCACCCAGAAGTGTCTGCCTCTCAACTGCTAATGGGGCTGGTACAGAATGTCTTTCCCAGGGGAACCGAATAGATGACATTCATTCATTCATATATTCATCCACTTATTCAGTACATGTTCATTGAGTGTCTACTATTTGCCTGACACTCTTCTAGGCACTGAGGATACAGTGGTGGCAAACAAGACCACTGAGGCCCTGCTCTTAAGCTTATGGTCTGTTGAGAGAAAGCAGACATAAACATCCGTATATCTGTTAGCCAAACCACCTCCAAAAGTTAATGACTTAAAATGACACCCATTTATTTAGCTCACAATTCTCTGGGTTGGCTGGGCAGTTCTGGTCTACGCATGCTCAGCTGACCTCTGCTGAGCTTGCTTATACATCTGCGACCAGCTGGCTGGTTGGTTGGCAGCTGGATGATCCAGTATGGCACCACACGTGTCTGACAATTTGCAGGATGTTCCCTGGGAGTAGAGGTGACTGCTCCAAACGTCTCTCATCCTCCAGCAGGCTAGCCCGGCTTCTAGGGATCACGTGGTCTCCAAGGCGGCAAGAAAGAGCAAGCTCCAACGTGCAGACGCTGTTTAAATCTCTGTTGCATCAAGTCTGCTGTTGTCCTTTGGCCAAAGAGAGTCTTATGGCCAAACTCAGCATCCATGTGGCAAGGGACTACCAGTGCCTTGGATACAGGGAGGGGAAGAATTTGCGTCCATTTTTGCAATCGTACTAATGACATCGTCGGAGAAATTCCCTAGAATCTGTCACTTCTCTCTATTGCTACCACCACCTCCACTGGGGCCCAAGACGCCATCTTCTCTTGTCCGGCCCCCTCTTTCCTTCCCTACTTTGATCCAGCCTATTCCCTACTCAGTGGCCAGAGTAACTTACAAACCACAAAACTTATTTGTCACCCTTCCTCTTAAAACCCTTTGGTAGCTCCCTTGTCCTGAGAATAAAAACCAAGAGCCTTACCGTGGCTGCAAGACCCTGCATGACCTTACTCTGCCTGCATCACCAGGCGCTCTCCCTTCCCAGTCATTCTCTGGCCATCCAGGAACCCTGATGTCCTGCCAGCTCTTAAAACACTGGTGCTCCCTCTGGCCCCGGGGCTTTGCTCATGCTGTTCCTTTAACCTGGAGGACTTTTCCTCCCTCCTCACCTGGCTGACCCCTATTCATCATCCTTCAGGTCCCAGAGCTAATGCCCCCTCTTCGGAAGTCTCCCTGACCCTAACTGGGTCAAGTCCTAGTTACAGGCTTTCCTAGTCCCATATACTTTTCCTCTGGAACAGATGCTCCAGATTATAATTATGAATGTGGGTGTTTATTTGGTCATGTCTATCTCCTTCACTAGACTTTAAGCTCCAGGGGTGACATAGTATCTGTTTTGCTTGTCCTGGAATCCCTGGCACCTAGCCCAGGACGCAGCACACAGTAGGTGCTCACTTAATGGCCATTTAATGACGAACACTTAGGCACCTCACACATCGACTCTCTCATCTCTTCTCGCCTCTCCTCTGTGCTTGGGTGGAATTTGTCAGCAAGAGAGCCGAGAATTTGTCCTGAATTTTAAATAACATTTGATTCCAAAATGGGGAGATTTAGCAGACAAAGCTCTTTCCTTCATCTTTTTTTTCTTTTTTTTTAAACTAAGGCTGAGATACTGTTCACCCTCTGGGGACACTTCCACCCCCCCGGCCCCCGCCCCTGCCAAATGGGCACTGTGAACTGCGCTCTCGGAAATCTCGTGAAAAGGGCAGGGTATTGGAATTTGAGACAAAGGGAAGAAAAATGAGCTGGCTTGAAAAGTCTGCCGGCATCGTAATGAGCGAGATTATTCTGGGAAATGCAGGAGTCTGCTGTAAAGGCCCTGGTAAGAGGCAGTTTATAACCATCCTCGGGTCAGACACGCAGCCCACGCACACACACACACAGACATGGCCACGCGGCCAGCCCGTGGTCAGATGCCTCACTCCAAGACTGGTAGGAAGTCTCAGCATGGCTGGGGCCTCCTCTGATGGGAGAAGGGGCAAGAGGGCTAATTCCTGAGTTGAGGTTACCTGGCGTCACCTGGTACCACCATATTCAAGAATTGGGCTCTAGTTTTCCTGCAGCTCAAACACTTCCAATCTCTGAGCCTACCTTGTGGGAAACAGCGGGGATCAGCTCCATGAAACCTGTGTCCACTGGACTCAGCCTGGAGACTTCGGTATGAGGTTCAGCTCTGCTGCCAACATGCTGGGTGCTCTTGGGCATGCCTTTCTTCCTGCCTCAGTTTCTTCACCTTTAATAATACTTTTATTTTTATCTTCATATTTATTGAATACTAAACTGTATGTCAGTGTTATGGACTGAATGTTTGGTGACCAAGTGTCACCAAAATTCACATGTTGAAGCTCTGACCCCCGGTGCAGCTGTATTTGGAGGTGGGGCCTCTAAGGAAGTCATTAAGGTTAAGTGAGGTGGGAAGAATGGGGTCCTGATCTGATAGGATTAGTGTCCTTATAAAAAGAGAGGGCAGAGTTCACTCTCTCCCTGCCATGTGAGGACAGAAGGGAGAAGGTGGCCATCTGCAAGCCAGGAAGAAAATTCTCACCAGGGCCCGATCCTGCTGGTGCCCTGATCTCAGACCTCCAGCTTCCAGAACCGTGGGAAATAAATTTCTGTTGCTTAAACCCGCCGGTCTGTGGTATCTTGTTCCAGCAGCCTGAGCAGACCGATCCAGCCAGGAGCAAGTGCTTTGAACTTGCTTCATCCTCACGACAACGTTAATGGTAAACATTCTTTTCATTTACAAACACAAACACTGAAGCTCAGAGAGGTTGAAATGGTTGTCCTGGGTCTCATAGCAAGTAAGTGGGAGAGTGCCAAGACTCAAACCCAGGGCTGTATGTCTCCAAAGCCATGGATTGACAGGCAGGCTGTGGGTCCTCTGGTAGGGAGTCCTGACTCATCCTCACGGCTCAGCCTCCTATCCAAATTCAAGCAGAGCAATGGGGACCTTCAGACACATGTCTGGTTCTCATTTAGACCCTGGATGGCTGCCTGGATTATTTCCACGGTCTGGAGATCATACTATCTGTGGATATTTGTCTTATCCCTGTCTTACATATAAGAAAACAGAGGCTCAGAAAAGCGAAGTGAGTTCCTTCAAGGTTTCTTAGGAGAGCCACGATTCAAAACTGTGTTGGTCTCATCCCAACACCCATCCTGTATAATCCACACACTGTGCTGTAGAATTACGTGAGGGTTGAGCTAGGGGTTGTCCAAGGTCCTCCGGGTGACATATATGAGACTGTGAGCACAATGGACTTAACAGTCTAGAACAAGGCTGGACTCTTGGAAATGATGCGGCATCTTCTAGACTCTAGACGAGGGTGAGGCAAGTGAGGCACTCACCCCAGGAGCAAAATTATGGGGACACCCAACAACTCAGTAATTAAGACAAGTCATGTTTAATTCAATATATTTTTTTAAAAAACCAAAGTTAATGCAAAAACCATCCAGATGGTTGAAGACAGAATCAGACACCATACTTGTAAAACTCATCCCCCAGCCTCCCCCGGCCCTGCCCTGCACAGGAGGAAGCCTTTTACTTTGAGGTCTGGTTGCTGATCATGGACTCCTATGGTCTGCAGTGGGAGGGGGTTCCCTGCAGCTACGACCAGAGCACAGACCTCCTGGCTGCAGAGGGCTGGTCTACGGCTGGGCATCGCATAGACCATCATTAGAGGGCAATGGCAAGGAATGAGAAAACATGGAGCTCGGAGACCAAGTGTCGCTCAATTTATACATTTTTTCCTTGGGAAAAATGGATGGATGGGCAAAGATGGCCAGCCTATGGATCTCCTTGGAACACTATGTAAGTCCCCCAGGCCATTAGGGGGAGCCGTACCCCAGTGGGTTTTTTTAACTTCTTAGGGATTTCAGTTCACCTGAGAGGGTTGTAAAAATGTTGAATTTGTTACCTAGAAAAAAAAAAAAATACCCACACTTGACACTTGTTCATGCAAACCAAATTTGCATGAAAGTTCCAGAAATTCAAGGATACCCTGGACCCCAGTAGTGAAATTCCAATAACCCCCATTGAAGGAGATTTAGTGACGTAGAAAGCACACTGTATTTGGACAGAGAAAATCAGAATTCACCAGTTATAATCCAAGCAAGCCTCCTTACTCCCTGAGCCTGTTTCCTCAGCTGGTAAATGGAGGTGTTAGCAATACACCTAGCTGGTAAAATGTTGTGAGGCTCAAACAAGTAAATGAAAGTGAAAGTGCCTTGTAAGCTCTAAAGTGTTTTCTTCCCAGTGGGCTGTCAGTTGGAATGTCATTGTTATCTCTGCTGGTCTTTGAAAACTTGGCCGGCCAGGGAATCTACTGCCCAGGGATGCAGGGGGCAGCTTCTATTCTGATGGGTAAGGGGAGCCGGGCCTGGCTGGCTCGGAGGCCCAGGGCTTGGTCCCCCTTTGCCTGTTCCTGTCCCCCTTCATCGAGCACCCAGAGCCCCTTGGTGAGCTCTTTCATGCAAACATGCACCTCTCTCTGCAGATTAGTCACAGTAGCGGATAAAGAGGGTTGAGTGACTGAGTGAGGCCACAGATGAGCTCCCATTAGTGTAGGCTGCATGTCTCTGGTGGAGGGGTTGGTAAATAGTTGGACTTATCTCTCTCCTCAGCATTTAGCTGATTTCCATAATGAGCTCCATTGAACTGCAAGGCCCCAGAGGTGTCCCCAGGCTTCTGAAATGCACTGTGTTCTGTAAATCTGATTTCTGGAGAGGTGAACACTTGTGTTAACAAAGGGAAAGAACACATCGATGCCAGGCTGTAGCATCTGGGGACACTGAGGCACCTGGAGACTAGGCTGACTCTGGTGGGGACGATGTGGCTGCGGGGCTCTGCAGGGCCCCCCCCCCACAGGCACAAGGTGAGAGGAGCTGAGCTGAGTGCCTGCAGGTGTTGGCCAGACAGACATCTGACAAGGTCTGACAAGCCTGGACTCTGTCAACTTCTATGCTTTTTTTCAAGGGCAATTGACATAAAGGAGACAAAGTGTCCCAATTCCTCCGGCATCAAAAACTCATGTTATAGCCAACTTAACTACAGTTAAGCAGGATAGGGCCGGCTTACAAACTAAGGGCAAAGACCATTTGTCCTAGTCATTTATCCTTCCTTCCTTCCTTCCTTTCTTCCTTCCTTCCTTCCTTTCCTTTCTTCCTTCCTTCCTTCCTTCCTTTCTTCTTTCTATCATCCAACAAATAACAATTTGGGGCCTACAATGTGCCAGACATTGTGATATGTACTAAGGATAGCAGATCTGGACCCTCCTCTCATGGAATTTACAGTCTGGTGGGAGAGATGGAAATTAATAAAATCATCAAATAAACAAAGGTAAAATTGCCACTTTGAGAAGAGCTATAAAGGAGAGACATTTGATAAAATGAGAGCCTCTGATAGGAAAGAATGGCATAATTAAGGAACACTTCCATGAAGAAGAAATGCTTGAGCTTTGAGCTCTGAAAGAGATATTTAAATGGAGAAGGAAGAAGCTTCTGGGAAGAGGCACCAGCTTGAGTAAAGACCCTGTGGCTGGAGGGAGGATGGTTAGTGTATTAGTCAGATAAGGCTAGTGTTTGCTTCAGTAACAAAGAGCCCCCAAATATTAGAAGCTGAAAGTAATGAAGATTTATTTCTTACTTGTGCTACATGTCCATCATTGGTTAGCATAGGAGTTCTGTTTCAAATCATGCCCAGGCTGATGGAGCTGCCTTTATTGGGAAGTTTGCAAGTTGCTGTGAAGAAGCAGGACCAGAAATACTTGGTAAGCAGCCCTGATGACTCTACAACTGATACAATGGAAGGAAATCAGGTCATTGTGACAGAGCTGCAGGAACAAGGGGAGGTGTGATGCGAGCTGATGCTGGAGAGGCAGACAGAGGTGGGATCCTGCAAATTTCACAGGCCATTGTCAGGATTTGGATTATTATACTCATAGCAATGGGCAGCTGTTGAAATTTTGTGAGCACAGAGATCATAGGAAGAGGAAACTACCAGCGTTCTCATTTTACAGATGATGATGTTGATACTGATAGTAACCAATTACTGATAGCCACCCTGCACCAGGCACTCATTACTTTCTCCGCAGTATCTGAGATATTTACTATCTTTATCCTTGTTTAACAAGGAGGAGATGGAGACCTAAAGAAGGAAAACAACTTCACTCAAAGTCACAGCTACTAAGTGGTATATGCTCTTCCCAATCCATCATCTAGTCTGAGACAAAGTCAGGCATCACTAAGGCTGCTGAGGCTGGAGGTTATTGGAGGAAGAACAGGCTTCCAGACAGAGGACAGTTAATAGCGGGCATGGGGGAATGGGAGAGGGAGGTGGCACACAGGGCGGCCATGTGCCCTGCCTGTCTTGGTAACGGCTGTATCACCAGTTCAAGTACAGTGGATGGTACCAGAAAGACACTTTATACGTATGCAAGGGAAGGATGGAAGGATGCGGGGAGAGAAGAAAGAAAGAATGGATGTTTGGATGGATAAATAGAGGTAGGCAGCATCAGGAAAGCTGATGAACAGACGGCAGCTTCCCAGTCTCAGGACTGTGTGTGTTTCATGGACAGCATCTCAGTTTTGCAGACAGGAGGTGGGAGCTGAGAAGAACAAGAGTCGGTTTGCATGTTAGGGGCGAGGGAAACCAGTCTGAACAGGCCTACGATTTGTAGTGTCTCATGTGTGCTAGGTATTTCAAAACATTATCTTGTTTAAGCTGTGAGCTAGAGGCCCAGAGGGTAAAAAAAGGCCTGCATTCACTAGGAAGACCAGGATCAGATTTTGTGTCCCGAGAGTCGCTGAATGATCAAATTTTTTGCACCATTAAAAATCTAAATGCAGGAGAGAGGAAGTTTCGGCTCCATTCTCTGAGGTCATGTTCAGTGCAGTTCATGCAAATGCATCAACAAACAAAGCGTTCATCAAAGAGCTGCCGCTGACATTTTTTGGAGCCTTGTATCTCTCACATCTTATTTTAGTTGCTATTGATGGGGTTATTGTTCTGTAACACCCTTCCGGAATACACACTTCGACATCCTGCATGATTTCTATCTCTGGCAGAAAAGTAACAACAAAGTGTGTCATAGGCGTGCAGTCTCTTTGTTAATCAACATGTTGCTTTAGGAGAGACGTCCTTCATGCTTCTTGCCCCGGTTTTCACTGCTGCCAGGGAAAAACTCATTCAGACTCCCTGGGCTGTTGTAAAACACAAGAAGACTGAAAGGGAAAGGAAGAAGGTCTTGGCATTTTCTTTTCTCATTACCCACTTCACCCAGTGCACTTGTAAGTCTTGCCAAGTCTTTCCCAGCAGCACTCAGCCCAGCTCTCATGGCTCGCGGTATCCGGTGGTACCCCAGCTACCAGCATCTCCCTCATCCATAGGTTTATTTGCCTATTTATACATCCAGTCACTCAGTTATACACTTATTAAGTGCCTAGTACGTATCAAGCCCACTGCGAGTGCCGGGTTCCCCTTTACAAATTCCTTCTGTGTTCTGTGTGCAGAGTCATCTTTTTAAACATGCTTTCCATTACGGCTTTGCTGAGCTCAGGACCTGCAGTGGCTCCTTTCTGCTCGCTGGCGTTCGGGCGCCCCTGCAATTCTATCCCCCATGCCTGCAATCCTGTCTTCCGCTTAGGCTGCTCTCCACTTTTGTGCCTGCCTTGCCCTTCCCGTCTCTGCGTCTTTACTCATGAGACTACTCTCTGTCCAGTTCACCATTTAAATCCGACCAGGCCTTTGACACCTGAGTCCATTCTTCGTTTTCTTCATAAAACTCTTTCTACCCATCAGACCCGCTTTCCTTCCTGTGACCCCTGATGGCAATGATTTTTGCTTATCACCAGAGATTCAGTTACTTTCTCCTGGAGTGTTAGTCTGATTTATGAACTAGAGGGAAGCACAGTGAGGTGGCAAACTAGACTCTATACTTTTTTTTTATTTCATTCATTCGTGGTATAGTGGAAAGAACTCTGCTTTCAGAGCTTGAGAATGTGGGTAGTATTTGGCTTTTTAAAATTTACTAGCTGGGGAAAACTGGGTAAGTTCTCAGAGTCTGGTTTCTTCTTCTGGAAAACCAAAATAGTAATACTCATCTCAAAGCCTGTGAGACTGCCCATGAGTTGGTTAAAAGAATCTGGAACATAGTAGGTGTTTATTTCGTGTCAGCTACTCTGGAATACATCTTTACTACGAGTGTTTACTATGTGCCAGGTTCCGTGTGGCGTCGGCTTCCAATCTTGCCCTCAGGAAACCTACAGTCACCTGGGGACGATGACATAGGCAAAGAGAAGATTAAATGAGATGTTGAATGGAAAATGCTTAGCACAGTACATGTAGCCATTGAGGACTCAGTCAGTGGCATTATGATCTACTGATGTGCATTTATTCCTGTGTATCGTTGAACATAAAGCATGTGTAAGAAAGTATGGCTTGGTGATGAGTCATAAATGGTTGCTTTTTAATCATATCATGGTACTGAGTTGGAGCTGATTTTGAAATGTAAAGCCTGTTACTGCATATTTGCAGCTTTGTGCTGTTAATGGACAGAAATGGTGTGGGTGAGAGAATAGGTTGCTGAATAAAAATACAATGCCTCCTAGGAGCAGGGTTTAGATGACAAAGGAATTGAGGGTTACTGACAGGAAGTGCCTGTGGGAACGAGGGAGCTGGCACCTTGTGCCCTAAAACTGTGTTTGTGGAGAGTTTTTCTCTCTGGGGCATCTTCCAATCAGAATGGGCTTCCAGAGGCAAAGCATTTGAGTGTTCCATAGAATGGGCACCAGAGTCCCGGGTGAAGCCATGCGGTTCCCAGTGACCCACAACTACCCACTGATCACCAGGAGACAACTGAAGCAGTAGACGGACCCAGCTGAGTAATCTTCACTTCTGTGAATTTCAATTTCTCATCTGTAGCGTTGGGGCAAACTCATCCACCCAAATTGTTACAAAACTCAAAGAAAGCTGAGTAAGTGAAATCGTTTTGTAGACTATTGAGATTATGGATAAGCTAGCTGTTATTAGTTTTTAAAAAGGGATGGGGGGAAATAGTTGAAATCATATATCTGATAAGAATTTAATGTTCGGAATATATAAAGAACTCCTCAAACTCAACAACAAAAAGACAAAAGAAAGTTTTAAAGAGGCAAAGAACTTGAACAGACATTTCTCTACAGAAGCTATACAAGTGGCCAATAAGGACATAAAAAGATGCTTAACTTCATTAGTCATTGGGGAAATGCAAATCAAAACCACAATGAGGCATCACTTTTTATCTACTCAGATGGCTATAATGAACAAACAAATAAACAAACAAACAAAACCCCAGAAAATAACAAGTGTTGGTGAGGATGTGGAGAAATCGGAACACTTACACTTTGCTGGTGAGAATGTAAATGGTGCAACCACTGTGGAAAACGGTTTGGCAGTTCCTTAAAAAACTACACAGAGAATTACCATATGATCCAGCAATTCCACTCCTAGGTATACACTCAAGAGAAGTGAAAACATATGTTCACACCAAAACCTGTACACTAATATCCACAGCAGCATTATTCATAATAGCCAAAACAGGGAAACAACCCAAATGTCCAAGAAAGGGTCAATGAATAAACAAAATATGGTCTACACATGTACTATTATTCAGCTGTAACTAGGAATAAAATCTGATAATTGCTACAACATGTATGAACCTTGAAAACATTATGCTAAGTGAAAGAAGCCAGATAGAAAATGACGAATACTGTCTGATTTCACTTACATGAAATATCCAATATCTACACACAGTAAACACTCAATAAATGGCAGTTATCATTATCATGATCCTCACTATTACTATGTAAAATAATTTACAGCGATCATCCTAGACTAATAACCATTGAAGTAGGCAGAGCAGATATTAATGATTAGTGAAATGGGAAATTATTGAATTTTAAAGATTAATCAGGACCTGTTATGTTCAAGACAGGAGGACACACTGTAAAGTTTAAAAAAGGAGTGATCCTGCCCGGGGCTGGAGGGAAGAGGAACGAAGAGTGACTGCTTAATGGGTACGGGTTTCCTTCTGGGGTGATGAAAAAGTTCTGCAACTAGATGGTAGTGATGGTCGCACAACATCCTGATTAACGCCACTGAACTGCACACTTTAAAATGGTTAAAATATTAAATTTTCTGTTAAATTTAATTTAAAATATTAAATTTCCTGTTTTGCCACAGTTAACAACACCAATAACGGATCAGGCAGGTTCCATGTTCTCAAGGAGCTCACAAAGGCAGAGGAAGCAGTTTGGATGTCATATAAGCAATCCACACCAAGGCTGTGAGATTTCAGAAGAGGGAAGGACCATTAGTTCCACATTGTGTCTGAAGGCAAGAGGCCCAAGACTCTGAATAACCTGCCAGGACTGACAGCAGGTGAGGGAAGGGACTGGGGCTGGGACCAGCATCTCTTAGACTCAGGCTGCTCCTCTTGCCCATGTGACAGCTAGTTCTAAGAGATGAGCAACTCCACAAGGAAAAATGCAAGCCTGCCTGCTCCCCCGCCTCTGCCGTGGTCCCCGATTTGCAGGGTAATGGAATTGATGGTGTGTATGTGCCTGGAGAGGGAGGTGGTGATGGGTTGCTTGGGTGCAATTGTATATTTTAAAGTTTGTGGAAAGTATACCATGAGCTTTTCTCCCCACCCTCATTTAATATTCCACAAACACTCACCACATAAACAACATGTCTCTTCTCAACCCTTATTATCATTCCCAGAACCACTTGCAGGCTTTCAGAAACCCATTATTATAATTATAATCAAGAATCTTAGGACAGAGCCATTTGTGCCAAAAATACATTTACACTTGGAATTGTTTGCCGAGGAATGAGAGCGAGAGATTTCATTTTACAGCTCTGGAAACTACTGGCAGGAACTCCTACGCCATTCAATTTTTTTTCCTCCATTTAATGTCTTAATTTAAATTTTTGTTGTCAAATTCCTAATATTTGCTTTTGTCTCTTTGTTTTTTTGTTTTGTTTTGTTTTTTTAACCCCCCTTGGGTCTTAATTTTCCAAGGCCTAAAGAACGCACTTGCTATCTTCATCCTCTCGACTTTACAATAAGGGACAGCCACAGGCAAAGGCAAAAGGGGCTGATTTCAAAAGTATCAGTGGGGTCTCCCAGAACCCCATCACCCAACAGAAATAACTGCCTACACCCCCGATTCTTTTATAGTAGAACAAAGGCTTTCATTCCATAATTAGAGATAAATCGATGTAGAATTACTTTAATTTGATTCCCATTTATCTAGGTTTTTTTTTTTTTTGGTCTGTAGGCATATATAGATGAATCAAACATAGCTCTTGTCCTCAAAAAGAACATGGTTCATTATGGGACACAGACTGTGAATAAATATTCGTGACGGGAGGTAGGCTATAATGAGAACCGCAGAAAATGGAAAAAACAAAGCAAAACAAACAAAAAAATCACGTGTTGTGGAATGAGAGGACAGGATGAGTTCTGAGTCTAGATTTGATGGAAAAGAGAACAAAGAAGAGGGCTCTTTTATTATTATGTGTCAACGCGTTGTTACTACTTGGTCGGATCTAACATCAGATCGTGGCCTTATATTTACCAACAGTGTCACTGCAGGTGAGCTAGATAACCTCTCAGAGTCTCAGTTTTCCCACTTGCAAAATGGGGGACATAATAATATCTACCTCATAGTTATAAATATTGAGAGGTATAGTTATAATTTGCCTAAAGTCTCACCAATTCCACAGCCAGTGGGAGTCCAAAGGTCTTCCGGGTGTGGAGGTCAGTTTCTCCAGGAAGCAGATTCTGAGACAGAGTTTAGCGTGTGGGATGTTTGTTGGGACATCCTATAAGGCCAGGGAAGGAAGAAGGACCGGGCAGAGAGAGAGACTGAGCTATGGAGCAGCCCCAGTGGCAGCCTCAGCTGAGCCCTGGCCAATTCTGCAGCTAAAAGAGCTCTCAGAGTTGTCCCACCTGGACCCAGACAGTTTGGCCTTTATACTCCTGACTCAATCAGTCCTCAGATGTTAGCCTCCCAGGCAGGGCGTGGCCTTGGACCAGTGGACTCCACAGCTGGGACTGTCCCTGCAGGGGCTGTCCCAGCAGCTGAGGCAATAAGTCCTTCCCTGAAGGCACATCCAGGCCATGCATCTCCAAACCCATCACACTGGCGGACCAGCAAACTTACTTACTTTCATAATGTGAGACTCGCTTTTTAGTCTTACTTCCAAAAGTACACTTATTTTCCTAGGACCTCTCTGATTCCCGAGCTCCTGGTTTCATATTGGGGTTGCCTTTTCGCAGGATTCCCTGAGAAATACGCATTCATAAAGCATGCAGTAAGGTCAATAGATTTTACGGATGGCCTGGAAGTCTACTGGAAGGGTCACACTACACAACATGGGCTTTTACCACCTACTGGTACCTTCCCCTCACTCTGCCTCCCCTTCTGTTCTCTGTCTGATGCACAGCAATGCAGCAGGTAACTTTTGTGTCTGGAGCAAGCCTTGCACGTAAAGATTTATCCCAAATACAATGCCATCAATACTCCAGAATCTGGGAAGGTAAACTTTTCTCTTCTGCTACACAGGTAAAGCTTTAAGCACACAGTACATATCAGTTATGATCATGATTTATTACTATGAACCTCTGTTTTACAGGGTCGGACTCACCCAGAGATGGGGCATCTCAGCCCCTCTTCCTGTATTTTTTGGTCCTCTTGCTTTTTCCCTTCTCCTGGCATCCTGCTAGTCATCTGTGAATCCATGGTCCCTAGAATCTGTAAATTGAAGCCAGTGTAGTTTGATTTAGTGAGATGCGCACTGGAGTTAGATCCAGAACACCTGGGGTTGACTCTCCCTCGGTCCGTCTTATGCTTTTCTTTGATCTCTCGGTAGCTTCTGCTTATTCACTTTGAAAGGGAGATGATAATGCCACCTCACAGTGTTGTTCTGAAGACAAAGTCATCAAAGTGATTCATTCATTCACTGATTCACTCATTCACCCCTTCTTCATTCAACAGTTATCAAACACTTACGGGTGCCAGTACTGAGGATACAGTAGTGACTAGGACATATACATTCATGTCCCTATGGAGTGTTCATGCTATGGAGGCAGAAAGACAAGCAAATAATTAATTCGTGACCACAGGTTGCAAGCCATGCTGTTGAAAAAAAAAAAAGTGAGCAGGGCACAACAATAGAGAAAAACATAAGAACAGCATAGATGGTAAGGTCAGAAAAGGGCTGTTTAAGGGGATAATTGCGCTTTTAGGGGGCAATATGTACAAAGACCCTATGGCAGAAGTCTGCCTCAGAGGTTCCTCCTTCTTCTGAGCAGCTAAAACACTTGGTAGATACCTTTATGATGGTGCTTGTCACCTTTCACTGTAATTATCACATGCTAAACCTAATCACTGGACACAGACTATTCTCTTCCCTCCTCCAAGGTTAGGAATCCTATTAAAGGCAGCATGTGAGAGCAGAAAAAAAACATCACTTCCTAATCAAATAGATCTGGTTCAAAATCATATCAATCGCATCTCAGTCACGTGGGTGATTATAGATAAGGTGCATCGGCATAAGCTGGACATTAATAACATCTACATAATGAATGGCACTTTTGATGAGGGTGAGATCACTTGAGTCTACGGAAAAGCACATAGTAGGTACCCAAGATATGTTGACCGAACCTGTTACTTTTAACCATTGGCTTGTGTTCAAGGTTTCCCCAGCCTACAGCTACATCACAGGTCTAGGAGAGAGTCAAGTGAGATGTTGTTTGTGACAATCACAGTGGTGGCCCTTAGTAGGTGCTCGACAGATGCCACCGGGGAGTTATTTGACTGGAGAGGGTGGGGGGAGCTGGAGCCCCAGGGGGGCTATTGCAGTGGTTGTTGGGAAGTCTGGGGTGGAAGAGACTTTGTGGGAAAACACAAATGCAAGCTCTTCCTGGGTTTTATTAGTCTGTCACCCACGTCTTCCCTCTTGAAACACTCTGCAATCAAAAGAGTTTGGAGTGGACTATTTTCAGCCCTTAGCCTTCACCCTGAGCTGTACTAAGAGGAAAGCTGATTAGGGAAGCTCTGCGGTGTGCACATAAGTCAGAATCACCAATATCCATCCTCTGCAGAATTAGACTGTTAATTTTTCCCCCCGAAACATTACAATCATGTTTTCATTACCCTAGTGTCACTCTTCGTAGGATTCATTATGGCAAAGACCCTAAAATCTATGACTCCTTTTAGCCAACTTAAAACTTCTTTCCGGACCTGGATCAACATTTCTCCTTGGCTAAGATGCCTTCTCTAACTAACCTCTCCCTCCCTGGAAAGTTCCCGTCACCTTCCTGCCATCCCAGAACCTCCAACTTACGCTTGCAGCTTATGCCATGATAACGTGCATTCGCCTGAATGTTTTCTCTTGGGTTTTCTCTGTAAGTGAAATTACAATTTTGAATTTGATAGTTTTCAAATTTTAGCGCACATTGGAGTGCACTGGGTGGGTGGTGGTTAGTGATAAAAATGCATATTCCTAGGCACCTAGGCAGAGATTCTGATTTAGTAGGACTAGGGTGCAGCTCTGGAATATGTATTTTTTTGCAAACTTCTTGGGAGATTCTGACATATGCTGTCTCTAGACACACTTTGAATACCATTTAAATGGATGATCCCCTAGCACTAGCCTGCTCCCTATTTGAGAACACTAGCCTGCTGCCCACTTGAACCAGTGTGAACTGGTTCAAGACTGATTCCTGGCAGGCTGATTCCAAGGCCTCTCAGGAAAGGAGTTAGCAAGGTTCCTTGAAAACCAGCTATAGTTCAGTGCCTAATCAATCAATTCAGGTAAACCACAAGAGACTCCCAATCATAACATGAGAGGGGCTGGTGCTCCCTCCAGCCGCAAATGCAGAACTGACTAATGTGTCTCAGCCCTAATCATACCAGCATATGGACCTTAACCACAGAGCTTCAAGAACCATTAGGGAAAGCAAATCAAAACCACAATGAGATATCACTGCACACTAATAGGATGGCTATTCTAAAAACAAGACAAAACAAAACAAAAGACGACAAGTGTTGGCAAGGCTGTGAGGAATTGCAACCTTTGTACACTGCTGGTGGGAATGCAAAATGGTGCTACCATTATGGAAAACAGGTTTCTCGAAGGTTTCTGAAGGTTCCTCGAAAAATTAAAAATAAAACTACCTGTGACACAGCAATCCCACTTCTGGCAATTTAACTAAATGAGTTGAAGTCAGGATCTCAAAGAGATATTAGTACCCCCATGTTCATTTTGGCACTCATTGCAATGGTCGAGATATGGAAACAATGTAAATGTCCATTCGTGGATGAACAGATGAAAGAATGTGATATATACATACAATGGAGTATTATTCAGCCTCAAAAAGGGAGCTCCTGCAGCATGTGACAACATGGATGAACTACTACTTCTGTCCCCATGAATTTTTCCCCAATGAGTGTTGTTTCAGTAAATCTGGGAAGTGCTACATGACCACTTGCCTTAGCCTGCATAGCATATATCTTTAAGCTTGACATTCCCTGAGTGATACACATAAAATCACACTTTAAACTCTAAAGATTAACCTTTGTATTACAACCCATATTCCTTTAGGTCTGGGACCAGTTCTGATCATGCTGTTCCTAGGATTTTCCCCATACCCAAACTCAGTCCTTAACCATTCACTGCATTAGTTTCCTACGGCCATTGGAAGAAATCACCACAAACTGTATGGTGCAAAACAGCAAACGTTTATTATTTTACACTTCTGAAAGTCAGAAGTCTGGACCTTTTGTGCTAAAATCAAGGTGTTGGCAGAGCTGTGTTCTTTCTGCAGACTCTAGGGGAGAATTTATTTCCTAGTCTTTCAAGTTTCTAGAGGTCGCCTGCGTTCTTTGGCTCATGGCCCCTCCACCATCTTCAAAGAGCATCTCCCTAACCCCTACTTCCATTGTCCCATGGACAATTCTGGGACCTTCTCTAATTCTGATCCTTCTGCCTCCCTCTTATAAAGATCATGGTGATTACATTGGGTTTATCTAGATAATCTAGAATAGCCATTCCATCTCAAGACCCTTAACTTAATCACATCTGCAAAGTCCCTTTTGCCATGTAAAGTAACTTAGTCATAGGTTCTGTGATTCACACGTGAACATCTTTGGGAGACCGTTATTCAGCCTACCACATCAATCAAATATCTAATGAGCTATTGCTATGTGTCAGGTGACTGGGGATGTGGTAGACAATAAGATAAACATGATCCTTGCCTTTTAGAGCTGTATTGTCTAGCTGGGAAGATAGAATAGCAAACAGGTAATGAAAATAAAGGGCGAGGAAGGTTTGAAAGGAAGGATAGATAAGGAGATCTATTTTGGAACATAATAAGTACCAAAAGGACTTTTTAAAAAAAATTTATTTATTTACTTTTGGCTGCATTGGGTCTTTGTTGCTGTGCGCAGGCTTTCTCTAGTTGCGGTGAGCGGGGGCTACTCTTCATCGTGGAGCACAGGCTCTAGGCACACGGGTTTCCATAGTTGTGGCACACGGGCTCAGTAGCTGTGGAGCACGGGCTTAGTTGCTCCGTGGCATGTGGGATCTTCCCAGACCAGGGCTCGAACCCGTGTCTCCTGCATTGGCAGGTGGATTCTTAACCACTGTGCCACCAGGGAAGTCCCCAAAAGGACTTCTTGATGCTGCCCACTTGCCTAGACTGAATCGTACTGGTCCTGCATTACTACTATCTGTGTTCTGCTTTCCTGGAGTACTATCCACTAACAGATATGAAAAACTGCTGGTTGACTTGGGTTGCCATCTATTTGCCAGTCTGCCATGGGACCCTGTGTCCATCTGTCAGATTGGACAGGCAATACTGAGTTTTCTGTACATTCATGATAGCAGGGTTTTCTTTTCTGGGTCTGCCCTTATCCCACTCCAGGAAACTGGGTCATGTCTCGTCTAGTCCTAAGCCACAGCAGAGCTAAAATGAGATAATTAGTGCAGAATATTTATAAAATGGACACATAATTACAAGAGACCCTTGTCATTTCATCTAAGTGTGATTATGTCTCCCTCCTGCTTCCCACCTCATCATGGCTTCATCTTGGCCACTGTCAAGTCTTAGCTTCTTACCACAATATTCAAGGCCCTTTATGACCTGATACCTGGCTCCCTCTCCAGGTTCACTCCCTGCCACACACACTTCCAAAGTAAATGTCCTCACAATGAATTTATGGTTTATTGCACCCTAAAAGGCCATGATCTTTCCTGCCTCAATATCTCTGCCCGTGCTTTTTTCTCCTATTAGAATAGCATAAGACCCATCCCCAGCTCTCCCAATCTCATCCGCCTGAAGGACTCCTATGCATTCTTTTAAAACCCAAATCAGACATTGCTGCTTTCCAGAAGTCTTCCCTGACTCTCCCTGAGGCAGTTTTGCATACCATCAGGATACCTGTCTACCCTGAATGTGCTTGTATTTTACTCCTGCCACGGGGTTGGTAATTTAGGTGCTTCTGAGTATTACTCTCCTACTTGCCCATGAACTTCTTGAGAGAAGGAGATTGTATCTTATTCATTTCTGCATCTGTCTTTTGCAGGGCTACCATGTCAGGAAGTTCAGTCCCCAGGGGGTGCACCACCATTGTATAAATTATATGAATGATGCCTCTGGAGCTGTGCAACATAGTTGTTCTGGCCACACAGTATTGATTCTCAGCAAGTATTTGTTGAATGAATGAATGGACGAATGGCTAGAAGCCTAGTTGGTAAGCCTCCCACACGGTCCAAAAATGCACCTGTCTGTCTGAAGATGATAGTGACATAAACTCCCAGCACCAACATCATCTCCATAATCATTATAAAAAGGCAATACCTTATGGGCGCCCTTCTAAACACTGTGTGCCTTGCCTGTGCCATTCTGTACCAGTTCCCAAGCAAACACTCTTTGGAGAGGTGTGCCTGTCTCTGCTGACACCATTAGCGCAGACAAATAGGCAACTGAAAGAGTCATGTTGGCTTCTGCTTCATTAGAAACTCAAGGGGAAGGGGGAGAAAACCATCAGTGTTTGCCACTCAGAGATCACATCAAGAGAGGAAGGAATTTTCATTTTTTTGAGTTAGTGAGAGGTTATTAAAGTAGCACAAGGTAAATAGAAAGTTGTGTGTCTCTGAGATATAGTGTCTCTTCTGACTCAGAGTGACATCCATGGGACACTTCACTCGAATCCTCCTGAACTGGGATAAGCCACCAGCAGCAGAGAATGCTGGAAAACAACTCTCTCTCCTGACTTAGGAGGCTTCAAATGGATTTATTCATTCAGTCATCTATTAAATATTCATGAGTACCTGTGCAACCAACACTGCACTAGGTGGGTAGGGAATTCAAAGGTGACTAAGATCAAATCCCAGAGCTCAAGAAACTTGTAATTTAGTGTAGAAGACAGATAGATACACTATCATTAAGTTACACAATTTCAAGTGCTAGAGGATAGCAAATATTTGCTGAGTGCTCAGTCTGGGTGTGGTACAACCTTCTACACTGTGAGCTCATGAGCTCTTTTTTGTCTTCACAACAATCCTGTGAGATAGGACCTATGGTTCTTTCAACTTTGAAGGTGAGGAAATGGACGCACAGAGAGGCTGAACAGCTTGTCCAAGATCACACAGCTGCTGAGTAGCAGAGGAGGGATTTGCACCCAGGCCACCTGTCTCCAGAGCCAGTGCCCTTAACCCTCCTGCTGTATTGCTGGAATAATGATTTATGCATTGGCTCTGGGATTCATTCAGTCTAGAGAGTTGGGGACAACTTCTCAAAGGTGGTGGTGACTCTGGAGCCAGGTTTTGAAGGTTAAATCGAGGTGCATGCATGCATGGGCATGGGACATAAGGAGCCATGAGTTTAACCAAAGGTACCAAAGCAGGTGTGTGCAGGATGTGTTCACCCAGCAGCTGACAACGCTGTGACCAAAGCAGGAACTGTAACCGACGCAGCCTTGTCTCTCCACACTGTCACATCTAGGGCAGATATTGCCAGTCATACACAACACCCTTTCTGAAGCAATGTCTGGGCAAAGAAGAAAAGACACCAATTATTAATGACCCATTAGTAACATGTGGGGGTGAGCTGGGAGTCAGCACTTCCATCCGGGTGCCATTTGCCCTTCCCAGTCTAGGCTGCCAGATGCTTGAGAGAGATTGGCAAAGGATGAGGCTGGGAAGGCTGGCTGAGCAGACTGTCGCAGGTGCTAAGGGCCATGTTCAGAACAGGGGTTTTTGTTATGTAGGCAATGGGGATTCAGGGAAAGTTTGCAGAAGCTGAAAGGAGGATGGATGTGTGTATGGAGGGATCAGAGATTTCAGTCCTTGCCCCTCTGCTCTCTCCACATTGAACTCTGGCCAGGGGAAAAGTCAATGAGCAAGGATTCCCAGGGACGATAGTCAGAAAAAAAGGGTGTGGGATCCTCACAGAGAAAGACTCAAACTCACCAAAATGCCCCAGAGTTCACTAATTGTAGATAATCTTGTTTGGGGAAGATCAGTAGAACAATATCCCAGGCAACAATATCTCTCTCCCCCTCTCTCTTAAAGGGAGAGAGACAAAAGTTGGGAAAAAAGAATGAAGGGATAATAATGTCCTAAAATTGGCTAGGGATTTTTGATTAAGGATCTTTGGGGGTTAGGGGAGTTTGCTTCTTTATCATTGAGGTGAGAATTTGCTTTCTGCCATCTCCAAACAATTGATTCCTCCTTGATCCTGCCAACGTGCTTTACCCTCTTTCATCAGAGTTCCTCCATCATGGAAACAGCACTTGGCTAGAGTCAAGAGGAATACATTCTGGTCTTGATCCTGTTGCTTATTCATTGTGTGACCTTGGAAGAGTCATTCACTTTCTATGAGCCTCAGTTTCTACATCTGTAAAATAAAGGGGTTGGATAATAACACGGAGCCATAGTTGTGGCATGTATGCCCCTACTATTCCAAAGAAGCCCATGGCAGACATTCTTAATCAAGCATGGCATTTTTTCACCCAGTGGGCCTGGAACAGACCTCAGAATCCTTCTTAACTCAGTGATGTCAATTAGAGTTAGCAGATGATACCAATTCTACTTGCAAGTCCTGGAATAGATGATCTCAAAACTCTCTTCCACTTCTGACATTCTTGGATCCTATGAAAGATCTTGCATGGGAGTAGAAGAAGAAAGTTCTGGGAAGATATATTGGTGCCAGATATTTTAGGAAGGACTTGAGTGTCAACAGCTTTGGCATTACAAGCAGAACAACTATTCAATATGCTCAAAGGGACACAACAAATGACAGCCCAGTGGCTTCATTTTAATCGGCCAGGGCATAAGAGGCCATGTTTCTATTACAAAGAGATCTATAAGAAATCACACCCATTAATGGTTCCCATTAAATTCAGGGCATGTGGGGAAAATTGTAGTTTGATTTAGTTTAGCAACACGAAGATATTGACAAGTTAATCACATAAAAGCGACACCTTTTATGACTGGGCTATTTGATTTTATGTCAGCAGGTTTCAATTTCCCACATTTTTATGATGGCATATAGGCTCCCCAGCCTAATGTATGCATTAGCCAGAATAAAGGTTACATAGATTGTTTTCGCATTCAGGATGCAAACCTGATAATAACTGATAAAATAATAATAATAACCCACCCCCACCCCGCAATTGTATCTCCCACCCCTCCCAAGTCATCCTCATGCTGAGGGATGGTGGGGCTAGGGACAAGCCAGTCAGAGAAGAGAGGGAAAGGAAGGGCATGGGTCGAGCAGTCAGAGGCCTGAGTTCCAATTAAGCAGGGTGACCATGGTTAGGGTATTTTCTTCTCTGTAAAATGGAGAGTGTGAGACCTCCGTCATAGGGCTCCTGTGAAGGTTAAGTGGCCAGTGGAGATAATGTGCACAGGATGATGCTGGGTTACAGAATAAATCCTGCAAAATTCACACTCACTCATCTCCTGTAAGACAGAGAGTGGAGCAAAAGTGAGAAAGCATCTTCTCAAGTTAAATTTCTTATTTCGAAAAATGTATATAAAAGGGCCATTATTTCTTCCTTGGACCATAGTTCTAAAGGCCCTGGTGGCTTCCTGCCGTACATCAGGAGATAACAGCTGGGCCAGGTCATCTGACCTCGCAGGACCGCTAGAAATTAGCTCCTCAGTGACAGAGACCAAGGCAGTGAAGTTATTTAATGGGCATTGTTTTGGGGCCTGAAAGGAGGGAAGCCAGAGGGGAGACGCAGAGCTATTCTCTTTTAATATCCCTCCAAGTCCTCCGGTACATTTAAGCCCTAATTCATCTTTATGCCTTTTCCTTTTCCTGATAGGTTTGTGAAGAGTCTTTGAAAGAAAGACTGATCTTACCCAGGCCGAATGTAATTGGCCGCCCCCCGCCCCCCTCCCCCCCATTGTGACGCCATTGTCACAACCCTCTCCCTTCAGAAGCCTTGGTCTCTATCAGGGGCTGAAATCTCCAGCCATTATTGGGACGGCTCCTGGAAGAGAATTTGAGCTGTCCGTTTAAATCCATTCCTCTGACTCTCAGTTTGGGCCTATTTAAATATTCAAGACAATTTCAAGACTTAATAATGATGAATACGATTAAGATTAGGGTTTAATAAGAGTGTTAAGAAAAGATTTTTCATGCCGATGGAGGTGGGCTGCTGTGAAAATTGAACTGGCACCAGGCTTCCCAGGCCACACTGACCAGGATGGTTCCTCACCTCGCCCAGCGTGTTAACTCTCTCAGTCCAGAATCCTAGGAGGAACCCCATGCATGAGTTCACATCCCTTGTAGATTAGACCCCCTTCCTCACCGAGTTGACCACTGGTCATCCCTCCCAGGTCAACCTCCCGCTGGGCAACAGTGAGGTCATCCGAATACACAACCTCACCTGGTCACTCCTTCCCTTAAAGCCCTTTGTTATGGTTTAGGGAGAGGCTTGGATGGAGAGGCCCGGGAAACCTGGACACCATGAATCTCTGTATTAAACCAGACACACTGCCCCACTACAAGGGGTGTAGGTGAGATGTAGCACAGTCAGCAATGCTGAATGGGGAAGTAAAATCATCTGATTCCTGGTGCATCGAGTTCCCTCTCACCCCAGACCTGAATCTGGGGATTGTTGTATACCTGGGCCTGGCCATTTGGGAGAAGTAGAAAAAAACAGAAGCAAGTGCTGAGCTCAAGTGAAGACGGTCTAGAGACTTCGCTGGTGGTGCAGTGGTTAAGAATCCGCCTGCCAATGCAGGGGACACCGGTTCAAGCCCTGGTCCGGAAAGATCCCACACGCGGCACAGCAACTAAGCTCGTGCGCCACAACTACTGAGCCTGCGCTCTAGAGCCTGCGAGCCACAACTACGGAGCCCTTGTGCCACAACTACTGAAGCCCACGTGCCTAGAGCCTGTGCTCTGCAACAAGAGAAGCCACCGCAATGTGAAGCACGCCCACGGCAACAAAGAGTAGCCCCCGCTCGCCACAACTAAAGAAAGCCCGCATGTGACAACAAAGACCCAACGTAGCCAAAAATAAATAAATAAAATAAATAAATTTTTTTTTAAAAAAAAAGAGAAGACAGTCTAGACCAGGGTGAGGAATTTTTTTTCTCTAAATGGCCATGGCACATATGATAGGCTTGGCGGGGGGGCACATATCCTCTGAGGCAACCACTCAACTCTGCCCTCATAGCTGGAAAGCCGCTACAGACAATACCTGATCAAATGGGTGTGGCTGTGAGCCAGTAGGACTATTTATGGACTCCTAAATTTAAATTTCATGTGTCATGAAAAGTTATTTTTTTGATTCTTTTTTTTCCAACCATTTGAAAATGTAAAAACGATCCGTAGTGGTCTGGATTTGATCCATGGGCTATAGTTTGTGGACCTCTGGTCTAGACTTTTTGAATGTAGAATGACTCTCACCCACCATGGCCCATTCATTGTCCTGGAATCTGAACCATCCAATTAGAAACTATTCCTCTCTATGCTTTGGGGCTGGAGTGGGTGACTGTGACACACTAGGACTTTTTGATCCGGTCTTTTGCTGCCTTTTAGTGAGCTTGTGACCTATTCTTTGTTCCCTTGACATCCACTTAAAAGACAGCAGCCACTTCTTGCTGGTTTCTCCCTTTATTTCTTCCTGCATTCCCAACATCCAGCCCACTGCCTCCTAAGCATGGTGTTCCTTGGGGTTCTTCCTCTCTCCAAATCTACACAGACTCCCCAGTGTATTATAAATCAACCGTAAGTCCTCATTCTGTCTTTCAGGAATCCCCATAGGGAAGACCCAACTTGTCTGCCCATCCATCTGTCTCACAGCTCCTAAGAACAAATCTTCCATTCCTGTCCAGTCAGTCTTCCTCACTCAGGTCCATCCACTCATGACCTTTCTCTCCCCTGCACCTTTGCCCACCCAAGTCTCACTGCTTGTAATGTTCTCCCCTTTCTCCTGCCCATCCTTCAAGTCGTCGCATAGAAAATTTCCTGACCTCTGTTTCTCTGCCTCAGTCTCCCTACCTCTCTATTTTTCTTTGCATGTGCTTTTCTTTGTCAGATGACTATACCTTTTGCTTTCACTCACTTACCCAGCAAGCCACTCTCTCCTCCCAATCTCCCGTTTACTCCTTCTAAGTCTCACCCGCAGTCACACTCTGTGCCAAGCATTGTGCTGGAGGGTTTGGCTCTCCAGACAAAATCAGATATGTTCCCTGCTCTCCAGGGTCCTGAAATGGTCCCATATCTTGAAGCCCAGCTTAAAGAACAGCCCTGTTCTGCCTATAGGGAAATCAATGGTCATGTTTTATGCTACATTTGTACCCTCCCTCCTCCCTTGCCCATGGTGCCTAGGGGAGGATTGAACGCATAGAAAGCATTCAATAAATACACATTGAATTGGATGGTTTTTCTATGCATACAAATATGTGGCTTTCCACTGAGCTTAGGAAAAAGCTCCCATTCTTTAAGATTATTGATAATGAGACCTTTCGTGATCTAGCCCTTGCTTACTTCTCTGGCCTCATCTCTCTCACACCTTCCATCTCTCTCTCTCCACTTTATCTAACCTGAACTTCCTCAGGTTCCTTCCAATTGCCATGATCACTCTTTCCTCCAGTACTTTGCATGCTGTTCCTGCTGTCTTGCCCTCTTTCTCCTATTCACCTACCTAATTCTTGCTCACCTTTAGGATGTCAATTATAGAGTCTATTTTGTTTAGGAAGCCCTCCCTGATAATCACTAGACTTGACCTCCTTCCAAGTCTCACGTAGGTGTCTGTTTTCGGCACTTCCCTCCTAGTAGTAGCAGTAACAATCACCCTGGGGTTAGGGACCTTGTCTCTTTGTTCATTCCTGTATCCTACTGTCTGGCATGGGGTCTGGTACATTTGTAGTTAATGCTTAATAAATTGATTTTTTTTTAACTGGATGAATTTGGAATCTGGGAATAATAGGCTGGAAGGTTTTTCTTTGTAACATTCCTTCTGGGGCCAGAGGAAAGTGTGTTAAATATGAGTACTATTAATTTGTGTGACAGTGGGTGACACTTAGAAGGCATAAACTGGGGAGACAGAAGGGCTATAAAACTGATGGACACCCAGTGAGGTGAAGAGTTTTGCAAATTAGTCCTGGGAAATATGAAGGAGGCTGACATAGAATACACCAAGATCTGGCTCAGCTTCCTGAGACTCACTTGTGGGAAAGAAGAAGCTGAGACAGGGGAGAGGGTCTGGCACAGTCTGGTCTGAACCAGCCACCATACTCTGGCTTGGAATTACCAGGCCCGAGGATGGCAGAGGATGTCACATGGAATGTCATGAGGTAAGAAGAACTTTCTTATTTAGCTGAAGATTGGCTTATGTTAAAAATTCCAGGAGCTTCTTTCACCTCAAGAATCCAAATTATCACTCATTTTCTGGATAGCAAATGACTATTTCCAGATAGGGCCCATTAGGCAGAGTTAAGAAAGAACTGCCCCCTCCCACCAAAGCCAGTTTAGCAGATGGACCTCTGTACAGTGAGAAAAAGTTGGGCTCTGCAGGGGAAAGGCACCTCTAGGCATTATCTGCTGCAGTTGTACTGCTGTTAGTCCTGGGAGGGGGGCCGTCTTTTCAGACATCATCACAGCCACCACCTACTTGGTGTCTGCTATTGCCGTGCATTGTGTACTTTACGTGCATTATCTCAAAACCCTTATGAGGCAGGGACTCTACTCTGCTCCTCTTTACAGATGAGGAAACTAAGGCTCAGAGGGTAAAATTCAGGGTTACACTGCTTGTAGTGGTGGGGTTGGATTTTAACACGGGTCTGATTTTAGAGCCAAGCACAGCTTACCCCCACAGGGAGAGTCTTATAGCACTGAGAGCTTATTTACTAAACTCCCAGGTAGGAGGGAGGTAGACAGTCACAGTGATTCGCAGGGCATGGATGGAGCTGCGGTGGCAGTTTGACTGGGAAATGGTGATCAAATGTCTGTGAAGCCCAGGCAGAGGCAAGGAGCCATTTGAGTTCTGGAGACCAGAGATGTGAAGATGTCTAGCTTTGGGATTCAGGAAAACTGGATCCTACCTACTAATAGGGTCTGAGACCCTGGACAGATCATAGCTTGTTTCTAGACTTAGGTTACCCACCTGGACTTCAGGATGTGATCCCCAAGGCCCCTTCTTGTTAGGCCTTTGATCCACCACGATAGTGGAAAAGCGGCATTGGCACTGAATCCCTTCATGACTCCTTCCCAGCTTGTTTTAGTGGCCACACTTCCCATGAGTCTTTGAAACAATGACTTTGAATGCCATGGTGAGAGGCTATAGGGAAAGATTGGGCCATTTCCTGTAGCTCTAGGGCTGGGTTTCTCACACTTGGAACTATTGGCATTTTGAGCTGAATAATTCTTAATTGTAGGGAGGTTGTTTTGTGTGTTGTAAGAAGTTTAGTAGCATCCCTGACCTCTATCCACTAGATTCCAGCAGCAGCCTCTCTTTCTGTTTAGTGGTGACAACTAAAAATGTCTCTAGACATTGCCAAGTATCTCCTGGGGGGAGAGGGTCACTTCACACTGAGAATCACTACTGTAGGCAGTCCACAGGTATTCTCTCCAAATTCAGAGATGTTCTGATTCTCAAGATTATTTAGTCACGCTCCCTCACTTTGGCCATGAGGAAGCTGTGAAGCCCAGAGAGCAGATGGGGCTTGCTCAAGCCTCCACCACCTTGGAGCCTCATTGCCAACCATTCCCCCATGCCTCTTGAACTTGAACCACACTCAAATGTTCAAATCATCCCCATCCCTTCAGGCCTTCATGCCTTTGCCCGTGCTGCCACCTCCATTTTCTCCTCCTTTTTTCCCCTACAACTAGAGAGTTCTTACAGGAACTTCAAGATACAGCTGATACTGTGTTCCCATACCTCTACTAATGCAGTCGTCTTGGTGCATCAACATTACTTTCTCTCTTTCCTCTCGACTGTGAGCTCTCAAGATAGAGGGATCAAGTCCGACTCGGATTTGATTGCGCATGGAGGTTGGCATGTAGCAGACACTCAGTAACTATTTATTGATTAAGTAAATTAAAGGTCATCTAGTTCAGCTGCTTTCAAGTTTTGTTTTTTTTTTTTGGTAGCTAGTGCATCCTTTGTTCAAATGCATCTTGCATGGGAGCATAAATGAACAAAAGAGATAAAAGTAGAGTGCTCTGATTAAAACTGGGAGGTGGGGTCTAGTCACTCCACTTTCCTTCCCACCACCACTCCTTTCCCACAACCTCCTTTGCCCTCACCACCATCATGCAGCGGCCCTGAGGGAGCTCCAGGGAGGAGATTTGTTTAAAAATCACTAATCTGGTCCAGCCTCAATTTGATGTTTGAATTCTTACCAATTCATGATCCTCAAACTTGGCTGTCCATCAGAATCATCTGGGACAGTGAAAGGTACAGATTTACAGACCCTGTGGTTAAAGATTCTGATTCACTAGGTCTGTGATTGACAACACAGCTAGGTTTTGGGAAACTCTACACATACATCCTACAGTGAGTACTTCCTCTGGTGCTGACCACATTCTCCTCCTGCAGCCCAATCCTTTTGAAACTGCTCGCATAATTAGAAAGTTCTTATTACCATTAAAGCTGTCTTAAGGTGTAAACTTTTTAGCATCCTCCATGGCTCCTTGGGGTTCACACATTCTAGAAAATATTATCTAATGGGATGAACTTTATAAGCAAGTTTTAAAAGGGAAGACAGAGGGAAGGGGAAGATTCCATTGATGTTATTTTTTTTTAACATTTTTTTTATTGTGGTAAAACATACAGAACATAAAATTTACCCCTTTAACCATTTTTAGGTGTACAATTCAGTGGCATAAAATACATTCTCATTGTTGTGCAACCATCGCCAATATCCATCTCTAGAACTCTTTCATCTTTCCAAACTGAAAGGGTGTATCCATCCACTCCTCTCCCTTCCCCCACCCCCCGACCCCTGCCCCTAGCAACTACCATTCTGTTTTCTGTTTGTATGAATTTGAGTACTCGAGGTACCTTATATAATTTTTTATAAATACTTGAATTTTATTTTATTTATTTTTTATACAGCAGGTTCTTAGTAGTCATCAGTTTTATACACATCAGTATATACATGTCAATCCCAATCGCCCAATTCATCACACCACCACCCCCATCCCCCCACTGCTTTCCCCCCTTGGTGTCCATACGTTTGTTCTCTACATCTCTGTATCAATTTCCGCCCTGCAAACCGGTTCATCTGTATCATTTTTCTAGGTTCCACATATATGCGCTAATAAAGGATATTTGTTTTTCTCTTTCTGACTTACTTCACTCTGTATGACAGTCTCTAGATCCATCCACGTCTCTGCAAATGACCCAATTTCGTTCCTTTTTATGGCTGAGTAATATTCCATTGTATATATGTACCACATCTTCTTTATCCATTCGTCTGTCAATGGGCATTTAGGTTGCTTCCATGACCTGGCTATTGTAAATAGTACTGCAATGAACATTGGGGTGCATGTGTCTTTTTGAATTATGGTTTTCTCTGGGTATATGACCAGTAGTGGGATTGCTGGATCATATGGTAAATCTATTTTTAGTTTTTTAAGGAACCTCCATATTGTTTTCCATAGTGGCTCTATCAATTTACATTCCGACCAACAGTGCAAGAGGGTTCCCTTTTCTCCACACCCTCTCCAGCATTTGTTGTTTGTAGATTTTCTGATGATGCCCATTCTAACTGGTGTGAGGTGGTATCTCATTGTAGTTTTGATTTGCATTTCTCTAATAATTAGTGATGTTGAGCAGCTTGTCATGTGCTTCTTGGCCATCTGTATATCTTCTTTGGAGAAATGTCTATTTAGGTCTTCTGCCCATTTTTGAATTGGTTTGTTTGTTTTTTAAATATTGAGCTGCATGAGCTGTTTATATATTTTGGAGATTAATCCTTTGTCGGTTGATTCGTTTGCAAATATTTTCTCCAGTTCTGAGGGTTGTCTTTTCATCTTGTTTATGGTTTCCTTTGCTGTGCAAAAGCTTTGAAGTTTCATTAGGTCCCATTTGTTTATTTTTGTTTTTATTTCCATTACTCTAGGAGGTGGATCAAGAAAGATCTTGCTGTGATTTATGTCAAAGAGTGTTCTTCTTACGTTATCCTGTAACAGTTTTATAGTGTCCAGTCTTATATTTAGGTCTCTAATCCATTTGGAGTTTATTTCTGTGTATGGTGTTTGGGAGTGTTCTAATTTCATTCTTTTACATGTAGCTGTCCAGTTTTCCCAGCACCACTTATTGAAGAGACTGTCTTTTCTCCATTGTATATCCTTGCCTCCTTTGTCATAGATTAGTTGACCATAGGTGCGTGGGTTTATCTCTGGGCTTTCTATCCTGTTCCATTGATCTATGTTTCTGTTTTTGTGCCAGTACCATATTGTCTTGATTACTGCAGCTTTGTAGTATAGTCTGAAGTCAGGGAGTCTGATTCCTCCAGCTCTGCCTTTTTCCCTCAAGGCTGCTTTGGCTATTCAGGGTCTTTTGTGTCTCCATACAAATTCTAAGATTTTTTGTTCTAGTTCCATAAGAAACGCCATTGGTAACTTGATAGGGATTGCATTGAATCTGTAGATTGCTTGGATAGTATAGTCATTTTCACAATATTGATTCTTCCAACCCAAGAACATGGTATATCTCTCCATCTGTTGGTATCATCTTTAATTTCCTTCATCAGTGTCTTATAGTTTTCTGCATACAGGTCTTTTGTCTTCCTAGGTAGGCTTATTCCTAGGTATTTTATTCTTTTTGTTGCAATGGTAAATGGGAGTGTTTCCTTAATTTCTCTTTCAGATTTTTCATCATTAGTGTATATGAATGCAAGAGATTTCTGTGCATTAATTTTGTATCCTGCAACTTTATCAAAATCATTGATTAGCTCTAGCAATTTTCTGGTGGCATCTTTAGGAGTCTCTATATATAGCATCACGGCATCTGCAAACAGGGACAGTTTTACTTCTTCTGTTCCAATTTGTATGTCTTTTTCTTCTCTGATTGCTGTGGCTAGGACTTCCAAAACTATGTTGAATAATAGTGGTGAGAGTGGACATCCTTGTCTTGTTCCTGATTTTAGAGGAAATGCTTTCAGTTTTTCACCATTGAGAATGATGTTTGCTGTGGGTTTGTTGTATATGGCCTTTATTATGTTGAGGTAGGTTCCCTCTATGCCCACATTCTGGAGAGTTTTTATCATAAATGGGTGTTGAATTTTGTCAAAAGCTTTTTCTGCATCTATTGAGATGATCACATGGTTTTTATTCTTCAATTTGTTAATATGGTGTATCACATTGATTGATTTGCATATACTGAAGAATCCTTGCATCCCTGGGATAAATCCCACTTGATCATGGTGTATGATCCTTTTAGTGTGTTGTTGGATTCTGTTTGCTAGTATTCTATTGAGGATTTTTGCATCTATATTCATCAGTGATATTGGTCTGTCATTTTCTTTTTTTGTAGTACCTTTGTCTGGTTTTGGTATCAGGGTGATGGTGGCCTTATAGAATGAATGTTCCTTCCTCCACAATTTTTTGGAAGAGTTTGAGAAGGATGGGTGTTAGCTCTTCTCTAAATGTTTGATAGAATTCACCTGTGAAGCCATCTGGTCCTGGACTTTGGTTTGTTGGAAGATTATTAATCACAGCTTCAATTTCATTACTTGTGATTGGTCTGTTCATATTTTCTATTTCTTCCTGGTTCAGTCTTGGAAGGTTATACCTTTCTAAGAATTTGTCCATTTCTTCCAAGTTGTGCATTTTTATTGACATAGAGTTGCTTGCAGTAGTCTCTTAGGATGCTTTGTATTTCTGTGGTGTCTGTTGTAACTTCTCCTTTTTCATTTAGAATTTTATCGATTTGAGTCTTCTCCCTTTTTCTCTTGATGAGTCTGGCTAATGGTTTATCAATTTTGTTTATCTTCTCAAAGAACCAGCTTTTAATTTTATTGATCTTTGCTATTGTTTTCTTTGTTTCTATTTCATTTATTTCTGCTCTGATCTTTATGATTTCTTTCCTTCTGCTAAGTTTGGGTTTTGTTTGTTCTTCTTTCTCTAGTTCCTTAGGTGTAAGGTTAGATTGTTTATTTGAGATTTTTCTTGTTTCTTGAGGTAGGCTTGTATAGCTATAAACTTCCCTCTTAGAACAGCTTTTGCTGCATCCCATAGTTTATGGATCGTCGTGTTTTCATTGTCCTTTGTCTATAGGTATTTTTTTATTCCTGTTTGATTTCTTCAGTGATCTCTTTGTTATTTAGTAACGTACTGTTTAGTCTCCATGTGTTTGTGTTTTTTACGTTTTTTTCCCTGTAATTCATTTCTAATCTCATAGCGTTGTGGTCAGAAAAGATGCTTGATATAATTTCAATTTTCTTAAATTTACTGAGGCTTGATTTGTTACCCAAGGTGTGATCTATCCTGGAGAATGTTCCATGCACACTTGAGAAGAAAGTGTAATCTGCTGTTTTTGGATGGAATGTCCTATAAAGATCTATTAAATCTATCTGGTCTATTGTTTCATTTAAAGTTTCTGTTTCCTTATTTATTTTCATTTCGGATGATCTGTCCATTGGTGTAAGTGAGGTGTTAAAGTCCCCCACTATTACTGTGTTACTGTTGATTTCCTCTTTTAGAGCTGTTAGCAGTTGCCTTATGTATTGAGGTGCTCCTATGTTGGGTGCATATATATTTGTAATTGTTATATCTTCTTCTTGGATTGATCCCTTGATCATTATGTAGTGTCCTTCCTTGTCTCTTGTAACATTCTTTATTTTAAAGTCTATTTTATCTAATATGAGTATTGCTACTTCAGCTTTCTTTTGATTTCCATTTGCATGGAATATCTTTTTTCATCCCCTCACTTTCAGTCTGTATGTGTCCCTAGGTCTGAAGTGGATCTCTTGTAGACAGCATATATATGGGTCTTGTTTTTGTATCCAGTCAGCAAGCCTGTGTCTTTTGGTTAGGAGCATTTAATCCCTTCATGTTTAAGGTAATTATCGATATGTATGTTCCTATGACCATTTTCTTAATTGTTTTGGGTTTGTTTTTGTAGGTCCTTTTCTTCTCTTGTGTTTCCCACTTAGAGAAGTTCCTTTAGCATTTGTTGTAGAGCTGGTTTGGTGGTGCTGACTTCTCCTAACTTTTGCTTGTCTGTAAAGCTTTTGATTTCTCCATTGAATCTGAATGAGATCCTTGCCGGGTAGAGTAATCTTGGTTGTAGGTTCTTCCCTTTGATCACTTTAAGTATATCATGCCATTCCCTTCTGGCTTGTAGAGTTTCTGCTGAGAAATCAGCTGTTAACCTTATGGGAGTTCCCTTGTATGTTATTTGTCGTTTTTCCCTTGTTGCTTTCAATAATTTTTCTTTGTCTTGAATCTTTGCCAATTTGATTACTATGTATCTCGGCGTGTTTATCCTCGGGTTTATCCTGTATGGGACTCTCTGTGCTTCCTGGACTTGGTTGGCTATTTCCTTTCCCATGTTAGGGACGTTTTCGACTATAATCTCTTCAAATATCTTCTCTGGTCCTTTCTTTCTCTCTTCTCCTTCTGGGACCCCTATAATGCGAATGTTGTTGCATTTAATGTTGTCCCAGAGGTCTCTTTAGCTGTCTTCATTTCTTCTCATTCTTTTTTCTTTATTCTGTTCCGCAGCAGTGAATTCCATCATTCTGTCTTCCAGGTCCCTTATCCGTTTTTCTGCCTCAGTTATTCTGCTATTGATTCCTTCTAGTGTAGTTTTCATTTCAGTTATTGTATTGGTCATCTTTGTTTGTTTGTTCTTTAATTCTTCTAGGACTTTGTTAAATATTTCTTGCATCTTCTTGATCTTTGCCTCTATTCTTTTTCCGAGGTCCTGGATCATCTTCACTATCATTATTCTGAATTCTTTTTCTGGAAGGTTGCCTATCTCCACTTCATTTAGTTGTTTTTCTGGGGTTTTATCTTGGTCCTTCATCTGGTACATAGTCCTCTGCCTTTTCATCTTGTCCATCTTTCTGTGAATGTTGTTTTTGTTCCACAGGCTTCTTCAGGATTACAGTTCTTCTTGCTTGTGCTGTCTGCGCTCTGGTGGATGCGGCTATCTAAGAGGCTTGTGCAAGTTTCCTGATGGGAGGGACTGGTGGTGGGTAGAGCTGACTGTTGCTCTGGTGGGCAGAGCTCAGTAAAACTTTAATCCACTTGACTGCTCATGGGTGGGGCTGGGTTCCCTTTCTGTTGGTTGTTTGGCCTGAGGCAACCCAACACTGGAGCCTACCTGGGCTCTTTGGTTGGGCTAATGGCGGACTCTGGGAGGGCTCACGCCAAGGAGTACTTCCCGGAATTTCTGCTGCCAGTGTCCTTGTCCCCACGGTGAGCCACAGCCACCCCCTGCCTCTGCAGGAGACCCTCCAACACTAGCAGGTAGGTTCAGTCTCCCCTGGGGTCACTGCTCCTTCCCCTGGGTCCCAGTGCATACACTACTTTGTGTGTGCCCTCCAAGAGTGGAGTCTCTGTTTCCCCCAGTCTTGTCAAAGTCCTGCAATCAAATCCCACTAGCCTTCAAAGTCTGATTCTCTAGGAATTTCTCCTCTCGTTGTCAGACCCCCAGGTTGGGAAGCCTGACGTGGAGCTCAGAACCTTCACTCCAGTGGGTGGACTTCTGTGGTATAAGTGTTCTCCAGTCTGTGAGTCACCCATCAAGCAGTTATGGGATTTGATTTTACTGTGATTGCGCCCCTCCTACCATCTCACTGTGGCTTCTCCTTTGTCTTTGGATGCGAGGTATCTTTTTTGTGAGTTCCAGTGTCCTCCTGTCGATGATTGTCCAGCAGCTATTTGTGATTCTGGTGTTCTCACAAGACAGAGTGAGAGCACGTCCTTCTACTCCGCCATCTTGGTTCAGGGCCCCCATTGATGTTATTTTAGTGATCGTTTCATATTGTCCCTGGTACATCCAGGAAATTAAATGGGCTCTCAGCCTTGAGATAGATCTGTGAGCTATGGAGTCTTTCCATGTAAAGGAGAAGGATCCATATAGAAGGTGGCAGTTTGTCAGCAGCTGCAGCATCCCCCAAGGCTCCATGTCTCTTCCAAAGGCTGTGGATTTGTTTAACAACTCAGTTTGCTCTGGGTGCTGGGAAACCACTTCACAGGGAAAAGGACCCAGAGAAAAGAGATTCTAGCCATCATGATCTCGTACCCAAGTTAAGATGAGGAGTGAATTTTCATGTAAGAGAAAGGAACCCAGTGATTGGAGTTGGAAGCCAAGTTCTAGTTCACGTCCCCTCATCAGGTGGCTGTGTGATCCTTGACTTGTCACTTCACCTCTCTGAGTCTCTTTCCTCATCTGTAAACAAGAGATGATACATCTCTTTTAAACCTACAGGGACCATCAAATGCAATTATGGACATGAGCACATTGGTGTCAACTGTAGTATAATGCACAGATGTGTGGTAGCTCTTCCACGAGTATTCAGAGGAGAGGCTAATGATCATGATAATTGCAAGAGCTGTCATTTGTTGAGCACTTATGTTCCCAATGCTGTACTCATACATTACATAAATTACACATTTTATTAATTCATCCAACAATTCCGTAGGGTTCTTGTCCCCATTTCACAGATAAGAAATAGAGACTTTGAAGGATTAAGTTACTTAACGAAGCTGGTAAATGACTACCTTTGGTTGGACTCTGAGTCTGCCTGACTCTAAAGTTTGGGCTCCTAAGCACTACATGGTACAAAGGGAGAGGATTTTGAGCAAGAAGCATTCTGGTCAGAAGGCGAGTCATGGAGAGAGGGACTGAGGTGGGAAAGTGATGGATTTAGATGGAGAACAAAAGTCACCGGAGAAACTGGAACATGGGAAATAGTGGCAGATGAGGCTGAACAACAGGACAGAGGGAGAATATGGGGAGTCTTGGATGCTCCATTGAGAAATATGGATTTGACCAAGCAGACAGTGGAGAGCCATCGAAAGCTCTGATTGTAACATGAACAGTGGTGGCCCCTCAATGAACAGTGGATGGATAGCTTGATGGATGGATGGATGAATATGAATTGGAAAGAAGGAAAGAAAGAAGGTAGTTTCTAAGAAGGTCCCCAACAAGCCTCACCTCCTGGAATTCCTGCCTTTGTGTAATTTCCTTCCCTTGAGCGTAAGCTTCCGTATGCCATGAGTGATTTGCTTCTAATGAATAGAACACAACAAAAGTGACAGAATATTCCTCCCAAGATTAGGTTACAAAAGACTTTGATATTTCTCTTGCTCCACTCTCCCTCTCTTGCTCTTTAACTTGCTTTCTCTGATGGAGCTAGTTATTGTGTTGTGAGATGCCCTATGGAGAGGTGAACATGGCAAATCACTGAGGTCAGCCTCTGGCCAACAGCCAGCAAGGGGCAGAATCCTGCCAGCCTAGTGTGTGAATGTGGGAAAGATCTTTCCTCAGTCAAACCTTGAGGTGAAATGACAGGCCTGGCTGAGTAAGAAGACCTGGTAATAGATGAAAGAAAGAAAGGAAGGAAGAAATAAGGAAGACAGGAAAAAAGAAGGATGAGAGAGGAAGAAGCCATAGACTCTTACCTCCAAGACAGGGAAAGGAAAAAGTATTTCTATGCATGAAGCTTCCAAAGAATAGGACAAGGCAACCACAACTTAAGATGAAACTCCTTGCTAAGAACAATATACACTAGAGGAATCTAGAGAAAGGTATAAGATATTCAGAGTGTTGGTTACAAATACAGGCTCCTCGTGTGGCTGACAGAGTCTTGGTGCTCCAGCCAGGTGTCAGGCCTGAGCCTCTGAGATGGGAGAGCTGAGTTCTGGACATTGGTCCACCAAAGACCTCCTGGCCCCACATAATATCAATTGGCAAGAGATCTCCCAGAGATCTCTGTCTCAACAGTAAGACCCAGCTCCACTCAATGACCAGCAAGCTCCAGTGCTGGACACCCCATGCCAAACAACTAGCAAGACAGGAACACAATCCCACCCATTAGCAGAGAGGCTGCCTAAAATCATAATAAGTTCACAGACACCCGAAAACACACCATTGAAGGTGGTCCTGCCCCCCAGAAAGACAAGATCCAGCCTCATCCACCAGAACACAGGCACCCCTGTGCCTGTGTAGGCTTCCCCTCCACCAGGAGGCCTACACAACCCACTGAACCAACCTTAGCCACCGGGGGCAGACACCAAAAACAATGGGAACTACAAACCTGCAGCCTGCGAAAAGGAGACCCCAAACACAGTAAGTTAAGCAAAATGAGAAGACAGAGAAATATGCAGCAGATGAAGGAGCAAGGTTAAAACCCACCAGGCCAAACAAATGAAGAGGAAATAGGCAGTCTACCGGAAAAAGAATTCAGAGTAATGATAGTAAAAATGATCCAAAATCTTGGAAATAGAATGAAGAAAAAACAAGAAACATTTAACAAGGAACTAGAAGAACTAAAGAGCAAACAAACACTGATGAACAACACAATAAATGAAATTAAAAATTTTCTAGAAGGAATCAATAGCAGAATAACTAAGGCAAAAGAACAGTTAAGTGACCTGGAAGATAAAATAGCAGAAATAACTACCACAGAGCAGAATAAAGAAAAAAGAATGAAAAGAATTGAGGACAGTCTCAGAGACCTCCGGGACAACATTAAATGCACCAACATTCAAATTATAGGGTTCCCAGAAGAAGAAGAGAAAAAGAAAGGGACTGAGAAAATATTTGAAGAGATTATACTTGAAAACTTCTCTCCTATGGGAAAGGAAATAGTCTATCCACTCCAGGAAGCCCAGAGAGTCCCATACAGGATAAATCCAAGGAGAAACATGCCAAGACACATGTTAATCAAACTATCAAAAATTAAATACAAAGAAAAAATATTAAAAGCAGCAAGGGAAAAGCAACTACTACCATACAAGGGAATCTCCATAAGGTTAACAGCTGATCTTTCAGCAGAAACTCTGTAAGCCAGAAGGGTGTGGCAGAACATATTTAAAGTGATGAAAGGGAAAAACCTACAGCCAAGATTACTCTACCCAGCAAGGATCTCATTTAGATTCGACGGAGAAATTAAAACCTTTACAGACAAGCAAAATCTAAGAGAATTCAGCACCACCAAACCATCTTTACAACAAATGTTAAAGGAACTTCTCTAGGTAGGAAACACAAGAGAAGGAAAAGACCTACAATAACAAACCCAAAACAATTAAGAAAATTGTAATAGGAACATACATATTGATAATTACCTTAAATGTAAATGGATTAAATGCTCCAAACAAAAGACATAGACTAGCTGAATGGATACAAAAACAAGACCCATATATATGTTGTCTACAAGAGACCCACTTCAGACTTAGGGACACATAGAGAATGAAGGTGAAGGGATGGAAAAAGATATTCCATGCAAATGGAAATCAAAAGAAAGCTGGAGTAGCAAGTCTCATATCAGACAAAATAGACTTTAAAATAAACACTATTACAAGAGACAAAGAAGGACACTACATAATGATCAAGGTATCCATCCAAGAAGAAGGTATAACATTTGTAAACATTTATGCACTCAACATAGGAGCACCTCAATACATAAGGCAAATGCTAACAGCCATAAAAGGGGAAATCGACAGTAACACAATCATAGTAGAGGACTTTAACACCCCACTTTCACTAATGGACAGGTTATCCAAAAAGAAAATAGACAAGGAAACACAAGCTTTAAATGATACATTGAACAAGATGCACTTAATTGATATTCATAGGACATTCCATCCAAAAACAACAGAATACACTTTCTTCTCAAGTGCTCATGGAACATTACCCAGGATAGATCATATATTGGGTCACAAATCAAGCCTCGGTAAATTTAAGAAAATTGAAATTGTATCAAGTATCTTTTCCGACCACAACACTATGAGACTAGATATCAATTACAGGAAAAAATCTGTAAAAAATACAAACACATGGAGGCTAAACAATACACTACTAAGTAACCAAGAGATCACTGAAGAAATCAAAGAGGAAATTAAAAAATACCTAGAAACAAATGACAATGAAAACACAACGACCCAAAATCTATGGGATGCAGCAAAAGCAGTTCTAAGAGGGAAGTTTATAGCAATACAGTCTTACCTCAAGAAACAAGAAACATCTCAAATAAACACCCTAACCTTACACCTAAAGCAATTAGAGAAAGAAGAATAAAAATAAACCAAAGTTAGCAGAAGGAAAGAAACCATAAAGATCAGATCAGAAATAAATGAAAAAGTAATGAAGGAAACAATAGCAAAGATCAATAAAACTAAAAGCTGGTTCTCTGAGAAGAAAAACAAAATTGATAAATCATTAGCCAGATTCATCAAGAAAAAAAGGAAGAATACTCAAATCAATAGAACTAGAAATGAAAAAGGAGAAGTAACAACTGACACTGCAGAAATATAAAGGATCATGAGAGATTACTACAAGCAACTATATGCCAATAAAATGGACAACCACGAAGAAATGGACAAATTGTTAGAAAAGCACAACCTTCCGAGACTGAACCAGGAAGAAATAGAAAATATGAACAGACAAATCCCAAGCACTGAAATTGAAACTGTGATTAAAAATCTTCCAACAAACAAAAGTCCAGGACCAGATGGCTTCACAGGTGAATTCTATCAAACATTTAGAGAAGAGCTAACACCCATCCTTCTCAAACTCTTCCAAAAAATTGCAGAGGAAGGAACACTCCGAAACTCATTCTATGAGGCCACCATCACCCTGATACCAAAACCAGACAAAGACACTACAAAAAAAGAAAATTACAGACCAATATCACTGATGAATATAGATGCAAAAATCCTCAACAAAATACTAGCAAACAGAATCCAACAACACATTAAAAGGATCATACACCACGATCAAGTGGGATTTATCCCAGGGATGCAAGGATTCTTCAATATACGCAAATCAATCAATGTGATACACCATATTAACAAATTGAAGAATAAAAACCATATGATCATCTCAATAGATGCAGAAAAAGCTTTTGACAAAATTCAACACCCATTTCTGATAAAAACTCTCCAGAAAGTGGGCATAGAGGGAACCTACCTCAACATAATAAAGGCCATATATGACAAACCCACAGCAAACATCATTCTCAATGGTGAAAAACTGAAAGCATTTCCTCTAAGATCAGGAACGAGACAAGGATGTCCACTCTCACCACTATTATTCAACATAGTTTTGGAAGTCCTAGCCACGGCAATCAGAGAAGAAAAAGAAATAAAAGGAATACAAATTGGAAAAGAAGAAGTAAAACTGTCACTGTTTGCGGATGACATGATACTATACATAGAGAATCCTAAAACTGCCACCAGAAAACTGCTAGAGCTAATTAATGAATATGGTAAAGTTGCAGGATACAAAATTAATGCACAGAAATCTCTTGCATTCCTATACACTAATGATGAAAAATCTGAAAGAGAAATTATGGAAACACTCCCATTTACCATTGCAACAAAAAGAATAAAATACCTAGGAATAAACCTACCTAGGGAGACAAAAGACCTGTATGCAGAAAACTATAAGACACTGATGAAAGAAATTAAAGATGATACCAACAGATGGAGAGATATACCATGTTCTTGGATTGGAAGAATCAACATTGTGAAAATGAGTATACTACCCAAAGCAATCTACAGATTCAATGCAATCCCTATCAAATTACCAATGGCATTTTTTACGGAGCTAGAACAAATCATCTTAAAATTTGTATGGAGACACAAAAGACCCCGAATAGGCAAAGCAGTCTTGAGGCAAAAAAATGGAGCTGGAGGAATCAGACTCCCTGACTTCAGACTATACTACAAAGCTACAGTAATCAAGACAATATGGTACTGGCACAAAAACAGAAACATAGATCAATGGAACAAGATAGAAAGCCCAGAGATTAACCCACGCACCTATGGTCAACTAATCTATGACAAAGGAGGCAAAGATATACAATGGAGAAAAGACAGTCTCTTCAATAAGTGGTGCTGGGAAAACTGGACAGCTACATGTAAAAGAATGAAATTAGAATACTCCCTAACACCATACACAAAAATAAACTCAAAATGGATTAGAGACCTAAATATAAGACTGGACACTATAAAACTCTTAGAGGAAAACATAGGAAGAACACTCTTTGACATAAATCACAGCAAGATCTTTCTTGATCCACCTCCTAGAGTAATGGAAATAAAAACAAAAATAAACAAGTGGGACCTAATGAAACTTCAAAGCTTTTGCACAGCAAAGGAAACCATAAACAAGATGAAAAGACAACCCTCAGAATGGGAGAAAATATTTGCAAATGAATCAACGGACAAAGGATTAATCTCCAAAATATATAAACAGCTCATTCAGCTCAATATCAAAGAAACAAACACCCCAATCCAAAAATGGGCAGAAGACCTAAATAGACATTTCTCCAAAGAAGACATACAGACGGCCACGAAGCACATGAAAAGATGCTCAACATCACTAATTATTAGAGAAATGCAAATCAAAACTACAATGAGGTATCACCTCACTCCTGTTAGAATGGGCATCATCAGAAAATCTACAAACAACAAATGCTGGAGAGGGTGTGGTGAAAAGGGAACCCTCTTGCACTGTTGGTGGGAATGTAAATTGATACAGCCACTATGGAGAACAATATGGAGGTTCCTTAAAAAACTAAAAATAGAATTACCATATGACCCAGCAATCCCACTACTGGGCATATACCCAGAGAAAACCGTAATTCAAAAAGACACATGCACCCGAATGTTCATTGCAGCACTATTTACAATAGCCAGGTCATGGAAGCAACCTAAATGCCCATTGACAGACGAATGGATAAAGAAGATGTGGTACATATATACAATGGAATATTACTCAGCCATAAAAAGGAACGAAATTGAGTCATTTGTTGAGACGTGGATGGATCTAGAGACTGTCATACAGAGTGAAGTAAGTCAGAAAGAGAAAAACAAATATCGTATATTAATGCATGTATGCGGAACCTAGAAAAATGGTACAGATGAGCCAGTTTGCAGGGCAGAAGTTGAGACACAGATGTAGAGAATGGACATATGGACACCAAGGGGGGAAAACTGCGGTGGGGTGGGGATGGTGGTGTGCTGAATTGGGCGATTGGGATTGACATGTATACACTGATGTGTATAAAACTGATGCCTAATAAGAACCTGCAGTATAAAAAAAAAAAAAAAAAATCTTCCAACAAACAAAAGTCCAGGACCAGATGGCTTCACAGGGAAATTATATCAAACATTTGGAGAAGAGCTAATATATATCCTTCTCAAACTCTTCCAAAATATTCCAGAGGGAGGAACACTCCCAAACTCATTCTACGAGGCCATCATCACCCTGATACCAAAACCAGACAAAGATGCCACAAAAAAAGAAAATAATAGGCCAGTATTACTGATGAACATAGATGCAAAAATCCTCAACAAAATACTAGCAAACAGAATCCAACAGCACATTCAAAGGATCATACACCATGATCAAGTGGGGTTTATTCCAGGAATGCAAGGATTCTTCAATAAATGCAAATCAGTCAATGAGATAAACCATATTAACAAATTGAAGGAGAAAAAACCATATGATCATCTCAATAGATGCAGAAAAAGCTTTTGACAAAATTCAACACCCATATATGAAAAAAACCCTCCAGAAAGTAGGCATAGAGGGAACTTACCTCAACATAATAAAGGCCATATGTGACAAACCCACAGCCAACATCATTCTCAATGGTGAAAAACTGAAACCATTTCCACCCAGATAAGGAACAAGAGAAGGTTGCCCACTCTCACCACTATTATTCAACATAGTTTTGGAAGTTTTAGCCACAGCAATCAGAGAAGAAAACGAAATAAAAGGAATCAAATTGGAAAAGAAGAAGTAAAACTGTCCCTGTTTGCAGACGACATGATACTATACACAGAGAATCCTAAAGATACTGCCAGAAAACTACTAGAGCTAATCAATGAATTTGGTAAAGTAGCAGGATACAAAATTAATGCACAGATATCCCTTGCATTCCTATACATTAATGATGAAAAATCTGAAAGAGAAATAAAGGAAACACTCCCATTTACCATTGCAACAAAAAGAATAAAATACATAGGGATAAACCTACCTAAGGAGACAAAAGACTGGTATGCAGAAAATTATAAGACACTGATGAAAGAAATTAAAGATGATACAAACAGATGGAGAGATATACCATGTTCTTGGATTGGAAGAATCAACGTTGTAAAAATGACTATACTACCCAAAGCAATCTACAGATACAATGCAATCCCTATCAAACTACCAATGGCATTTTTCACAGAACTAGAACAAAAAATTTCACAATTTGTATGGAAACACAAAAGACCCCGAACAGCCAAAGCAATCTTGGGAAGGAAAAATGGAGCTAGAGGAATCAGGCTCCTGGATTTCAAACCATACTACAAAGCTACAGTAATCAAGACGGTATGGTACTGGCACAAAAACAGAAACATAGATCAATGGAACAGGATAGAAAACCCAGAGATAAACCCATGCACATATTGTCACCTAATTTATGACAAAGGAGGCAAGAATATACAATGGAGAAAAGACAGCCTCTTCAATAAGTGATGCTGGGAAAACTGGACAACTATATGTAAAAGAATGAAATTAGAGTACTTCCTAACACCATGCACAAAAATTAACTCAAAATGGATTAAAGACCTACATGTAAGGCCAGACACTATAAAACTCTCAGACAAAAACGTAGGCTGAATACTCTATGACATAAACCACAGCAAGATCCTTTTTGACCCACCGCCAGAGAAATGGAAATAAAAACAAAAATAAACAAATTGGACCTAGTGAAACTTTAAAGCCTTTGCACAGCAAGGGAAACCATAAACAAGATGAAAAGGCAACCCTCAGAATGGGAGAAAATATTTGCCAATGAAGCAACTGACAAAGGATTAATCTCCAAAATATACAAGCAGCTCATGCAGCTCAATATCAAAAAAACAAGCAACCCAATCCAAAAATGGGCAGAAGACCTAAATAGACATTTCTCCAAAGAAGACATACAGATTGCCAACAAACACATGAAAGGATGCTCAACATCATTAATCATTAGAGAAATGCAAATCAAAACTACAATGAGGTATCATCTCACACTGGTCAGCATGGCCATCATCAAAAAATCTACAAACAATAAATGCTGGAGAGGTTGTGGAGGAAAAGGACCCCTCTTGCACTGTTGGTGGGAATGTAAATTGATACAGCCACTATGGAGAACAGTATAGAGGTTCCTTAGAAAACTAAAAATAGAACTACCATATAACCCAGCAATCCCACTAGTGGGCATATACCCTGAGAAAACCATAATTCAGAAAGAGTCATGTACCACAATGTTCATTGCAGCTCTATTTACAATAGCCAGGACATAGAAGCAACCTAAGTGTCCATCGAGAGATGAATGAATAAAGAAGATGTGGCACATATATACAATGGAATATTACTAAGCCATATAAAGAAAAAAAAATTGAGTCATTTGTAGTGAGGTAGGTGGACCTAGAGACTGTCATACAGAGTGAAGTAAGTCAGAAAGAGAAAAATAAATACCATATGCTAACACATATATATGGAATCTAAAAAAAAAAAAAAGGTTCTGAAGAACTTGGGTCAGGACAGGAATAAAGACGCAGATGTAGAGAATGGACTTGAGGACTTGGAGATGGGGAAGGGTAAGCTGGGACGAAGTGAGAGAGTGGCATGGACATATATACACTACCAAATGTAAAATAGATAGCTAGTGGGAAGCAGCCACGTAGCACAGGGAGATCAGCTCGGTGCTTTGTGACCACCTAGAGGGGTGGGATAGGGAGGGTGGGAGGGAGACGCAAGAGGGAAGGGATATGGGGATATATGTATACATATAGCTGATTCACTGTGTTATACAGCAGAAACTAACACACGATTGTAAAGCAGTTATACTCCAATAAAGATGTTAAAAAAAAAAATACAAGCTCCTAAGTCAGATGTGGGTTTGTATCTTGCCCTTATTACATTTAAGTGTGTGCAGTAGGACAGAGATGGCTAATTGCCTCCTGGTATATCTGTTCTCTCCTTCCTCTTCCATAATAAAACTCCCAAGTGTTAACTGAATTACTTAGTTATCACTGTGTAATGAATCACCCCAAAACTTAGTGGCTTAAAACATCAACAATTACTAATTAGTTTTCACGGTTTCCGTTGCACCAGGAATTTGAAGCAGCTTGGTAGTGTGTTTCTGGCTCTGGGTCTATCATATCCATTGGTGCTGTAGTCATCTGAAGGTCTACTCTCTCTGCAGGCCTGATGCTTTTAAGTTAGCACACTCACGTGTCTGACAAGTTGAGGTTTAGTTCCTCTACATGTGGACATGTCCCCAGGGCCACTGGAGTGTCTTGATGGCATGGTGGTGAGCTTTTTCTAAAGTACATAATTTAAGAGACCAAGGTAGAAACTGCAATGCTGCTTATGCCCTAGTCTTGGAAGCCACACACCGTTACTTATTTTGTATTCTATTGGTCACACATATGGACCCCAATTCAGTGTAGGAGAAGACTGCACAAGACCATAAATATCAGAAGTTGAAGATCTTTGGAGGCCATCTTGGAGGCTGGCTCCCAAAGCTGGACACATTCTTCCCTAGAATAAAGACTGCATTTTCCAACATCCTCTGATGTTAGGTGTGGCCATGTGAGCAAGTGTTTGCCAATGGGAAGAGAGCTGAGGCGGTACACCCACCTTCTGGGATTTGTCCTTAAGGTGAAGGGCATGCCATTCTCCTTCCTTTCACTTCTTCCTGGAGTGTGTGAACTGATGGCTGGAGCTGAAGTAGCCATTTTGGATTCTGAGTTGGAAGCTGTGTGTTGATGGTGTTTGGAGGACCAAATAGAAAGAGTTAGACCTGATGATCACAGGGCCATGAAGGATGCTCTGGGCTGCTTAGATGTGCAAAAGAGAAACAAGCTTCTTTCGTATTTAGGTCACTGTTACTTTAGGTTTTGCATTACACACAGGCAAACCTCCTCTGAACTAATACTGGCAACTTGCTTACTTTTTGCTAAACTTCAGCTTCCCTCTTTACAAAATGGAGACAATTACATAGAAATGTTGTGAGCAGTAAATAATGTTATGGAGATAGAGTGCATGGCACAAAACAAGGCTCATAGGAAACACTTGATACATTTTTGAGCTGTTATTATTCCCATTTCACAGATATTAAAACTGAGCCAGGTGACAAAGCCAAGGCTAGAACACAGGTCATTCTTCAAATCTGTTCTCCTAATTATTATGATGCAATGAGTTGCTCTTTTGGTAAAAGTGGATAAATAAAAGTAAAGCTATAATGGTAGGTGAGTCTGATGTGGGTTTGGAATAGGGAACGTGAGTCTGTGGGCAATGAGAAGCCTTAAAACACTCTTGAGAGGAGAAAGGGAGGATTAGAGCCATAGAAATGAAGTCCTTGTGTCTTCTCTTATTGAGGCCGCTTCACCAAGCCCAGCCTCACAATCTCAGGATGCTCAGAGGACTTTTTTTCCTTGTCATTGGGTTCTTGCTTCTGCCTCCCAAATGCCCTTCTAGGGCCAGATGTGGAAGAGGTCTTGAAGCAGTACCTTGGACGTGACTTACTTTTGACTTGATTCTTTGCCAGAGCTCATAACCAACCCTGAAATCAATCTTTTCACCCTCGCTTGGACAATCAGGTGTAAATATACATTTTAATTATTTACATAATTAAGTCAGTGATTTGCCACTGATCCGATACGTTTGACAATATTTCGGTGCCATCTGTTTCCTAATTGGACTTAATCTCCAAAAGATGTTACCAAAATAGCCCCCAAATAATTAAAAAATAAAGCAAGCTACAAAAACCCTCCACTCGCCTTCACTGTATTCATAAATATACATAAACACGCACAACACAGTTTCTCCCAACATTTGTACTGGTTTTAGGCACTGTATACATGTGGCCTGATGGCTTATATCATATATTGAAGGCCTCTAGGTGACATAGGGAAAAGTATATTGGCCCTGAGAGGCAAGTTCAAGAGCTGACTCTCTGTGTGACCTTGGGCAGGTCAATTTCCCTCTGTGGGACTCAGCTCTGATAGGCACATAACCCTTGTCCCCATCTGCTGCTCAAATGTCTTCTGCATTTGAGTACCCTATGAATAGGTACCCTATGAATAGCTGTCCCCATTATATGGACACTATTCATAGGGTACCTTTTATTACTAAAAATGTTCTTGAAATATGATCTGGAGACCTGGGTGAAGGCTAACTTTTGCTCTGTGACCTTGGGTGACCTCTTTCCTTTCTGTGAGCCTAAGGTTTATTTTCTATAAAAGGGGAGTAATAATATCCCATATTGATTATGTAACTATGCCTTGTTGGTTGAGGTCATGAAAGATAGTGTTTTGGTCAAGAGAATAGGCTGTAAAATCAAAGTGTCTGGGGCGGAGTGCCCACTTCCCACTTATTAGCCATAAGCCCTTGAGAAGTTACTTAATCTCTCCCAGTCTCAGTTTCCCAATCTGGAAAATGGGGTTCATGATAATACCTTCCTGCTGGGAATATTGGAGGTTTAACTAAGAGAATGTTTGATAAGTCACCAGCTTTCAGCAAACTCTTAATTAAGATTATCATTATTACAAGGTTGTTGTAACAGTTTCATGTGAAAACCTGTTCTGGACTATGAAACGTAAAACTTCTAAAAAATTTCTCAAAGTATGTGATACTTGTACACCAATTTAGAAACATTGCCTTATGGACTTTAAAATAATTTTATCTACAATTTAGAGGTGAAAAATGAGGCAAAGAAGATTCAAATGACTTATGTAGGGAGTGATTTTAGAAACTGTGTTTTTTCCACAAACCCGGAGAGAGAGCTCTGACAGTCCAAGAAGACTTCATTTCTGTTTGCCCGAAAATCATTGTCACTGAGCTGCCTGTTTTCAGCTTTTATTGAGAGCTTTTTTTTTTTTTTAAATTTTAGGTATTTTTGAGAGTGGTAAATTTTTTCTGTGCAGCCCGACCTTCTGGAAAGAATTAATTAATTGATTCAGTAAATATTTTTGAGCCCCTATAGTGTACTAGGTACCCTCCTAGGTGCTGAGAACACAGCAGTGGGTAAGACAGTCAAAATCTCCTTCTCCACTTGAGCACATTCTAATGGGACACACACACACATACACACACACACAAACACACACACACACACACACACACACACACACACACACACACACCATATGATGTTCTATAGCAGATCAGGGCATGATGGTGGAGGTTACATTTCCAACAGGGTAGTAAGGGAAGGACTTTAGGAAGAGGGGGCTTTGTGAGAAACTTGATTGAAGCAAGGGAATATGCATGTGGATATCAGGGAGAAGGGTGCTCCAGGGTGAGGACACAGCAAATGAAGACCCCCAAGGTGCAAATCTGCTTGCTCATTAGAGAGCCCCAAGAAGGCCAGTGCAGCTGGAGCAGAAGGAGGGCAACAATGGGAGGAAATGAGGTCAGAGTGACAGCCAGGGACTGAACTTGTGGGCCATGGTGACAACTTAGGACTTTCTTCTACGGGGATGTGAAGCCTTTGGGGGGGATCCTTCACATGAGAAGGGCATGATTAGATTTATGATTTGATGTGAAGATTCTGGCTCCTGTTTCAAGACTAGACAGTCAAGGCTGAGAATAGAAGCAGAGAGGCCAGCATGGCACCTGCTGTAGTACAGTCACGTAAGCAAGATGATGGTGGCGAGGTGTGTGAGGGATGGAGGTGGTGAAAGTGACTACCTTCTGGATGTGTTTTAAAGGTGGACTCAACAGGATTTGCTACCGGATTGGTGGTGGGTGTTGGGGAAATGAGAGGACTCAAGGGTGATTCCTAGGCTTTTGACCTGAGGAATGCGGGCTGGGGGGAGGAATGAAGTGCTCATTCCTGAGATGGAGGGTTCTAGGTGAGGAGCAGAGCTTTTGTAAAAAAAAATTTTTTTTAGAGGTTGGAATCTAAGGTTCCATTTGGGGCACACTAAGTACATCTCAAATATGCAATGTGGATTCATCAGCACATAGATGATGTTAAATAAAGCCAGGGTCCTGGCTCTAACCATCATGTAACATCTATGCTATAATAGAGTTAAGAAAAGGGTTCAAGGCCTTCCACCTGGCGTACTCCAACATTTAATGGTTAGGAAAGGAGCAACCAGTAATGGAGAAGAAAAATCTAGCAGCCAAGTAGACTAGGTTCCCAGGGCTGCCGTAACTAAATTCCACCAACTAGGTGGCTTGACACAATAGAAATTTATTCTTGCAAAGTTCTGGAAAACAGAAGTCTGAAATAAAGTTGTTGGCAGTGCCCCATGCTCCCTCAGAAGCCTCTAGGGGTAAGTTTTTCCTGGCCTCTTCCAGCTTTGGGTGGTGACTGGCAATCCGTGGTGTTCCTTGGCTTATGGCAGCGTAACTCTCATCTCTGCTTCCATTTCCACATAGCTCCCTTTCCGGTGTCTGCTCTTTGTGTCTCCAAATCTCTCTCTTCACAAGGACACCAGTCACTGGATTTAGGGTCCACCCTAATCCAGTATGACCTCATCTTAACTTGACCCTGTTTCCAAATAAGGTCACATTCACAGGTACTGGGATTTAGGGCTTCAAATTATCTTTCCAGGACATAATTCACCTCACAACAGAAGGTAATACAGTCTCTGGTTAACACTTCATTTTGTGTTTTCTGTTAGCACTTCCTGACAACCACAGTGAATGTTCAGATTTTAATTCTCCCTTTATTGGTCATTTTGGGGAATTCAACACAATAGCATCTTTTTTCAAATAGTAATTATGTGGGATGTTAAGAAAGCGTTAACCTGAAAAAAAAAGGTTTTCTGCAGTCAGATACATTGGAAGAGTACTGTGTTAAACATACATATTTTTTTAAATTGCAGGACTTTTCAGTGCATTTATTAGGTGAATGGGCATTGGGAATCTCCAAGAATGGGTGTAGAGCATACAGCATTCCCTTTAGTTCCCAGAAACTTCAGATTACAGAGCATATTATGTTCAAATGGAAAGGGAAAACATGGGTGACTGCAATGTGGGATTCTGTGGGTGCTAAAAAACTGAGAAATCAGAGGAGACAGTCTTACAAATGACATATAAATAACCTTCAGTTCTTTATCCTTTAAAGAAAGCTCCTGTGCACACTGCACCATCTATTCAAAATCAGCAAATTCCATTATGCAGATGAAATCCTTTGGAAACAAATCTGACACGCGGAGAAAGAGAGAGAGAAAAAGAGTTTAATCTACCTCAGACATTTGATTTCATTTTAACCTTCTCAGGAAAATGTTTCCTCTGTAATGTTTCCAATGGATTTGAGCTGATCCTATTATGCTGGATACTCATTCATTCTTTCAAATAATATCTGAAATGTTGATCAGCGGAGCCCACTGAGGGCCGAGTACATTATGTATAGTATCCCATTTAATCCTTCCCATATCCTGCAAGGTTTTCCAAGAGGTTTGGAACAACTTTCTTAAGATTGTACAATGAGAAATAGCAGTAATGCTATTCAATCCTAAGTCTGTCTCTTTAAAACCCATGATTCTTCTAAGTGATTCTGAGTGTTGTTTTGCTTATTCATTTGTTTTGGAAGGAGAAAAGGGGAGAAGCTAACCTTACAGAGAACATCAAATAAAAGGAAGCAAATTATTAATGATAATAATAGTAGTTAATAATGACTGTGTTTCTACTATTTGGCAGATGTTTTCTGGTTGAAATATTGCAGCTCTCCTACCAAACAGACATTTCTATGACCGTTTTATAAATAAGGAAATGGGGTGCAGAGTGATTCTAGTAAGTGCTACAGTTGGGATTAGAATCCAAGTCTGACTCCATTGTTCAGAATTTTACCCCATTTATTTTCATTTTGCTGTCTTTAAATGAGGTCCTCCATTTGATGGTGTGGGAAGTAGTGACATAAACAGTGGTGGTTACTTCGAGCACTGGGTTAAGAAGGATCCTGAAGCTCTATGTAGGCTCAGTGAGAGGGAGTGATGTTCAGATTTGGGGATGTCTGCCCTGGGGATGGAGACCACAGGCAGATGTGCTGTCTTTGTTATTCTGGCTTAGCTCCTCCACTGTTTTGGGATGCCTGCCTTGTTTTCTCCTTTTCCCTTTTTCTCTAAAGTACAGAATGGGTAGTTTACAGAGGGAGGGCTAGGTTAGAAGCATTATGAGAGTAGTTTTGCTTTAAAGGTGTGTCTAAATGGGAGATCTGGTCAAAGCAGGGCTCTGAGGCAATTGTAATGCTACCACTGTGACAGTGCCCTGTCTTCTAAGGGCACTTTTTTTAAAAAATTTACTTTTTATTTTATATTTGGGTATAGTTGATTTATACTGTTGTGTTAATTTCAGGTGTACAGTAAAGTGGTTCAGCTATTCATATACAGACATCCATTCTGCAGGAAACTCTACTCAATGTTCTGTAAGGGCACTTTCACATGATCTGAGTTAGTTGATCCCCCCAATGGGCTTTCAAGGCAGGCAGGATAGTGTTAATTATCCCACTTTATAGATGAGGAGACTGAGGCTCAAGGAGGCACAGTAACTTCCTGGTGCCCTCAGAGTTTCTAAGTAGCAGTAACAGTTTTGGACGCAGGCTTTCAGCCTTCAAATCCAGCAGTCCTGCAGCTACGCTAAGACCTGTTCTCTTAATTTATTGTAGGTAGGATCAGAGTTGGGATAAGACCAAGAGAGAGGTGAGCTAGCCCTGGGAGTATAGTTTGGATGGAAAGAATGATGGGCATGGTCAGGAAGGAGTGAAGTTTGGCGATGAAACCATTTCAGTAGTTTTTCTTCTTTTCACAGCCACCAACTCTTTCCTATATTGAATAATAGTAATATGATAATAATAACCAACAGTTATTGGGGTGTTTCCTATGAACCAGGCAGTATGCTCAATGCCTTAACTAGCTGATATAATTTAATCCTAAGAACAACCCAGCAAATTAGGCCCAATTCGTACCCCCTCCCCATTTTACAGATGACAAAACTGAGTCTCAGCGAGGTTTACTATTTGCCCCAGCTGGGATTGGAATGCAGGGGATTCCAGAGGCTGCTCCCTTATCCAGCAATCTCCTCTGCCTGTTAGCTCCACTGTCAGATTGGCTGGGAACCATCGACACCCTCTTGGTGTCTATTTTAAGATTCTAAAGCTGTTGTTTGCTTATAAACATCAGATCTGCAGCTGATGTAAAGCACCGCACGGATTCGCAGCACATCACGGAGCTGACTGCCCCCGGCCGGCCGGGACCCAGCCAAGCAGTCACGTGCCTGCTTTCATCTGATGCAGGAGGAGACTCAAAGTCTCCCCTTCCAGAATCCTGACTTCAAATACATTCCCCCCCCTCCCCCGCCCCAGGCTTTCTGTCTTTTCTCAAATACTCATATAAACCCTCAAATTTGTTGTTACCCTTCCCTGGATCTATTTCTCCCTGTGTATTGTTTTAAATAGGAAGAAAACTGCTTTTTTAACCCAGTTTAATACCCCATTTAGAGCTGTCTTGCCAATCAGGAAATGAAATACAATCACATCAGGCAATGTGATTTAAATTCAGCCCTGTCTTCATATTTTGCCATTTGAGTCCTGAAATTTACACAGCCTCATTCTCACTCTAATTGATTCTTCTAACCTGACCATGACTTTTACCATCCTGTAGTTAGAACACTCAACTGGCCTTATTTCTCTGCTGTCAGGGCATATATAACCTTTAAAGGGACCCACGCTGTCACGAAGTTTATGTCTCAAATTTAAGATTTTTTAAATGAAACAAGAACTGCCAGGCAGTTTAAAGAGCTTAACATGAAGAATAAAACATTCAAACATGACGGGTGCTTTTTTTTCTGAAAACTTTATAAATAAAGACATTAACATTTCCCAGTATCATGGACACACCAAATATAGCCAATTTCCTTCAGCACGTGAAATGACCGAAATAGGACTTTTACTCTATAAATAAAACTTGTAACTACAGACTCTATCCTAACTTGAACGATGCTATCAGTAGACTTGGGGTTGCCAAGGGTGGTCCTTGCTTTATCTGTTAAAGTAAGAAGAAATTGGCTAAGGTGATGGAAAGTCTAAGAGAATGTGGTTTGTATACATAATCTGCCTCAGAAATCACACTGCTTAGACTTATGGAACACTCTGTGCATTACTATATGTCATCATGTATACAAATATGACCAATAATTCCAAAGAGACTTGAATGTCTTGTTGGAATACACATCAGGCTGGGAGATGATTCCTGGACTCCAGATTTAGTTGTGTCACTAAGGGCCACCATTTCCTACATGATGGGCACTTTTAATGTTGAATTAAACCTTCACAAAAATCTATGGACAGTATTATTATCCTCATTTGACAGAAAAGCAAACTGTACCCCTTAATAAAGGAGCTTAAAAAAACCTCATAAGGACATGCAGCAAGTAAATGGGAGAATTGGGATGTGAACAAAAGTCTGTCTGATGCCCAAGTCTCTCCTCTTAGCTCTTCTGTATCCTTGGACTAGGTACTTCCCATCTGGGCCTCAGTTTCCCTTCAGTGGAATAAAGAAACTGACCTAGGTAATCTTAATGTTTCTTACAAAATTAAAATGGATTTGGATTCGGAAGACCTGCTCTTGAGATCCAGAAACCCCTTTATGGTTTTGTCACCTTGGGCAAATTGTTCAATCCTTTTGAGCCTCAGTTTCTACATCTATGAAATGGGGATAAAAATCCTTAACTAGAGATCAAATTAAATAATGGAAATAAGGGTTTTCTTTCCATTTCACTGTACACAGGCATGGCCTTATTTTTTTTGTTTTTATTATAAATGATTGCAATAAGACCTAAACCTGAAAAAAATATCATGTTAATCATGTTGGTAGCTAGCTTGAAAATATCTATCTATCTATCTATCTATCTATCTTCTAGCTAGCTAGCTAGCTATCCATCCTTACACTCATCTAAGACATGAGTGTAAGGCAAAGGAAGGTTACAAAGTGATTAAAAGCAAGGGCTTTAATCACACAGACCTATGTGTTCTGTCACAAACTCGTGACATTATCTCAGACAAGTGGTTAAACCTCTCTAAGGGTTGGTGTCCTCTGTGAAAGGGAATCACAGTGGGGCAACTCCATGAGGTTCACGCGAGAATTACATGGGATGAGAATGCCTGTAAGGCACTTAGCCTAGTGCCGGACACACGGAGTAGGGGCTCCACTAGCACTGGTGAGTGAGAGAACAATAGTTCCCTAGCACAGGGAACACCCTGGACTGCCACGCTTCCTTTTGATTCTTTTTATCTTTCAATTCTTTTGATCACTTCCTTTATGAAATTAAATAATCCATTTAACCTCCCAGGGCTCTTTGATCTCTTGACCCTCACAGCCAGCAGCAAAATTAAACCTACATGAATTGAATCTTTCTACGGGGAGGAACCAGGACAGGGGAGCCGGATGGAGCAGAAAACAGGGATGATTTAAATTTCAAATTCAGAGATAATTCTTCACTCATTCATTCTTAGCTTCATCTAATCTTATGCTCTATACCAAGTTCTTCTGGGTTCAAGATCCCATTTCTCCACAGAGAACCCTAGGAATAGTAGGACTGTTATTGTGGGTGTTATTTGAGAAGCCAGAAGGCTGAGGCTCAGAGGGCGATGAATGATTTGTCCAAGAGCCCTCAGATAATCAGTGCTGGAGCCAGTATGAAATCCAAGCATTCAATATAATAATATAATATGATATAATGTAATATAATATTAATATGATACTGTAACAATGCATATATATGCACACATATATGTATAGATATAAAATAATCTAAGCATTCAAATGTATATATGTATATATGTGTAACATATGTGTACATAATATACACACACATATACATTCATACATATATACACATATATATGTGTGTGTGTATATAAAATTTCACTCTTCCCCTGTTTGCTTGCCACTGAGTGACTGCTCCTCTCACTTTTAAAAGAGAGTTATTCTCCATTGGGGTCCACTGTGTAAGAAGTGCTCAGAGCTTTTGGAAGAGACACCCTGGAAAAGTGCCTGGAATCTGTAGCACACAGAAGATAGACCTCTAAAATATATACAATATCCATCCTTTCCATCTTCATTGTTTCCACCTGTCATGGGCAGAAAAATTGTCCCCCAAAGTGGTCTATGCCCTGGAACCTATGAATATGTTACACCACGTGGCCAAAGGATCTTTGCAGGTGTGATTAAGTTAGGGATCTTGAGATGAGAGGTTATCCTGGGTTACCCGTGTGGACTCCATGCAATTACAAGGGTCCTTAGAAGAGGGAGGCAGGAGGGTTTGAGTCCAAGAGAGAGGTAAAGATGCTTCCTTGCTGACTTTGAAAATGGAGGAAGGGGTCAGGAGCCAAGGAATGCAGGTGGCCTCTAAGAGCTGGAAATGAGAAGAAAATGGATTCCATCCTAGAGCCTCCAGAAGGAATGCAGGCTGGTTGATAAGAACCATATCAGACTCTGATCTCCATTAGTAACTAACTAATACACCACCACCATCCCTAGCCTGGGCGACTTCAGTTACCTACAGACTGGTCTCTCTCCTTCTACTTCTCCCAACCTCTCCACCCACAGAATCTGTTCTCTGTGCAGTCACCAAAGGGATCATTTCAAACCTCAACCTGTTAATGTCTTTGTGTGCTTGAAACCCTCAACAGCTTCCTGTCACACTTAGAAGAAAATCCAGAACTCTTATCGTGGCCTCATTTTCCCACCTGAGGCCTAAAGGTTATCAGACTTGCCCACCCAATCCTGGGAGGTTGTGGGGTAGATCTGAGCCCAGAACTCCAAGATCTGGCCCAAGTTTCCCTGCTCTGAGATATGTAGGCACATTCTCTGATCTGGAACTATCTCCCTAAGAGAAACGAAGTGAAGAGCTTTCCCAAAGAAATGTCAGGGCCATGGTCACAGTGTCTGAGGTTTTGAAAAGGAAGGCTGGAATAAGTTGGAAAACTTTTTTTGGAATGTCCTCCCTCCGGCTCTCAGAATTTCTTGTACTTGCAAGCCCACAAAAGGCTGGAAAGATAAATGACTCGAGGGAATTCTCTAGGAAAAAACCCAAGAATTATTTTAATAAATGACTTGCTCCCTTAATGCATAATACTTTAGTAAATAAATAATAACAATACAATATATACTTATTTCTATAAGGTTATAAACTCCAATGCCTGGAAGACCAGACTGGAAACATATGAGTGAGAATTCAGGCCAAGTGTTGTTAGATCTTCCGATTTTTCAAAAGAAAATAGAAATCTGGAGTTTTATGTGAAAGAAGTCCCAGTTTTTAAACACAGGCAATGGGTTATCACAATTTGACAATTGTTTTAACCATGGGAAGACCAAACAGAGCATTTCTGTGGGGGCTGGATGTCGCCAATGGCTATCTGTCTGAGATGCTGTTCCTTCACACTAAGAGCCACATCACCTCTGACATACTGGAGTCCTACGGTCAGGTATGACCTCATTCCACTTAAATATCTTTCCAGCCTTTGAACTTTGGTTGGAAAAAAGGGGGTCCAGCAAATAAAAACAAAAGTAAACAAATGAGACCTAATGAAACTTAAAAGCTTTTGCAAAGCAATGGAAACTACAAACGACGAGAAGACAACCCTCAGAATGGGAGAAAATATTTGCTAACAAAGGATTAATCTCCAAAATATATAAACAGCTCATGCAGCTCAATATTGAAAAAACAAACAATCCAATCCAAAACTGGGCAGAAGACCTAAATAGACATTTCTCCAAAGAAGACATACAGATGGCCACGAAGCACATGAAAAGCTGCTCAACATCACTAATTATTAGAGAAATGCAAATCAAAACTACAATGAGGTATCACCTCACACCAGTTAGAATGGGCATCATCAGAAAATCTACAAACAACAAATGCTGGACAGGGTGTGGAGAAAAGGGAACCCTCTTGCACTGTTGGTGGGAATGTAAATTGATAGAGCCACTATGGAGAACAGTATGGAGGTTCCTTAAAAAACTAAAAACAGAACTACCATATGACCCAGCAATCCCACTACTGGGCATATACCCACAGAAAACCATAATTCAAAAAGACACATGTACCCCAATGTTCATTGCAGCACTATTTACAATAGCCAGGTCATGGAAGAAACCTAAATGCCCACTGACAGATGAATGGATAAAGAAGATGTGGTACATATATACAATGGAATATTACTCAGCCATAAAAAGGAATGAAATTGGGTCATTTGTAGAGACGTGGATGGATCTAGAGTCTGTCATACAGAGTGAAGTAAGTCAGAAAGAGAAAAACAAATATCATATATTAACGCATATATGTGGAACCTAGAAAAATGGTACAGATGAACGGTTTGCAGGGCAGAAATAGAGACACAGATGTAGAGAACAAACATATGGACACCAAGGGGGGAAAGTGGCAGGGCAGGGGGGTGGGGTGGTGTGATGAATTGGGAGATTGGGATTGGCATGTATACACTAATATGTATAAAATGGATAACTAATAAGAACCTGCTGTATAAAAAAATAAATAAAATTCAAAAATTCAAAAAAAAGTGTAGCAGAAAAATAAAAATAAATAAATAAAATAAAATAAAAAGGGGGTCCAGCAAATCAGTCTAGAGATGGAGGCCAGGGATCTCAGAGAGCAGCATGGAAGGGCAATGTCCCTGAACCAGCTCATGTCTGAAGAACCTGTCACACCCATGCTGGGTAGTGAGAGGACAATGAAGGTAAGAGCCTTGCTCTGCCCTCAATTTAGTTCAATTTCTAAAATATCTGATGAGCCTACTGATGCCCTAGGATCTTTTTCAAGGTTTCAGTCACAAAGCTAAAAAGACAGGACCACTGTGTGCCATGAATTCAAGGTGGGCCTGTGGGATGGTTGTAAGACACACGGATAAACAGGTAACCTTCATAATTTGGTCCACTTTGAACATGAATTTATGAAAATTGAATAAGTCTAAGTGTACCTGGCTCTGCCTCGGGGGGCTGGTAATTCAGGTAGGTTTCTTAGAGTAGGTGATTTAAGATGAGTCTTAAAATTTTTTTTATTTAGGTGTAATTGACATATAACATTATATTAGGTGTTTCAGGTGTACAGCATAATGATATGATATTTGTATATGTTGCAAAATGATCACCAAAGTAAGTCTAGTTAACATCCATGGCATTAAAAGATGATAGAGAGGTTGTTTGTTTGTTTGTTTTTGCAAGGTAAAGCTGGATTCGTGTGCTCCTGAAAGAGAGAAACTCCTGAACAAAGGTATTACTTTAAGTATCCTATATAAAAGTCTGGTTAGGAAGAAGAAGGTACATTTGAGGAAAGGAGATGATAAGATAATAAGTTGACATAGAAAAGATAAGATACCAGTCAGAGTACGACAGAAAAATTACGCAAAAGAGAGAGAAGATGGTGTGCCAGAATGAGGGTCACTGGTCTTCATGCTAGTCTTCTTGGCTTCTCAATGATCTTGCCAAGTCTTTGTCTTCTCAGGACAGGACAGGACATTTGCCCATCATCCGTGGGGCTCATTGCTCCCTATCAAATGCCTACTGATCTTCTTTCAGGCCACAGAAAGTGTTCTTGTGGCTGGCCTGTGGTAGACACACTGGAGACCAGGTTAGGAATGGCATCTATATTCAGACCAGCATGAACAAGAAATGTAGGTCACATTTGCCTAGCCTGACAAGATGGGAACAATGAGAGGTAACCCAGACCTCACATCTTTTCCCTGTGATCCACTTGGCCCAAACACTCAGAGATCCAAGGTTGGCTATCTTGAAATTCTTGATGATGACACCCAAAGCATCATGTTCATTGGTTTACCATCGTCCACTCGGAAGCCCTATTCTTTTTGAACCTATCTTTCAAGTTTTATTACTAATTCTTTTTCAAAATGCACCTTAGTGAGGTCCATTTCGACCATCCTTAAAATTGGAACACGTACCTCACCCCCAAATTCCCTACCTTCCTATTCTACACTATTTTAACTAGAGTATGTACTCTTAGAGGGCAAGTATTTTGTTGTTTTATTTACTGCTCCATCCCAGCAGCTACAACAAGCATATGGCACATAGTAGCCGTGGGGATGGAGCAGTAATGGCACATCAGTAATTATTTGTTGAAAGAATGAAATGTGATATTTGTTGGGCTTCCATTGTGTGCTTGAGGTCTGTACCTTCATGGAACTTACAACTTGTCTGACGTTTAAATGTCAGACATACTCCAGGGCAGTGAGTGTATCTTAACCATCTTTGTATCCCCAGATATAGGATGATGTATAGCACACAGAAGAAACTCAATGAGTTCTTTTCGAATGACTGAATCTGCTCAGCATGGCCACTTACGATCCAGCCAAACTGGGCTTCTCTATAATCCTTAAGAATTTCCATGCCTCCTGAGACCTTTTGGTTATTCTCTGCCCACTGCCCAAGTTCTAACTCTAATATCACTCATTCATCTGCAGTGATGCATTGATATTAAAAAGTAAGCTCAGGAGTCATAACGATGTGGCTTCAAAACCTAGTAAAACCATTATTTACTGCCTCTGTGAGCCTTGGTCACTTGCTTCACTTCTCTGAACTTGAGTTTCCTCACCTTTCAGCAGAATTGAATGTCAGTGCCTCTCTCATTGGATTGCTGTGAGGATTAAGTAAGGTTAATGGATTATAAAACACTTGGTACACTAAGAAATTCCTAAATATTAACCATTAAAATTTTTGAAAACCCCTCAATTTGCAATCTTATTGTAAGATTCTAGTGCATCTTTTATAGTGTTTGGCCCAGTTTGTCTTGCAGTATAAATGCTTGCACTTCTTTCTAAGTGGTATTCCCTTTGTGGGATGTGCTTCTGGTAGAGGGGTAAGGTGGTAAGAGTGAAAGGTGGAGGCTAGGCAGGTAAGGGGTCAGATCTGAGTTATGCTATTAGTTAGCTGTGCTAACAGGAGCAGATCACTTCATTTCTCTGACCTCTGCTTTCTCATCTGATAAATGGTTATGGCAACATTGACAGCATAGTGTTGACGGGAACATGCAACAAGATCCCACTTGGACAGAGTCTGGAACACATTTGGTGGTTAATACCTATGAATGGCCAGCTTTTACAAATGTCTTGCTGAAGAATGAAGTATCCATTGGAACCAGTGACCTTGCCCCTTCCCCCCGGTCCCCCGCCCACTTCCCTCTGGGATCCTGGACCTTTTACTATATGCCCTTTTTGCATTTCATGCAATCTTACTGCAAAGGGAAAGCTGGATGGAAATATCTCCTTGCCTCTTGTGGGTGATTGGTTTACACCCAAATCACAAAATCTGATTATAAGTTTGTAAATGTCTTTGCTTGCAGAGAGAGACCGTATTATTAATGGCCATAAAATTAAATTACCCGGTACATTTCTATTCCGAAAGAAAAACCGATCCATGTTCACCAGTCAGCCTGCATAACGTAGATGTATAAACAAAAATGGGGGAGGGGGAAGAACACCCACTATGTTATTTATTCAGTTCCAAAACATTTTCCACACACCATATGGCAGGATGTTTTTTTCTTTCTCAAGCCTTTTTCACAGATGTAATTATAATTCTTTTCACCTTCCCCAGAGAGATCATCTTGAGTATTGTAAAGATTGTGTGAAACTTGAGACCTTACAGGGAACTTTATTCTTGTGACAATCAGTCTCCTCCTCCTTTGCAAAGTTTAGCCACTGGTCCGTGGACAGTTGCTCTACAAAGTATACAACCTGGCGGTTTTCCCTGGGGACCATTAATAATGGGTGAAGGTTAAACATTATCACGATCATTTTCTCATGTGCTTCACCATCTTGCTAGTAGGGGTGCAATTCAGCTGGACCAGTGAGCTACACTATCTGCCTGAAACATGCCCCAGCCCACTCTTTACCTGGCTTCTTTATCATCTTTAGGGTGTTCTCTGATCCCATGAACATACAGACATTAACAATATTTCTACACCACATTCTTAGCATGAGGGACCTTAGCATCTACCTCTCATCTATGTCACATGGAACCAATCAAGGGATTGAACATAAGGGAGGCATCTGCTAAACACTTGTTAATTTTGATTTTCCTGGTGCATAAGAGTATTTATAGGGGTTGATTCAGATCAACCCAGAAAGCATATGCAGCCATGGGCAGGCATTCTTGAGATAGCAAAGACCCTCCCCTCATTGATTAAACATTCACCTGTGTTAGGGTTTGTACTAGGTGCTTTGTGTAAATGATCTCATTTATATCTCTAATAACCCTGTGAAGGAAATATTTTCATTGTATTTTTACGGAGCTAGAAACTGAGGCTCTGAGTACTCAAGTGCTGTGGTCAAGGTCACATGCATTTTCTCTACCACAATGTCATAACAACAGCCATGGTGACCTAGTATCAGACTCTGTACATGCATCACCTCACATCGACCCCAACACAACTATAGAAAGGTCATTCTCAGTGAGTCATTTTTGCAATGAGGAACTAAGACTCAGGAAGCATAAGGAACTTATACATAAGCGTCACACACCCTCTGAGTTCTAAAACATGAAAACCTAACCACCATTTATATCCTTGTTTCTATGGGGTAACGTATTCCAAACTCCAAACATCTGAGTTTCAAAGGAACTTTTGGCAACATAACCTGTTTATGTGGTGAAGACTGTCTGTATCTTCCATATTGATAGGGTACGTCTGGCAAGAGCAAAAATCATCTTGTGATTTACCAGATGGCAATTCTGCTTTCCAGCTGGATTGGGAATCCCTGAGGACCCATCCCTTCCTGCGGGATTCCAGCAGTACCACCTCTGTGCTGTGGCTTTTCCACCAGACACAGGTCTTCTTGGGCCCCGAGACTGAGTCCACGTTGCTCTCAGCAGAATGAGAAAGAGGTAACCCAGGTCTAAAATGTCCCACACTTGATGTAAATGGACATTCTCTGCCATCAGAATAATCACAGCCCCGTGCATCCTCCAAAGCTGCAGATTTACAAATCATTAGTGCTAAAAGGTGGAGAAAGATAGTTCTATAGAAATCATCCAGGGAAGAGCTATGCTCAGTGGTTTACAGCAGTATTTTTCAATTGTTTTTGACCATAGCTTCCAGAACGATAAACATTTTTTACTGTGATCAAGTGTATATATGTAAGTGTATATGCATACATGCATATAATCGAAATATATATTATACATAAAACATATGTATGTGTGGTAGGAATAACTGAAATAAAAATTTCCCCAAACAATACTTGCCCTTATTATATGAGATTCATGCTTATTTTTCTATTCTAATCCATTCCAATTCATTCCTTTCCACTAAAAAATAAAGGTGCCAGTCACAACCCTCTAAATTTTAAAGCCTGCAGTTTGAAAAACATTGTTTTCCTCCAGGTTCTAGTTACAGCTCTGGGGTACTATACCTAACCTTTCTTAACCTCAGTTTCCTCATCTGTACAATGGATATAATACCACTACTTTTCTCATATGATTGTTGGAAGGATTAAGTAAGATAATGCTTATCTGCGAATCCTTGGGAAGTGATAACTTTTCCAATAAAAATGCTGACTTATGATCTAATCCATATCCTTCCTTTTAAAGATGGGAAACTGAGAGTCACTGCAGGGGAAGAAATTCACCAGAGGTCACTCTAGCCATGAGCAGAGTTTGGGACTGGAATGCAAACTTCTGACACCTGCTATTACTCTAGGCCGCCTGCAACGCATCCTGCTTTTAGAAACTGCATTAACTTCTCCAGATGACCAGCATGCCTTCAAATGGGTGACTTCTTCTGTACCTTTCTCAGCCTCTTGGGAACCCATTCATACCACGTTTCCTGCTGAGAGTGCTCAAAATGCCAGTGCCCCAGCGAGACCACATGTTTTCCACCTGCTGAGTGTAACAACTAGCAAATGGCTCCGTAGGTCAGGGAATGAGGCTAAGGGATGTTAAAATGGGAGAAAAAGAACTCCCAAATGGCCTCACGAACTCCTTCTAAGTCCCTCGGAGAGATTGGCCTGGGACGATACGACAGCAGAGAGTGGTTAAGTTCTGAGCCTGGTCTGTAAGAACTGCAGTGGCATACAGAGTTTTGTAAGGAAGCCAGTAGCCATGAGTAAAGAATGTTTTCAGCATCTTTGCATAGGTGAAGGATGGGCACCTAGGCTACCTTTCCAGCCCCATCATTGCCTGTGATCACCCAGCACTTCCCCCACTCCTTGCCTTTGCTTGGGCATTTCTTCCCACCTAGAACACCATTGCTCCTTCTGCCGTGTATTCAAATCCTTCTCCTCCTAATGTCTTTCTGTGATGCCTACCCTGACCCCAGCTGGAAGATACTTCATGGTAGCTGGCATCTTTTGGGGGGCATTCATCATACCCTACCTGTGATTAGATAAGTATAATAAGTATATAAAATTGTTCTCTCCTACTAATATGTAAGCTCCTTAAGGGGCAGAATCTCTGAGTTATATTTTGTCTTTCTTGGCATCTAGCAAAGTGCTTTATTTGTGCATATGAGGCACTGCAATGTGTGTACTGGGTGAATAAATGAGTGAAAAAAATAGGTGAGAGTGTGGGTAGGTGAATGCTCTAAGACTGCCTAGTATCACCAGGATAAATTACTGAGGATGTTTTCATGCATGTACGCATGCATGCACATGAGTGTGTGTGTGTAAGCCAGAGGTTCTCACCCTTGGGTGCTCATGAACATTCCCTGGGGAGTTTATATAAAGTACTGAAGCCTCACCACCAGAAATTCTGTTTAAACTAGAATGGACTAGGACATGGGGCATGCATATATTTAACATGCAGTGGTGATTCTGATATGCAGCCGTGGTTCAGAGCCACCACTGCTGGTTTTCTGATGAATAGAAAGACAGTACATGAAAGTGCCAAGTAAAGTAGCTAGTCCAGGGTAGTGCTTTATAAATGTATATAAATGCTTCCTCTCCTCTATCCTCTTGAGGGTTGGGACTTTATATTACACCTCTTTCTGTTGTGCAGGGAGCTGAGCCCAAGGGACAAGTTAAAGAGAGGGCAGCCGATGTTTCAGTGGAGGAGATGATCTAGTATCCAAAGAGCCAGTCCAGAGAATGAATGCTCCATGTCCATGGAACTTGGGTAAAATCATTGTAGACTATGGCGTTTGGGGAAAACTCTGCGAATAAGGTTAGATTTGAGTTGGGCTTCAGGGCATGGGTAGAGTTTAGCAAATTGGTGAAAAGCAAGCCTGAAGGACATTCTGGAGAAGGAACATAGCATCATCAAAGACAGGAAAATAGGGGAGGACTCTATGTGCCAGGCACGGTGCTGAAAATTTTACATATGTGCATGACCTTCTTTAAGATGCATAGGAGCTATTACTGTCCCTACTTTACATGTGACGGAACAAGATTCAGGGAAGGCAAACAATTAGCTCAAGGTCACATAGATAGGAAGCAGTGCCACTGAGAATGAAACGCGGGTTTGTCTGAGATATTGCAGGGTGAAAAAAGGTTGGGGTGGGCGTCATGTGCAGAACATTCTGTCTGAGTAGGTGGACGTGGAGAGGGAAGAAGAGGCAGCTAGATTAGAAAGGCATCTCTGAGCCAGAATGTAGACACCAGTGTACCTCCAGATTTTGAACTTTACCTTGGGGGCCACAGGGAGTTGTAAATTTTGGGGTGACACCACGAATGTGGCTACAAGTACAGAGAATTGAGTTAGCAGCATTGACAGGAGCCTTGGGGTAAGTTATTGAATCCACGACTGGTTTAATGGGAACATTGATTTTACCTTTCCTAAATTATGTTTGTTAAGGATCAAGCCCAACAATTAGACCCTTTCTAGCAAAAGAGATTTGTCAAACATCAGCCGAGAAGATTTCACAATCTCACTTCAGTGTATTTCTCTAGGGGGTGTTCAACAAGAACATTTCTACTGAACACCTACTACATGCCAGAGCTTGTGCTGTGAGCTGCAGAGAAAGAATTGAACAAGATTCCCTCCCTTCTCCTCTTCCTACCATCCGTTATGCCCTCAGAGACCCAGTCAGAATTGACTCATCAGATGCTTTCCATTATTTCCCAGCCATCTTTTCTCTGAGCTGAAAATGCATAGAATTACCTTAACATTCCCAACTGGGTCTTATTTTCTAAGCCACTTTCATCTGTTGTCTTGCTTTCCTTTGGATTACATCCAATTTATCACTTTTTTCTTTTCTTTCTGGAAACATGATGCTCAGAATTGAACACAGCCGTCCAATTAAGTCAACCACAGCCAACTAGGGCATAGTGATTGTCTAGCTTGTTTTACATGGTGAAATCTTATTAATAGGTAGATGGGGAGGGGGACACTAGTATACTTGTGTCACTTGGATTTTTTTTTTTGGAAGCATCACACGCAAAGGTGGACAGCAGAAACTAATAAGCCATCAGCTGCATTAGAAATATTCTTACTTAATTTTGGGGAGGCGTGTTTTATTTGGGAGGGTTTTGCAGTCACTTATTTTATTACCTTGACATACATACATACATTTATTTATTTATTTATTTATTTATTTATTTATTTATTTATTTCTGGCTGTGTTGGGTCTTCGTTGCTGCGCACGGGCTTTCTCTAATTGCGGTGAGCAGGGGCTACTCTTCATTGTGGTGCGCGGGCTTCTCATTGTGGTGGCTTCTCTCGTTCTGGAGCATGGGCTCTAGGCACACGGGCCTCAGCAGTTGCAGCATGTGGGCTCAGTAGTTGTGGCTCACGGGCTCTAGAGCACAGGTTCAGTAGTTGTGGTGCACAGGCTCAGTTGCTCTGCAGCATGTGGGATCTTCCCGGACCGGGGATCGAACCTGTGTCCCCTGCACTTGCAGGCTGATTCTCAACCACTGCGCCACCAGGGAAGCCCACCTTGACATTTTTATACCTCTGGTAACAATTTTTTTTTTATAAGTTAAGCTCTTACTTAGGTATAGTGTAAAGCTGTTCTTTAGACGAAAGCTGTTATCTGATTCAGAGCTTAATGTTTAAAAGTTCTCAAGCTGGTAAATCTAAAGACATTCCCTGCATAATTGTGTACTTAGAATTCAGTTGCAGTGTAAAAGAGAGAGAGCTTCATGTTCTGTCTGGAATTACGAAAAAAGACAATTTATTTTTAAGTGAACTGGGGGAGAAGGGGGAAAAAAGACTGTGATGGAAGGTGTTTAGCTGAGTTACTGAAATACCATCTGGAGGCTTGGCTGGAAAAGAAGAGAAACCCTAGAAGGAACAAGAAATGGGATGAGGAAGCCAAGAAAGGACCAGCACACTCTGGGAGATGTGGTCTCAACCAGTGATGTGAATTTGTACAGAGCAGAGGGGTGAGCTAATGTGTTCCTTGGATAAAAAGGGAACAATTATTTAATTTTTTAAAAGTGTGGTATAGTATACATAACACGAAATTTACCATTTTAAAGTGTACAGTTCAGTGGTATTAAGTACATTCACATTGTTATGTAACCAACACATCATCCATCTCCAGAACTTTTTTCATCTTCCCAAACTGAAACTCCGTACACATTAAACAATAATTCCTCATTCTCTATCCCCCCTTGTCCCTGGCAACCACCATTCTAAAGAAGGCAGTTGTTTTTTTAATGAGTAGAAAGAGGAGAACGGTCTTTCTGTCAGGGCTCAACTGATCACACCAATTTTATGAAACATCTTCAAACCATTCCAATGACACCACGTCCCTCCAGCCTAGGTTCAGTCCTGTCTTTTATGCGGCTATAGTTCTAGAGTCCTATCTTGTCTGTCAACCAGACTGTGATCTTCAGGAGAGCAGGAAGCCTCAAGGGCACCCTTTATGGTGCTCTGGGCTGGTTGACCGCAGCTAACACTTCTCTGCATTTACTACCTGCCAGGCACCGTGATCGTGATCAATACTTTACATCTTCTATCTTTAGCATCCTCACAGTAACCTTGATAAGGAAGTAATGCTAAACCTGTCTTACAGATGAAGAAACCAAGCATATGACAATTTAAGTCATTTCCTCAAGGTCAAGTGCAAGAAATCAGAGTTTCAATATGTCAATATCTCTACCATTTTCCCATGCTTTTCCTTCCCAAAGGAAAGGAAATCCTTATCCACATCTTCTTCTACAGGAAGATGGGACTTTCAGACACAGGTGCCATCAGATAGTGGAAATCCATTTCCTTTCCATGACTGTTTCCCAGAACCCTAGTTCCCAGGACCATAACAGGTATTCCTTGAAACTGAAAAAAATTTCAGGAAGGAGCAGTACTGTTCCTATATGGTCTAATAAGTTTGGAAACATTGAGTTAAACACAGTTAATCAGAATCTTCCTTTGCAGCTATTCTCAGAGGCTGGATTATTCATCCAGTCTGCAAACTTATTTTTCCTCTTTTTAAGACAATCTGGTGAATCCAATACTTCATAGGAAAACTTTGGCAAATGCCAGGGGTGACGTTCAAAATATCTGACGACTGTTACAGCCCGGACATTGGCCAATTAGACTGGATAGCAGCCCAGAGAGAACAAGAGCCAACAACTGGAGTGGGCACACTGATGGGTACTGATGGGAAGTGCCACCTGCAGGGCATCAGGACTCCCCTTAACCAATCGAGGCTCCTGGCAGTTCAGGGAGTGGGGAGCAACCAAGCAGGCCAACTGTCCCAGGGAAAAAGGGAAATTTCCCTTTCTGGAAATTTCCCTTTCTGGATTTCAATTTTCTTAAATTTTCTGAGGCTTGATTTGTGACCCATGATGTGATCTATCCTGGAGAATGTTCCGTGTGTACTTGAGAAGAAAGTGTATTCTCCCACTTTTGGGTGGAATGTTCTATAAATACCAATTAAATCTATCTGGTCTATTGTGTCATTTAAAACTTGTGTTTCCTTATTTATTTTCTGTTTGGATGCTCTGTCCATTGGTGTAAGTGGGGTGTTGAAGTCCCCTACTATTATTGTGTTACTGTCAATTTCTCCTTTCAGGGTTGTTAGCTTTTGCCTTATGTATTGAGGTGCTCCTACGTTGGGTGCATAAACATCTATAATTGTTATATCCTCTTCTTGGATTGATCCCTTGATCATTATGTAGTGTCCCTCCTTATCTCTTGTAACAGTCTTTATTTTAAACTCTATTTTATCTGATATGAGTATTGCTACTCCAGCTTTCTTTTGATTTCCATTTGCATGGAATACCTTTTTGCATCCCTTCACTTTCAGTCTGTATGTGTCCCTAGGTCTGAAGTGGGTTTCTTGTAGACAGCATATATATGGGTCTTGTTTTTGTATCCATTCATCCAGTCTGCGTCTTTTGATGGGGGCATTTAATCCATTTACATTCAAGGTTATTATTGATATGTATGTTCCTATTACGATTTTCTTAATTGTTTTGGGTTTGTTTTTGTGGGTCTTTTTCATCTCTTGTGTTTCCCACCTAGAGAAGTTTCTTTAGTATTTGTTATAAATCTGGTTTGTTGGTGCTGAATTCTCTTAGCTTTTGCTTGTCTGAAAAGCTTTTGATTTCTCCATCGTATCTGAATGAGATCCTTGCTGGGTAGAGTAATCTTTGTTGTAGGTTTTTCTCTTTCATTACTCTAAGTATATCCTGCCACTCCCTTATGGCCTGCAGAGTTTCTGTTGAAAAATTAGCTGGTAACCTTATGGGGATTCTTTGTATGTAATTTTTTGTTTTTCCCTTGCTGCTTTTAATATTTTTTCTTTGAATTTAATTTTTGTTAGTTTGAGTAATATGTGTCTTGGTGTGTTTTTCCTAGGGTTTACCCTCTATGGGACTCTCTGTGTTTCCTGGACTTGGGTGACTATTTCCTTTTCCATGTTAGGGAAGTTTTTGAGTATAATCTCTTCAAATATTTTCTCAGACCCTTTCTTTTTCTCTTCTTCTTCTGGGACCACTATAATTTGAATGTTGGTGCATTTCGCATTGTCCCAGATGTCTCTGAGATTGTCTTCAATTCTTTTCATTCTTTTTTCTTTATTCTGCTTCTCAGAAGTTATTTCCACCATTTTGTCTTCCAGGTCACTTATTTGTTCTTCTGCCTCAGTTATTCTGTTATTGATTCCTTCTAGTGTGTTTTTCATTTCATTTATGGTGTTGTTCATCTGTTTGTTTGTTCTTTAGTTCTTCTACATCTTTGTTATACATTTCTTGTATTTCCTCAAACCGTGCCTCCATTCTATTTCTGAGATTCTGGATCATATTTACTGTCATTACTATGAATTCTTTTTCAGGTAGATTGCCTATTTCCTCTTCATTTATTTGGTCTTGTAGGTTTTTACTTTGCTCCTTCATCTGTGACATATTTGTTTGCTACCTCTCTTTTTTTATTTTATGAGTGGGATTGTGTTCCTGTCTTACTGGTTGTTTGGCCTGAGGCTTCCAACACTGGAGTTTGTAGGCTCTTGGGTAGAGCTGGGTCTTGGTGCTGAGATGAGACCTCACTCAGATGAATATTCCCTGGGGTCTGAGGTTCTCTGTTAGTCCAGGGGTTCAGACTTGGAGCTCCCACTGCAGAAGCTTCGGCCCAACCTGTAGCTTGTGAACCAAGATCCCGCAAGCCGCGTGGGGTGGCCAAAAAAAAGAGAACACTAACAAATAAAAAAATAACATTAGACTAGGAAACTAACAGATATGCTAGAAAGAATATAAAAATAAAAATATAGATGAATCAACAACTGGAAAGTACAACAGTACCACAATAGTGAAAAAGAGGAGGAGGGAAAGAAAACAAAAAAGAAGGGGGAAAAGGCCTTGCCTGTGGGGGGCGGGGCATAAGCAAGGGCAAGGTTTGGGTGGTGGCCGGGGCCTATGCTTAGGACCCACAGGGCTGGGAAAGGCCCTGTGGGCTGTAGGCAGTGGGGTTTAGGCTCAAGGAACAGAAGGGGCCCAGGCATGCCCCCCACCCCTGGTCTCAGAGGGCAGGGGACCTCACCTGGGAGCCCAGCAGGCTTCCTGGGCTTGACTGGGCAGGGAAAATGCCCACCTCTCCTCTCCTGCTCCTCTGGTCCCGGAGGGCCCCTCCCACTTGCCTCTCCTGTTCTCCCCTCAGCCTTCCTCTTATGCCCCCAGGATGAATGTGGCCAGGGGGACGGGGGGCCTTGGAGGGCAGGGGACCTGCCTGGGAGCTCAGAAGGCTCCCCGGCCCCGAGTGGGCGGGGCAAACGTCCTCTGCTCCTCTCCTGCTCCTCCCAGAGGGCCCCTCCCACCTGCCTCTCCTGATGTCCCCGGCCTCAGGGTCTCCTTTCCTATCTGGCCTCCGCTTCTCCTCCCCCCTCAGTCCCCCAATGTCCTACTGGTTCACTTGGGGGTCCTTCCATCTCCTTGGGCATCAGGGTCCTGCACCAGCGGCCAGCAGGCACCCTAGTTGTGGGGAAACGCTAACTTGGTGTCTTCCCACACTGCCATCTTGACTCCGCCCTGTTGCTCTTTTATTTATATTTTTCCTCTTTTTAAAAATTATTTTTAATTCTTCTTTTTAATAAGATATTTGACTTTAATTAGGGCCTTACACATATTTACATAGCAATGGGAATGCTGCAAAAAAGCCACCAATAGTATCATCTCAAAAAAAGGGAATCACATATTAGTTTTTTCCCTTCTTAGGTTTTCCACAATTTTTTTTGAATTTTATTTTTTTTATACAGCAGGTTCTTATTAGTTATCTATTTTACACATATTAGTGTATATATATCAATCCCAATCTCCCAATTCATCCCACCACCACCTCGCCAACCCCCTTGGTGTCCATATGTCCATGCATTCTGTCAAGTTTCTGTTATTTTAGTTGCAACATTGTTTATACAACATTTAAGACATGGGAAAGCATATGTTATATACAGTGGAATACCTATTGACTTTAGAATTGGACAAATCTATATTCAGGTACAGAGTTTTGCTACTTCTTTATGTAGGATTTTGGGTAAAATCTCTTATCCTTACAGAGCCTGGTATGTGGAAAGTGATTTCTTTTCTTCTCTTAAAATCAAATCAAATCAAATCAAATCAAAATAAATGAAGCTACTATATTATTGTAAAAACAGCTAGTATTATCATAAGCCACAGAGTTTGGCCTTTGCTCATTCCTGACCAGCTATACTTGAAAGCTATCCTGTTCTGGAATTAGTAGGAAACACAACAGCATCATAGTTCTAGTTCTGAGTCCTAGCTCGTCCACGTCCTAGCACTGTGACCTTGGGCAGGGGAACTTTCTAGCTCCAGTTTTCTCATCTGTTGGGGTTTGACCTGGTTAGTAAGCAACATTCCTATTTTTCTTGCCTGAGTTCAGAACCAACTGAGAACGAGATACCTGAGTCAGAAAGACTGAGATCAGCATATTACCTTTAGTCCTGCAAAGCTCTTTGGAGAAGGTGACAAGGATGCAGAGCAGCAAGGGCTTCCTGAGCCAGATCTTCCCCTCTCGGCTGAGTGCAGCACCCCACAACCACAGGAACCCCTGACTCAGGAGAGAACAGGCGTGTCCAAGCTCACAGAGCGGGAGAGCAGAACGCAGCCTCCCTGCAGGTGGCAGACACCAAGGGAAACAAGACTTGCTGATCTAGTTCCATCTTCCTAATATACCCGTGAAAATTCAATGGGGCTGTGCCTGTTGTTTCTATACAGTAATTGGCATATAATTAGTGTGCAATAAACAAGGGCTGCTACTGTCTGTCCACTACCCTCTCCAGGTAAACTGTCCTGGATGTCTTTGTGGATGAATTGCCAGACCACATAAAGAGAGGCAACGTGGCACAGGGTCAAGAGCATGGCTGCTGAAACCAGACGATGTGGATATGAATCCTGCCTCCACTACTTCCTGGTGGCATGACCTTGGATGACTTAACCTCTGTGAATCTTAGTTTCTCCACCTGTAAATTGGAGATAGGAGCATTACTACTCATAGAGTCTTTATGAGTGTTAAACAAGCTAAAATTTGTAAAGCACTTGGAGCGGTTCCTGGCACATAGTAAAAATGTTTGCTAAATATTAATAAGTAATGAAGACCTAGATGTTTACTATAGGGCCACCCCACTCCCTTGTGGGGATTTAGGACAAAATGATAACATGCTGGACCATCTTTATTAATGAGCACATTACAGGGATTTTTTATCCCTCTGAAATCCTTCATCCCTTTCCATTTTGTTCAAAATAAAGAATAACTCTGTGGCTGGCAAAGGGAATGATTCTGAGTTAAACTGCCTTCCATAGTATGTGCAGAGTTTTAGATTTTGGATCCACAGCCTTCTTTCTCCCTCCCACCATCCTAAATTTCTTGGTTAAATTCCCGGCAAGATGAGGATTATTTATAATTTGGCCCTAACTGCAGCCCAGTAGGAGAACATGTTAATGAGTTCATTAATTAATTAGCTTGCATTTGCATAGTACTTTAGCATTTGCAAAGCCCTTTTAGATTCATTATTTCACTTTATGATCACAATACCCCAGTGAGGAACAAGGCAGGGGTTAGCCAGATTTTCAGACAAGGAGACTGAGGCTCTGTGAGGTTAAGTGGTCGGCCCCAGACAATTTGTTCAGTGGCAGAGCTGGGATCAAACGCAGCTCTCCGTTCATTTTGGGCAGGGACTGTGGAGTCTTACAGATCCTCATTTAAATCCTAGCTCCAATCTATAGTACCTGTGTGATCCTAATCAAGTTACTCAGCCACTATGACTGTTAGTTTTCTCATCTGTAAAACAAAGTTAAAAATAGTATCAACCTCATTAGGACTAATATGAATATTAATCAAGGTAATACACAGAAAGCACATATTGTAACTACTTGGTCAGTGGTAAGGCTGTTATTATAAAGACTGACGATAAATTTCTACTAAACATAACTATGGAAGCACCACATGCAAAGTGCTTTGGGAGAAGGAAGCAGGAGTGAACTGGATCCACTTTATGCGGTAGAGAATTGGGAAAGTCTTCCCTGAGACACAGTTGAACCTTGACAGGTGAATATAAATTTTTCCAGGCAGAGAAAGATGAAAGAAAATTCCAGGGAGCAAAACTGATGACCCAAATCACAGTGGGGTGAACTTATTTGCTGTCTTTAGGGAAAGGACAGCAACACCAAGGTTAGTTGTTGGCGGAGGATAACTAGTGGAGAACGTGATGACGGGTGTGTAGAACTGGATGTATCATAAGCTATAGATGTGGTTGTGAATATTGTTAGCTCATGGGCATAGTGATAGTGTAATGTACCTAGGGATGAAGAAAATGATTGTGGGCTGGACATAGAGACGGCATGAGATACCTAGTGGTTAAGATGATAGTAATAGTGTGTGTACAGTGATAGCATAGGGTATACCTAGTGGTTAAGATGATAGTAGGAGTGTGTGTATAGTGATGGCCCAGGGTATACCTAGTGGTTAAGATCATAGTAGGAGTGTGTGTATAGTGATGGCATAGGGTATACCTAGTGGTTAAGATCATAGTAGGAGTGTGTGTATAGTGATGGCATAGGGTATACCTAGTGGTTATAGGGCAGTAAAATTTGCCAGCCCCAAATGTGTCTCTTTGGCATGAGGATTAATTTAGGCTGATTATTTTTAAGAAACAGAAGAGTCAGGAAGTCTTTCTTTTTACCTCCCACTTAGCTGCATAAAGAATTTAGATAAACAGACTGTACCCCTGGAATAGCGCTATCCCCAGACATACCTGCAAAGACTATGGGCTTGATATGGTGGGTTAGGGCCTAGAGATTAGAGTCCACTCTGTGTCCCATTGTCTCTGTCTGGCCTGGCAAACATCTGTTGACCAAACATTTGCTTTTCTGTCTCCATGTGAATTGTCTTCCTCCCCTTGGGAGTCCCAAACAACTACCCCCAACATTCTGTTTCGTCTTTAGATGAAGATGGTATTTAAAGTGAGGTCATCCACCATTTTGGTGAGTTACTCAGTTTTCCATGTATGCATATTAATAAACTTTGTTCGATTTTCTCCTGTTAATCTGTCTCATGTCAATTTAGACCAGCCAAAAGAACCTAGAAGGATAGAGGAAAATTTCTTCCTCCCCGACATGGTTGAGATGGTGGTGGGAATGTGGGCATGGGGATGGATAGACTCTAGTGATGAGATGAGTCAGCATGGCAAGAATCAAATTATGAAGGTCTTAGAATCCCTCACAGTAGGTTTGTACTTTTATGGGAAATCACATGAATGATGCTTGTCTATTTTTTTAAGGAGAGGAAATGATTTTATCTGATATATGTTTCAGAAAGATTACACTGATTGCAAGTGGATGGGAGGGTCGAAGATGAATCTTTTCTATCATAGGAGCAACATTCCTCGCTTAAAATGTCTTTTAAAGAAGAATATGTTTTCTTTTTTTACTTTAAAAATTTACTCTGTATTTTCTAAGGGTCTGTTTGATTTTTAAGCCTGAAGGGTAAGGTTTGCAAGTGCAGACTTGAAAGCACACAGAATCTTCCCATAACCAAAAGGCTTAGATTCATAAATTTATAGAAATTTAGGCTAGCCTGGGACCTTAGAGAACTTTAATTCCAGATTCTCATGGAACAATTTGGGTAACAATAGTCTTCACACATTTCCCCCAGACTTCTGCCTCTGCACACACGTGAATTGGAAGCTCTAACATGTCTTCGAGTCATCTGGCTATGCAGGGGACAAATCAAAGCCATGGATTACTGTTAGATATATGAAGGGCATCAGAGCCCATACATCCCAACATCTCTTATACTATAAAATAGTAACTGGCCAAATAAGTGTGAGGAATGCTTTATCCTAAATTCCCAACGCATGTGCATGTGTGCACTTATGCACACGCATACACATATACATACATACACAGGCTTTTATACTTTGGACAGTCAAAATTCACATCAGAATGTTAAAGACTCTGCAGGAAAGACAACAAAAACAGAACACAGTGTTTCCCAAAATTAACTGACCACAGAAACAGCATCTTTTTTTAAAAAACAACACACCTTTTTTATTTCCCACTTTGGGACATTCTGATTAATCCACTTTTCTAATAATCAGATGAGATCTGTGAGTTTGCTAGAGCTATGGAAGTAGTTACTGCTACTGCTCTGATGAGAATCCAAGCTCAATGCCTGGATATTCTCATTCTTGTAAAAATATTCCAAGTTTGAGTCTCCTGGCCTGAGTCTCCATTATAAAGATATATTTGGGAGAGTGTCAGGACACACAGGGGCACAGATATCTATTAGTTATGACTGTATGAGTCGCTGGAGAATTTTTCTCTAAGTAACCAATCTGCACTGGGACTCTCTTGTTATAAAATGTCTTGAGGACTGAAGGTTTTATTTCTGTCTCATCTGCTTCCTGCATTTGTAGTTTGTCTAAACAAATTTTTCTTTCAGAGCATGAACTACTTGTCTGATTTTTTTTTTTTAGTAATATGTTGTTTAATTGTGTTTTAATAAAGTCCATGGGAGGAACTCAAAGTGTAGTTTAATCCTTTATGAAAGCAATAGCATAATGGGAAAATCACCATCTTCTTCTCTAAGTCCAAGTACATTGCAATGGATGCAACTTGGACGTCAATGGTTTGGCAGAGACAGGCTTGATGCTAACCAATCCCACTTCTTGGACACAAAGGAAGACTACATTTCCCAACCTCCCTTGAAGTTATTTGGGACCATGTGATTTGGTTTTGGCCAATAGGGTGTGGGTAGGAGTGATGGTACCCAACTTTCAGTTTTGGTTCTGAAACCTCATGCAACTTCTTCCTCTCTCTTCCTTTACTTGGTGACCACGGAGGTCTTATGTGGAAGATGGGGGCACTCCTGGGTGGAAATTCCTGAGTCATTACTGGAGGACAGTCACCAAGAGAGCTACTTAATCAGTACAGGCTGAAGAAGGAACAGACATTTGCAGCGTGGAATCACTGAGATATCAGGGTTTATCACTTACTCCAGCCTAGGCTAGACTATTCTTACTAATACAAACAGCATGCCACTGACTTTCGTTTTCCCTGACGTATTTGAGGATTGCCTATTGGGCGGAAGTATTCATTCCTTGAATTATAAGCATTTGCATAGCTCCTCACAAAAAAAGTCTTGTATCTCTTCTTTCCTTTGAGCCTCCCAGCACCCTTTGGCGAAAATTCGGAAGGTGTTCATCATGCTTCATTTATAGGTGCAGCAGGCATGGCTTAAAGAATACTGTCCACAATAACTCAGGGGGTCAGTGTCTCATGTGAATTCCAAACTCAGGCTTCCTGTCTCCAACTTCAGTGCTCACTCACCATACTCCTTTTGCAAAACTGGCATGGAATTAGCAGGATGGCAAAGCCAGTCTGGTGCATCCAAAATGGCTCATTACAAATTACCTGTATCCTGAAGTTAGGAGGAATTTAACTATCAAAACTTTAGAGTCAAGCTGGGTCTGAGTCATTCTAAGAGCTTCTTGTTTTTTTAAAAGATAGACATTATTTTCAGAGTAATGTTAGGTTCAGAACAAAACTAAGAGGAAGGTGCAAAGATTTCCCATATACCTCCTGCTCCCTGCTCACATGTATATCTTCTCCCACTATCCATCTCCCCCAGAAGAGTGGTACATTTGTTACAATTGATGACCCTATATTGACATATCATTATCCCCCAAAGACCGTAGTCTACATGGGGGTTCACTCTTGGTGCTATACATTTTACAGGTTTGGACAAATGTATAATGACATGTATCCACCATTACAGTTTTATACAGAGAAGTTTCATTGTTTTTAAGGGCTTCTTTAGTTCTTGTTTATCCTTACTCCTGGGATAGAGCCTTTCAAAAATCCCAAGAGAAAGCTCCTTCTTGGCAAGCCCTGAACTCAATTTTTAACTATTCCAGCCCCGTAAGATTACTCTGTCCAGCTTCTTGGCCTCTAAATCACCACTTTGTGATTAGCTTCTAAGCCACTCAGATACCTCTTTAGAGTCATCAAATGCCTCCAGAAGTAAAGCAGTACCAAACGGTTGGCTCACCTCTCTAGATTTTCCTTCTCTCGAATCTTAGCCTTCCAAGTCTTGGTAGTTCTCAGATGTCTTCAAAAATGATTATTGTTTTTATAATTGATCAAATTGATATAATTTTCTAGTTGTTCTCCATAGGATTGTTGGTCTGAAACAAACTAGTCCTCCATAACCAGAAGCAGAATTCCCTTCCTAAGCACTTTTTGGTAAATCTTTATTTAGCTTTCTTTCATTCAGTCACTTTCTATTGCAGAGGCTCTGGTTGCATTTAAATGTAAATATGTATCTTCACACTGAATTGGGCAGTTATGGCCCCAGAATAGAATTTATGAGGACTGGTATAGTTAAGGGAATGTATTAAGCCCTTAAAACTATAGGAATATACCATAGTTATAAAAAATATTTCAGATCTGGGAAAGCAAAATGAACTTGGGATGAGGAGAGACAGAATCGTAAGCTCAGTATTGGAGTCGTGTTCTACCCCACATCTGCCAGGTGTTCCTCTATTCTCCACCTAGAAACCATCCCTCCACTTAATCGAGGGGACCCAGACCTGCCTTTTAATTCAGTAATGGAGATGGGAGACATTCATTAAGAAATATGTCATGCTAGAATTTAAAGGGATGGGGGATGGAGTAATGGGGAAGGAAACTGCCCCAATTTCTACTTCCCCGACACAGAAATTGAAGAGTATCAAGCCATTTTAGTACAAATAAATGATATCACTTTCATAACAGTAGCCAATACACTAGTCTACAGGGTCTACAATCACGTCAGCTTTGGCTACTCTTTTTCCGCAATTACATCCAGTGCTAGCACAGAGCCCAACACACGGGAGCTGCTCGTCAAGTATTTTTTGCAAGAGACAATGGTTGGAACTTAGAACCCTCTAGTGCTGTTTCCTTTTTTAAAGCTGGAACCAAGAACAATACACCACCACTTTAACCCTCTTATTTTATCAATGAGAAAACTGTGGTCTATATTTGTTGGGTTATTGCTGAAAGCAGATTATAATAAGCAGACAACAGAACCTTAAAAAAAGCCTTACGATTTAGACTTTGTTACGAAGTTACAAATGTAAAAATAGGTGTACAATACTGTAAGTACATAAATATTCAGAAATACAAGTACACATCCATGCAGATCATTTTACCTAAGAACATGGATGAAGGACACTTGGGAGTTATTGCAGGAAATTTTGAGTAAATCATCCAGGAAGCAGAGGAAGCTGCATTCCCTAATGTGCCCTCTGGTGTCCTGGGAAGATTATAAGAGCAGATTCTTCCACATTTTTTCTTTTGCAGTGAGTTTGAGAATGTTGGTTAAAGTGATTTAGCACAGGCAAACCTTGTATTTTCTTATTGGATGGTTGCCTTCCACTGTTTTGATAAAATTGTCTCTAACTCTACCTTCCAAGGGAGAATCATCTGCTATCAATGTTTGGCCATTGTCATTTAAGCACATGGAAATGTGGGCTTAAAAGAGAAGATTATATTGAAGTCAAATGTCAAGTCTGATTTTTGAAATGGAAACACCTATTGCTGACTGGGGTAATTATCAAAATGTGGATCCCAACAAAGTAATTTTATTTCAGCCAGCGCCTGTAAGTTCAGATCAGGAAGTGGGTGAAGACTGACTTTTTCTTTTTCTTTATTAGATTCTCTGTGGAGAAAAAATAAAATAAAACCCCTCATTTTAAATTTGTATCAAATGATACTTTGCTGACATATTATCTGCAGAAATCAATGCAGCAGCGCCCTGGCTAATTTGGAGTGGAGTTGTTTTGCAACAATTTAGAACATAGCTTGGGAATGAGCTATTCAGCCAGCCTGCATTAAAATTAATTTGATAAAGTGTACATTAGCACCCTTGACAGTTCTCTGAGCATAGATTTTAATAGATCAGGGTACAGGGGGCTTGGCCAGTAAAATAAAAACCTCTTCTCCGAGATGGAGAGAGAAATTTGCCATCTCTGTGGCATACTGTGGGACTAAACCCTTCAGCAATCAGCACAGTACATCACATTTAAGAATCTTTAAATATTAAATATCAGTGTGCACCATGGAACGTAATAAACCCACTTTTCAAATAATGTTTCATTCCCCGACATCAAAATGTGTGAGGAGTTTTCTTTTAAATATACTGTAGAAGTTAATTAAGTTCACTCAAGTTTATGGCATGGATTCACTAAGACTACATTGGGATATTTACGACCCACCCAGAACGCAACTCAGTAAAACTTTTGATATGTTGATAAGTGATAAGGATGTCATTTGAGGTTTATTTTTTAATAATAATTTAATTGTCATTGTAAAATGCCTCATAGTTAGGACAGATTAAATTGCCACCAAAACCATTACTAAAATTCATAACCTCTATAAATGTAAAGAGTTTGCTGCTGTATCATAAATAACAGCACTTGTTCCAGGAAAATGAGGTGCCTGAAATAAATTAAGGAAACAAAAACATATAAATGCATTAGATTGCAACAATTTCTGGTTGCTGATGGGAACAAAGCCGAGTGGGGAGGTGGATTCTTTTACTGAGCAAGGGTTACATATGATCTCAATAAATCTTGGGTCCTGGAGGATTTCTTTGGTGTTATTTACCTTATTGGCACATTTGGAGGGCGCTGCCTCTCTTGAGTGAGGAAGAGCAAGAGAATCTGTGAACTGGAAGAAATTATATCACTAGCAAGGTGACCTTATCCAAATTGCACGGTCTTCTTGAGTTTCATGTTTCTTGTCTGCAAAATGGGATCACGTTTTCCAATTGTTCTGAGGGCAGAGAGACAAACTGAGTTTTCTCATGGGGTCCTTTTTTGTTCTAATATATCCGCTAGACGAGTCTGAATAGTCACTTTCCTTGGGAAGCCTTTTTCGATTTCTCAAGTAGGACTGGACCTTCTCTTTCTGCCATTCATCTAATGCCATTTGTCATGGGGTTGTTATCATCACCATCATCATCATTTTATTTAAAAAAATAATAGTTATTTTATTTTAAAACAGTTTCACACTCACAGAAGAACAGGAAGAATAGTATTGAGAACTCTCGTATGCCCTTTGTCTAGAGATTCCATTTAAGTTTTGCCAGTTGTCCCAATATCTTCCTTTTTAATAGAAAGGATCAGTCCAGGATCATGAGTTGCATCTAGTTGTCAGGTCACTCTAGTCTTTTTCAGTCTGAATCCGTTTCTTGGTGTTTCTTGACTTCTATGACCTTGAAGTTTTGTAGACTATAGGCCAGGAATTTTGAACAATGTCCCTCAATTTGAGTTTTTCATGGGGCTGTTATTAAATGCTCAGAGACTGGTTTTGCTCATGAGGGTAGGAGCCACTCAAGGTCAGAGTCTGGGCTGTTCATCTTTGTAACCCCTGTACCCAGCATACTACCAGACATATAGTAGGTGCAAAATGGATCTCAATGGGATAAGTATACCAATATATCCCTTGGTATATTTAAAAAATATGATTTCATATGTTTAGGGGAAAGGTACAGGCTCTGTGAAAGAAATTCTCTTAAATTTTCTAATTTCACCTTTTGGTACATGACAATTCAGTGTCGGGGCAAAGTTGGCTTGGTGTTGGAATGGGTGGCTTTGAGGAATAGCTGCGGTAGAATATTGAAGAGAAGGACTGGCTGATTTATCCACAGAACTAGCACCTGTCTTAAACATACTGAACTGATAAACAATGCAGCTGCTGTGGAACTCACACAGAGAAGTAAACATGGAGGCCATGTGTAATTCACTGTCTGTGTTTTATTAGAAATTTTAAAGAAAATTACAGGAGAAGCAGAAAGTGCTTCTGATCGCTGAAGCCATGGATAGATTTGGTACTCATCTTGGCTCAGAGATATTATTACCTGGGCTGATTTCTGCTCTTGAAAGAACTCCAGGATTTTACACAGTGGGGAAGAAGAACCAACACTGGGTTGAGAGCTGAAAGATTTGGATTTCAGTTTTGACTCAGCTACTTTCTTTCTCTGTGATCTTGAGAAGGTGACTTTCTCTCTCTGGACCTCCGCTTCCTCACATGTAAAATGAAGGGGGTTGTGGTGATCCATATGTTTCCTTCCATCCCACGTAGAGCATGACTTACCTCTGGATAACCAGCTGGCTCTGAGGGATGGGACACCTGTCAGGTCATTTCTGCGGAATTAGAATATGAGGTCATTCAAGTTGGGAGGTAGAGATGACCCAGCATTTTCACTTTCTCATAGCTGAGTTCTCATTGTTCTTTCGAAGTCACAGCCAGACTAGAGAATGATTATAAACTTTTGAGACATACAGGATAAAAGGAGACTGAGCAAAAATGAGAAAGTTTAACTTCCTGGCCCTTGCAGCCAATTACAGCACATACCCTACAAGTCAGGCGTCTCCGCTGTGTTTAACAACCCAGCAGGAAATAGCCTTGAAGAGACTTCACAATCCCTCTCTCAGACATGAAGTAAAACAAAAGATTCCTTATTAGTGGGTTGAAATCCTAGGGACAGTAACCAGGAAAAAATAAAGTTATAAAAGTTCTTTCCGTTTTAATAGAATTTTGTGTTAGTATTGTAAATTAATGTAAATGTCACTTTAAAAGAGAATACAGAATAGAATCCTAATAAAGTTGGATAGCACCGCAGGGGTGGTGAGTAAATTGGGAGAATATCTGATTAGATTTCAAATGTTGCTTTTTAATTTGTGGGACTTCTCTTCTCCCAGTTTATTAGATGTGCTGATTCAGAGTGAGTTTCCTGGGCTTGAAGGGGCTACATCTCACTTCTAATTCCATATTAACCAGTAGATCACAGAGATTACTGTTTAGCATTTGTGTAGGTTCTGTTTTTGCAAGTGTTTTGAATTATTAGTGAATTCCTTTGAGAAAGTCAAATGGAAGGTTTAGCCAACAAATGACCTGCAAAGAATCTGAAGCCGAGGGAGGTTAAGCAAACCATGGAGAACAATGACAAACAAATGAAAGCAGATCGATTTCCTGGTATGTGTCTATCAGGGCTGGTCCAGCTTCTGGAAGGTGGAGATTGGCCCTCACTCATGTATCTCATCAAGCATATCTATACCATGACCTTGTAATAAATACTGATGGAGTTAAAGGTTCTGCCAGCATTAGGTTATAGAAACATCTTTTACTGGGAACTTTTTAATAGCAGAGAGATTCACATAGACAATTTACATTTGAGACTTTGCTAATCCCACCCTCACTTACATCTCATTAACCTCCCAAAAACCAGGAGCCCTGGGGGGCAGCCTTCTTCATAATTACTGGAAAATATACCTGGCAGCAGAACCAGGACATTAGAGGTCTAGTTCTGACTTAGCCACACACTAGCTGGGTGACCTTGAACAAGTCTCTCCTTTGCTGTGATCCCCATTTTCCTTATCTGGAGGAGTGGGTCAGACTAGATCCAATGTGTCCCATCCAACACTGGTCCCATGAGATACTTCTTGATAAAAGGGCTCTGTGGCTAGGGATGTTTGGATAAAGATGTGAACCATACCCACCTCTAAGAGATGCACAACACACTCCAGTACGTTAAAGACTGTGAAAAGGCCAGAAGCAAAGAAATCTGTTTGGTAGCTATTGTTACCAAAATGTATATGATCTAAGGACTCTGTTTCTGAGAAAAACCCATTGACATCCTTTAGATGTTTTGTGGAGCTTTCTTTGGTAGAGCATCTCAAAGAGCTTGTCCAACTCTGATATTTATTGTTTTTGGGTGACTCTCTTTTACAGATAAGAAAAACCTGAGACACAGAGAGAACAAATAACCAGATCAAAGACACACATGAACAGGTAGTTAAATCCCTGTTTTAGAATCTTAATAGGAGTTCCTTTCTTTGACAGATTTTATCCTACAAGCAATGGAGAACGACATGGCCTATCTATTCCATGTGGCCATATTTACATTTAAAACTGTATTTCAGTGTCTAATAGGTCCAAGGCTGCCTCATTGAGCAGCCTTCATTGAGCCTTCATTCATTCATTCAAGAGCCTTCACTGAGGAAGACCATCTTGGATATAGGGTAGGGTCCGGGGAAGAATGACAGTCAGGCTTAGGATAGAATGCAGCCCTTGTGTGTCCAGAGTGGGGTTTTCTGTCTCTCCCAGGTTGAGTTAGGTAGAGTTTTTGTACATATATCTCTATTGAGGCTCTTCTGCATGTTCTTTTTAAATGATATATTTTAAATATATGCATTTTCTAGATATCCCTTTAGAATTCAGGGTTCTTAGAACAATGTCTGGCACATAGATGATACTCAGCATCATTCTGAGACTGGATGAGTGAATGAATGAATGAATGAACAAATAAACAAATACATAAAATGCTAATTGGAACTCTAAACATTTTAAAGCCATGTGTCCACTGTCCCTGCCTGGGACATGGAACAGGATCAAAACAACTTTGCCCGATTATCTGAGCCCAAGCCGACTTTTATCTCAGTTGTCCACTCTGTATCCCACAGTCTTCTGCTATTTTTCAGTTTTGTTTTTAACTTTTCCTGGGGCCATATTTTACCTTGGAGATATTTTCCAGTAACACAACACATCGATCCTAAGGACAGACAAGGTCTTTCTTGGCTGTGTCTCCTTTTCTAAGGAAGGATTTGTTTGTTTGTGTTTCTACGAAATTGAAGCCATCCAAAAAACTGTATCTGGTGGGACGACATTGTGTCAGAAAATAATACTAGGTACCGAGGACATGACGATTAGTGAAGTAAATAGAGGAAGAAAAGGTGTTGGAATTCAAACTCAGTCTTGGAGGTCAGGGAAGGATTTATGGAGGAAATGAGGGCTACACTGAGATCTGAAGAATAAATAGGAGTTAACCAGAAAAAAAGGTAACTGGAAGCGTTACAGACAGAAGGAAGAACAGGCAAAAAATCCTGAATGTGAGAAAAACAAGTTACATTTGGGGAACTCAAAGGTGTTCGATATGGCTGGAGTAGAGAGAGTGAAGGAGGAGGTGAGAAGGCTGGAGCCATAAGCCCTGAGCTGATAACAGAGTGAACTGCATGCCTCGTTTGGGTGTATTTGTGGGCACTGGTGGGGAGGGCCCTGGAGAGTTTCAAGCAGGTATATGATGAGAACGGATTGGCACTTTAGAACAGGTTGAGCAGATCTACGTTCTGGCTGCAGAGGGGATGCTAGATTAAGGCAAGACAAAACTCAAGGAGCCTAATTAGGAGCTTGCTATAGTCACTGAAGAAACCACTGTGTTATGGGCTAGGGCAATGATAGTGGGAATAAAAAACTGTTTGGCTTTGAGTTTTTTAAGGAAGCTGAATCAATTTGATGATTAATTAAATGTGAGAGATGAGTGAGAGAGATGAATTAAATATGAGTCCCAGCTTTGTGGCCTGACAACTGGGTGAGAATTGATAGACACCATTCATTGATAATGGCAAAACCAGAGGAGGAATAGGTTTTAATATTGGGGATTTTATGAGCTGGGGTCTAAGTCATATATTCTCTTCCTCTTCAAAACCATTTGTCAGGGGCTGTTACTACTTACTTGTGTAAAGAATTTACCAGTCAGTATATAAAGCACAATATATAAAAAGGAATTTGGATTCCATACATAGAAAAGAGCCTATTTATACAACTGCGTATCTATCTACAAATGGGTTGGTGGGGCTAGCCCAATACAAACGAAGCATTAGCCGTATTTTGAAACAATTAATGGCTCATCAAGTTTTGTACATGAGGTCACTTGTACCTTTGGGTTAAACAAAATAATAAACATAATTTAGAGAGTACTTGTGAGCCATTTGGGTTTTATGTATTTTTGATGAGTTGGAAAAATAGTGGAACTTCTGCTTCAGTATTTTACCTCACAACTAATGTGTTGGTTTCAGGGAGGAACTCTTTAACCCAAGTGTGACTGGGCTGTTTGAAATTCATCTAGATGCATGTGACCAGAAGGCTGAAGAAACTTAGGGTAGGTGATATAAGGCACTATTGGGGAAATTTGGGATATTTTCTCCTGAGAGGTAGAAGATGCAAAGACAGAAGGAGTGACTGTTCATAAACATACAAATGGCTCTTGTAGGGAGGGTGTGATTGAGGTTTCTAGATGGTAAAGTGAGAGACAGGAGCTGTAGAGTTGGATATGGATGGGCTCCTGGCTCAGACATGAAGTAAGTGTGTGACCTTGGCAAGTCCTTCAACTATCCTGAGGCCAGTTTCTTCATCTATTAAATGGAGATAGTAATTATCTCCATTGCAAAGCTGAATTGGGTAATAAAGAGAATGTGATCACTTGTCAACTCCTATAATTTTATACTTCTACCTCCTTAAGCTAATTCATGTCATTTATCTTCTTCTTTCAGACATCATTGCAAACATCCTTATGACATCTTACATCTATGACTTAATCCTACCCTAACTGAACTCTTGGCCTCTTGTCTTGCTCTCTCCAACCACCAACTGTGCTTTTCACAGAATGATTGTTCTAAATCACAGGGTCTTTCTAAACACATGATCATGTTTTCCACTGGTTAAAACTCCTCCAAAAAGCTCCCTTTAGCTATAAAGTCCAAACTTCTTAGTATATGTTCCAAGTCCCTGAATTATCAGGACCCTCAACTTGTCACTCAAATCACCAGCTTGGGTTTCTGCCATATCAAATTATTGGTGGTTCCCCAAACTTGACTGTATTTTTCAGACCACTGTGCTTTTTCTCAAATTTTCCCTTTATTTGGCATTTCCTTACCCCTTCCCTTTTCCACCCTCACACCAACATCAAATATCTACTGTGACAGAGAATATATGATGTTTCAATACACCAATTTCATTCTACCCCTGGGAGACTACATTTCCCAGCCTTCCAGCATTTAGGGGGTGTCATGTGTTTGAATTCTAGCCAATAGAATGTAAGTGCAAGTAATGTTTGCTATATAGGATGCTAAAACCTTCTGTGCAAACCTTCGCTAAATTTCTCTTTTCCCTTGTCTCTGGGCCCAATGCAGGTGATCCAGAGGAGGACACTAAGGCATTAGAAGATGGTGGAGTCATTCAATGGAAGAGGCTTGGATACTTGAATGTTTATATGGAGCCCAGATCCTGGTCAACATTCAATGAACTATAAGAGGAATAAGCTGTAAACCTTTATTATATTAAGCCAGTGATATTTGAGGGTGATTTGTACAGCCTTTAAGTTGCCTTCAACAGTTATACCTCCTCAGCTTTCAAGATCTCTTCCAAGGATCCTTGTTTGGGTACCAATCTCTGATCTAACGTTTTCCCTTCTGTGACAAGTCCTTCAGCCCCTCTATAATTTGCCAATTGGTGTTAACGATACCCTGCAGTTTATGGTGTTGATTGAAGATTAAGTGAGATAACCCATGCAAAATATCTGGACAAAAGTGAATACAGCATAAACGCTAGCTTTCATTACGATCTCCAAAATTATTCCAACCCCGAGACTCCATAATTGATGATTTTCAAAACTCAGAGTCAACAATCCTGAGAAATGGCCTTAAATGTTTCCCCCACAGTTCTGATGAAACAGTTTTAGGATACAGGCTGTAAGAAATCCATGGAATGTTAGGGATTACTAAAATCGCCGGGAATGCCTTTCATAAAAACAATCTGATGAAAAGACAAGTTAGATTGAATGACCATCAGGGTGTGATCCTGGAGCAGAGATGCTGAAGCAGCAGTTACGAGGAGGAGTCAGGCACTGAAGACGAAAAACGTCATGAGACCAAGTGTTACTGTTATCCTTAGTTGGCTCAAAACTTTGTCACTGAAATAACACGGACCACTAACCATCTGTTCCCTCAAAGCCATAACTCATGCATTTCATGCTCTTCCAATCTAGGGCTTAAAAAATCCCTACCGACTAATTGTATCTAGCGCTGTCATTTGTTATGTATTCTCTGAACACTTATTGGGATGTTTTGCTAGCTGTCCAACCAAAGTTGTAATTAACTCAGTTTCCATGGTGTCATGGAAAAGGCATGGCATTTGACATAAGACAGAGTTGCATGGAATCCTGGATTCAACCCTTATTACGTATCTGAAAATGAGCCATTTACTTTACCTCCCTGAGCCTCAGTGTCACTAGCCACAAAATGGGGGTAACGACATGTATCTTGCTATATTTATGTAATAATTGGACATAATTAACACAAAGTGATTCGCACATGGTAGGTATTCAATGAATAGTGATACTAGGATATATGTCTATCAATATCTATAGATATCCATAGATATGTTTTTCTCTTCTCCCGTTTAGATTCTATGGAGTGGAATGCTGAGATAGCTAAATATTATAAGGCTTATGCTATAAACAATCATGCAGAGCTTTGCTCATAACATCTTCAAAATATTTCAGAACAATATTCTGTGTGCTGAGTGCTTCAATATGAATACCAATATATACGCTCCTTTACATATCACCATTTATTGGATTTAACTATGAGCAGCAGAGACCCACAAAGTAGTGATTTAAATTAAATTAGATTATTTATTCTCTTTCATGTAAAAGAAATCTGAAGATAGATGGTTTTTATGGCTAGTATAATGCCACCAAGGTATGATCAAGTATACAGGCTTCTATCCTTCTCCTTTACCATCCTAGGATATTAATTTCATCCTCAGGCAAGTCCACAGTTATATATAGTGTCTAGGTCTTTGACCATTACATTTGTAATGCAAGTTGTAAAAACTGCAAAGGCCGAAAGCTTGTAAGATGAATCAGCTCTCCTTAAGTGGCACTTTCTGGAGCTTTCACATAGCACTCACTTGCATCTAGAACTTGGTCATATGGCTGCAACTAGCTGCAAGGGAGTCTAAGGAATGTAGGCTTTTATTTCTGGGTTTCAATGTGCCAAATTAAAAAGTTGGGTTTCCATTAACTGAAAAGAAATAAGAAAAGACATGTTAAGGGAAGATGGTGAGAAAGACTGGAGGAAACTGGAAGTATAGCCCAGCAGTTGTTAAGAGGTTTTAACCCAGGGACCAACTCCAGCTGGAGCAGAGCGGTGAGTGGGCTACTAGAGCCATAAATAAGGACCCTGTGGAACAGTGCCATGTCTGGTGGCCCCCTGGGTGAAGGTTGAAGATGGTGACAGTAGTCATACCATGGGTTTGCTCTCCTTGGCTTAACCCAGAGGAGTGACAGGATTTCAGCCTGAGTACTATTGGAAGAGTAGGTATTTTCACACAGTCATGATGGCAAATATTTGTGCTTTTCACTGCATCTTGAAAAATGTTTTCCAAATCATTTTCTTATTTAATCCACTCCCCCAAAAGATGGAATACGCAGAGATGATTATAATCTGCATTTGGTAGTTGAGAAAATAAATTCAACTGGGGGAAACGCATACAGTCACGTAGCTATCAAGTAGCAGAGCTAGGCTTTAAACTTCAGCCTCCTGGCTTTAAGTATGGAGCTATTTATACTGGACTTGACAAGCACTTAGAAGCAGTGGTCTTTGGGGTCAGACAACTGTAGGCTTGAATCCATGCTCTACCCTTGTGTGATCTTTTTGTTTTTAAATGCATAGTATTCACTTTTTGGGGGTATACAGTTCTGTGAGTGTTAACACATGCATAGATTCTTGTAAACACTACCACAAACAGGGTATAGTACATTTCAAACATCTGAAATAATCCCCTTGTGTGGGCCTTTGGAAGGCTTTGCTGTGCAACTAGTGGGATGCTTCTGCCTATGTTACTATTGATAGCCAGAGTTCAAGATGACAGTGAGGAGCCATCTCATTATGAGTATATGATAGGTATGTGCGCCAGGAAGATTTGGGCTGCCAGTGACACAGAGTATAAACAAGGATGGCTTGAGGCCAAAGGGCACATCTTATCCCATCTTATAATGAGAAGTCCACAGGTAGGGTGGGGTGCAGGTGCTCCTGGTCCACTTCTCTATGATGCTCTTGGCTCCATATATTGGCTACAGATGTTCCAGGTGTCACTTTCAGACACAGTCAGAGGCATAAAAGTATCATCTTCTGCTCTTTCCTTCTTAGGAATAAGATAGCCTTGTCTAAAAGCCCCAGGGCAGAGCATCCTTTTCATGTATCAATGACCAATATTGAGTCACATGTCTTTTGGTTCACTAAGCATGGGTAAGAGGAATAGGATTCCCCTGATTGACTTATGCTACTCAGGATACCATGACTAGGGCTGGGATGGTGCCAACTTCCCATGAAGCATGTAATTAATTGTATGGTGGGTTCTGGTAAGATGTGGGAAGTGGTATTTTGGATAATGAGTAGGCAACAAACAGGAAGTACACAAGTAGGTTCCTACTGACAGCTCACTTCCCCTTGCCCTAGACCACTGCATCCCTGTCTGAATCAGCACAGGAGTCAATTAGCAGCCAACTGGAACCTTTCACTCTCGTTAGCGCACGTGTGTGTGTGTCTGTGAGAAAGACAGCAAGGAGAGAGAGATGAGAAAACAACTGCTAGGAACAGTAGTTGCAACATCCATTACCCTACAGTGACAAGAGTATCTTTTTTTTTTTCTTATTGTAAATAAAATTAAAATCCCACCAGAAAGCCATTAGTCACGAATCTCTGTATCTTTCCATTTTGTAGTTCCAGTCAGACAATTATTCCAAATCCAAGCAAGGTCAAAAAGAAGGATTAGTTGATTTGGGATTAAAAATATATATGTATAATTTATTCAAGTATTTCCTTTTCATTAAGTAAGTTGCAGAATAAAGCTGCTGTATAATTAGAGCATAAATGACTCATCAGAGAGGTTGAATGTTATTTTCCTTTTATTTTTTCATTAGGACTTTGCAGTGGTTGGTTGGTAGGGGGCAAACATTTCCAACAAGTTCTAAAACAGTGTTTTATGGGTTTTCATTTAGTGCTGACAAAGGATGGACACAAAGCAATAAGATGTCTTAACAGAGGTCAACTAGCAAATCAGCATCAACTTCAGGACTGGGATAGTTATCTTGATTTACAATCCATTTAATCTAGTCTATTCTCTTGATCACTTTCAAAGAGTGTTCATCAATATATGGGCTCCTTGAGAACAGAAGCTGCGTCCTATTCACCTCTATGTCCCCAAGGATGGCCGACCATAGTAAGTGCTCAGTGGACATTGGCTGAATTGCACTTAGAAACGTCACATAGGTGTCCTTGGTATTTGAGATTCTGTGCCTATTTTAACCTTAGTGTATTTTTGCACAGATGAAAATACATTTATTTCCCACACCTGTTCTTTTCATTGCGTCTGCCTCAGTAACGTAGAAAGTCAAAGCAATGGGGGAATCAATGAATAGGAAAATATTTATTTTTATGTGGCAGGATGGCAAATAGGTTTTGGAAAGACTGAAAATTACCACCCATTAATGCTGATAGGGCAAACTGAAGGAAGGAATTGAATGATCTTGCCCATGGCCACCAAGAACACAGTAGGCCAATACCAGAATTGTAGTTAATTGAAGAAGGATGTTCTATTGCCAGTGTCATGTGGTATGGTTTGGGGTGTGAACTCTCCAAGGAAAGTTCTCAATTAAAAGATGCATCCTGTCTATTGATACCTGAAATTTCACCATTAACATTTGGTCCCGTATTAAGTTTTTAATTTGACATTACATTTATATAATGTTTTTCAGTTTACAAACTACTTTAGACTTTATACATTGTTTCATTTGATCCTCACAGCAGCGGGAAGAAATTGGTAGGGGCAGGCATAATTAACCCTATCTTGGAGAGTAGGAGACTAAATTTCAGAAAGGAAGCCAAGGGGCCTTGAAAGCTATGAGTCTGTTGGCTTCAAATTAACCAACCCTTTGTTCACTGCCCCCCATACCCTGTGAACCTTCCCTATTTCCATTAGTTGGTATTAATTCTTCCATGATCTGTGTTATAGTACATCTGATAGATCCTGCTACTATTTGACTGGTTCTGCTTTGTTCTTAAAGAATCTCAACACTTCTAAAGAACTTAAAGTTGGTCTGGTCCAAACAGACATCTGATGTTTGAATTCCATCTATATTACCCTTTGCAAGGAGTCGGCCGGGCTCCTTGAATACTTCTGTTCACAGGGATCTCACTACCTCTCCAGATAGCCTGTTTCCTTAAACAGCCCTCTTACAAAATTCTCCATTTTAGATCGATTTCTGTCTCCCTGGGAGAATATGAACTCTTTACAGACAAGGCTGGGTGTCCTTATCATTCCTGTATCTCATCCACTTCCTCCCACTGTAGCAGGAGGTGAATAGAAGTTTGTTGAATGAATAAATCAGTAGATGAACGGTTGGCTGAATTTCTAATAAAAGCTTCAAACAGTTCTGTCTAGTATCTTTTAGAAGCTATTGACCTGGCACCTAAGGTGTTTTTAGTTGCTAATTTATTTTCCTCTGGTTGGGGTTTTGGAATTTCTAATGCAAATATTTTTGAAATACAAAGCACAAGCCATGGGTCTGGTCTCTCATAAACTGGATGCATATCAAAACTGAGTGCAAGGAGATGCGAGATACGGAAGTGTAATAATATAGGAGCAGCCAGCAGCAGGGAGATATAAACTGATAACTGGCTGCAGGGAGATAACAGCTAAGTCAGGGGGAAGACAGGGATGTTGCTTCGTACTGGAAAGCAGCAAACAACAGAATGATTAGTTGGAGGTGGCAGGACATGGTAGGAAGGCAGTGGGGGACATCCTAGCAGTTAAGCTCCTGCAGGCTGGCACAGCCTGCACTGTGATTTCAGCTCTACTCCTTACCAGCTGCCTGGCCCTGGAAAAGCCACCTCCTTCCTCTACCATCCAGTTTCCTATATAGAAACTAGAGATTAAATGAGTTAATGCATAAAAAGCACCGAGGACATCAGCGCATGGCGTGTAAGTTATGCTTGCGATGGGACTGGTGGTCAGGCAGCCTGGGTCCTAGCCCGGCGTCTGTCTCTAGCTAGCTGCGTGACTTGATCTCCATGAGTGCTTGTCCCAAGTCATCCGTAACGTGAGGACGATAATGCACTGCATGGAATGGCTATGGTGATTAAATGAGGTAAATACATTATCCTGCTCATTAGCTAGTTGTCAACTGCTCTGAGATTCAGATAAGGTCATTAGAACCCCCTCATTCTTCATCTTGTGGATACCCAAGCCTTTACCAAGATACCTGGGAATTCCTGGAGCGCTTACGTCCCTAGCACCAGCTGGGACTCAGAGCTCCTGCACTGTTGAGAACTGACTTTCTTTGGCATCATGTCTACCCTGAGGTGAGGCTCAGCTTCTTCTTTGATTTTTAGAATAATCACAACTAGTCCTCACTCCAGGTACTTGTGAATTAGGTAGACACTGCTAATGACTTGAAGGAGTGTGTGTGTGTGTGTGTGTGTGTGTGTGTGTGTGTATGTGTGTGTGTGTTGGGGGATGGGGAAAAGCCACATCCACAACTTTCAGCCTCCCACCATGTATATGGCCTTCCTCACACCCAGATTGTCAAGGAAATCCCAAATTATTCTCTTTTTTATAAAGAGCAATTGATCTCTTCCTCAATTGCCGTTTTGGTACCAGCTGATATTCAAGTGTGTGGTCCCATCTTCCATCCTACGCATTTACTAAGAGACTTTTCCAAATAAAGAAAGCCCCCTTTTGATTGTCTCCCAAGGTAACTTGTAAGTCTATAAAATTTGATTAGGTTTTCTATAACTGTTACCTCACCCACATTCATGTTCAGTTAAATAACCCTCACTCCTGGTCTCTTCCTTTTGCCTGGTGAGATGCCATCACATCTATGAATCCTGCTCCCTGAAGAATGGAGAAATATCATCCTGAACACTGAAAACAGAGCACCGTTCAGCCATTTCCCACAGGAAGCCAGGATTAAAGTCATCCAAACTTGCACTGAACCCTGACTCAGGCCCGGCTGACACTGATAACACAGGAACTTACTCTGAACTGAGGATCTAAAAATGTTCAAGGAACAAAGGAACCAATCAGGCAATAAATACATGAAGAGGAGTTATCCAAGTGCAGAGGAAAAAAGGAAGGAAAAAAACTGGTCTGAACATTTCTCTCCAGGCTCTGACACCACCCCTCTTACCATGCTCTGATAACTCCCCAAAGGCCAAGCTTCCCATCCATGCAAGGAAGAAAACAATTGGCCAGATTTCTTTTTTTCTAAGAAGGAAACAACATTTCTATCTGTTTTACAAAATTTTTGGAAGGTGAGCAGGTTTAAAGAGAATAAATGGAGGTTTTAGAATGAGAGAGACCTGTGCATCCATCTGTAACCTGCCATCATGACCTCCATAGAACAATTCTCCAAAACGGTGAACTTTCATGCATTCAGCTAAATGTGAATCAGCACTGAGAGCCAGACACTGCACTAGGCTCCATGAGTTCTGAAGACACAGACAGCCCCTGCCATAGTGGTACTTATACCTTAAGCAAATAATCATATAAATTACTATGATTATTTTAATGCATATCTTGGAGGAGAACCACAGGCTTCCATCAAAGTACAATAGGAGGACCTGACCTAGTCTGAGGGGCCAGGGAAGGTGTGTACAAGGAAGGAACATCTGAGTTGACATCTCTGGTTAACTGAATGTGCCAACATCACTAGGCTCAAATATCCAGTTACTGAAACACACGTTACTCTGGGTGTTTCTGTGAAGGCATTTTGTAGGTGTGGTTACATCTATCATCAGTTGACTTTATGTAAAGGAGCCATCCCCGAATAATGTGGGTGGGCCACACCCAATCAGTTGAAGGCCTTCAGAACAAAAACTGAGGTTTCCAGAGAGGAAGAAGTTCTGCTTTAAGACTACAGCATCAACTCCTGCCTGTGTTTCCAGTCTGTCAGCTGCCCGATGGATTTTGGAATTGCCAGATTACAATTGCAGGAGGCAATTCCATGAAAGATAGATAGATAGATCATAGATAGATAGATAGATAGATAGATAGATAGATAGAAAAAATACAAACACACATGCACACAATTGCCAATTGGTTTTGTTTTTTTGGAGATCCCAACTGATATGTCTAAAGACGTGTAGGATTTAGGTAGGTGAAGAGTGAAGAGAAGTTGAGGGAGGAGTTCCAGGCAGAGGGAATGACCTTGTGAAAGTCCTGTTTACCATGTCACACTTCTGTCTTTAATGCCTCCAACGGCCCCTGGTTCTGCTTTTCAAATTCCTCAGAAAATCTGCCTACTTACCTTTCTTGTAGCTACCTTGATGCAACTCCCGGCCCTGCAGCTATTGAATGTCCTGTCCACTACTGAATCAGAGGGGAGTCCAGGGAGACCCTTGTGCAGACAGATAGACCCTTGAGCTTGGAGTCTAGTACTAGTGCCCTGAGTTTAACCCTAGGTCCCCACTTCTTCCCTGGGAATCCTTGGGCACGTAACTAAGTCTCTCTGGGACTCAAGAGTTGTTTTTGCTGTTCTATAAAATGTGAAAGATAATAATAAGAGTTAATATTTATTGAGCTCTTAATATATCCATGCACTATTCTAAGCATGTTAGTATTGATTCAGTTCATCCCTTCAACAATCCTATGAGGTGAGAAATATTGTTAACCACACTTCATGGATGAGAAGCTGAACAGGTGGGGAGGTGCTCAAGGCCCCGCAGCCCGCAGGTCTCAGGTGCAGGCTTTGAGCTCAGGTGGAGCCCAGCTCTGTACTCTTTGCTCATAATCACCACCAACAATAATCCCTATGTCCCTCACCTTACAAGGCGGTTGTAAGCATTAGCTATCAAAGGGCCTTTTAAAACCCAGAAAGCTTCATGAATGGAGATTATTATCTTACTATTTTTTTCTTCATCTCTGCAGAAGGCTCTGAAATGTTTTCCCATTTGTTTTAAGATTTGCCTTAGTTTTACTGCGTATTTGTTTTCCAAGTGTCAGGCTCTGCAAGATAGCCTTTGATTATGGCATCAATCCCACAAGGAAGACATTTTATCTTTGTTTTAGGGCTGGGGGCACTCAGACAGGTGAAGTGAAAGGCCAGTAATGTGCCCCAGGTCACACAGCTGAGATTTGGACCTGGATTTGTCCGATGGGATAGTCCAAGCTGATAAACACTTCCTAAGCGTCTAACACACGTACCAGCCTCTCTGCCATTCATACTTGATGGGTAGCGTGGTGCCAGTCCCAGTCCTGAATGTCTTCCTCCCTGGATTTTCCACTTTGGAGGAAGAAACAGTTTCATCACCTTTTTAACAAATTTGCATTAATCTTTTTTGAACACACGTTCTCCAGTTATGATTTTGATTTATGGATTTGAGCTGCCTTCTTTCTTCAGCAACGTCTGTGGCTTGCTCCGACGTGGAAACGCAGGGAGCCTCATCTGTGTCCTTCTCCTTCCATCCTCCTGCCCAGCCCGGGGTCCCTTCTTCTTTCACTTGTGTTCTCTCTTCTTTGGATTTGTTTTTCTCTTTCCTCACTCACATCCCTGTTTGCCTGTCCTTTATCTTGCAGTTGAAGCTCCTGCTGCAATAGGCTCTGAAGCAATTCTGAGGTTCTGCTTGTTTTGGAAATAAACTATCCCTCACACACTCACACACACCTTGTGTCCTCCTAATGGAGTACGTGGTGTGCGTTTGTATGCGGTTCTGGTACAAAAAGGACTGCAGACTCCAGGAGAGACCCAGGCAGATGTTCCAAGAGCAGAGGTGTTTTCACAGAGAGGGCATCTTGTAATTCACTTCAATTTTGTTTTAACTCAGTACCAGTTGACTGCTTACTGTGTGCTTAGACTATACTGAAAATTTTTAAAGCATAAATATTGTGTAGCTCTCTTCATACCAGAATTAATAAGGATATTTGGGAATAGGTGAAGAGATCAGGGGATGAGGAAAATAGAGATAAATGGGATGGATTTTGCAATGCATTCTGGAAAAAACAAAGGGAGCAGCTGCACAGAACGTCCAGGCCATGTCTGCAAGTTTTAAAGAGTGTGGGGTGGTTCTGTGAAAGTGTAGGCATATGGAAGGGGACTGGTGGAGGAGTAAAATCTATGGAGGTTTATAAAATCTCACATACTGTAGAAGAGTATTGAAAAATGAGAATAGGACACTTTGATGTGACTATTTTGATGTTATAAGTTTGCAAACAATTTGATGTGGTCTAAAATAGAAACCTTTAAACCTTCAGCTTTTATTTCTATTTCACAGTAATGTGAAAAGAAATCATCCTCAGCCCATTCCTGATCCTGTCCTTAAATCTTGATTCATGCATAAGATCCACCCCCTTTTTCATGGTGTCTTTAGGTCTCCCCACATCCCCATGTCATGGTTCATCCCTAAGCCTGTAGCTGCCAAACCTCCAACTGGCTGTGCCAGAAAGGCCTGCTTAAAGAGTAACACCTGCACGAACAGAGATTCCTTTATAGCCATGCTGAGATGAATAAGGCAAATACAAAATTTCCCAAAGCTTTTATCTACCTGAAGCAACGGAGTTACTCTGTATTTCTTAGCATATGTGAATCTTTCAAGGGAGGCATCAATAAGGAAGCTGTGACAATTTTTGACTCAAAGTCTACTTTGTCTGATATAAATATAGTTATCTTTGCTCTCTTTTGGTTACTATTTGCAAGGAATACCTTTTTCTATCCTTCTACTTTCAGCCTATGTGTGTTCTTAAATCTAAAGTCTGTCTCTTATAAACAGTATTTAGTTGAATCTTTTTTAGAAATTCCATTCAGCCACTCTATATCTTTTGATTTGTGAGTTTAATCCATTTACATTTAAAGTAATTATTGATAGAGAATAACTTACTATTGCCATTTTGTTAATCGTTTTCTATATTCCCTGTAGTCCTTTTGTTCTTCTTTCCTCTCTTGTGTCTTTATTTGTGTTTTATTGATTTTTTTGTATTGATATGCTTTAATTCTTTTCTCTTTTTCTTTTGTGTATCTTCTACAGGTATTTTCTTTGTGGTTACCATGGGGCTTACATAAAACATCTTGCAGTTATAATAGCCTATTTTTAAGTTGATAAAAACTTAACTTCACAAGAGACAAAAAAGGACACTGTATAATAATAAAGGGGTCAATTCACCAGGAAGATACAACAATTATAAATATATATGCACCCAACATCAGAGCACCTAAACATACAAGGCAAACACTGACAAAACTGAAAGGAGAAATAGACAGCAATACAATAATAGTAGGAGACTTTAATTGACCCACTTTCAATAATGGATGGAACATCCAGACAGAAAATAAGGGAACAGTGGACTTGAACAACACTATAGACCAAACAGACCTAACAGACATATATAGAACATTCCACCCAATGGCAAGAGATTATACATTCTTCTTAAGTGCACAAAGAACATTCTCCAGGACAGATGACATGTTAAAGTAATAAAACGAGTCCTAACAAATTTAAGAATGTTGAAATCATACCAAGTATCATTTCTGACTACAGTGGGATGAAATTAGAAATCACCAGCAGAAGAAAAACTGGAAAATTCACAAATATGTGGAAATTAAACAACACATTTCTGAACAGCCAATGCATCAAAAAATAAATCAAAAGGGAAATTCGAAAATATCTTGAGACAAACAAAAATGAAAACACAACACACCAAAGTCTAGAGGATGAAGCAAAAGCAGTACTAAGAGAGAAGATTATAGCAATAAATGCCAACATTGAAAAAGAAGAAAAACTTCAAATAAACAACTTGACTTTATACTTCAAGGCATTAGAAAAAGAAGAACAAACTAAGCTCAAAGTTAGTAAAAGGAAGGAAATAATAAAATCTAGAGCAGAGATAAATGAAATAGAGAGTAGAAAAACAGCAGAAAAATCAATGAAACAAAGAGGTGGTTAAAAATTAAGAAGGAAACCTTACCATATGTGACAACATGGATGAACCTTGAGGACATTGTGCTAAGTGAAAAAAGCCAGTCACAGAAGGACAAATACTGCATGATCCCACTCATATGAGGTATCTTAAATAGTCAGATTCATAGAAGCGGAGAGTAGAATGGTGGTTGCCAGGGGTTGGGGTGAGGGGGAAATGAGGAGTTGCTATTCAACAGGTATAAAGTTTGAATTATGCAAGTTAAATAAATTCTAGAGATCTGCTGTACAATGCTATTCCTATAGTTAATAATACTGTATTGTACCCTTATAATTTTGTTGACAGTAGATCTCATATTATGTGTTCTTATCACAATAAAAACAAAACAAGTAACAAACAAAAATAAGAAAGTCACATCGCAGTTAATTTGTTTCTTTTGTGGGAGAAAGGTGGCATGTTACAATGCAAAGATTCAAAAGAAACTCAGGATGTGTGGTTACAAGTCTCAGTTCTGCTTCTTGGTAGTTCTGAATTATTAAAAAATAATTGTATCTTTCTGAGCTTTGATTTCTTCAATCTGTAAAATGGGAATAAAACGATCTGCCTGACTGGTGTCACAAGATTATTATTACTGTAGTTTACATTCTAAATTCCAAAGCTTTTCCAAAGATCCACCATCAATTTTGGTTCAGAAATTATTTTCTCATCTTCCTCATGAAAATTCCAAGGCTCAGTGAGGTTTAGTGACATACTCAAGATCACACAGCTAGCAAACAAGGGAGCTGAAATTAGAATCAAGGTCTTCTAGTTTCTAGTACAGTGCTTTTCTTGGTACAGGGCTTCCATGTTACATAATTTGAGGAATGACATTGCTGTCTTCAAAAGTGTTTTCTTATCATCCTGCCATTGTTTATAATAGCATTAAATCTTGATCAGCTTTCTGGAGACATGTGCTTTCTTACTGGGTTAAGGCATTTGAGAGATGATGAAAGTTGGATGCTGGCTTAGTGAGGCCACCTAGAAAGCTGTGTGTGCACATGTATGTGTGTGCGTGTAAAAATATTTTCTCCTTTAAGGGGAAGGTACAAGAGAAATTGGAAGGTTTGGGTCCTCCCTTCAGTTTTCCTCAAGGTAATTACTCACTGAGGATGAACAAAATGATGGAGAAATATTCCATGTGTAATTGGGCACTTTTACCTGGACATGATTTTCTGAGCAGTCCTTATATCTGATACATGAGCCAAAAATTAGCCTACACACAGATAGCCCACATGCAATAAGAGTACAAATTACATCCTCAATGGGAACAAAGAAGCCTTCCTCCCAGAGACCCTTGAAATTTTCACCTTGGCCAGAACCCCACGGTTTCATCTATTAGACTTGCTTGCTCCAGGGAGCTCTCAGAAGTAGGATCTTCTGGGCTAGGATCCAAAGTCTTTCTGGTATTAAAAAGGCACATCCCTACATAAAGATAACAATCTTATTAGGGAAACAGTCCATTTATCCCATCCTTTCATCCTGGAAAATCAAACAGAGTTCACAACTCTTCATTTATAAAGATCTCAACAATATTCTTAACAATTTTGCCATGAGCTAGTCCTGCTGTGAGGGTCTTTTTTTATTCTTAAGTCTAGACACCCAGCTCCTGGCATCATCTGTAGTGTCTGAAGCTAGGGGATAGGTGGGGATGGATGAAGAAATTTAGAAATTTCCACAGAGAGCTTGGGGGAGCTTGTGGGGCATCAAAAAGCTCTTAGAGAAAAGTTGACAGATGACTTCAGAATAAGTGAATCCCTTAAAACATTCAGGGTGTAAAATACTAATGGAACCAGTCCTTGGCCCCAAAAGCATTTGAGATTTTTTTCAGTGATGCCAAAACCTTTGAAAAATAGTTAAGCAATGTTTAAGGACCTGGAAAAGCTGAGCTGTTCGCCCATTCCTGTGTTATTGGTGAAGCGCTGGAAAGAAGCCCCTGACGGAACACCATATCTGCAGGGACTCCATTAAGGATGGCCCCTTGGAGGTTCTTGTAAAAGAGGGTGGGAACGAAAAGCCGAGTAAGAGTCTCATCAGGGAAATGAAAAACATTTTGGAAGTGCTTCCATATTGAACTGAGTTGCATTAGTCATTCCCCTGGAAGAGGCTCCAGTGTTACCAGCAGAAAAAAGAAAGAAACTAAAATATCAAGATTAAAGTCTGCATTATAACGACTACCACACTGAGAGAATTGCCCATCTGCTTTTATAAAGGAACAACAGGGCATAGTTTGGAGTTGCAGAGACAATTATTAACGTGAGTATATAATGAATCTGGCCCCCATCCCCGAATTATCATTGCAATGCTTTAGAAAGGATAGGGCAAGGAAAAAGAGGTGAGCTCTGAGAACCTACTGTGTCCCAGGCACTGTGCTGAATGTTTTCACACTTTTTTAATCTTAATTGTCACTAAACATTACTATATCTATTTCACAGAACTAGAAAGTTGAAGATAAAGATGTTGAGTCATTTGCATAAGGAAACACAGCTGATAAATATCAGTACCTTGATTTGAATCCAGATCTATTTAATTCCAAAGCCCATGTTTAAAAAAAAAATTGCATGATGGAATCTCCTTTCCTGAAAATCCACCCATTCTTCTAAGTTCAGGTCTTCCTACGGGGGACCTAGTTTAGGTCTAGTTTCAGAAGGATTGTAGACCAGTATCTTTAATACTTTCTACAGACACCAGAATATATGAAGTAAGACTTGGAAATCTATAATACACAGTTTTATCTATTTATCTATCTATCTATGTATTTACGGTAATACAGTTTTCTAGAATTGCAGAACTATTGTCTTTTTTTAAAAAAAAATTCTAACACTGGCTTGGCCATTTCTAGCTTTATGAGTATGGGTAGTTCACATAACATTTCTTAGAATTTTATAAACTATAAAATAAAATAACATTTTCTGTGACTTACCTATATAATTGTCATGAAGAGTAAATAAGATCAAGCAAAGTGATCAATCAAAATATGAAATTACTCTTGTGACTCAATTGTAAAGATCTTTATATAGTTTCTTAAATAGGGAAATTTTGGTATATGCCTAAAGAAATGTTAAATTGAAAATTAAGGATGATCCTTTTTTAAATTTTCATGACCTTCTGGGAAACCTTTATTTTTCTTTAGATTGGGTGTTATCTGGAAATTAACAGGGGGCACTTTAAAGAATCCATAAACCCCTTGCTACTACATTCAAAATTTTGTTTATATTTGGTTTCTGGGGGGAGGGTCCATAACATTCACTGTATTTCCAAAATGAGTGCATGACTATAAAAAAGTTTAAAAAGCACCGAGGGTCTAAATTGTATAATCCTATAGCCTTGGATATTGAGCTACGGTTTGAAGGGATTGATAATTTCATACACTTTATCAGTCAAGATCCAGTCAGGAAAGCAGAAACCACACTGTATTTCAACAAAGGCTATCTAACATGGGGAATTAGTTCTACCAGTTTTAGAGAGCTGTACAAGAAAACAAGGAAACACCAAGAATATTTCATAGACAATAAATGTTGAGAGAAGCTACTAAGTTTAGGGATGGGGAACTGAAGGAAAGAGGTTAGCGGAACCAGGATCTTGGAGCTCTCTGGAGGAGCTCCACAGAGCTGGTAGTCAGACCTCTGAAAATAGAAGTACCATACAACCTCTGAAGAAGCATGATACGACTGCCCCAAGAAGTGAAGAAAGAAGCTTGATGCTGGAGCAAATACCACTGAGATGACTTTGGCCACAGCACAAACAGGAAAGTGGTCCCTTTCCTCCTCCTTATTTCTTCCAATCTCTTTCCAGTACCTCCCATTGTCAGATCCCAGCAAAAAGCCAGGGAGTTGACAAAGGAGTCCAGGAAATGTAGTTTGTAGAGTCCCTAGATCTGACATCACAGAATTGAGTATATAAAGGTAGATTTGGTAAATAATTTCCATACTATGCCTTTTAGTGCTGTCTATAAAGAGAACATAATAGGAATTCCTTTATCTGTTTGGAAGGAACTATTCAGTATACTTGAAATTGTGTATCAGTGATCCTGCTATTTCACACACATCCAGACTTAACTGAACTAAAATCCTATGCATATTCCAGACATCTCCTTGATGTTTTTTTAAGGATCCATGTCAGGACAAGGATTACTACTTACATGATCTAATGGGACTTAGGAATGGGGAGGCCTTGTCACCATTCTGGCTGGCTTAACCAAAGATATGAGTGTTGAGATTGAAATACAGGCAGTAGTTCAAGTATCCATGAGGCCAAGATGAAAGTGGGAGAGTAAATTTTCTGAGTAAGAAAGAGAGAAGGAGCAAAGCATTTGGAGATTCAAGACGAGACCAAAGAACAAACTTTCTTGCAATCCTCATACCAAAGACTTCAAGGAAAGCAGATATACTCATGATAGATATGGCTAGAGGTCCAAATACCTGGTATGGAAAAGTCAATCACCAGACTCAACCAGATCCTTAAAGGTTACTGACAGGCCTTCTAAACTTTGTGTTCTTTTAGGTAGACTTGACCTTCCATGTGAGCCATGGTAGTTCCTTGTTGGATAAATCTCATCTTCTATTAAGGCCAGAAGAGTAAACCAAGAAGGTAGGGGTGGGCTACCTTAGGACAGAACCCAGCACAGGAATTCAGGTGGCTGGGAGAGCAGTAGCACCAGTTGGAGCTCTTCATGGTTCTGACATGAATAGTACACATGAGCCCATGTGTACTCATAGCCCTAATACTGCCTTGCTCATTTCCTAGGTTCTACCTTAAATCTCCCTACTCTGGTAAGCTTGCTATCATCCTCCTCTGGATGCTTAGTCTTTATATCAAACTTTATTAATAATAAAAACAAAAATTTTATGGTGCTTACACCTCTTAAAAGGCCTTTAATGTCTATTAACATATTTAATCATCCCACTAAGCCAATGAAATTGGAACTGATGATTTCACTTTCCTTTACAGGTAAGGAAATTGAGGCTTCAAGGTTAAGTGACATGCTGAAGGACACATTGTTTAATGGCTCATCAGGGACTTGAACCCAGGCCTTCTAATCCAAAGCCTGTGATGTTTCTACTTTATGTCGTTACTTTAGAGATTAAAATACTCAGACCTTGTGACTGCTCCAATCAATATTATGAGTCACTATGATAGATCTACATACATTGGAAAAATAAACTATGGTTCAAATATATTTGTGAAACATTGAATACTGTATCCCCATTTACATAATTCATAATACATAGTGGGATATCAAAAACTCTTAAAAGCCTTACAGGAAAAGAAACTCTACTTTTTGTTTAAATTAGAATTTTCTCATTTTTTAGACCACAGATCATTCATTGATATGAGGCATCCATTTATATCAAATGTTATACCGGTGTTTCATGAAACACTGGGGAAATATGGCCTCATCCCACATTCTGACCCTTGACTTTTCAGAATCAAAATTTATCCTCTCCATAGACTGTCACACAGCCAGTGGGAGTATTCAGGCAAGGCTGATGGCTAGTTAGAGGAATTTTCCAATATTGGCTACAGGTTGCCACACCATAGCTATCCTCTCACCAGACTCAGTGACTGGGAAAAATGATTTTAATATTCACAAGAATTTCATTGTAGAAAGATATCCAGTGCTGATGATTCAAGGTGATTCCATCTATCTTATGGCCCATATATTTTTTTTAAATTACTAGCTTCTACATGCCCTGTGGTCATTCATTATTTATTAACCTTCAGTGTACTCAGTGGCTCCCTCCTATAAAATGGCCATCTTGGAAACAAGTAATTTGTGGTGTGGTGGTTATTAGTAGCTACTCAGATTGAAAAATGTTAATAAGAAATTAATTAGGCAACACAGCTGGAAAGAAAACAGAAGAACAGTGAGTGATGGGCAATTATAAGGAAACATGGAACACATTTCACCCCATAAGAGTGGCAAAAACTCTGATCTACACTATTTTAAAAAATCTCTCTATGTTCTCAGTCACTTGTACTTTGACATTGTATCTCAAAAAGAAATGCAGCAGACATTCATTGAACATTCTGTCCTAGGCGCTATGTAAGAGGGACTGGAGGAGGCAGATTAATTCCTTGCCTTAAGTCTCTTGCACTCTAGTAACTAGGAGGTAGACATGCAAAACACTGCCCATACACTCTAGAAAACAAATAAAACTGAGATATGAACCACAGAAGAGGCAAAGTAATTTCTGACAGGGTGGTAGCCTGGGAAAGCTTCACAGAAGAAGTTACGTTCAAATTGCAACTTGCATGTGAATAGGAAATCTCTCCCAGCCTCTCTCCCCAGGGTCCTCTTCTGTCCCATTGCTCTCTGCCCACCACTCTCTAGCCTCAGTGGCCTTCTCTCTCTGGCTCCACCCTCAAGACCTTTGCATGTGCTGTTTCCTCTGCTTGAAACCCTTGCCTTCTTTGACCTCTCTAACTTTACTTGACTTTCAAGTCTCTCCTCAGGGAGGCCTAACCTGATAACCTCCACCCAATATAGGCTCATTCTCCCACATTGTTCTTCTCATGACATTTTGATAAGTTCATTTATAGCAAATCTCATACTTTTTACTTCTGTATTTTTTATATGTTTGTTTGTTTCTCTTCTACATTGTTTTGTACCTCCATGAGATCAGTAGCTGGGTCTATTTTGTTTACTACTGTACAGGCACATCTCTTTTTCCGTTTTGTTTTGTTAAATTTTATTGGCGCATAGTTGATTTATAATGTTGTGTTAGTTTCAGGTGTACAGCAAAGTGATTCAGTTATACACAAACATATATTCATTCTTTTTCAGATTCTTTACCCATATAGGTTATTGCAGAATATTGAGCAGAGTTCCCTGTGCTATACAGTAGGTCCCTGTTGGTTATCCATTTTATATATAGCAGTGTGTGTATGTTCGTCCCAAGCTCCTGATTTATCCCTCCCCCCACCCCACGTTTCCCCTTTGGTAACCATAGGTTTGTTTTTGAAATCTGTGAGTCTGTTTCTGTTTTGTAAATAAGTTCACCTGTATCACTTTTTAAAATTAGATTCCACATATGAGTGATATCATATGATATTTGTCTTTCTCTGTCTGACTTACTTCACGGGCACATCTCATTTTATTGTGCTTCACAGATACTGTGTTTTTTACAAATTGAAGGATTGTGGCAACCTTGTGCTGTCAGATGATGGTTAGCATTTTTTAGCAATAAAGTATTTTAAAATTAAGGTACATACATTTTTGTAGACAATGTCATTGCACACTTAATAGACTACACTATAGTGTAAGCATAACTTTTTTTTTTTTAAAATTATTTATTTATTTATTTATTTATTTATGGCTGTGTTGGCTCTTCGTTTCTGTGCGAGGGCTTTCTCTAGTTGTGGCAAGTGGGGGCCACCCTTCATCGCGGTAGCATAACTTTTAATATGCATTGGGAAACAAAAAAATTCGTGTGACTTGCTTTATCATGATATTTGCTTTATTGCAATGGTCTGGAAGCTGACATACAATATCGCCAAGGTATGCCTGTATCTCCATACCTCTTTCAGTGCCTTGCACCCAAGAAGGGCTCAATAATCATTTGCCAAGTGAATGAATGGGGCATCTTTAGGTGAATGACAATCTCCAGTGAAAGCTTGTTGACATCAACCTGAAGGGTGTGTATGTTAGTGGAAGCTTCTAAACTGTGGGGGGGGGGAGGGGAGAAGGTGGGCTACAGCTCTCTCTCCACACAGAAAGAGGAGAAGCTCAAATGTGGGTAAAGATAAGGCATTATTTGGTCACATATAAAAAAGTGAAGCACTGTTTGGGGTGAACAGAGGTAGTAAATTCGTGGCTCCTGAATGCATATTTGGTTATTGGAAACACCCTCTTTGGGTTCATGCAGTGGGAAGCCAGATTTGGTCTTTCTTCTTATAGAGAGGCACCCTTTTTCTGGAATGGTGGCTCTACATCTTAGAAACAACGCTTTTCCCTTTACCTACCAGGGATGATTTTCCTCAGGTTTAGCTTTCCATGCCTCCCAGTACCATCAGAACTGTAGGATGTCAAGGGCCAGGATTAGGGTACAGACTGGGGAAAGGGCTCAAGGATGGACTTGAGTTCACTTTGAGCGAATATCTTAGTAGACTTCAACCTTCATGCTTTGCATCAAGTCCAGCATAGCTCACCAGAAGTAGGAGGCCACATAGAATCTGGGAGCAAATTCTTATAAGAGAAGGATAATCGTACTGATACATACTGAGTTCTAACCATATGTCAGGCACTGTGCTAGTGCTTTATATGCATTTTCTAATTTAATTCTCGCAATAACATCCTGTGAGTTAGGCCCTTTTATTATCCTCATTTTATGAGGAGAAAATATAGGCATCTGAGGCTGACCCAGCCAGAGGGTAGTGAAACCACTGGATTGTACAGCCTGTGTCCTCAGCCTCCTCTGCATCTGTATCTGGAATCTGCAGCCACCTTAGGTAGCTGCTCAAAGATCAAAGATTCTGGGCTTGGGATCCCAGACATCTCTTCCTCTCTCTAGAGCTAAGGACCACTGGCTGGTCCACAAAGCGTGGCAGAATTGAGGGTGGTGTACATGGTAGGACTGGTTGCGCAGGATTTTAGATGCTAAGCTAAGAAACCCAGATTTTATTCTTGGGAATGAAAGATGGTGTTTGAATAAGGAAATGGCATGCAAGAGATCAAAGGTCAGAGTGCGGCAACTGGGGGCTGGGGGTGGTACTGACTAGGCACAGGAAGCCACAGGAATAGCTCAGCAGGTGTGAACCAAAGTTGTGGTGGTGAAGACAGACAGAACACTCATTTCAGAATAGAGTTGATAGGACTTGGCAACCAACTGGTAAGGGAAGAGCTGCCTGTTGTCATTTAGTGATGAAATACACATTCCCGTACATCCAGCTACACACTGCCTCTCAGCAAATACACTTTTAATGATTGGTCAGTATTTACTCAACATCCAACATCCTCACTTTACTAAGAAATGTGAATTGGCTCCATCTATGAAGAAGCACGAATTTCTAGGCTTCTCTGACTAATGAGACTGCTGTTAAGAAATGGCTGTTAATGTTAAAAAATAAAATCACATACATAGGATGCTACACATGTGCTTCTGTCACACTAGGACTTATGAGGTTAAACTATTTTCACTTGTATGTCATTATAACATAATATTATGACTCTGTTCATTTAGGGTTGGTGTTCTACCAACTTCTCCTAAGTATTTTAGTGACAAATTTAAGAAATAGAAGAACAGGTGAAATAAATGTAAAGACAGAGTTAAACACATTAAAATGAGCAGAAGATAAATTTTTGCCAGACTTCTAGTTGACCTATTTTGTTAATACAGTGCTTAACAATTTGTTTATGCTATATATCTATATCTATACATTGATTTACAGTTGTTGCTTTTGTTTTGCTGTTGTTAAATGGATGAATATATGAATGAAAGAATGATTGAATATACTTTCTAGGATCAGATATTGAATTTAATTCTGAGTTCCCTGGTAGCTAGGGGGAAAAGGGAAATACAACATACGATATAGTTCATATCATGTTACTAAAGAAAAGATATATTTATCTGAATGAATAAGGTTTTGGCATGGCAAGAAATTCAATGAGGAATTTGTTTTATTAGAACTTTACATAAGACATCTTGAGGTAAATAATGTTAATTCCTCCTCCTTGTGCTTCCTCCTAAAACAAACTTCTTTGATTGATACATTTTTGTATTTGTGTGCCTAAAATTTGGGATGTGGTCAAAGCAGGGATACAGAATGATCAAGTTAGGGTAGAAGGACTCAGTAGGCAGAAGAAGCAGTGTAGACTGGTGGTTAATATAATGGGTTTTAGAAGTGAGGGAATCACTTCTTTACCTGTATAGTGGAGATGATGGTGATAGTGATGATGATGATGATGGTAGTTATGATGATGGTGATGATGAGATGGTGATGATGATGATGATGGTAGTGATGATGGTAATGATGGTGATGATGATGATAATATCTACATCACAGGGATATTGTGAAGATTAAATGAGATGATGAATAAAAATGTGCTTAGTATAGCAGCTGCCACAGAACAACTGTCTCACAAGTGAAATCTCCAAATTGGAGGGATTCTGACTGCAATCCTGTGACAAAGTAGCATTGTTTTTAAAGAGCCCTTTTTCACTGACACCATCTCCCTTCCTTCCTCTCTTCATGTCCTGTTAAATATGAATAACACCACTGGTAATGAAGGTCCCTTTTTTTTTCCCTCTTGAGTGCCCTTCTCCAAATGCAAGAAGATTGTGTGACTGCAGAAGTGATGCATGACAATAAAGCTCAAATATAATTTCACACATTTCTCATTGCATGGTATCATGCCTCATTTAATTTGAGTAAATCTTAGGACTTCATCTAGACTGCAAGTTTCTTCTCCAGGGAAAGGACAATGCCTTCTCTTTTGTTCCCTCTACTTCCAAGCTCAATCCCTTCAACACCCATATCTGGAGCAGCCCGGTATGATCTAGGCAGCAAATAAGCAAACAAAGTTCCTGCTCTCATGAAGCTTAACTTTCAGTGGGAAAGCCAGATAAAATGAGTAACAAAATGAATAAACATGACAGGTTCAGATGATAAGAGTCATGCAGAGAATCAAAAGGGGCAAGGTGAAAGAAATGACTGGAAGCTTATTGGCTTGGGGATCAGGAGAGGATGCTCAAGGAGGTAATAACTGGACCAAGACATAAATGGTCAAGGAGCCAGCCATGCCATGATCCGGGGGAAGGTGTTCCAGACCGGGAGACGAGAGCAAGGGCAAAGGCCCTGAGGTAGAATGAACTTGAAGTATTCAAAGAGTAGGGAGAAGGCTCATGTAACTGGTGTGTGGCTAGGGAGAGAAGGAGTGTGATGAGCAGAGGCCAAATCCAGAGCCGACTATGCAGAGGACCCTACAAACATCAGAAAGAGATTGAGTGGCTACAGGTCCCTCCACTTTGCAGAGTGAAGTTCAAATCTTCAAGGTGCTTCCTACACCTCTTATATCCAGAGTTCCCTACAAGTCTGCTACCATTAAGGTCCTGAATGGCATAACTCCTACTGCAGAGATTTCAAAAACTACATCTAACTTGGTCCTCACATTAACCTCAGGAGGCAGGTTATTGGGATTTCTGCTTTATGGCTGACAGATCTATAAATTGGAGCACTTGATAGAAATCTTGTAACTTTAAGTGGTTGTGTTAGGAGTTGAACCTGCCCATCCAGGCCCTGAGTTTCTACCACTACACTGAAGATGCCTCTCAATTCTTCTGTGCCCTACTCTCCTCCTATCATTTTAGACTGATCTTATAAATGGGTCTACAGGGACAATGGGTGTAGGAATCAGCACAGTGAATTAACTCAGTGAGCCGGCACTGGCATCCTCCTCCTCCTCCTCACCATCATTAGAACAGTTCTCAAAATAGTTACAATTTATTTAGCACTTACTGTATCCCAGAAACATGCTAAGCATTTAGCATACACCGCTAAATTTCCTTCTCCCAATAATTCTAAGAGGTAGGTGTAATTATCATCTCCACTTTACAGATAAAAATAAAATGACAGCTCAGAAAGTTTAAGTAACTTACCCAAGGTCACAAAGCAGTGAAGCTGGAATTGAACTCAGACTCAAGGCTAAATAGACTCTGAACTTTGATAGTCACATACATGAAGCAGAGATTGGGTCAGCCACAGGGGTACACATGATGGAATAAGATTCAGTTCATGACCTTGAGAAGGTCAATGTGTAGATGAGGAATCTCTTTTCAGGGAGCACAGCCTATTTTTTGCCTGCCCAGCCCTCCCAGGCAAAGTAAGCATAGAGCTTGTTTCTGTTTGACAACTCAGCAAGTTAGCATCTGGTTGTGAAGGCAGGAGTGGAGGAGGAGCTGATTAGGAGGAAGCCACCCAGCGCTAAGGATCAACATCAGCATCTTGGGAGGGAGAGGGTACGAACCCCATGAGCACTTAAGAGGCTCCATCTTGGCACGGGAGATAACTGGAAATTCTGATTTCCCCAGACCAGACTATTGAACCACAGTCCAGACTGTGGTTATTTATAGTCCCCTAACAGCCTTGTTTACACAACCTGCCTGGATGCAAATCAGCATATGGAAGCGGTGGAGGCGGCGAAGTGTGCAGCCGGCGAGGACTGGGGGATTGGTTTTACTCGTGTAGTGTTAACACAGCTACACATGACTGCCTACACTCCTGTAGCCCAGGGAGAGAATGAGAACACACAGTCCCCAGGACCCTTGCCCAGTCCTTCTGCCTGAGCAAGAGATAACAAAAGGAGTGGAGTGGACTTTGACTCTTTCGATCCCTTCCTCCACAATCCACCCTGACCTTTCTTTTCCAGCCCCATCGCCCACCACATCTTTTATCTTCCCCTCCTGTAAGCATCCTCCAGTCACTCTTGGCTCTGAATACATCATGTTCCTTCATGCTTTTGTGCTCTAGCTCAGGCTGTTTCCTCTGCTCAGAATGCCCTTTGCCCTTTCTCTGAATCTCTCTCTCTCTCTCTTTTTTATCACAAAGTGTGTTATATGTACAACTGATGGGGCACCAGATGGCTTTAGGTAGTACACAGGCAGAATTCTTATTTTATGCAAATATTTATTATCTTAGATCTCAGCCAGTGTGAACAAAGACACTGAAGATATAATAGTAGAGGTAGAGTGGGCTTCTCTGGTGGCACAGTGGTTAAGAATCCGCCAGCCAGTGCAGGGGACACGGGTTCGAGTCCTGGTCCAGGAAGATCCCACATGCCGCGGAGCAATGAAGCCCGTGCACCACAACTACTGAGCCCGTGCTCTAGAGCCCTACTGAAGCCCGTGTGCCTAGAGCCCATGCTCTGCAACAAGAAAAGCCACCACAATGAGAAGCCCGCGCACTGCAACGAAGATAGCCCCCGCTCACCACAACTAGAGAAAGCCCGCGTGCAGCAACGAAGACCCAATGCAGCCAAAAATAAATAAATAATATAAATAAATTTAAAAAAAATAGTAAGAGGTAGAATGTAGATTGGACAAATATCTTGATGACCGTGTAGGGATCACTGTCATTTAAGGAAACACTGCTCTGATTTATCTGACATGGTCTGCCTCTTATCACATGGGAGACAGGGCTGGAATTCTGTTTTGCTCTCAGGTACCTTCCTTAACCTCTGAAGTTCTCACCATCTGGTTACATGACCTTCCTTCACTCTCCAGCATGCCATCTGTCCTTCCTCTAGGGCATGATCCATGGTCCCTAAAGGCTGTAGCCTTCAGAACTGTTTTTTTCCCAAGCTGAAATCCTGCCATCACCAGTGGAACATACCAATCTCCAAGGAAAACTCTCCAAAAAGACAGCCTCCTCTGACTCTCCCCTCCTCCCACCTTCCCTCCCTTCTTTCTAAATCCTGGCAACCCTTAATCTGTTCTCCATTGCTATAATTTTGTCAATTTGTGTTATATAAATAGAATCATGCAGTATGTAATCTTGAGAGGTTGGCTTCTTTTGCACAGCACAGTTCCCCCGAGATCTATCTAAGCTGTTTTGTGAACCAATAGTTTTTCTTTTTCATTGCTATGGTATAGCCATGGTATGGCTATAACAGAGCTTTGTTTTGTTCTATTTTGTTTAATCATTCATCTGCTGAAGGACATTTGGATTGTTTCCAGGTTTGGATTATTTTGAATATATAATAATATTAAGAATAAAGCAGCCATGAACATTTATGTACAAGTTTTTGTGTAAAATTGTTTTCATTTCTCTGAGATAAATGTTCAAGTTCAATTGGTAGGTTTCTTGGTAAGTGCATGATTAACTTTACAGGAAAATGCCATACTCATTTCCAGAGAGGCTGTAAAATTTTCATTCCCACCAGCAAGGTACATGTGATCTAGTTTCTCCACATCCTTGCCAGCATTTGGTGTTATCACTATTTTTAATTTTAGCTATTCTGATAAGTGTGTAGAGACATCTCATTGTGGTTTTAGTTTGCATTTCCTTAATAGTGATGCTGAATGTCTTTTCATGTGCTTATTTGCACTCTTCAGTGAAGTGTCTATGTCTTTTGCCCATTTTCTAAATTGGGTTGTTTTGTTTTGTTTTAACCATTGTATTTTGAGAGTTCCTTCTATATTCTAGACAAAATATTCTTGTAGGATACGTTGTTTGCAAATATTTTCTCCCAGTCTACACCTTGTCATTTGATTCTCTATGCTGGATCATTCACAGAGCAGAATGTCTTTCCATTCAATTAGATCTTCTTTGATTTATTTCAGCAACATTTTGTAATTTTCAACATACAGATTCTGTACATTTTTTGTTAGATTCATATTTAATTATTTCATTTTCTTTGGAGCAAATGGTAAGAAGTATTGTGTTTTTAATTTCTGTTTTCACATGTTCATTGTTAATACATAGAAATGGGAATGATTTTTGTGCATTGACATTGTCTCTTGTGATGGTATTGAATTAATTTATTAGTTCTAGTTTTTTTGTGGGATTTTCTATGTAGACCATCATGTCATTTGTAAATAAGGGTAGTTTTATCTTCCTTTCCCATCTGTATGCCTTTGATTTTTTTTCTTGCCTCATTGCACTGGTTAGAACTTTCAGTACTACATGAATAAGGATGGTGAAAGTGGACGCTATTTCCTTGTTCCTGTCTTGGGGGAAAGCATTGTTTTTCACAATTAAGTATGATATTTGCTGTAAGATTTTGCAGACGTTCTTTACCAAGTTGAGGGTATTTCCCTCTATTTCTAGCTTTTTGAGAGCTTTTATCAAGAATGGGGGTTAGATTTTTGTCAAATGTTTTTCTGCACCTGATCATATTTCTTCTTTAGCCTGTAGATACACTATTTATGTATATAACCATGAATGCCATTCTTGACTCTTTAGAATAAGGTAGAATCTCATTGGAATTGAGGCCAGACGATGAGTTAGGATCCCTCTCCATCAGGATGTAATTTCAGAAACAAAAGCAGTGTGATGTGGGCTTGTGTCACTATGCTCACTTGTCCCATCCATCTCTCCATCACCTGTTTCTTTTTTCCCTCCCCTGCTAAATAGAGGTACTGAGATTTTGCTTTGGGTAGTCAGATCTGTGCCTTCGACCTATTGACAGTTGCTGAGACCCATCACTTTTCACAAGTCCTGTGATCCACTGTGAATGTTGGCAACTGATCCTGAATTCTCTGACCCAGGTTCAGTCTCTCCACTGAAACCAGGGCAGGAGCTTTGCACTGTCTCTGAGTCCTAGCTTGGCCTTCTAGCCATTGTAAAGACCCAGCATTGTTCATGAATTCCAAATTCAGTATACCCCTAGCCCTTCTCACCCAGCCTAGGTTTCCCAAAGAAAAATAATGCAATGTAGTACAAATTTACAAGAGTGGCACTGAATAATGAATTGAGAATATAGTGACATAATAAGCAATGAGGTTTGCTATACAGTCTTCATTTTAACCAGCAATTTTTCTCTAGTGTTATTCACAGGTATGCAGCTACTCTTGACACTCCTCACTCTTTACCCTGAGCCCTTTTTAGCATAAAGCATCCCACAGCCTACCTGTGATTCAATAAATAAGCGTGAAAAGGGTCTACCTTATTCAGCAAGCCTATTCTCTGAGGTGTTTTTCCCCTATAGAAAATAAAATGTGCATTGTTGCATAGGAGTAACTTGGACCAGAAATCTTTCAGAATGTTGCTGTTTTTGTGTCTGTCTTATGAACATTCATGTGTTTTTCTCTAAGCTAGCCTGATACACATTGTGCTGTGTTAGCTAAATGTTAAAGTCACTCCGGAGTCACCCCAACAAGAGTGGTGTTTTTGAGGCAAATGGAACTTAGCACAAGCTTTACGTATCAAATCAATTCTAAAGAGGCAGAGGAAGATCATGCTTCTTGCCAAAGGGAGGAGAGTGGGTTTATCAGAGCAGCTCAACTTTCAAGAAGCTGTTGCTTTTACCGTATCTCCACTTTCCCCCCAGGACTGATGAACCAAACAGGAGTTGATACAAAGTGTACAGGGACAGTGGAGCTCTGAAAAACAGCAGATTTCTACTCTAAGAGCAAATTTCTACTCGTTTGTAGAAATGAGAAAACTGAGGTCCAGAGAATGAAATGACTTCCCGAAGGTCACACAGCTTCCCTTGAACGAGCCCCCAAAGGGAAAGGCTCAACACATGAGCTCTGCCTTCCCCTGGGTTTGTGTGAAAGTCTGACTCTATATCCCTACTTGCAAAGGGGCCAGGGGCAATCCAGCTTCCGAAAGAAGCAGTGTTGATTACAGACGAACACAAAGTCAATGCTAGATCTGAATTTGGAAAAACGCCCACTTTCAAAAGGATAATAATGAAGACATTAGACTGGATTAAAAAGGAAAAAAAAAAAAAAAACAGTCATGATGGGTGATAACAATGTCTTCCATGTCAAGCAACAGCTTTTGAGAAAGAAGATGAGTTTGAGAGGCCTAGAGTTAAATCCTTCTGTTTTCCACCAGAACAGAGAATGTATCGGCTGCAGGGATGGTGAAGAGAAGAGTGGCTCCCGACACCTTTCTGTCACTATGGCGCAGGAGCAGGAGCTTGCTGTTGCATTAATAAAAAGACCACGCAAGCACAGAAGATTTGCTGGTGAGGCAAGCAGGTTGGAGGAGGGCACATAAACATACTTGGTGGAGAAACTCTTCATTCCAGCCGTGTTTGTTTTGAAAATGTCGCAGTCCCAGGTCATGGAATTCATGAATAAAACCCCTTCCTTATTTTGACTCAGAAGGAATAAAGATTTATTACCATCCTAACCAGGAAAACAGTATTGACCCACTGGCTATTTGAGATTTTTAGCATTGTGGGCAAGAATATTTATTGCTTTTAAGTACCATAAAGTAGCAAAGATCTTGTTTTTAATAGATTTTTCTCCCATTCCCCTGATCTTGGCTTGTTGCAATTCTAGGTGTAAGAAAGAGGGGAAAATACTATATAATGTTATGTAAAAATTCTCTAAGATGATAAATTAAAAATGACCAAAGTTTGTTTTCAATCTCTCTCCAGTTTCTCCTCAATCCATAGGAATCAAAATAGGAGAGAGTGTGTGTGTGTGTGTGTGTGTGTGTGTGTGTGTGTGTGTAGGGATGTGAACTGGCCCTCACTTGCCACATGAACTTCAGCAACTCAGTCAACGTCTCTGAATCCCAAGCCTATAGACTGAAATAAGGATGCGAACACAAAGGGTTATAAGGGTGGATTTCCAACCTGAGGAAGAGCTTCCTGCCGTGGGCCTTTGAGGCAGGAAGAAGAGTGGGAGAACCCTGGGACCCCATGGTTATCTCTTTGACCTATGGAGAGTTCCTTCACCTCTCTAAACCTCGATTTTATTATTTATAAAGTGGGGAGAATAATGATTACTTTGCAGGGTCATCAAAATGATAAAATGTGATAATGGATTTAAAAATCTCTAGCAGAGTTCTTAGTACATATCATTCAGTAAATGATAGATGATTTGTTTTCTCTCTCTCTGTATCCATCTCTACACACACACGAGAGAGAGAGAGAGAGAGAGAGAGAGAGAGAGAGACAGAGAGACAGAGAGAGAGAGAGAGAGAGGTGGCGGGGGGGGGAAGAGATTCAATCTCTGCGTCAACATTTTTGGGTTGTGCTATTTCCAAGATTTCTTTGGTTGTTGGCCAAGTCAGCTAAGATTTGTGTGTCTGAATCCACCTGTGGGTCTTCTGTGGCCAAAGGAAGGAACTTCTAGAAATTGCAGGCCACGAGCTAAGAGCCAACAGTCCATGTTATTGTGGGGTAACGTAAGCTCTCTTTACTCCATGCTGCCAATGAAAAACTGAATCCTGGAAAGACTAATGGGCTCCACCTAAGAGAAGAACACAGTTAAGCTGTGTAGCCCCTTAGGTATAGGTTTCACAGAAAGGGCTGTTAGACTCAATTTAAATACTGCTTCAGGTATGCTTGGTCTCAGTTGCACAAGTGACCGTCTTTTGTTCTGTCATCCCCCAACTGTCTCACCTTGGGAAAGTTTCTAACCTCCCCAAGTGTTACTCATCTGTAAAATGGAAATAATAAGTATATCTATGCATGGGATAATTGTGAGGGTTAAATAAAATAATCTGTATGAGGCTCACTTATCAATGTCTAACCCAGAGTGTAGCAATGAATAGGTGTCATATGAAATCTCTGGATCATCACTTTCCTTTTCTGCTGGCAAATTCCGAAGAGAAGATGTCCCCAAACTGACTTTCCAGAAAGGAAATAGCAAATCCATACATGCATTTGCACACCATTGCCCACAATTAAAGTAGTAAGTGTAGACCAGGTGAATATTTCATAACTTGAGAACCCCTATGAGTCACATAGGAGACTCAATGTGGCCATATTTTATGAAATGTCTGCATTCACAATGTGTGATATTCACAATGTGTGATGTTTGTAAGTAAAGGAGAGTGAAGATGCTTTAGCTTTGTGAAATTTTAAGGGATGAAAATATCTTGTGAATACAAAGGGTGCTGGTTAAAGTATTAATAATAAAGGAAAGACTTTCTAACAAATTACCATATTGACTCACTGATTGCCATCAGTGATACATGTCTTAGGTTAAGCATCACTTAAAGAGATGCAGCAAGGTAATAGCGTTAATTGCATTGAAGGGATGGAGAGAGGGAGAAAAGAAGAAAGGCAAATTTGAGGATGAGGGGACCGAGATAGGAGGAATAAAAAAGGAGACAAATGGAGACGCAGAGTTCAGGGAGAGAAGAGAAATAGGGAGAAAAAGAGGAAGGCGGGGGAGAGAGAGTGAGGGAGAGAGAGAAAACAGAAGAGAGGAAGAGGGAAGCAGGAAGAGAGAGGAGGGTCCTATCAGGGACAGTGAGATGGAAACACAGTAAGAACGCAGCCGAGCAGGGAATTAAAGGAGGGAGTTGAACAGAAGAACAGGTAGAGAAAGAAAAGAGGAGGGAAGGAGATCAGGACTTGTTGCCAGATTGGCTCCTGCAATAACTGGGTCTGCGGTTTGTCTGGTCCACCTTGATTTATAACTTCAGAAATGATTTTTCAAAGCAAGGGGGTCCAGCTGTACTCTGCTCCCCTGCCTGCTTCCCCTGTACCTGCTGGGAAGACAGCGATGCTCTCTGCAGGTTAGAACAGGTGAGAAGTATTAATACTTCTTTCTTCTTGCCTAACAACTCGCCCCTGGAAATGCTGCTCCTTGGTCTTGCCTTTCAATTCTTTGGGAAGTAAGAAAATAATAAGGGAGAAGACGAATTGAGATTCTTTTATATTTTTACTGAAAATGACCACGGACAAGAAACTTTTCCAAGTCAACGGGTCTCCTGTGGGGCTTTGCACTCCCTCTGCTCCAGCAATCAACACAGCTGGATGCTGCCTCCTTTATCTTAAGGACCCCTTCAGAGCTTGGCGTGGTGCCTTTTTCACAAATGTATGGGACCACTTGCTGGCTACCTCTTTCAGGCTATGTAGAGATCAGCAGAATGAGCTGGTACATTTTGTAGAACTTTGACTTGCATGGACCTGAGCAAGCATTTAACCCGATGAAAGATGAAAAGACTGAGGTTCAGAGAGGCAAAGGGATTTGCTCCGAGTCACACAGTTGGTTGGGAGCAGAACCAAGGTGCCCCCTAGCCCAGGGCTCTTTTTTTTGGCCCATGTCTCTCTCCTTTGAACCTTGTTGGTCAATCTGTATAACCAAAGAAAGCAAAAATTCCTTCCCTTAATGCAGTTCTATCTCACAAATTGGATATTTTTCCTGTGAGTTAAATGTGATTAAAATGTATTTAATAATACCTAAATGCAACTTCTCTTCCTGCAGAAGCCATTACTTATATTACTTAATGACCATTACAGAAATCCTCTCAAACGGTTTTCTAATCTTTCCTCCAAATGTACACACAAACATGATTTTCTATGTCAATCTTGTTCTTAGTGAGATGTGCCCACAAATATTGTAGTATGATAGCAGTGGTTTGTGTCATGCTCCTATATCAATGTTTTCATCCTCATAGACTCATTTTTATCTTCACGATACCCATTTAAGAGGTGAAGAAAGCTGATTTGGAAGCTGTTCAGATTACTGGGGTTTTGGAAATCACATTGATCTGGTTTCATATCCTCTTTTGGCAACCATTAGCTTTGTGACTTTGGTCAAGTTTCCAAGCCTCAGTTTTCTCATCTGTGAAATGGGGATAATTAGGATATAGGCTTCAATATAGTTATTGCAATAATTAAGGTCTCACGTATGGAGTTCTTAGCACACCGTAGGTGTGCAACATCTCAACCATTATTATTTGGTACAATCTCCCCCCTCCCTTACTGATAGATTCTCTGCATTTCTCCATTTCATCTTCGATGTGTAGGCAAGACTGCATTTCTGTACTTGCAGAGGAAATATGTTTTTGCATTTGATAACAGTTCACCTGCCGTTTCGTTCTGCAGAGCACAAACCCGTCCACTTCTCAGTTTAAAAACGATCACTGCTGATTCATGCCTTTGCCTCATCACTTGTTTAATCCCATTTCCCCTGCAGGGGAATGAATTTTCTGCTAGATAATCTCCTTTATAAAAAGCTGTTATATTTGTGATTTTTTAATTTTTATGTTTCAGCAAGTCGGGCTCTCTCTTTAAAAGAAACATAAAACATCAGCATCTCTACTTCATCCTGAGGATAGTCGGGGCACCAAAAATAGTCAAAGAATAAGCTGAAGTTCTTACTTTCTCAGGGATGAATGCAGACGGAGGCTCCTCTTGGGTTCTTGGGACCTCCGAGCATCAGGAAAGTTGTTTGGTCAAGAGGATGCTTGCCAGACAGGACGCCGAGAGACTGGACATTTAGATTGGACTCAGTCTGTAATTTAATGTTTGACCTTGGAGGGAAGGAAGAATCTTCCCATAGGGCCTCAGTTTTCTCACCTATAGAATAAGGGAGTTGCATCAAATGATATCTAAGGTACTTCTAGCTCTTGCATTTTATTTCTATCACTGAAATCCTGTCAAGACCCATAGGAATCAATTTTAATGATTAAATTCTAGGGACTGTAAAGCCGTGGGAGGGATAACTGGGGAACACGGTCAGTGCCTTTCAAATCAATTCACACGATGACCCCCAACCCTGTCTAACTGTCAAGAAAGGTCCTTCCACAAATCTTTGAATAGACTGAATCATAAAGGAGACAAGTCCATATCCAGAGGTACATATTAAGTAGAGATATTTTATAGACTGTAATTGCACATGGACAGTACAGTGAAAGCCAGCTCACCTGCTATTCCATAACCCAAACCCCTTATTACCTGGCAAGAATGCATTTGCCCTTGTCTACATTCTGCTTTTATAGAAAAATGAAAAGAAAAAAAAAGTTACAAGTCAACAAGCTGATAACCTGGATTTATCTTGAGAACATAGATTTCATGATATGCCCTGGGGTCAGCGTGGATTTAACTCAATTCCACATACCTTCTGTAGCCACCTCTACAGTACAGTGGTGCTATGCGATAGACTAAAGGGACCACAACATTCTAGACTCTATACACACACACACACACACACACACACACACAATAATAGCATAACAATACTAATAAGGATGACTTTCTCATAATGTCTTTTAAAAATTATACACAACATTTTACATGCATTCACTTTTGAGACCCTTACAGCAACTCCCCGAAGCAGGAAAAGCGTTGACTATCTTTAGCGTACAGTTGAGAAAACAAAATTCACAGAAAAATAATTGCTAGAGGTAAGTTACTCAGCACTTCCCATGCGTGATTGCATTTAATTGCTGTAATGACCACGTGAGGTGGGCATTTTATCTCCATTTCACAGATGAGGTTACTGAGTCTCAAAGCGGTTAAGGTAGAGGCTCAGGCTCACTAGGAGAGCAGGGTTCACACTCAGGATCATTGAACTCCACAAACCCGTGTTCTCAACTTCTTCTTTCTAACCTAACTGGTGACTTGTCAAGGTTTCAATCCAGCATCATGACAGAGCTGCAAGCGAGACCCATCAGTCTGCTCCCTGGTACTTTTAAATCTTTTGTTCACTCTCTCTCTCTCACATGCTGTGTGCCATGTCTTTGAAAATCAGTAAGACTCATATGGCATGCTTTGCATTTCCCTATTAACCAGAACTTTGTATTTCCTAGCCATTCCTGAAAACAGGGAGTTTACTTCTAATTTTGTACAAACCAGTAAAGGCAAAACAAAACTGAAAGTGAATCATTAGTGAGTGTGTGAGCCTCCCGGTATATCATGGTGGCAGATGAGTAAAGTGACTTGGATAGGAAAGGGTTTGGGTAAAAGTCAGTAATATGTTGGGTTTTCAAAGGAAAACCTAGTTCTATTTCTGGGAGAATGGAGCAAAGTTGAGGTATGGGCTTTTACACCCTTTTCCCAGCACCAGGTCCCAAACTCCACTTAATTCTCTCTTGTCCTTCTTCTTGTCTCCATTCCCATTGCCATTTTCCATATGTAAAGTTCCTTTCTGCCCCAGTGCCTTTGCATGGATCTCCCCTTCCCTGGAGTTTTCAGATTCTTTTCTTCCCATCAACCCTCTCCACCCCCCTCCCACATCCACACACTCAACCACACTTAAGAACCCCTTGACATCAAATTATACACCCCTTCCTCAGGGAAGCATTCCCAATGTCCATGCTAGGCCAGGCCACCCTGGTCCATGTTTTCACATAGCGTCTTCTTTTCTCTGTAGCACTTGTCATAATGGTTATTATTCTACTGTGTGTTTAGTTATTTGTTTAATTTCTCCACTAAGCTGTAAGCCATAGGGAGATGAAGGACCACATCTGTCTCCCTCAACTAAAATATCCTTTGTGTCAGGCATGGGGCTTAGTATACACTGGCTGTTTGAGGATGCTGTATTTATTTGTTGGTGGAATGAACAAATATTCAGGTTATGCAGCTTTACCTTGACTTTGGTTCATTCCATCCCAGAGCACAGAGATCATTTGACCTGCCTCCATCACCCCATCTTCCCTCACTGTAGTATCTTCTTTTCCAATACACATACAATCAGTTCCAAGACCCTATGGATTTGGATTCAGCTTTACTTAGCCTAAAGGTTGCAGTGCAAAAATAAAATCAATTTTATTATTTTATCCACTTATTTTTCTTCTCAACCCACAATTTTTTCCTTTGCTCAGTCATTATTAACATAATGTATCTGGCCTATGGAGGAGAAAAATGTATAATTAAAAAGAGCAGACCTGTTATTAAGTACTTGGACTGACCATTGGGTTAATTTATACCTAGGTAGCAAATAAACCAAATAGGTCATGCCTACAGAAAAGTGATGCATTTTGAGGTGGTGCAAACATTTACAAAAAAACCACTAAATGGGCTTCCCTGGTGGCGCAGTGGTTGAGAGTCTGCCTGCCAATGCAGGGGACACGGGTTGGAGCCCTGGTCTGGGAAGATCCCACATGCCGCGGAGCAACTGGGCCCGAGAGCCACAACTACTGAGCCTGCGCGTCTGGAGCCTATGCTCCGCAACAAGAGAGGCCACGATAGTGAGAGGCCCGCGCACCGCGATGAAGAGTGGCCCCCGCTTGCCGCAACTAGAGAAAGCCCTAGCACAGAAACGAAGACCCAACATAGCAATCAATCAATCAATAAATAAATCTTTAAAAAAAAAAAAACCACTAAAAGATGAAATATCCTGATTCAATCATTGTTTTTCCTTTTCTATTTTTTCTTTTGCAAAGAAAAAATGTTTTCGAAACATTTTTACCTTCCTAACAGCCAAAAGGTTGTTAAGCGGCTTCACACATCTTTCCCTCTGGGGTGTTCATATCCACCAAAGTTAATGGATGGAAAATTAATGTTTCTCTCCAAATGTTTCCACAATCACAAAGCAAATAGTTGATTCTGCCAAGATGAGAGTGTAAATCTGCCCTCAGGAAAAGGCTTCTGTCACCATTACCCACATCATTTAGCCCAAATTCAGAGACTAGCCAATTACCATGATGGTTCAGGAAATGTGGATTAAGGTACCAGAGGGGCCATACTGAGTATATAACTGACCACACCCCTTGATTAATTGTCCACCCCTGGGTTGTTTTTACGCCAGGGAGACTTAGTTTCCCTTGCATACAACACAGTTTGTTTAACTGGTGCTTTCCAAATATTGTGACTCAAGTCAACACAAGTTGTAATATTTTCTAGGCAAGTAAAATGGTTTAATTATAAATCAGTTTCCACGAACTAGATTGCAACTAAAGCCCATATGTCCACAGAATGGATGGACTGTTACCAATTTATGCATGAGGGTCTCATTTAAGCTTCTGTTTTCAAGGATCATCGTTTAATTGGTGTTGATTACAAGGGAGAGGACATCAACACATCTCTTGAGTAAAATGCAAGATATGAGGGGTCTAAAATTTGCAAACAGATCCTGATTTAATATACCTACAGAAAAGCCATACTCACACAATATTTGGTAATGATTGTTCAAGTGTAATAAGAATTTCTGCTGGAGGATTGTTTTGTACCCTGGTTTTGCTAAACTCCAACCATAAACCATCAAAGAATAATGAGGAAGAAAGTAACTAATGAAAACAAATCTAACGGAACTTACTAAGGACCAGACACTGTTCCAAATGATTTACATGAAGTAGCTTATTTAAGCCTCACAACAACTCACAGAAGTAGGTTACTGTTATTATTTCTATGTTACAGCTGAAGAAACTGAAGCACAGAGAGGCTAACTGACCTGACCAAGGCCACACAGCTAATGAGTGGCAGATTCAGAATTCAAACCCTAGCAGGCTATTTTTTGAACCTATCTTCTAAACATTAGGCTACGCTGTTAGAAAAACAAAACATTTCATAGTCCTGACTTCAATTCTGGCTTCCTTTCCTAGGGACGGTTCTGGGCCATCTAGAAGGAGCCTAAAGGCAAGGTGCTCCCCATCTGTGGCCTACAATAAGCCCAGCATACAGCTCCCTGTGTCCTCTAAACAAAGCTGCATTGTCTCCGCCCATCCCTAAGTAAATGCATCTCCTAAACTGAAGGTATTCCTGGACCAAAATAAGGCAGCACAAAGAAAAAGAAAAGACCTGTCCAGAGACCTTTAGGTACCATGGAATATATAGCTGAGAATATCTCAACAAAGTATTTCAGAACTTCTTACCTGCTTCTGGATGTCTCATGCTCTCAGTCACTGTTCCATAGGTGCTGCCTCTCAGTCTTATTTCCGGCACCTAAACAGGAAAGGAAAGAATGTTGGTTAAACCTTTATCCCAAAGATGAGGTAATTTTCTCCTTCTCTTCTTCCTCCTCCAACTGCAAAGACTGCCCTGCACTTACTTGATGGTTACTTCTACCTTTATTAATACCTTCTGATAATATAGCAACTAGGACCCTCATCCCTGTGGCTGTGGACCTTTGGAAACCGCAGAGGACTGGTCCCAGGACCTCAATGGATACCAAAATTTGTGGATGCTCAAGTCCCATATATAAAATGGCTTAGTAAATCTGCCCTCCACATCCGCAGGTTCTGCATCCGCGGATTCAACCAAGCACTAACTGAATTTACAGATGTGTAACCCACGGATAGAGAACCTGTGGATACAGAGGGCTGACTGTACTTGAAAAATGCAGACTGAACAAAATCCTAGGGGATTTTACTGGTTTTACTTGTCTCCCACTCTGTAGAACCAGACTGATCCCTAGTCCAAGTTTGTCTCAAGAGACATTCTTTTACCATGATTTCTTAAATTAAACTTTTCGAGGCCCCTTTTCCAATTTAATCTTCCTTGAGACAAAATACTAGCATGCTCCTGAAGACAAAAAGATGGGAGTGGAGAAGGGAAAATTATAAGGAGAGTTGGGATAATAACTTTTTTATTCTATTGTATCCAATGACATTTCAAAAATAAAAGCAATACACCCCAACGTTCACTACAGCACTATTTACAATAGCCAGAACATGGAAGCAACCTAAATGTCCATCAACAGACGAATGGATAACGAAGATGTGGTACATATATACAATGGAATATTACTCAGCCATAAAAAGGAACATAATTGGGTCACTTGTAGAGACGTGGATGGACCTAGAGACTGTCATACAGAGTGAAGTAAGACAGAAAGAGAATAACAAATATCGTATATTAACGCATATATGTGGAATCTAGAAAAATGCTACAGATGAACCTATCTGCAAAGCAGAAATAGAGATGCAGACGTAGAGAACAAACATATAGACACCAAGGGGGGGGGGTGGGATGAATTGGGAGATGGGGATTGATATATATATACTACTATGTATAAAATAGATAACTAATGAGAACCTACTGTATAGCACAGGGAACTCTACTCAGTGCTCTGTGGTGACCTAAATGGGAAGGAAATCCAAAAAAGAGGGGATACATGTATACATATAGCTGATTCACTTCACTGTACAGCAGAAACTAACACAACATTGTAAAGCAACTATACCCCAATAAAAAAAATAAAAGCAATAATAAGATTGTTCATGCTAACCAAAGCAATTCATCTCTTACCTAGATTTTGTTTCCCATAGGAGAAAGCATGCATGCTTCCCCTTTACCACACTGTTTTGTTCATCAGGGTTGTATCTGGCTCTAAGGTTGGGGAACATGTCTATTTAATGGAAGAAGTTTATTCAATTAGCTGCGAAAGGAAGGAGCAGAGGAAGGTTTTTGTATATGTATGACCAATCTAAGCCAGAATCATCCTGACCTGAGAAGGGCAGCAGTTCAGAGTCCATTCCTCAAGCTATTAGACCTCCTTATAACTAGTATGGGTCTATAGGATTACTGATATTTTACCTCAAATGCTTCTTCATCTTTGGGGCCCTTTCTTGATTGCAAGAGTTTCTCTCTGATGAGATGGTATAAATAAATATGAAGAGAATTGACAGAATATTCATGTTATACCAAGTATTTACTGAATGCTTACAATGCAAAGGTGTCATGTTACGTAGAGTGTGTAATACGGAAATGAAGATCGCATGCTTCCTGTTCTTCAAGAACATACAGTCCAGTTGGGAATATGAATAATGACCATAAATATGAAGTCAAAAAAGTAAAACAGATTCAATGCCATGTGAAAAGCTTACTTAAATCACTATGGAAATTTTGAATAAAAAGAGATCTTATTTAGCAAAAGGATCCTGGATATAATAACGAAGGAGGTAGTTTTTGCACTGAGACTTAAAACACGGATTTGGAGATGTGAAGGGCATCCCTGGTTTTAAGAAAACAAACAGACAAAAGCAGCATGAATAAGGCTTGATGTTAGGAAATGCAAAGTTTAGGCTAGTATTTATTTTAGTTTCAACCAGATAGAATAGGACGTTAGGTTGGAAGTGCAGATTGGGCTAGTCAACTGATAACGAAGTTAAGGAATCTGAATGTTATTCAGCAGTCAGTGAGACCAAAATAGAACTACTGGAAGAGCAGTATGAAAAGATCAGTTTGGCAATACTGCTTAATATGGATTAGAATACAAAGACTGGAAACAGAGATCCATGTTAGAATGGGAAAGGGAAGGAAAGTAATATTCGTGGAAGCCCTACTATGTACTAGGCATTTGGTTAATCACTTTGCTGTGTCCATTCATTTCATTGTTATGACAATTCTATGATATTTTTATTCCCATCCCCACTTCTATATCTGGGACAATTTTGATGCCAACAGAATTCACACAGTCGTAGTCAGTGTAAGAGGTTAGAACTCACATTGGGGGTTCTCGTCTTAAGTTCCTTCTACTATACTGATTTACTGAAAGAGAATAGGCAAAAGGAACTGAGCTCTGAAATAGGGTAGAAACACTAAGATGGGCATATAGCAGTTCTTCTGTGAGACAGAGATGCTCCCTGACCTTGGAGCTAGACACAACCCCCAGTGAACAATAACAGTATGGTAAAGCATATGTGCTTTTCCCTGTGGGAAATGAAATCTAGGTCACTAATGAATTGTTTTGGTTAGCATGGACAGTCTTATTATGGAGTCACATGAAAAAGACTTTACATTTGTTTGGATGTGAGAGAAGAAAGTAAAAAATAACTTTTAGCCTCTAAAATGAGTTTAATCAAAGGGGGAGAGCACAAATAAATAAGTGGGAAACAGAGAAAGATGTGCAGGTTTTTAAGTGACTATGATAGGCTTCATTTAAGACATATTTGCAGTATCAGCCACACCCAGCTGGAAGGGATCCAGCAGGTTGTTGGAAATGTAACAATGGTGCTTAGAAGGATGGCCAAAGGTAGAGAAGGAGATTTCAGAGTCATCAGTACAGAGGTGATGATGGAAACCATGAAACTGGAAGAGATTTCCAAAGAAAAGAGTACTTAGAAGGAGAAAAATAATGAAAATAACATGCTTTGGGGAAGGCAATGCATTTAAGAGGTTAAAATAAGTAAAGGAATGAAAAAAGACGAGAAGGAGTTGGGGTGAAAGGAAGGAGTGCAGATTAACAATGTATATTATGGCTGTGGGAGAAAAAAGCTAAAGGGAAAAAAATTCTGCTATAAGGGACATAATTGTTAGTGGCAAAATTTCAGAGAGGTCACAAAAAAAGACTGGGAAAATGATTTTTGCTGTTGCAATTGGATGACTCTTGAAGGAGTTTTTCAGTGTTTGATAGCAACCTAGATATCTGGAGAATAAACACAATAAAATACTTTTAAAACATCTTATTAAAAATCACTAATTGCTGGGCATGAATATCAGGAGTATGCCATGCAGTGGACTTCAAATACTAGCCAGATTTCTACTGGAAAATGATAGTATTGCATTCATTTTCAGACGCTCCTGATGGAAGGCCAGCTGTTGTCCGTGGTGCTAAAAGAGTCATCTGGCATTATAATACTGCAGCAATATGACCAGTATAGCTGGAGTGAATTAGGTGTTTCATTACATGCCTCTATTTGAGGGATTTATTTTTCACTGAGATGAGATTTTTCATATATATTTCCCATCTGGAAGGTTTTTCAAATTCCCCAATGGTTAACGTCTAGAAAGCAATTGCTTTCTATTTTTTTAAAGAAATCCCTTGAAACATGAGTATAAGAAATCGAGGTGAGGGAAAAACAGAAAGTTGAAGACATGCTGAAAAGGTTACACAATTCTTTCTTCTTTCCAAATATCTGAAATCATTGACCGTCTACTGAATTCTACTCTTCCCAGTAGCACTCTCAAAGTTAAAAAAAAAAAAAAAAACTTAAACTATATGGAATCTGGGCATTCTACTGATGATCATAATTAAAAAATAAAATAGAGAAAATATAATTGTAATGAATAATCATAAACTATTAAAATGGCTGCTAATGGAGCCACAGTCATATTTCTTGCATGTTCCTCCATAAAACACATTTTTGAATCTCTAGAAAAACAGGCAATGCAGTAACATTATTCCCGTAACATTCCTGATGAAGTCAACACAGCTACTATTCAAGGTTAGGTAGGATGTACTGGGGAGAGTGGTCAATGAACTTGTGAGTTCAAGGTTGAGTAAATCGACAGTTTTTTTTTCCGGTCAGAAGTTCAGAAATTGGACTGACTGGAAGACCAAGTTAATTGGCAAACAAAATGTTCAACTCTCATCATGAAATTGTTAACAACAAAATGTAAACAGTAAGTCCGTGATGTGTTCACGATGGAAGGAAAATGATAAATAAAATTCACTATGAACAGTTGTAGGGTGTATTTTTAGCTTAACCAGCAAAGGAGAAGACTAACAATGAATGCGCTAGCCATCCACAGTTGTTCCATCAGTGCTGGGTACTGAGTGTTTAGGGGGATGTGAAGAGCTGCAGGAAGAAAGAATAGACATGACTGTTTAGGAAGATATATATGTAAAATTATATACATTTAGAGAGGGGCTGGTGGTTGAATCAACCACCAATGGCCAATGACTTAATCAATCTTCCTTCTGTAATGAAGCCCCCCAAAAAGAGGGGGTTTCGAGTGCTTCTGGGATGGTGAGCACGTGGAGATTTGGGGAGAGTGGTGCACCTGGAGAGCACAGAAGCACCGAGTCCCTTCCCCACATTTTGTCCTATGCATCCCTTCCATCTGGCTTCTCCAGAGTTATATCCTTTCAGTTACATCTCATTTTACCAGCTTCAAACTCCTCAATGAAAAGCTCAAGATACTGAGCTCGGAAGGAAGCAGTTCTCAGTGGGGGCAGGCCTCACCTTGCACAAAGATGAATCCATCAGATGTCACTGGAAGCATCTTGGACCCAAAGAGCTCAGCACCTGCATTACACACAAAAAGGTTAAATATAAGCAAGATTCTGAAGTCAAGATGTGCTCGTGGGCCCTGAAGTGCAAGCAAGAACAAGCAGTTACACCCACTTCGGTCAGGGTCTTACTCCCAGGGCATCCAGGGTATCAGTGCAGCTCTGCTCCTTCACTTTGCTGGACTCTCTGTGTTGGTTTCTGTGCATTAGGTGAAACAGCTCTTCTCCCAGTCTGGAAGGAGTAGATGTAGGAGGTGAACCCTGTTGCTCCACCCTGCCCTGGCCCTTGGGTGTCTCTCAAAGCTTTGTGATTGTGTAAGCAGTGTACTTCACCTCCGGTGGCGCCCGGTGATTGAGGGTGTGCAAAGTCCCGTCAGCACCTCAAAAGGGGATCTCAGTCCGCAGCAAGATTCAGGCTGGAAGCTGGATCCTCAGGCACAGCTTTTAAAGTGTGTAAATCTATACAATGCCGAGGGACCCAGAAGCGTGAGTCCCACGAGCCCAACATAATTGCATGACCTACAAGCGGCCCCTGGTGGCAGTGCAAAACCCAGGGGGTCCGGACGTAAACTCAGGCCTGATGTAAACACCCCAGATAGGCCCTGGGCCCAGACGTAACCCCACAACTGGAAGTCAGCCCAGGCCCACAGGTAAACGCAGGCCCACAGCTAATCACGGGGACCAGCGGTAACCAACCCTTAACCTCTCAGGCATAAACCCTCCCAGGCAAACCCCGCCCCCGGACGTAAACCTGGTGACCAGACGTAAACAAACACGCCAGTCGTAAACCCGGGGCAAGTCGTAAATACCGCAGTCATAACCCCCCGCCCGCCCCCCAGAGGTAAACCCTTCAGACGTAACCCAGGCGTCCAGTCGTAAACCCCTCCAGTCGTAAACACCCGTGTGGTAAGCCCTCCCGTCATTCCCCTCTCTGACGTAAACCCCGGTGCCAGACGTAACCCAGACCTCAGGCGCCGCCGAGCACCCTAACGCTGTGCTCCGGAGCGAAGACGGAGCCCGCTAGGCCCGAGCGCCCAGCGCCCTCGTGACTCAGACCCAATGCCCGGCCCTTTGCCGCCCCTCAGGCATTTCCGTGACAAGACCGCCGCCGGACGGTGAGTGTGAACGTCTCAGGCAGGTCTCAGCTAGACGTGGTGGGGGCGGCCGTCGGGTGTGGGTCTCTTGCGGGTGCGGCCCCTCCCGACTGGGGGTGGAGGCCGTCCACCGTTAGGCCGCTGCCTCCTGCTCCCGGGCCGCTAGTCCCGGCTCCTGGGAGGCCTCGGCCGGGTCCGGGCTGTTCCCGGGGCTGGTCCGCGAGGCCGTGGGTCCAGGTCCTCCTGCGGGGCCGGCTGCACCAGGGACACTGCACGGGGCGCCCAAGGGGCCAGGAGGGGATGGCTCTGTGGCGTTGGCCGGGGTACTGGGCAGGGCGCGGACGCCGGACCCCTCTGGCTTTGGTTGCTCTCTGTCCTGGCTCTGGACAGAGAAGTTAAATACTAAAGGGAGCCGTGCCCGGCAGGTTGTGGCTGGACAGCAGCGGGCAGTGTCGGGGCAAGAAGGGTGGTCCCAACAGGAGAAGTTGGCCAAAAGTCCACGGTTCTACGATGTGATAGGATATGTCAGAATTTTATCAAGTGAAAACTGTGTCTTGCGGTAGAAAAGGATCCTATTAGGAATCTTTTTCTGAAGCTGTTTAGATTGTCCAAAGAATATTTTTGATCCGGATTTCCGATGCCAGTAACCACTCTTTCTGCTCGTTGGTGATGGGGCACTGGCCGTGTAATAGAGACCACTGGCATTTCAGCTGGTGCGGAGTGGGGTTTTGGTTGCCCTTTAACTGCTCGGTCTGCAGCAGGAACGCCGTCCATAGTGTACTGGCGACTAAGTGATTTGGACCAGCACCTGGGCTTACTGCACATTCCCACTTAAGGTCTGCCCTATGAAATAGATGCTGTCTTGCATTAAAAATAACAAGGACACAGAGGTTCTGAGAGCTTCAGTGATTTGCCTGAGATCACCCAGTTAGCCAGTCAGAACCGCAGCCCGCGAATCTTCACCTAGAGGCCTAACCTTATGGAGAAGGTTTTCTGGCTCAGCTGGGAAGCCATCCCCTTCTGCGGGGACTCCTGCCTGGGTGTGATTCCATCTTCATGGATCCTGTTCCATGTAGTCTGTTTGGAAGCATTGCATAATGGATCTTTCTCTTTTACCCATCCTGTCATTTCGGAAGTGTGTCTGGATCTTTTAAAAGGTAATACCTGAAGGATTTGAAGATGCGAAGGTGGGAATTAAACAACTTGTGAGACTTATCTTAGCTGTACTTCCCGTTTCCGCTGGGAGCATTTTCTCTCCAAATGGGCTAGTTAGTGAGGGTGGAACAAAACCCTTATCTCTCAGCACCCTGCCCCTTGTGGAGTGCAAATTCCCTTCCAACTTTTTTTTTATGGTGGATTGTGGCGTGTTCCTGTTTATCTAGGGAAGAACCCTTAAACAGAAGCATCTGTCAGATATCTAGTTGGGAAAAAATATATTAACATACCTACTCTTAAGTGATGTATTTGATATTGTTTTTGGTAGGATTATTACAAAGCAGAGTGTGTATAAAGTTGATTGACACATTATTCAAGTGTGTTTAGTGCTTATATGAGACATACCAATTATAACTGTTTGAAAACATTTTTTTTGACACTTGTGGATACATCAAAAAAATTGTTTTTATTATAAGATATAAAAAAATAAAATTATATATGTTTACATAAATAATTACAGTGGTAAGGTGGTATGCTATAGGGTGTTATAAGGAGATAATCCCCTAATTCTGTAGATTCTTTGGAGATTGCTCTGGGAAGTGATGTTTATGCTAAGACCTGAAGGGTGCAGAAAGAGACAAAAGAGAATATTTTAGGCAGAAGGAACAGCATGTGTAGAAATGCAGAGGCCGTTGAGGCATATATACTTAAGGAACAGAAAAATAGAAGGCCATTATGGCTGAAGAGAAGCATTAAATGAAGCAGGAAGGGTATGGGGGTCATCACATGCAGGTCCCTCTTTAGACCACATTCAGGATATTGGCCTTTACACATTAAGATAAAATATCAGTCAAGATTTGATCAGAGAAGCAGAATATTTCTTATAGGGATGGGACCTTATGCAATCTTGGGAGCTGGTTAAACAGTTTGTGTGAAGCTCTTCCTTTTGTGTCTGCTGATGGAGCTTGAAGTTAACAGGGCAGGCAGCTGGGAAGTAAAGATGAACATAAAATAGAGGAGGCAAGGACAAACTGAAACCTGTGAGAATGAGTGAGACTCCTGGTGGAGAGACTGGAAACCATGTTAGCCTCTCACAGCCCCTAGTCTCCAGCTCTGATGGGGGAGGATGACATTCTTTGTCCCAGGTAACACAGATCTGTCCCAGGAACGGGAGAGGCTGGAGAAGGAAATTCATGAAAGCAGGAGGAGCTTGTGGGCCTGTCTGTGACCCTACACTAACCAGGTGAGCTGACAAGCACATGTGTGGGCTGTGCATTAGGGTTCTCCAGAGAAACAGAACCATTAGGAGTATATGAACAGAACCATACATGTGTATATATACACATAAAATAAGAAATTGAGTCATGGGATTATGGAGGCTGATAGTTCCAAGATCTACAGTTAGCAAGCTGGAGACCCAGGAGATGCAATGATATAGTTCCAGTCTGAATGCCAGCAGGCTCAACACCCAGGAAGAGCTGATGTTTCAGTTTGAGCCTGAAAGCAGGAAAAGCCCAATGTCCCAGCTTAAGACTATCAGGCAGGAGGATTTCCCTCTTACTCACAGGAGTGTCAGCCTTTTTGTTCTGTTCAGGCCTTCAACTGATTGGATAAGGCCAACCCACATTAAGGAGGGCAATCTGCTTTACTCAGTCTACTGATTCAAATGTTAATCTCATCCAGAAACACCCAGAATAATGTTTGACCAAATGTCTGGGTGCTCTGTGGCCCAGTCAAGTTGACACATAAAATTAACTATCAGAAGTTGCAAGAGCACCTTGGACCTTATAATGATCTTCCAAATATAAAAAGAATATGGATACATCTTAAATTCTGCCTCCCAAATCGTGCAAGATATGTCTTTTGGCCCATGTTCATCCTGAAGTATCCAGTAAAGGGAATTCTGGGAAATGTAGTGCCAGTTAAGTTGGCATAATACAAATCCATCACAAAGAAGCTTATCAGAACTGAATATAGGAAATGCTATACTACTGGCAGCATGGAGACACGATTAGAGTGGGTTAAAAGTGGATATCTTCAGAAATGGAGACAAGATGGCAGAGTAGGAGGATGCGAGCTTACCTTTTCTTACGAAAACACTAAAATCACAACTAACTGCTGAACAACCATTAACAAAAAAATGTTGGAAACTACCAAAAAAGATACCCTATATCCAAAGACAAAGAAGAAGCCACAACAAGACAGTAGGAGGAGTGCAATCATGATAAAATCAAATCCCATACCCCCCAGGTGGGTGACCCAAAAACTGGAAAATAATTATACCACAGAAGTTCTCCCACAGGAGTGAAAGTTATGATCCCTTTGTTAGGCTCCTCAGCCTGGGGGTCTGGGAGGAGGAGCCCCCAGAGACTCTGGCTTTGAAGGTCAGGTGGGTTTGATCACAGGAATTCCATAGGACAGGGGGAAGCAGAAACACCACTCTTGGAGGGCATACACAAGGTCTAGTGAGCACCAGGACCTAGGGAAAAAAGCAGTGATCTCATAAAAGACTGGGCCAGACCTACCTGCTAGTACTGGAGGGACTCCTGTGGAGGCGGCGGGGTGCTGTGGCTCACTGCGGGGACAAAGATACTGACGGTGGTAGTCCTGGGGACTGCTCATTGGCTTGAGCCCTCCTGGAGGCTGCCATTTTCTCTCCAAGACCTGGCCCCACCCAACAGCCTGTAGGCTCCAGTGCTGGGATGCCTCAGGCCAAACAACCAACAGGGCAGGAACACAGCCCCACCCATCAGCTGACAGGCTGCTTAAAGTCTTCCTGAGCACACAGTTGGCTGCTATACACACCCCTTGACACAGCCCTGCCCACCAGAGGGACAAGACCCAGCTCTACCCACCAGTGCACAGGAACCAGGCCTTCCCACCAGGAAGCCTGCACAAGCCTCATCCAGGGGGCAGACAGCAGAAACAAGAATAACTACAATCCTGCAGCCTGCAGAACAGAAACTGCAGTCACAGAGAGAAAAATTAGATGGCAGAGGGATATGTCCTAGATGAAGGTATAAGATAAAACCCCAGAACAACAACTAAGTGAAGTGGAGATAGGCCATCTACTCGAAAAAGAATTCAGAGTAATGATAGTAAAGATATCCGACACCTCAGAAAAAGATCAAGAAGATACAAGACATATTTAACAAAGAACTAAAAGAACTAAAGAACAAACAGATGAACAATACAATAACTGAAATGACAAATACAGGAGAAGGAATCACTAGCAGAATAACTGAGGCAGAAGAACGGATAAGTGAGCTGGAAGACAGAATGGTGGAAATCACTGCTGCAGAACAGAGTAAAGAAATAAGAATGAAGAGAAATGAGGACGGTCTAAGAGACCTCTGGGACAACATTAACCACACCAACATTAGCATTATAGGGGTGCCAGAAGGAGAAGAGAGAAAGAAAGTGCCTGAGAAAATATTTGAAGAGATAATTGCTGAAAACTTCCCTAACATGGGAAAGGAAATAGTCACCCAAGTTCAGGAAGCTCAGAGAGCCCCAGGCAGGATAAGCCCAAGGAGGAACATGCAAGACACATAGTAATCAAGTTGACAAAAGTTAAAGATAATGAAAAAATATTAAATGCAACAGGGGAAAAGCAACAAATAACATACAAGGGAATTACCATAAGGTTGTCAGCTGATTTCTCAGCAGAAACTCTGCAGGCCAGAAGGGAGTGGCATGCTATATTTAAAGTGCTGAAAGGGAAGAACCTACAACCAAGAATATTCTGCCCAGCAAGGCTCTCATTCAGATTTGATGGAGAAATCAAAAGCTTTACAGATAAGCAAAAGCTAAGAGAATTCAGTATCACCAGACCAACTTTGCAACAAACACTAAAGGAACTTCTCTAGGTGGAAAAGAAAAAGGCCACAACTAGAAACAAGAAAATTATGAATGGAAAGCTCACCTGTAAAGGCAAACGTACAGTAAAGGTAGGAAGTCATCCACACACAAATCTGTTATCAAAACCAGCAATCTTGAGAAGAGGAGAGCACAAATGCAGAGTATTGGAAATGCATTTGAAATTAAAAGAACAGCAATTTAACACAATCTTGTTTATATATAGACTGCTCTATCAAAACCTCATGGTAACTGCAAACCTAAAAGCTACAGTAGATACACACACAATAGAGAATCTAAACACAACACTAAAGTTAGTCATCAAATCATAAGAGAAGTGAACAAAAGAGGAAGGGAAGAAAAAAGACCTAAAAAAACAAATCCAAAACAATTAACAAAATGGCAGTAAGAACATACGTATTAATAATTACCTTAAACATAAATGGATTAAATGCTCCAACCAAAAGATATAAACTGGCTGAATGGATACAGAAACAAGACCTGTGTGTACACTGCCAACAAGAGACCCACTTCAGATCTAGGGACACATACAGACTGAAAGTGAGGCGATGGATAAAGATGTTCCATGAGAATGGAAATCAAAAGAAAGCTGGCATAGCCATACTCATATCAGACAAAATAGACTTTAAGATAAAGACTGTTACAAGAGACAAAGAAGCATACTGCATAATGATGGAGGGATCATTCCAAGAAGAAAATACAATAATTGTAAATATATATGCACCCAATATAGGAGCACCTCAATATATAAGGCAAATACTAATAGCCATAAAAGGAGAAATCGACAGTAACACAATAATAGTGGGGGACTCTAACACCCCACTTTCATCAGTGGACAGATCATCCAGACAGAAAATCAATAAAGACACAGGCCTTAAATGACTCATTAGACCAGATGTACTTAATTGGTATTTATAGAGCATCCTATCCAAAAGCAGCATTCTTCTCAAGTGCACATGAAACATTCTCCAGGACTGATCACATGCTGGGCCACAAAGCAAGCCTTGGCAAATTTAAGAAAATTGAAATCATATCAAGCATCTTTTCCAACCACAACGCCACGAGTTTAGAAATCAACTACTAGAAAAAAATTGTAAAAAAACACAAACACCTGGAGGCTAAACAATATGCTACTGTATAACCAATGAATCACTGAAGAAATCAAAGAAGAAATAAAAAAAAAATCCAGAAACAAATGAAAATGAAAGCATGATGATCCAAAACCTATGGGATGCAGCAAAAGCAATTTTAAGAGGGAAGTTTATAGCAATACAGTCTTATCTCAGGAAACAAGAAAAAACTCAAATAAACAATCTAACCTTACACCTAAAGCAAAAGAATAAGAAAGAAGAACAAACAAAGAGAAAGAAGAACAAACAAAACCAAAGTTGGTAAAAGGAAAGAAATCATAAAGATCAGAGCTGAAATAAATGAAATAGAAACAAAGAAAACAATAGAAAGATCAATGAAACTAAAAGCTGGTTCTTTGAAAAGATAAACAAAATTGATAAACCTTTAGCCAGACTCAACAAGAAAAAGAGAGAGAGGGCTCAAATCAATAAAACTAGAAATGAAAAAGGAGAAGTTACAACAGACACCACAGAAATACACAGGATCATAAGAGACTACTACGAGCAACTATATGCCAATAAAATGGACAACCTGGAAAAAATGGACAAATTCTTAGAAAAGTGCAATCCCCCAAGACGGAACCAGGAAGAAATAGAAAACATGAACAGACCAATCACAAGTACTGAAATTTAAACTGTGATTTTAAAAATCCCAACAAACAAAAGTCCAGGACCAATGGCTTCGCAGGTTAATTCTGTCAAACATTTAGAGAAGAGTTAAGACCTATCTTTCTGAAACTATTCCAAAAAATTGCAGAGGAAGGAACACTCCCAAACTCATTCTATGAGGCTACCACCATCACCCTGATACCAAAACCAGACAAAGATACCACACACACACAAAAAGAAAGTTACAGGCCAATATCACTGTTGAACATAGACACAAAAATCCTCAACAGAATGCTAGCAAACCAGATCCAACAATATATTAAAAGGATCATACACCATGATCAAGTGGGATTTATCCCAGGGATGCAAGGATTTTTCAATATCCACAAATCAATTAGTGTGATACACCACATCAATGAATTGAAGAATAAAAACCATACGATCATCTCAATAGATGCAGACAAAATTCAATACCCATTTATGATAAAACTCTCCAGAAAGTGGGCATAGAGGGAACCTACCTTAACATAATAAAGGCCATATATGACAAACCTACAGCTACTAAATGGTGAAAAGCTGAAAGCATTTCCTCTAAGATCAGGAACAAGACAAGGATGTCCACTCTCACCACTGTTATTCAACATAGTTTTGGAAGTCCTAGCCACGGCAATCAGAGAATAAAAAGAAATAAAAGGAATCCAAATTGGAAAAGAAGTAAAACTGTCACTGTTTGCAGATGAATGATACTACACATAGAAAATCCTAAAGATGCCACCCGCAAACTACTAGAGCTCATCAATGAATTTGATAAAGTTTCAGGATACAAAATTAATACACAGAAATCTGTTGCATTTCTATACACTAACAACGAAAGATCAGAAAGAGAAATTAAAGAAGCAATCCCATTTACCATCACAACAAAAAGAATAAAATACCTAAGAATCAATCTCCCTAAGGAGGCAAAAGACCCATACTCAGAAAACTATAAGATGCTGATGAAAGAAACTGAAGATGACACAGAGGGAAAGATATAACATGTTCTTGGATTGGAAGAATCAGGAATGTCAAAATGACTATACCACCCAAGGCAATCTACAGATTCAGTGCAATCCCTATCAATTTGCAATCCCTATCAAATTACCAATGGCATTTTTCACAGGACTAGAACAAACAATCTTAAAATTTGTATGGAGACACAAAAGACCCTGAATAACCTAAGCATTCTTATGAAAGAAAAATGGAGCTGGAAGAATCAGGATCCCTGACCTCAGACTATTATTACAAAGCTGCAGTCAATCAAAGCAGTATGGTATTGGCACAAAAACAGAAATATAGATCAGTAGAACAAGATAGAAAGCCCAGAAATAAACCCACGCACCTATGGTCAATTAATCTACAACAAAGGAGACAAGACTATACAATGGAGAAAAGACAGCCTCTCTTCAATAAATGGTGCTGGGAAAATTGGATAGCTATATGTAAAAAAATTGAAATTAGAACATTCTTTAACACCATACACAAAAATAAACTCAAAATGAGTTAAAGACCTAAATGCAAGACCGGATACTATAAAACTCTTAGAGGAAAACATAGGCAGAACACTCTTTGATATAAATCGCAGCAGTGTCTTTTGCAATCCATCTCCTAGAGTAATGGAAATAAAAGCAAAAATAAACAAATGGAACCTAATTAAACTCAAAAGCTTCTGCACAGCAAAGGAAATCATAAACAGAATGAAAAGACAACCCACAGAATGGGAGAAAATATTTGCAAACGATGTGACCAACAAGGGATTAATCTCCAAAATTTACAAAATATGGGGTTCAATATCAAAAAAACGAACAACCCAATCAAAAAATGGGCAGAAGACCTAAATAGACATTTCTCCAAAGAAGATATACAGATTGCCAACAAACACATGAAATGATGCTCAGTATCGCTAATTATTAGAGAAATGCAAATCAAAACTACAATGAGATATCATCCCACACCAGTCAGAATGGCCATCATCAAAAAGTCTACAGGGACTTCCCTGGTGGTCCATGGTTAAGACTCCAAGCTTCCATTGCAGAGGGCATGGGTTCAATCCCTGGTCAGGGAACTAAGATCTCGCATGCTGAGTAGCATGCCCCCCCCAAAAAAAGTCTACAAACAGTAAATACTGGAAAGGTGTGGAGAAAAGGGAACCCCCCGTACACTGTTGTGGGAATGTAAATTGGTATAGCAACTGTGGAGAACAGTGTGGAGGTTCCAAAAAAACTAAAAATAGAGCTACCAAAGGATCCAGCAATCCCACTCCTGGGCATATATTTGGAGAAAAACATGCTTCAAAAGGATACCTGCACCCCAGTATTCATTGCAGTACTGTCTACAATAGCCAAGACATGGAAGCAACCTAAATGTCCTTTGACAGATGAATGGATAAAGAAAATGTGGGGCTTCCCTGGTGGCGCAGTGGTTGGGAGTCCGCCTGCCAATGCAGGGGTCACGGGTTCGAGCCCAGGTCTGGGAGGATCTCACATGCCGTGGAGCAACTAGGCCCATGTGCCACAATGCTGGGCCTGTGCTCTGGAGCCCACGAGCCACAACTACTGAAGCCCACACACCTGGAGCCCATGCTCTGCAACGGGAGAGGCCACCACAGTGAGAGGCCCATGCACCCCAGCGAAGAGTGGCACCCGCTTGTCACAACTGGAGAAGGCCTGCACGCAGCAATGAAGACCCAACGCAGCCAAAAAAAAAAAAAGATGTGGTGCATATATACAATGGAGTATTACTGAGCCATTAAAAAGAATGAAATAATGCCATTTGCAGCAACATGGATGGACCTGGAGATTATCATACTAAGTGAAGTAAGTCAGAGAGAGACAGATATCATATGATATCTATTATATGTGGAATCTAAAAAAAATAATACAAATGAATTTATTTATGAAACAGAAACAGACTCACAGACTTAAGAGAATGAATTTATGGTTACCAGTGGGAAAGGTGGGGAAGAGGGATAGATTGGAAATTTGGGACTGACATGTACACACTGCTATATTTAAAATAGATACACGCACTGCTGTATTTAGATAAACAGCAAGGACCTACTGTATAGCACAGGGGAACTGCTCAATTTTCTGTTATAACCTTAATGGGAAAAGAATTTGAAAAAGAATAGATACATGTATATGAATCACTTTGTGGTATATCTGAAACTAATACAATGTTGTTAATCAGCTATACTCCAATATAAAAAAAGTGGATCTCTTCATCTTCCAATGGGAGAAGGGTTGAAGATAGCATTATGGGGTAGTGTTCTCATGTAATGTTAATATGGCAAAGCAAAACCATAAAAGGAGTGTTTCAGTCAGAGATATCGGAGGTAGGAATTGTCCCATCACTGAGAAGTATTCAAGCAGAGAAAACATCATCTCTTCTCAGAAATGTTTCAAGGTCATTTTTAAATTGCATGGGTATTGGGGCTAAATGATTGCTAGGTATTTTCTAACTCAAAGAGTCAGTTGTTCCTGTTCTTAAGGAAATTTCACATCTCACAAAAAGGCAAAACTATTACACTGAAAAATAACACAATATAAGATAGAATAATTTAAAGAATTGGGTTGAGGAGTGAAAAAGATTAAAAAAAGGTGCCATGGAAGGTGATGAAGCTGAGATATATGTGTGAGAAGGAATAGTTTTGGGGCTTCAGTAGGAATGGGGATCCCTAGTTGAGCATTGCAATAGGACATTGTTAAGAAGAAATTCTGATATGCAATTCTGACCATGTCATTTTCCAGCTTAATTGCTTTACGTGGTCTAAGGATAATGTCCATAATCATTAACAAGGTCTCTGAGGCTTTGATGGGTATAATCTCAACCTCAGTTGTGCCACTACACCGAGTACCTGCTGTTATCGCCATGCTGACTTTCTCTTATTTCTTGAAGATGCCATACTACCTCCTGCCTTAGAGATTTTCTACATGCTACTCATGGCCTAGAATGACCTTGATCCCACTCTTGACCTGCATGAATCCTCTTATTCTGCAATCTCAGGTTCAATATCATTTCCCAGGGATTCTGTCCCTCTGTAGTCTCTCCCCCCCTCTGAACTAGGCTAATCCCTTAATTGTACACTCTTATTGCCCCGTGTACCTCTCTTTCATCACACTGATCATATTTGTAATTCCAGTTATTTTTTAGATCTTTCATTTGTTTCTGACCCTACTAAGCTGTAAGTAAGCTAAGCGAGGAGGTCAAGTGTTGTTTCCCCATCTCCTTACATGCCATTATAAGGTTGTTAGATATTTTTTGAATGAGTGAATGAAGGGAGAAGAGAAACTTTTTTCTTTTTTAATTTTTATTTATTTAATTTATTTATTTGTGGCTGTGTTGGGTCTTCATTTCTGTGCGAGGGCTTTCTCTAGTTGTGGCAAGTGGGGGCCACTCTTCATCGCGGTGCGCGGGCCTCACCGTCGCGGCCTCTCTTGTTGCGGAGCACAGGCTCCAGATGTGCAGGCTCAGTAATTGTGGCTCACGGGCCCAGCTGCTCTGCGGCATGTGGGATCTTCCCAGACCAGGGCTCGAACCTGTGTCCCCTGCATTGGCAGGCAGATTCTCAACCACTGCACCACCAGGGAAGCCCCAAGAGAAACTTTTTGAACAGCTGAATATTGGGATCCAGATCTTTGTAGATTAATCATTTAACTCAAAGGGCAAGGTGATTTCAGTTTTTGGTGCTGAAAGCATCATTATCTTGCAGCATTCTCAGCTCTCTCACTATTGAAGCCAAAGCAGTTTTTATTTTGGATTTGCTAAACGTGGCCCAAGCGTCTGCAGCATGAGAGTAAGCTGAGCACATCCCTTGGCATTTCATGTCTTCCTTGGGTTGCGCAGGAATAGTTCATCATTTTCCTGTTCTCATAGCTGAACATTACTTTGCAAACATCTGCTCTGAATCCAAATTGCTAGGGAAACAGGACTTAAGACAATATTGTGTCTCTATTTCTGTGTTTACATCATTTCCTCACTGAAGACTTTTCCCATTGTGTTCCCATGAAGCTAAGAACATTCTGCAAATCCTCATCTGGGAGTTGGTTGCAGAAGGAATTCAGGGGAGAATTCTCTTGTCTGGGGTATTGAGAGATTGGCCTCATGCCAAGTACTTATGCTTTCTCTGGGAAAAATAGGAGATGCTTTCTGGATCTCTCTGGTTTAATCTGAAGAAAGAAAGTCAGGGAATAAATCGAGCAATTAGTTGGTGAATAGAAATGTCTGTTCAGGTTTTTCAGGCTCTAATTCCTCTTTCAGCCAAATACAAATATAATATGGCATACAGCAAGGCAGAGCATTTTGGACTCTGCATGGGGGAGCCAGGGAAGGATTTGCAGAGGAGGTGTCATTTGCGATCTTGGAAGATAAGGAGGAATTTGTCAGATGGCCAAGGGGAAAAGGAAACAATCAGGGTAAGAAGGAGGATATGTGGTGTGTGGGGGATGGATAGGATGAGGCTATGGGGACAGTGAAAGCAGCAAGGTAAGACATACACATTTCCTATTATGGTTTCTGCATTGGGGATGGCGAGGACAGTTTCCAGTTATTGACACACTCACTGGCCATGTGAGCTTGGCTTGCCGGTAAACAGCCTCAGAAGTTAGATGCAGTCCAGACCCTCTGGACTCCCTTTTCTGTCTCTACTGAGTAAACAAGGAACACCTACCTCTGGAACATCACCCTTTCTCTCTCCTCACTTCCTAGTTTAACTTATTCTCTGATTACTCAGAATCAGATTCTTCCAGCATCTTTCCAGTATGAACAGGTCAATGTCTCTTCTTTTGTCCTTTTTGTTATTGCATTGTGATTGCATTAATTATTGCAAGCGTAAAGAAACACAGTCCTTTTGTGTTGATGTTGTATAAGGAAATTTTGCTGGGGTCCTTTGTTATTAATTCTAGTGATTAGGTTATTGCATCCTTTGGATTTTTCATGTGAATTGTGAAGATAATCATATTGTCTGAGTAAGAGCAAATACTTATGCATGCACTTATGTTTCAAGCATTTTATAGGTATTTAGTACACACACAAATCTTATGAGTGGGTCCTATTATTATCATCATCAGGATATTAATTTTATAGGTGGAGCAGGTGAGACATAGAGGTTAAGAAACATGCCCAGGGTTTCTCAGATAGTAAGTGGGAGAACCAAGGTTTAAATCTATTGATAAATATGGCTTCATCATCCATTCTGTTTACCACTTAGGCCCCTTTGCCTCTCTGTTATTATTTTGTCTCCTCCTTTCCAACATTTGACTCTTATTTTTCTCATAGTATTGCATTGGCTAATATCTTTCAGGATCATATTGAATATTAGGGGGTGCAACTAACCTTTAGGATTATTCTTATAAAGTTTCATTAATGATGAACGTATTATGTTTGCTATCCCAGTGGGATAGCGTGCATAATAAGACTTTCCTCAAAAAATCAAAACAAAACAAGGTAAAGTTTTCTTCCTGATCACTGCAAGATAAGTCCATGAAGGCACTGCCATGGTTAAATCCACTTCCTTTATTATGCTTTTCTGTTCCTCTGTGCCTGTTTTATGGCTTTCTTTTGTACTTAGTGAATATTTTTTAGTGTAATATTTTAATTTTTAAAATATTTTTTCTTAATTTTTTATCTTATTTTCTTAGTGTTTGCTTTAGGGCTTACCATACCTCTTGTAGATGGCATATTTTTAAAGCCCATTCTTGGTTTAACATTCTCTTATTTAAAGACTGTTTTGGTTCTGACGCAGCAGATGTGCAAGGTATAAAAGCACAAGAGCTTAAGGCTGACTGAGGTTCAGTCTTTGTGTGAAGTTCACCCTGATTTTGACTAAGAAAGTAGTCTCTTGCAATTATAAGCTATCAAATGCCACCTTTTAGGTTGGACCTGTAGATCTCACCCACAGTCCTGAGCTACGACAGGGGATCCAACATCAACGTTGCAGCAAGCCTGCATTGGGTATGATAAAAGTTCCTTATTTTCACTCTGGTAGCTAAAGGTTTATAATTTTTTTACACTGCAAGTAAAAGGACTTGCTAAGCAAATGTGTAAAGAAAGCGGCAAAGGAGACAGTTCACCCACTGACATAAACCAATGGCTTTTAAGAAACTGGGTACATGATTAGAAAGTAGATGGATGCTCTTCATTAAAAATAAGTCTTATCTATCCATTAAAGCAGTCTTGGGGGCTGGGGACCTATCTTCTTGGGCAATCTTTCAAGGGCCTTCTCCAGAGCCACTTCCTCTGTAAAATCTACCACGATTATTAAGGTAGAGACAAAAATATAGACTCTGGAGTCAGACCTAGGTTCACATCTTGTCTCTGCTCGTTGATAATTGGGTGAGTTTGGGTTAGTCACTTAAGCCCTTGTTACTCAAAGTGTGGTCCTCAGACCAGCAGTATCAGAATCACCTGAACACTTATCAGAGCTTTTGAACCTCAGGTCCTTCCCAGACCCACTCTGTTTTAAAATATCCAGTAATTCATTTGCACATTGAAGTTTGAGAGGTACTGATTTAAGTGCTATAATCCTCATAGGGTAGTTGGGAAGATTAAATGATACAGTTATATATAGCACCTATAACAGAGGTTGGTACAGAGAGGGCTACTCCCAAATGGTGGTTATAACTAACATTACTGTTTTCTGTTGTGGTCATTACTCTCAGTCCTTGTCCTCTCTAGTCCCATCACCTGGAGGCATGCCCAGTGGAGACTGGAACCTTACCCAAGCTGTGGCCAAGGGAACTTACAACCTTCTCTGAGCCTGTTTTCTAGCCTGTAAAATAGGAATGATGGTCCCCATTGAGAGGGCTGCTGTGAGGATTAAATAAAGGGATGCACAACATCATTTCCAAAGACCACGTGCTATGCTCAGCCCTTTGCATCCATTTTCTCATTGAATCTTCTTATCATCCCTGTGCAGTGGAAAAACGTTCAGAGAGGTGATGACGTGCTCAAGGACACACAACTAGTAAGTGGCAGAGCTTGTATGCAAATCTGGAGCAAGTCTGAACCCAAAGCTTTTAACTGCTTGATTCTGGGCATCTCCTGCAGCATGAAACTTGTGCTGCTGTCATCCAGATGTCTTATCAGTCATCAGGTGTCCCCTGCCATGAGGAATTATCAACAGTGGCTGAGTGGTGGGCTTTGCCTTTCCACACTGTTGTGCTGCCCCCAGCTGGAGGCAGATATTTGCTTCCCTGACCACTTGGCAACACTCTGATCAACCCAGTTCCCTCCATCGTTCTTATTTTATGTTTTTTCCTCCAAGGGCTCAGATGGCCAAATTCAGAGTCGGTTGCCTTGGAGAGTCAGGTGTGACCACTCTTGTTAAGGAGCCAGAGGCTGAGCTAATTATAGTAATTAAAGCTTCCTATTTACATAACACTTCTCAGGCAGAAGGAACACAGAGCTCTTTTCCAGGGCCATGCAGAAGAAGCTGTCCAGCTCCCACACTGCCATGCTGCTGCTTCCCGGGAGACCTGGAGCAGAGACTTGGAAGTAGCATATGTCCTCGTCAGAGTGGACCGCCTCAGATGCAAGGGGGGAGGAAGCACTGCTGATTAAGACGAGCATCAGCCAGACCTCCAAAGAACCTAGAAAGTGACTTCTTCCAGGTCCCAACAAATCCATGGTCTGAAGCTACGCACTACCATGGTATTTAGCCGCCCTTGTATAATGGGTGTCTTACATTACAGTGACAAACAGTATCAAGTGTCCTATTGTTGCCACGTACCTTACATCCGTAATCTTTAATTGTTATGAGAGCCAGATGAGGTAGTGGTTATTATTCCCATTTTAAAGATAAGGAAAACAAGGCTCAGAGAAGTTAAATAATTTAATCAGTGTCATACAGCTAGTAAGTGTTGTAGTTGACTTTTCCACCCAAAGTATGTGGAATTACAAAACCCATGAGCAGTCATACCATATTGCCTCTCTCAAGAACTTCTCCAATTACCTAGTCCTTTCACCATTGCTTACTGTTTATGATATGGGTGGATGTCATCTTTTTGTAGATTAAATACTCGTGCATGTGCATGCACACAAGCGCGCGCACACACACACACACATCAGATTCATCTTTTCCCTGTTCATACCTCTCGAAAGTTGCTTCCACATCTGGATATCTTTCCACTAAGGCTTGCTGCTTCGTTTGGTCTCAGTTTTTATTCAATTAGTATGGTCTTTTAAAAAAAAATCAATAACTGGTTAGTGATGCCTTTAATAGATATTGAATGAATACAAATCTGGTGTTATTTATCATGGAAGTGATAGTTTAATTATTTATTCCCCTCAAAGTAACACTGGCTATATCCAACATGCTTGATTTTTGGAAGCAGACCCCCATTACCTGATTCTGGGGGTAGGGACCAGTCCACGATAATCTCTTACTCATCAGAGAAGTTATTTTTTCTCTGTCACCAGAGGATCATGAACAATTGACATAAACCTACATGTTCAGAATCACATAGCTATCAAATGGAAAAGCTGGGTCTCTGAATCCATCTTTCCATTTATCTATATCTGAAATAAATATTAAATTTGATACTGACCTTCACTCAGCCCATAAATAGTTATGAGGGCCTGTTGTGCTCTGGATACTCTGCCAAAGTTTTTTTTTTAACATCTTTATTGGAGTATAATTGCTTTACAATGGTGTGTTAGTTTCTGCTGTATGACAAAGTGAATCAGCTCTACGTATACATATATCCCCATGTCCCCTCCCTCTTGCATTCTGCTAAAGTTTTGTATACAGAGCTAAAAGGATTTGGCAGAGTTCTGACCATCCTGGGCAAGATAGACAGTAAGCAAGTAACCAAACACATATACAAATCCAAGTTGGAATAAAGACTAAGAAGAAATGAAGGAAGCTTCAGTAACAGAGAATATGGACTATGGGAGAGGGAGCTACTGAGTGTGGTTAGAGAAGGTGTTTCCAAGGAAAGAACATTTAAGTTGACTCTAAAGGTTAAAAGAAGATTGGAGGTAAACCAACCCAGATTTAGGGAACCATATATGTGAAGTTCCTAAGAAGAAGGGTTTGGAAAGTTCAAGGAACTGAAATGAGGGCAGGGTGGCTGGAGCACAGCAAGAGAAGCACAGAGTGGGACAAGATGAGGGAAGGTGGAAAGATGCACGAGGGAAAAATGATATAAGGCCCTAGAGAACATGGCAAGGATTCTACTTCAAAGTAAATGTAAATTACATTTTGAAAAAGATAACTGTGGCTCCTTTTCTCTGGAAGAATACAAATTTCTTTACATTTTATATTTCACAGCAGAGAAGAAACCAGACTTTTAGAGGCAGAACGATCTAGATTTAATACTACACCAGCCACTTATTTGCTGTATATCCTTGGTGAGTTACTCATTCCCTGCTGAGTCTCAGTTTTTCCCCATCAATGAGGTCAGGCTAAATTATGCTGCAGTAACAACAACAAAAATTACCCAGAATCTCAATGGCTTAATGCAACAAAAATTAATTTTTTCTCACTTGAAGTCCCCTGAAGACTTCGTACAATCCTCCAACGCAGAATCCACCCTTGTTGGCTCAGCCATCCAGGTTGCTTCCATCTTATGCACATGCACATCAGCTGGCTGTGGAGAGTGGTCACTATGATTAAAAAGTTTCCTTCAGGGCTTCCCTGGTGGCGCAGTGGTTGAGAATCTGCCTGCCAATGCAGGGGACGCGGGTTGAAGCCGTGGTCTGGGAAGATCCCACATGCCACGGAGCAACTAGGCCCGTGAGCCACAACTACTGAGCCTGTGCGTCTGGAGCTCGTGCTCCACAACAAGAGAGGCCACGACAGTGAGAGGCCCACGCACCGCAATGAAGAGTGGCCCCTGCTCGCCGCAACTAGAGAAAGCCCTCGCACAGAAATGAAGACCCAACACAGCCAAAAATAAATTAATTAATTAATTTAAAAAAAAAAGTTTCCTTCAGTAATGGCATTTATTACAAGTGCTCACATCTTATTAGATAAAGCAAGTCACATGGCCATTCTTAACCATGGCCACCTTAACCTTACGAAGCAGGGCAAGGTTTCTTGTTTACTGGCAGCCAAGGGCATCCAGACTTCAGTGAATAATGGTAATAATATGTTCCTTGCTCATATGGTGGCAAATGTTAGAAATAATATGTGCAGAATGCCTGTGCCATATCTGGCACATAATAAATGCTCAATGAATGGTTATGATTATTTGCTTCCTCTCTTAAATTCGTGGTGCTACTCCTCGGTTGGATCTTTTCCAGGGAGCAATATCTAGTTGGCCCTCTATCCACGGGTTCTGCATGGAAGATCCATGGTTGGTTGAATCCGTGCATGCGGGACCGAGGATTCAGAGGGCCGACTGTATTGGATATGGTGATTGTCCAAACCTGATAGAACAGCCTATTTGGTAGGAGGGAAAAATGGAATCATTACTTACTTCAGATCATGGATTGGCCAACTATAGCCTGTGGGCCAAATCTGGCTGCCACCTGTATTGTTAACTAAATTTTTATTGCAACACAGATATGCCTGTTCATTTATGTAGTGTCTGTAGCTGCTTTCATGCAACAGTGGCAGAGTTGAGTAGATACAAAGGCTGTTTGGCCTGCAAAACCCAGGATATTTACTATCTGGACCTTCACAGAGAAAGTCTTCTGACTGCCTCTCTTGATGATCTTTCTTATTGCTTGGCCCTCCCCAGTCATTCAAACTTTGTCTGGAATATTCTCAGTCTTCTTCCTACCTTAGGGCCCTGTGACTTTTTACCTGCAGTCCATACCCTTGTCCCCTTCCTCCCAATCCTAACTATATTTTCATGTTGATTCTCTGCCTAATTTAAAAAGAAAGAAATCAACAAGGAACTTGAATTTTTCCTGGACTTGTAATTTTTCTTCTCGTTTCATTGGTGTGCTGGCTGTGATTCAAAGAAAACATGTGAGTAATCAAAGCCAATTGCCTCCATAACCAAATCATGCTCCCTCTTGTGGGTGGCTGGAGATAGCTGCCCCTCCCTCTCTTTTCTTTATCCGTGGCACCATTTTCTATTCTTTGTCTCTTGACATGAGCACTGTTTGACGGAACATGGCTCCCGCAAAGATCCGGAGAGTTTGTCAGCAACTGTGTTTTGTTTTGTTTTTTTAAACCATGTTAGTGGGGAAAAAACCTGTTGTAAATCCTGTCCAAAAAATACTTCATAGAGTCTACCTGTTCACAATGGATAAATCAGTTGCTCTAAATTAAATTCTCTAAACCTGAAAGGCCTGGGTCTGGTACTAGATTTATTCAGACTCTAGAAAAACAGTAATTTTCTAAGTCAACATCCTGACCTCACTTGAGTCAGCTACTGATCATGATAATGCCTTTCCTTACCACTTGCTGCTCCTTTTGAAGGAATTGAACACATGTCCTGGGGAGAAAAGTACCCAAGTCCAAGTGACAGAAACCAATCAAGAAGTGTCAGCCAAGGTAGTAGGCATGCTGCATCACAAATGTCCACTGCCCAGTTCAGCCACTGCTGGACCCTGACCCTTGTGAGGATGTCACAGCCAGGAAGCTGCAGTGGTCCTGGTGGCTTCTCTGCTCATCTAGTACTTACTGATGGTTCATTAATGAAGCCTCATTTCTTCATTCTTTCCACTGGGCTTGAGAATATAATTGTTAGTCCTGTGGATCCCCTTGTGTCCTACTATTCAGTCCCATTCCTTCCTTCCTTCCTTCCTTCCTTCCTTCCTTCCTTCCTTCCTTCCTTCCTTTCTCTCTCTCTCTCTCTTTCTCTCTCTCTTTCTTTCAACATCTTTATTGGAGTATAATTGCTTTACAATGGTGTGTTAGTTTCTGCTGTATAACAAAGTGAATCAGCTATATGTATACATATATCCCCATATCCCCTCCCTCTTGCGTCTCCCTCCCACCCTCCCTATCCCACCTCTCTAGGTGGTCACAAAGCACCGAGCTGATCTCCCTGTGCTATGCAGCTGCTTCCCACTAGCTATCTGTTTTACATTTGGTAGTGTATGTATGTCAGTGCTACCCTCTCACTTCATCCCAGCTTAGCCCTCCCCCTCCCCTTGTCAAGTCCATTCTCTACGTCTGCGTCTTTATTCCTGTCCTGCCCCTAGGTTCATCAGAACCATTTTTTTTTTTAAAGATTCCATATATATGTGTTAGCAGACGATATTTGTTTTTCTCTTCTGTTCAGTCTCTTTCTTAAACTTAGCATGGTCTGGCGTCTGTGACAAGTGGTGGCAGCACCATCCAGTTCAAACCCTGATCCTTGACTCCAGAGATAAACTTGACATGAGTAGCCACTCGTGTGAAATTATTTCAGCTTCCTAAATGCCCTTACCTCCCACACAAATCCACTTTTCCAGAACAGAATCACAGTTTAGTTGGTAGATTTGACGTTTGATCATCTCCTTCTAAAGCTGGAATGGAGGTCCAAGATCATGTGACTTGGGTACTTTCCTTTACAGAAAAGAAGCTGAAGCTCCAAGAGGTAAGGTTACAGTCAGTGATGGAACCTTGTGTTTTCTTGTCTCCCTTTTCATGCCTCTTCATCCCAGTGAGTTTAAGTGTAACTGTTCCCCCAGAACTATGACTGTTTTTATCCGAGGGACCTTGAAGAGTGAAAGACTTTCACAGTGATGGGGAAGCAAATCACTGCCAGGAACTTTTTAGATCATTTGGGGCCATACTCCTCCAGCTGGAAGATGAGTTCCCAACAGGAATCTGCATGGTGCCCCAGGACATGGAAAGAGTCACAGGATGAGCTCCTTATGCCTGGGCTCCTGAGAGCTTCAGGGAGACCTGGCAAGGTTTTCTGTTTTTAAAGCCCTCACCCTTGAGGCCATCTTAGTCTCTCAACCTCTGATTCAGGGAGTTTTAGGGACTGATGAATTTCCTTTGGAAGCTACACTTGTGATGCGGTCTCACCTTATTCCCCTGCACAAATTTGCTGCTACACAGCAACCAAAATTTGAGGCTCCCTGGAACTTGAGCACCAGGCGAAATGGTCCTGCTGGTTCCTCCTCCATCACATCTATAGATGCTGGCCACCACTTCCTGAAGCATTAGTTTTACTTAGTGCTTTGGGCACTAAGTTGACGTATGCAATGTAAGACATGTATATTCAAACAAGTATATAGTATAGATGAGATGGCGAAATTCTCAGGAATTTTTTTAACATCTTTATTGGAGTATAATTGCTTTACAATGGTGTGTTAGTTTCTGCTTTATAATAAAGTGAATCAGTTATACATATACATATGTTCCCATATCTCTTCCCTCTTGCATCTCCCTCCCTCACACCCTCCCTATCCCACCCCTCTAGGTGGTCACAAAGCACCGAGCTGATCTCCCTGTGGTATGCGGCAGCTTCCCACTAGCTATCTATTTTACGTTTGCTAGTGTATATATGTCCATGCCACTCTCTCACTTTGTCACAGCTTACCCTTCCGCCTCCCCATATCCTCAAGTCCATTCTCTAGTAGGTCTGTGTCTTTATTCCCGTCTTGCCGCTAGGTTCTTCATGACCATTTTTTTTTTTTGATTCCATATATATGTGTTAGCATACGGTATTTGTTTTTCTCTTTCTGACTTACTTCACTCTGTATGACAGACTCTCGGTCCATCCACCTCACTACAAATAACTCAATTTTGTTTCTTTTTATGGCTGAATAATATTCCATCATATATATGTGCCACATCTTCTTTATCCATTCATCTGTCAATGGACACTTAGGTTACTTCCATGTCCTGGCTATTGTAAATAGAGCTGCAATGAACATTTTGGTACATGACTTTTTTTTTTTTTTTTTTAATTTATTTATTTTTGGCTGTGTTGGGTCTTCGTTTCTGTGCGAGGGCTTTCTCTAGTTGCGGCAAGCAGGGGCCGCTCTTCATCGCGGTGCGCGGGCCTCTCACTGTCGCGGCCTCTCTTGTTGCGGAGCACAGGCTCCAGACGCACAGGCTCAGTAGTTGTGGCTCATGGGCCCAGTTGCTCTGCGGCATGTGGGATCCTCCCAGACCAGGGCTCGAACCCGTGTCCCCTGCATTGGCAGGCAGATTCTCAACCACTGCGCCACCAGGGAAGCCCGGTACATGACTCTTTTTGAATTATGGTTTTCTCAGGGTATATGCCCAGTAGTGGGATTGCTGGGTCGTATGCTAGTTCTACTTTTAGTTTTTTAAGGAACCTCCATACTGTTCTCCATAGTGGCTGTATCAGTTTACATTCCCACCAACAGTGCAAGAGGGTTACATTTTCTCCACACCCTCTCCAGCATTTACTGTTTGTAGATTTTTTGATGATGGCCATTCTGACCGGTGTGAGATGATATCTCATTGTAGTTTTGATTTGCATTTCTCTAATGATTAATGATGTTGAGCATTCTTTCAAGTGTGTGTTGGCAATCTGTATATCTTCTTTGGAGAAATGTCTGTTTAGGTCTTCTGCCCATTTTTGGATTGGATTTGTTTTTTTCATATTGAACTGCATGAGCTGCTTGTAAATTTTGTAGATTAATCCTTTGTCAGTTGCTTCATTTGCAAATATTTTCTCCCATTCTGAGGGTTGTCTTTTCTTATTTATGGTTTCCTTTGCTGTGCAAAAGCTTTTAAGTTTCATTAGGTTCCATTTGTTTATTTTTGTTTTTATTTCCATTTCTCTAGGAGGTGGGTCAAAAAGGATCTTTCTGTGATTTATGTCATAGAGTGTTCTGCCTATGTTTTCCTCTAAGAGTTTGATAGTGTCTGGCCTTACATTTAGGTCTTTAATCCATTTCGAGTTTATTTTTGTGTATGGTGTTAGGGAGTGTTCTAATTTCATACTTTTACATGTACCTGTCCAGTTTTCCCAGCACCACTTATTGAAGAGGCTCTCTTTTCTCCACTGTATATTCTTGCCTCCTTTATCAAAGATAAGGTGACCATATGTGCCTGGGTTTATCTCTGGGCTTTCTATCCTGTTCCATTGATCTATATTTCTGTTTTTGTGCCAGTACCATACTGTCTTGATTACTGTAGCTTTGTAGTATAGTCTGAAGTCAGGGAGCCTGATTCCTCAGGCTCCGTTTTTCTTTCTCAAGATTGCTTTGGCTATTCGGGGTCTTTTGTGTCTCCATACAAATTTTAAGATGATTTGTTCTAGCTCCGTAAAAAATGCCATTGGTAATTTGATAGGGATTGCATTGAATCTGTAGATTGCTTTGGGTAGTATACTCATTTTCACAATGTTGATTCTTCTAATCCAAGAACATGGTATATCTCTCCATCTTTTTGTATCATCTTTAATTTCTTTCATCAGTGTCTTATAATTTTCTGCATACAGGTCTTTTGTCTCCTTAGGTAGGTTTATTCCTAGATATTTTATTCTTTTTGTTGCAATGGTAAATGGGAGTGTTTTCTAAATTTCACTTTCAGATTTTTCATCATTATTGTATAGCAATGCTAGAGATTTCTGTGCATTAATTTTGTATCCTGCTACTTTACCAAATTCATTGATTAGCTCTAGTAGTTTTCTGGTAGCATCTTTAGGATTCTCTATGTATAGTATCATGTCATCTGCAAACAGTGACAGCTTTACTTCTTCTTTTCCGGTTTGGATTCCTTTTATTTCTTTTTCTTCTCTGATTGCTGTGGCTAAAACTTCCAAAACTATGTTGAATAATAGTGGTGAGAATGGACAACCTTCTCTTGTTCCTGATCTTAGTGGAAATGGTTTCAGTTTTTCACCATTGAGAACAATGTTGGCTGTGGGTTTGTCATTTATGGCCTTTATTATGTTGAGGAAAGTTCCCTCTGTGCCTGCTTTCTGGAGGGTTTTTATCATAAATGGGTGTTGAATTATGTTGAAAGCTTTCTCTGCATCGATTTAGATGATCATATGGTTTTTCTCCTTCAGTTTATTAATATGGTGTATCATATTGATTGATTTGCATATATTGAAGAATCCTTGCATTCCTGGGATAAACCCCACTTGATCATGGTGTATGATCCTTTTAATGTGCTGTTGGATTCTGTTTACTAGTATTTTGTTGAGGATTTTTGCATCTGTGTTCATCAGTGATATTGGCCTGTAGTTTTCTTTCTTTGTGACATGTTTATCTGGTTTTGGTATCAGCGTGATGGTGGCCTCGTAGAATGAGTTTGGGAGTGTTCCTCCGTCTGCTATATTCTGGAAGAGTTTGAGAAGGGTAGGTGTTAGCTCTTCTCTAAATGTTTGATAGAATTTGCCTGTGAAGCCATCTGGTCCTGGGCTTTTGTTTGTTGGAAGATTTTTAATCACAGTTTCAATTTCAGTGCTTGTGATTGGTCTGTTCGTATTTTCTTATTTCTTCCTGGTTCAGTCTCGGAAGGTTGTGCATTTCTAAGAATTTGTCCATTTCTTCCAGGTTGTCCATTTTATTGGCATACAGTTAACAGTAGTAATCTCTCATGATCGTTTGTGTTTCTGCAGTGTCAGTTGTTACTTCTCCTTTTTCATTTCTAATTCTTTTGATTTGAGTCTTCTCCCTTTTTTTCTTGATGAGTCTATCTAATGGTTTATCAATTTTGTTTATCTTCTCAAAGAACCAGCTTTTAGTTTTATTGATCTTTGCTATCATTTCCTTCATTTGTTTTTCATTTATTTCTGATCTGATCTTTATGATTTCTTTCCTTCTGCTAACCTTGGGGTTTTTTTGTTCTTCTTTCTCTAATGGCTTTAGGTGTAAGGTTAGGTTGTTTATTTGAGATGTTTCTTGTTTCTTAAGGTAAAATTGTATTGCTATAAACTTCCCTATTAGAACTGCTTTTGCTGCCTCCCATAGGTTTTGGGTCGTCGTGTTTTCATTGTCATTTGTTTCTAGGTATTTTTTGATTTCCTCTTTGATTTCTTCAGTGATCTCTTGCTTATTAAGTAGTGTATTGTTTAGCCTCCATGTGTTTGTATTTTTTACAGATTTTTTCCTGTAGTTGATATCTAGTCTCATAGTGTTGTGGTTGGAAAAGATACTTGATATGATTCCAGTTTTCTTAAATTTACCAAGGCTTGATTTGTGACCCAGGATATGATGTATCCTGGAGAATGTTCCATGAGCACTTGAGAAGAATGTGTATTCTGTTGTTTTTGGATGGAATGTCCTGTAAATATCAGTTTAGTCCATCTTGTTTAATGTATCATTTAAAGCTTGTGTTTCCTTATTTATTTTCATTTTGGATGATCTGTCCATTGGTGAAAGTGGAGTGTTAAAGTCCCCTGCTATGATTGTGTTAACTGTCAATTTCCCCTTTTATGGCTGTTAGTATTTGCCTTATGTATTGAGGTGCTCCTATGTCGGGTGCATAAATATTTACAATTGTTATATCTTCTTCTTGGATGGATCCCTTGATCATTATGTAGTGTCCTTCTTTGTCTCTTGTAATAGTCTTTATTTTAAATTCTATTTTGTTTGATATGAGAGTTGCTACTCCAGCTTTCTTTTGATTTCCATTTGCATGGAATATCATTTTCCAACCCTTCACTTTCAGTCTGTATGTGTCCCTAGGTCTGAAGTGGGTCTCTTGTTGGCAGTGTATACACAGGTCTTGTTTTTGTATCCATTCAGCCAGTCTGTGTCTTTTGGTGGGAGCATTTAATCCATTTACATTTAAGGTGATTACCAATATGTATGTTGTATTACCATTTTCTTAATTGTTTTGGGTTTGTTATTGTAGGCCTTTTCCTTCTCTTGTGTTTCCTGCCTAGAGAAGTTCCTTTATCATTTGTTGTAGAGCTGGTTTGGTGGTGTTGAATTCTCTTAGCTTTTGCTTGTTTGTAAAGTTTTTAATTTCTCCATCAAATCTGAATGAGATCCTTGCTGGGTAGAGTAATCTTGGTTGTAGGTTTTTCTCCTTCATCACATTAAATACGTCCTGCCACTCCCTTCTGGCTTGCAGAGTTTCTGCTGAAAGATCAGCTGTTAACCTTATGGGGATTCCCTTATGTATTATTTGTTGTTTTTCCCTTGCTGCTTTTAATATTTGTTCTTTGTATTTAATTTTTGATAGCTTGATTAATATGTGTCTTGGCATGTTTCTCCTTGGATTTATCCTGTATGGCACTCTCTGTGCTTCCTGGACTTGATTAACTATTTCCTTTCCCATATTAGGGAAGTTTTCAACTATAATCTCTTCAAATATTTTCTCAGTCCCTTTCTTTTTCTCTTCTTCTTCTGGGACCCCTATAATTCGAATGTTGGTGCATTTAATGTTGTCCCAGAGGTCTCTGAGACTGTCCTCAATTCTTTTCATTCTTTTTTCTTTATCCTGCTCTGCAGTAGTTATTTCCACTATTTTATCTTCCAGGTCACTTATCCGTTCTTCCACCTCAGTTATTCTGCTATTGATCCCTTCTAGAGAATTTTTAATTACATTTATTGTGTTGTTCATCACTGTTTGTTTGCTCTTTAGTTCTTCTAGGTCCTTGTTAAACGTTTCTTGTATTTTTTCTATTCTATTTCCAATACTTTGGATCATCTTTACTATCATTACTCTGAATTCTTTTTCAGGTAGACTGCCTATTTCCTCTTCATTTGTTAGGTCTGGTGGGTTTTTGCCTTACTCCTTCATCTGCTGTGTGTTTTTCTGTTTTCTCATTTTGCTTAACTTACTGTGTTTGGGGTCCTCTTTTCGCAGGCTGCAGGTTCGTAGTTCCCATTGTTTTTGGTGTCTGCCCCTGGTGGCTAAGGTTGGTTCAGTGGGTTGTGTAGGCTTCCTGGTGGAGGGGACTAGTGCCTGTGTTCTGGTGGATGAGGCTGGATCTTGTCTTTCTGGTGGGCACGTCCACGTCTGGTGGTGTATTTTGGGGTGTCTGTGGCCTTATTATGATTTTAGGCAGCCCCTCTGCTAATGGGTGGGGTTGTGTTTCTGTCTTGCTAGTTGTTTGGCATAGGGTGTCCAGCACTGTAGCTTGCTGGTCGTTGAGTGGAGCTGGGTCTTGGCGTTGAGATGGAGATCTCTGGGAGATTTTCGCCGTTTGATATTATGTGGAGCTGGGAGGTCTCTTGTGGACCAGTGTCCTGAACTTGGCTCTCCCACCTCAGAGGCACAGCCCTGATGCCTGGCTGGAGCACCAGGAGCCTTTCATCCACACGGCTCAGAATAAAAGGGAGAAAAAAAAGAAAGAAAGAAGATAAAATAAAATAAAATAAAATAATTAAAATAAAAATAAAAAATAATTATTCAGAAAAAAATTTTTTTAAAGTAATAAAAAAACAAAAAAACCGGACAGACAGAACCCTAGGACAAGTGGTAAAAGCAAAGCTATACAGACAAAGTCACACACAGCAGCATACACATACACACACAAAGAGAGGAAGGGAAAAAAAAATATATATCTTCGCTCCCAAAGTCCACCTCCTCAATTTGGGATGATTCATTGTCTATTCAGGTATTCCACAGATGCAGGGTACATCAAGTTGATTGTGGAGATTTAATCCGCTGCTCCTCTCAGGAATTTTTAATGTGAATAAAACATGAGACTTCAAAGAAGCATCTGTTTGTGGCAGGCCGCTTTGTTTCCTGACCTCTCCCCAGGCCCCCAGGAGTAGCTTTCACTTATTCTCTGCAGTTTAGTGGCACTTTAAGAGAAACGTGAAAAACCTTAAACTGATGTAATCATTTTGTTTGCAAATGAGGAAAAGGAGTCTTGGCATTTAAAAGGTGGCTTGTCTAAGCCACGTGGGATAGTGGGGGAAAGCATGGGCTTTGGAATCCAGAAATTGCTCTTGATTTGTGTCTTTTTCAGCCATGTGACTTGGGGTAAAATTTTTAACTTCTTCTAAACAGTTTCTCCAACTATAAAATGGCTTAAGACAAGATTGTGCGGCTATTCAGTAAGATATTGCCTGTAAAATATCCAGCATTTGGTAGTTACTTAGTAAACGCCAGCCACCTTTCCCATGTGGCAGTGGCAGGGGTACAAGTAAGCTCTTCAACTCCTTTTTCCGTCCACTTAAGCCAAGTCTCTGGATGCATATTTCTGTATTTTTACATCACACTGCCCACCCTCACATTTAGTCCTTATTGGTTATTAAAAGTAGTGGAGTTTGCATTTTTATTTACTATGTAAACTAATCCCCTCCCTCCTAAGAATTCTGCTACTGGTAAATTTCTAATCCTTCATTCTTTAAATTGCTGCTCAAATTCTAACGCCTTCACAAAATTTACCCCCTCTTTCTCCCTCGCCCCAATTCCCCTTTGACATCACTCTCTCAGAGCATTTTATAAGTTTATCTGTTTTAAGACTTAGCATATTGTGTTATAATGGTTTGTTTATGGGTCTGTCTCCTCACTGGACTGTGAGTGAAGACAACCTATTTCTGTTCTGAATCTCTAGCTCCTGACACAGTGGCAGGTATGTGTAGGTGTTCAATAAACAGATGGCTGCGTGAATGGATACACTGATGGAATGTATCACTTTGCCCTCGTTCCCTACAAAGGAGAAATTAGTTTTAGATGCCCTCAGTGTCTAAGAGAAAGTGGACCCTTGACAGTAGGGAAAAACCTGGAGCCAAAAAGTAAATGTGCCTATGACTAGACTCTCTACCATCTTAGTAGAGAACAGCTCCATCACCACTATTCCTGTGACACATCCAGTCCCAAGTTCATTTCTATCCCCACCACACACTGACCTTCAAGGTTGTGGCTGCCCATCTGTCTCCCCTGTATGTAACCTGCCATCCGCCATTTGCCAGTTCACCTCCTCTGCAATTAGTACCGCCAACTCTGTCTCAGAATGCCAGCCAGGACCTGGAGTAATTGCTGCTTGAGATTTCTCCTGACACAAATGTTGACATTCTGTTGGCATAACTTGCAATAATGTATGCAGATTGCATCCTTCCAGGGCCATAATTATTACTTCTCGGCAAGAAATAGGTTATTCCCTGGCTTGATTTCTAGGAGCCAATTTCACTTTTGGAGCCGGCTTGTTTAGAAAAATAAGAAGGAAAAGGAGAGAAGAGACGTTGGAATGTACCCCAGGGAACAGAGCTGCCGGGTGGCCAGGTCTGGGCAGCAGTATGTGGCTGGAAGAGCAGTGGACTGGGAATCAAGAATCCTGGGTGACTCTGCTACCAATTTGCCATATCCCGTATAACTTCTGGAGTTGTGTCTGGAATATGCATTTTATAAGATCCTCAGATTATTCTGAAACACAGTAAAGTATCCCCTTGAGAAGAAGGTCAAGACCCCTAACCGCGCTTCACTTCCATGAATGAGGCACTCTGATATGGATTGAAGGCATAATGGAGTCCATAGGGACATAGGGTTGTCCTACAGTGCTAGACTAGAGATTTTTATAGAAGGAGTAAAACATTAGAAAATATTGGTTTTCATTGCTTACTCTCTATCCTGTAGCTGGAAAAATATGTCATCACATGTTGGAAAACATTAGCACATCTTGGTTTTCCTCTTCCAGTTAAATTATTAACTCTTTGCATCTTTAGAATAAAGAAGTCTAGACTCTTGTACTCTGTAATTAGAAATAGGCCCATGTTCTGTATTAAAATAAAAAGGCTAGGGGCTTCCCTGGTGGCGCAGTGGTTGAGAATCTGCCTGCCGATGCAGGGGACACGGGTTCGAGCCCTGGTCTGGGAAGATCCCACATGCCACGGAGCGACTAGGCCCGTGAGCCACAACAACTGAGCCTGCGCATCTGGGGCCTGTGCTCCGCAACGAGAGAGGCCGCGAAAGTGAGAGGCCCGCGCACAGCGACGAAGAGTGGCCCCCGCTCGCCGCAACTGGAGAAAGCCCTCGCACAGAAACGAAGACCCAACACAGCCATAAATAAATAAATAAATAAAATTAAAAAAAATTAAAAAAAAAAAAAAAGGCTAAAACAGATCCCTATACTCCTGTGAGGTCTGTTAGTATGTAAAATTGTTTTCAGTCTACTTTATGATTTTCTGTCAATATATCCTAGAATTGGAATTTTATTTGAACAAGTTGGGACAATTTTTTTATTCTTTTTCAGCTCAGCTTGGGATTCATTGAGATTTCCAGATCTTTTCCTAGTTTCTTTGTGCTTGACCAAGCCTTTATTACATCTTTTTCTTTATGTGCAAAAAAAGGTATGCGACGACATCTGGCTTGGTCCCTGGCATATAATAGGTGCGCAATTATAAAGCCATTAGTTGAAAGTGAGTGGGACTTTAGCAGGATTGGATGATCATTCCCTTAAAGGGTGGGACTGCTTTGCATTTCTGAATTTGCATCCTATCTTGAGGCCTCAGAGAAACAATCTCTGTATGGGCAGTGGTGGCCAAACTCTGAATTATTCCTGGAGAAAGGGATCATTTGTCATCCATTCGTATTTTGGCCCCCTTGGATCTTTGGAGAAAGAAGTGGAGTCCGAGAAGTAAGAATGATAAACAGCACCTGGCCTGTTTTCCCATTCTGGAGAAAATTGTTCCCAGCTGAATGTTCGGGCCACTCTAGTCTAGTAAAGACTTCATGGTTCCACCCATAATGTGTGTGGCTTCTCCCAAATGGGAACTGAAAGATGGAAGTACATCAGATGTTCTCCTTCCCTTCTCTTCTAATTTTACAGAAAATTCACCATAAACTCTACAGGATGTCTCCCTTGGGGCCTTTTCTTCTCTTGCCACCTCCATCTTCATGCTGGCCTCCTGGGCTTCTGGCTGCCACTGATGCTGATTTGTTGTCCACATGTGTGAGGCAGAAGGGCCAGAAGCCCCCACTGTAGCTGCTCACAAATTTGTTTGATGGGCTGACTCCAGATGCAGCCTGACCCATTAGGAGATGATGGTTCATTTGGTGCTTCAGTCCCTCTGTAATGAAGCGAGAATTCATGGGCTCACATAGCCGCCTGGATGGAGAACCAGGGAGTGGACAGCAGTTCCCACACCTCTAAGCCTTAGCTCTCTCCTTGAAATAGAACTGGAACCAGGGGTCCAAATACCTTTTTCTCAGAATCATGCACATCAAACTTCCAGAGAGAAAGACAAGAGTGTTTTCACCATCCATCCTCTAGCCGTGTTTGTTTCATACTCAGATACATCTGGTGGCTTCCCCGACCAACCGGAGAATAAAATCTGAACTACCAAGCATGAGTTGCAAGAACCTTCATGTATGACTGCAAACTTTCTTTCCAAGCTCATTTGCCTTTAACTTCCACTCTCACTCCCTGCATTACAGTCAAACCAGACTCCTTTCCTTCGCTAACACATGACCTTTGCGTTCTCAACCATGTGCCTTTGCAAACCTAATTTCCTCAAACCAGAGTGCCTTCCCTTGACCTCACCATTTCAGTCTATCAAAATCCTACATTAAAGACCAGGAAAATGTCATGTCCTCACTATAAAACATTTTTATTTCCTCTAATAGAAAGTAATTTCCCATTATTATTTTCTCTCTTATTCTATTCAGCCTGGACTTGGAGTTGTATAATTGTGTTTCTTAAAAGTCTCCCATTATGAGATTGTGAACTCCTTGTATAGAGTCACTCCTATTTTATTTATCTCTGTCCTCCATGGTGCCTAATACGGAATCTTGAATATTTGAGGGACTTGGGAAATGTTTCAATTGAATGTCAGCTTCTGCTATTCTCAGGACCTATTCTATATGATATACCATCCCAGGATTACTCCAAGGACTGATTCTAAACAAGGATATGTCTTCCTTAGGGTCACCACCTCTGAGGTTTGGAATAGGTTTAAGACCTTTCTAATTTCCACTGAACAATTCAATATGGATCACCAAATTGCCTTGAACTTTTTGGTAGACTCAAACTGAGCTATCCTGCAGGGGATTTACAGCTCATTTTTCAGCATCTTTGTGTGTTCTATACTTAGTATACTGCTGCCTAATGCCTGAATTGTAGGGCAACACGTGAGGTCCTTTAATTTATCCTCTGCCCTCTACCCTAAGCAGCGGCTAAGCCCCAAAAGACGACCCACATTTACCCTCTAGAGCTTAAGCTGCACCACTTACCCTCCCCTTTTCATCCTGTTCCAGAAACTATATAATAACACCAAACATGTTGTATTAGGAAAAATATTCCTGGAATCTCATTTTAATAAATCCATTTGTTCATTTATTAATTCTTACTTTAAATAAATATGAATTAAACACATATCATGTGATTATTAAGTATCTTGTCTACTCATGCATTACCCTGCAAAAAACTATTTTGTGTCTTTCAATTATACACAGAATAAAATTAATTTTTTTCTTGCCATCTCTCCAATCACAAATACATTGGCTCCTCTGCAATACACCCTGAACTACTCTCTGTCCCCATATTCTCTTGCCTATGAGCCAATACACTTGACATTCCCCATTCCTGAAATTTGTACCCAACCCATCTATCCCCAGTTTCACCATTCCTATGGATGATTATATACTACTGTTTAAACTTATATGACAAATCTTCCAAAAAGCCTCTTCTGAGTCTAAAGACTGGTTTAATGGCGCCTCCTCTGTGTTTCCAAACCCCTCAAATATTCAAGGTTCCATATTAGGCACCATGAAAAAGAGAGATAAATAAGAGAGGAGTGACTCTATGTAAGAAGTTATAATAAAAGATAGTTTCTAAAAATCATAACACTTAACCACAGGGTATTATACTTTCTGTTTACTTGTTTTTCTCTCCCATTAGATTGTAAGATTCCTGAGGCTGGCAATCATATTTTGTTTTTTTTTTCTAGCATTCTTAGAATTGAGTACCATACCTCATAAATAGTAAATATAAATAGTATATTTAAAATATACTATTATATTAGTATATTAGTATATATTTATATTAGTATAAAATATACTATTATATTAGTATATTAGTATAGTAAAATAGTAAATAGTAGATGCTTAAAATATTTATGTGCCAGATGAATGGATGGTTTTAGTGCTATTCTAACGAAACAAATATGGTAAATATGGTAATATCCCCTGCTTCAGGGAGTTCATATCTAGTGAGAAAGACAATGTGAACAGAGCAAGTATAATAAATTGTGGTAGTTGCTACAGTGGAGCCTGAATGAATGGAGGGCTAGCATGTACCTGACAACTTGTCAGGGACAGGGTGGAGAATCGCGGGTGGGTTGCATTCCAGCTCAGTGAGGATTCAGCACCACGAACAGCAACTCATATTCTTTAATGCAGCGGCCCCCAACCTTTTTGGCACCAGGGACCAGTTTCGTGGAAGACAGTTTTTCCACGGACTGGGGGTGGGGGATGGTTTCGAGATGATTCAAGCACATTACATTTATTGTGCACTTTATTACTATTATTATTACATTGTAATATATAATGAAATAATTATACAGCTCACCATTAATGCAGAATCAGTGGGAGCCCTGAGCTTGTTTTCACTTGCCACTCACTGATAGGGTTTTGATATGAGTCTGCAAGGAATTGATTTATTATGGTCTCTGTGCAGTCAGACCTCTCTGCTAATGATAATCTGTATTTGCAATCGCTCCCCAGCACTAACATTACCGCCTCAGCTCCACCTCAGATCATTAGGCATTAGATTCTCATAAGGAGCACACAACCTAGATCCCTTGCATACGCAGTTCACAGAAGGGTTCGTGCTCCTATGAGAATCTAATGCTGCCGTTGATCTGACAAGAGGCGGAGCTCAGGCGGTAATGTGAGCGATGGGCAGCAGCTGTAATTACTGATGAAGTTTTGCTTGCTCGCTCACCGCTCACCTCCTGCTGTGCGGCTTGGTTCCTAACAGGCCACGGACCGGTACTGGTCCATGGTCCGGGGGTTGGGGACCCCTCCTTTCATGGATGTCTGCCACAGAGCCCTGGTTCCTATTGCAGTTTATGTATTGGTCCACATCCACAGTTTTTATTCCTGTAACCCACGTCTCCTTATGAGGTCATATATAGCTTTTATGTAATCTTTATACACCCAAGGAATGGAATGATTTCCCCTGAATTCTAGTATAAGTGCTATGACTTTGCCCTCTCATGCATGGACCTTCCTTTCCAGTTGCCTACTTCTATTCTGAGTATCCCCCGCTCTCTTACAATGTCCAGGTATACAAAATGGGTCTGTCCACTTTACTTTGGCTTCAGGTATTGTTGTGGCATTTGGGCACTGTGTGCTGCCTACCTGGTTGTAACTCCACTGTTGGCATCAGTTCTCCCAGCAACTGAATGGCCATAGGAGAAGGTTTGGGAAAAGAGAGCAGTTTCTGAAGTGACAGCTAAGGTTTCTGAACCATGGTTTGATCTAATGGCCCTGAGGCTGCTTGTGACCCTGAGGCCTGATGGAATGAACAGCTACTGGTCACGAAGTGAGGATCCCAAAGGTACCACATATCTCATTGTCTGTGAGAAAGCTGATTCTACCTGATGGTAATCAAGGGTCTGCTTTTTAAGTGTTACTGAAATGATAAATCAGTATTTGGGGTGCTAATACACATTTAGCACCCCCAGACCAATTTTCATTCCAGGACCATACAGGAAGTTCCAAAGCCAAAGATACTCAGTTTCTGCCATATATTCTAGAGAGGGGGAGATATTAAAAATAGGTGATTAAAATATAATGTATTTATGACAATTATGGGCTGTGCATGGGACATTGTGGAGCACATGTCTTTTTTGTTTGTAGAGTGTATACTTACAGGGAAGCTTTGCTGGGAAATAAAGGCAGAGCTAAGTCTGAAAGGATAAGAAGAAGTCATTCTGGCTAAGAGGAGGTAACTGTTTCTCTATGAAGCAGGAAGTACAGAAGTTAAGGCACAGAGGAAGAAAGCAATGAGGGTGTGTGTGTGTGTAAAATACAAGGAGATCTGTGATATTGGACAGTACAGTGTGACTCGAGACATGGCAAGAAATGGGGCTGAAGAGGATGCTAGGAGTCAATTAATGGAGGGTCTTTAGTGTCAAAATAATTAGTTTGGAATTTATTCCAAGGGTAGTGAGGAGCCACTGAAGGGTTGCTCCCACTTGCAAGCACAGTGACCAGATTTGCTTTATAAAGGTAACTAGAGGGTGAGCCTTGTGCTAAGTCCACGTCCCTCTCTGCCTCTTAAAAACCACGGCTCCCTAGAATCAGTATAATCTCTCCTACACCTAGTCCCTAAATCCCCGTGGTAGTTCCTCCCTTCCTGAGCAGAGAGGGAGAACAGCTGGTCACCATCCCACTTGAAAACTATTCTTGAGATGTTTCCCAAAATGTGCTATATGTCTCATTCAAATTGGATTTATTCTGGTTTCCACAATCAGTGCCCTAGTTAGCTGTTCCACCAGGGGTTCCTTGATAGATGCAGCATAGTCTCGGGAGCTTGGGATGCATTGGATGGTGAAATGCATAGGATCGTTGTCCCTTAGGAATGGAATGCAATCATCCTTCTAGCTAATCAATTAAAACTATCCCCATCATTGCCTCTTTAAATTCTTATACGACCACTTGCATTTGTTTACTGTGCAAGAAACTTTATCATTATCCATATAATATTGCTTCTCAGGGAAGGCAGAGTAGAGATATTATACCTATTTAATAGATAAAGAAAAGGCACATACAAGATCACTGTGGGCAGTAGAAAGCAGACTGAATTGGGAAGCTGGGTACCTAAGTTCTGGCTCAGGCATCACCCAGCTGTGAAATACTGGCAAAATGAGAGTATACATTTATTCTAAGACTGCAAAGGAGTTTGGTTTTATTCATTTATTCAACACTTATTTATTGAATACCCACTTTGTGCCAGGAATTGTTCTAAATAGAAGTAAACCAAACAGAACTATTCCTGTGGAACATACATGTTAGCTAGGGAGGTAGACAATAAATAGATAAACAAGTGAACATATAATATCAGATGTATAAATACAATGGAAACCACAAAGCATCTGATGGGACATTATGCTAGATGGTGCTATTTTATGTAGAGCAGAGGTCCCCAACCTTTTTGGCATCAGGGTCCGGTTTTGTGGAAGACAATTTTTCTATGGACCTGGGCAGGTGTGATGGTTCAGGTGGTAATGGGAGCGATGGGGAGTGGCAGATGAAGCTTTGCTCACTCACCCACTGCTCACTTCCTGCTGTGCGGCCTGGTTCCTAAGAGGTACTGGTCCGCGGCCCGGGGGTTGGGGACCCCTAATGTAGAGCAATAAGAGATTGCCTCTCTGAAGAGGTAACTTTTAAACAAAGAACTGACTGAAGACAGACAGTGAGGCATGCATACACCTGGTGGAAAGCTTTCCAGGCTGAGCAGACAGCAAGTTCAAATGTCCTGAGGTGGGTACGTGCTTGACATATTCTAAGAACAGCAAGGTCAATGTAGAGGCCAGGCCATGTAGGTCTTGCAGGCTAGGGTGGGGACTTTGGATTTTGCTCTAGGGTGACGGGATGCCATTGGAGGGATCTGAGAAGAAAGTAACATGATCAGACTCAGCTTTTTCAAAACACCACTCTAGCTGCTGTTGGATAATGGGGCATTCATAGGAATGGGGGCAAGAATGGAAGCACAAACACCCTTCAGAGGCAGTTGCACTAGTCTACATGAACAGTGAGGGTTGTGGTCCCTTTAAGCCTTAAACTTCCCTATCGTGCTGTAGGCTATGTATAGCCAAGCGAGGATTTCAAATTCTGTTCTAATGTGCTCTGTCTTCCATTCTACTCAATATAGTTCAAAAGAGTGTTTTACTCTCCGACCTATCCTAAGCCATTAAGAGTTTCTTGTTACCAAGCTTTAACTTAGTATTTTAGAAAAAATCCACGTACATATTCTGGAGCCCTCATGTGTGTTTTTGGAAAGTGGTCATATGAACAAAGAAAAGCATTGTGGTTCTTACCTTTGCACCTTTGCTCAAGATGTTTCTTCTGCTCAGAATGGTTTTTCTAATCCTGCCAATCCTTCAAAGCCCAGACAAAATACATTCTACATTTTTAGGGAATGCTTTTCCAATCATTGGAGACCACAGCCGTATCTTTATATATCAAGTACCTGCTCTGTATCAGGTTCTAGGTGCTGGTCAATCAGCAGTGAAGGATACAGGCATAGAATTTTCCTTCTTATAATAATACTGATAATTAATGTGCAAACAAATAAGCCAGATAATAACAGACAGTGATATAGCAGGAGTAAGGAGTGTGTCATGAAAGAAAGTACCTGTAAAGATATCTTGAATGGTCAGGAAGGTCTGTTTCTGCACCAGATTCCTTATCTGTTTAATGAAAATAATATACACAAGGATGCATTGATTGAGAAGCCATGCTAAAGTTCCCAACCAAATTCTTCAATACCTGGTATGCAGCTGATAAATATTACTAGGATCTGAGTGGAGGAGGAAAGAACAGGTAGAAATAGAGGGAAGAAGAAGAGGAAAGAGAGAAGAGGAAAAAGAGGAAAGGGAGAGGAAGAAAAGTGCCTATCTCGGTGTCAGAGGTATCTGAGAGAGGACATATTGTCAAGCAAATGGATCCTATTTCTGCCTCTCCGAAATGTGTTTCTACAGCAGAGTGACCGTGAGGTGCAGAGTGAGCCCCTGTGCATGGAACTGTGGAACAGGCTTTCAGTGTATCCCCACAGGTGGGGTCCTCCTACACACCATGCGAGACGCAGATCAACCTCTGATGGAATGCCCAAGGGTTCCGCTGAAAGGGATGGGAAGAGGTCAAGGTCATCTCCTCAGCCATTTAAATTACCTGGGGTTCTATATTCCATGGGCAAAGTCTTGGAAGTGGAGACTCTGATATCCTCTAACAACGATTCCAGTTTCCAATTAACATGCTAGGAAGAGAGAACAGACACAGGCCTCTGGGGTAACCGTCACTACTCTGTGGCATTTGTTAAAATTAGCTGATGGGCAGGCTTCTTTTCCCTAGTAGAGACCATGAAAAGCTCACATCCACATTCATCCCTCTGACCCTACTCCTCCCCAAAACCCCTGCCATTATGTTCCCTGGCTGAATAAAATGTGACTCTTCTCCTAAGTAATTGATGTTCTGTTTCTTTCCCTGAAGCAATATAGGCTTAGTAAAGGAGATGGTGTGTCATCTTCCTTGTTACTGGTTCTAATGAAATCCTATGGTTGACAGCTTACGAAAAGGAGGATGATGATGCTGGGGCCCTGGTGTGCCTTTTGCTTGACCAGCCCTGACCCATGGTACTGATAACGTCTACTTAAAGAGGAGAATGAAGAAAACAGAGGATGGATGGGAAGGGAAGCCAGGCTGTGGCCATATTCACTCACTCACCCACGCACCCACCCACCCACCCACCCATCTATCCCCCCATCTGTTTATTTACTTTTTTTTAAACTAACTCACCTATTTATTCATTTATTCACTCACTCACTTTATCTGATAAGGTTCTTTGCTTATAAGCAGTCCAATTATGAGTATTTTCAAGAAAACAAAAGAGGGGGTATTGGAATGATGCAAAAAAAACTCAGTTTCCAAGAGCTAAAAAGATTGTTACGGGTTGAATCGTGTCCCCTCAAAATTCATATGTTAAATTCTTAACTCTTAGGACCTCAGAACATGACCTTATTTGGAAATAAGATCATTGATGATGTTGTTAGTTAAGCTAAGATGAGGTCAATACTGGAGTCCAGTGATCCCCTAATATAATATGAATGGTATCTTTATCAAAAGGAGACATTTGGACAGACAGACATGCACAGAGAGAATACAACATGAAAAGACATGGGGAGAAGACAGAATCCACAAGCCAAGGAGAGAGGCCTGGAACAAATCCTCCTTTCAGAGCCCTCTGAAGGAAGTTCAGCCCTGTTGACACCTTGATCTTGGACTTCTTGGCTCTTGAACCATCAGACAGTGTTTCTCTTGGTTAAGCCACCCAGTTTGTGGTGCTTTGTTCTGGCAGCCCTGGCAAACCGATATAATGATACATACAAGAATTAGCAAAAATTAAACCAAAAAACCCTGGAAGACAATAGGGAAGTTCAAGGGACTTGAGCAACTAGACTTCTGTAGTCTCCCTTGGGTCTTGCCATGGGAAGACTCAGCTTCAACTGTCTTCCATTACTCTGTGTCTTCATTGTGATTCCCGCAGCAGGAATCTAACTGGCCCACCTTTATCAGGTGTCTCTGCCTTTGTATCAGTTAGCCCTGGCCAGCAGAGAATGGAGTGGCATACACATAGCCAGTGGAGAATCTCAGAATTCTTGACAAAAACATGAGAGATCTACTATATTCAAATTGAGCACCTCCTCTGGTCCCACTTCTGGGCTAAGTTCTGGTGAAATTTAGATTATTGTCAAGAAATTGTCTTCAAGGCAATTTAACTTTGTCTGGGGGGAAAGACAACGCATATGCCCATTTAACTAGCTAAAAGGGGAAGCATGAGCTGTAAGTGATGTGGGCATAGGGACAGGAGTTCACAGATGGCCTCCTTAGGAGTTGAGGTCAAAGTTTCACAAAGAGGTGGTACTAGGTTTAGACCTTGTGGTGTGGATAAAATCTGGACCTGAAGATATTAAGAGAAAGATTTTCATTTATAAAGAAGAGCACAAGCTGAGACTTGGAAGCAACAAAGGATTATTCATATTGGAGGGCAGGGAAATCTGTCTTGCAGAGACTGAGTGAGACAGAGCTGTGGTAAGTTCATTTAGAAACACTGTGGCCAGATCACAAAGGCTTAGGTACTGGCTTGGGGGCTTGAACTTCTCTGAGCTGATGGTGGGAATCAGCATATACTTCTCACAAGGGCAGTGCCATCATTATATAACTGTGCTTTAGAAAGATAAGGCCAGCAGAAGTGGGTAGGATAGATCAGCTCTGGGGAAACTGAAGGCAAAGACATCAGTCAGCCCAGGTAAATAGGTAAGATAAGAGAGGATGAACTATCATAAGGAGTTCTGTGCACTTGACCCCCATTTTCCTGCCTCTGTGACATTGGTTTTGCTGAAACCACCATCTGGAAAGTTCTATCTCCATCTTCTCTTCCTTTCAAGATTCCATGAGTCAACCTTCTCCGTGAAGGATTCTGTGAGTTTCTCATCTGGAAGGAATTTCTTCCTCCTCTGAACTCCTCTGGTGCTTTAATTGCACCACTCTTCATAGGCACTGGAAACTTTTTTTTTAAAATTAATTAATTGATTTATTTATTTTTGGCCGTGTTGGGTCTTCGTTTCTGTGCCAGGGCTTTCTCTAGTTGCGGCGAGCGGGGGCCACTCTTCATTGCGGTGCGCGGACCTCTCACCATCGCGGCCTCTCTTGTTGCGGAGCACAGGCTCCAGACGCGCAGGCTCAGCAATTGTGGCTCACGGGCCCAGTTGCTCCGCGGCATGTGGGATCTTCCCAGGCCAGGGCTCGAACCCGTGTCCCCTGCATTGGCAGGCGGATTCTCAACCACTGCGCCACCAGGGAAGCCCCAACACTGGAAACTTTTGTTCAAGGATTTATTCATTAAACAATTAGCAAATGCCTCCCGCATGCCAGGCACTGTAATAGGCGGTAGGGCTCAAGAGTTAAGTGGCCAGTCTCTGTTGGTGTATAGAAGCTCATCTTTCACAATTCCAACTGCTCCCATTAGACTAGAAGATCTTTGAAGAGAGAGACCACACCCAGCCCTATGCTCTGTGCACACAGTGTCAACTTCTTATGCGTTGGCCAAACCGATGACTGATAGCAACACCTTTCTGTTTCCATCGAGTGCTCTATTTCACATTAAACATATAAATCCACAAATATATAGTCTATGACCTTGAATGCAGCCACTTGTCAATTGCTTGGGCTGAGCTTATAAAACAGAAAGGGTAGGTTCATTGATTCCTTTATCTTAATTACAAATCTTTTTATGCTTTTCTGTGCCTTTAATATTATATTATATACCTGAAATGTCTGCATACGAGTATCTCTCAATGGTGATTGAACATTCAACACTGAGCTCGGAGGAGTGGCAAATGGCCTCATTATTCCTTACAGCATCTTGGAGAGACAGCTGAAAGACAGGCATCATTTTCTATGCTTTCTAAGCTAAGAAACAGGGACGCAGGTAGATCTGGTGTAGGAGCTGAGGGCACAGAACTACTTCCACATCAGAACCCAGAACCATTTCATGGTAGATATAGGAAGGTCCTGATAGACATCAAACTTAGCCCTCTATTTACAGATGGAGAAACTAAGGCCCAGGATGAGGGCATAACCCAAGGTCCAGAGTGAGTTTTCACAAAACCTGGGATGGAAGCTGTTCTCTTTCATCAGTAACGATAAAATCTTACTCCAGACTCTCGCAGTCAGAAGATAATAACTTCATTTCCTCCCAATGAAAACAAATTGTCCAAACTTGCCTCGGCCGTAGTGTAAACTACTACCCTCTGTGTTTTTAATCTTTCAGTATCCCTTTACCCCACCCTCAGGTCCCCAGGGGTATCTTACTGCCTCCAGCTCCTAGTGCCAGGGAAAGACATGGAATCAAATAATTGATACTAAAGTATTGATGACTTCAAAGTCATAGAACTTTAAACGTTTAAAACTCTTTCATTCAGCCATCCATCTAGTGAAAGAATTCCTCCAATATCTTTCAGTGATTATCATCCTAGTTTATCATCAAGGTTCTGCTTACTTACCTCTAAGAAGATGAACGCACTACCTTTGAATCAACTTATTCCATTGGTGGACAACTCTTGGCTTCTGAAACATTTTGAAGATGAAGCTGCCTCTTAGCAGCTTTTACCTATTGAATCTGCCTTCTCAGAACACATAAGAATGAGTTTGTTTCCAGGCTCCATGGAAGCTTTTAAGGTATTTGAAGACAACTTTCAAGCTATCTAACCAGCCTTTGCTTTTCCAGGCTAAACATTCTCAATTCTTTTAAGAGATTCTTTCCGGGAAAAGGGGTCTGTCCTCTCATTATCTAATTCACTTGTCAAGAACTCATTCTGGCCTTTCACAATGTGGGCTCCAGAGCTGAATCTGTAACTCCAGCCTAGATGTGCCTGTGGTTTCACCTCCTTTGTCCTAGCCCTCTGCCTGTATTACTGTGGCCTAATGCCCACTTAGCTTGTTTGTCTGTGGACTCATGTTTAGCTAATTATTTGTGAAAACTAGCAGTTCTTTTTATAAGGGCTACTGCAAAGAGACATTTTCCACTTAAAGAACTTCTCCCAGGGATATTTACTTTCTGAGGGACATCTGCATAGTTTGGATAACATTACACTCTAAGGAATGGCTTTCTAATGGCAGACATTTAGACATGGGACCCTGAGGAAAAGTGAATATTTTGAGACAGGAGTTGTCCTTTACTACTCTTTCTCCTACTTTTTCTCTCTTCCACCTCCATCCCACCCCCCGTTTGTATCCCCTGTGTTCCTGTGGAATGCTAGGAGAGCCCAGGAGGCATTGCAGCCTTTAATTCAAGCCTTCTTCTCAAACGTGGAAATACAGATTCCAAAAAATATATAATTAGCCATAAATCCACATAACTGTCTCCCAAGTGGCCTCAAGTCCTGCATTGCTTGCGGTCATGGATTTTTACGGATATTTCATTAACACTGGAAGATGGCACTTTTTGCTAATGATCACCTAACACAGCCCAAGAGTTTTACAACCTGTTAACTTGCAAGTGGCAGTGATTAACCAAAAATGGTAAATAATTAAGGCCTAATTACATGGTATCAGTCATTTCATTTTCCAGCCTGTGCAGTAAGTGGGTTTGAACTGCCAAACAGTGTTCTTTCTCCATTTCTCTGTCATCATCTGAGCAGGGAGGGCCCTGGGAGCACTGAGGCCATACATGCCTTTATGGGGGACATGAGAGGAAAATTGGCTCATTAGGTCAGTAATTGGAATGTTTCCCCACCATGGCACGTTCCCATGGAATTGTTTGCAAGCTTTGGGTTTGGAAGAAGAACAAATGGCCATACAAGCGATCCCTGGCTTCTCTGAGTGAGACTAAGGAAGGCAAAGGCTGTTTGGAGAATGCAGTCTGTGAGACAAAGAAGAAAAAACATGACCATGAGAGGCAGGCTATCTGAGCTCTCCTCGAAGAGACCATAGGGCTGCAGGCAAGAAAACTTCCTTATCTGGACCTCTTACCTGTGCATGTGTGTGTTTGTGTGTGTGTGTCAAAACAAAGATGGGGGGGGTCACTAATTGAAAAGTCCAGAAGATAAACATTTCCTCATGTGTCTTATTAAAGGCTCCCAAAGAATATCATCAGAATCTGTCTCTTCGTCTCTCAAATAGGCTTACTTTGTGTTGACCTCATATACAGATTAAATGTCCCCTTGGAGTCACACATGACATCTATCACTTTCTAGGGTTACATCATTCCAGTGCATATCCAGGGGGAGCTAGGTCAGTTTTCTCAAAATGAATAACAATTTAAATAAAGATGCTGATGGTGATGCTAATGATGGGAAGGTGAGACTGAAAACATTTTCTGAGCACTTCCTACAGTTCAAGCAATTAGATGAAATATATTACAGGCATAATCTTACTTAACCCTCACGAGGAGACTATGAGATACCATTATTGTTCCCATTTTGCAGATGGAGAAACTAGTCTAGAGAGATTCATTCATAGCTACAAAGTGATGGTACTTGAACACCACCCTTGCAGTTATGCTTAGCAGCTTATAGATATTACTTATCTTCAGGACCCCATCAGGGCCTCGACAAGAATCCTGTAGAATGGATATAAGTGTATCGATCCTCATTTCACAGATGGACCTACAAGCCCAGGAGGTTAAAACATTTGAAAGAGGTTATACACAAGCACCAGGTATAACTGCTTCTGCAAAATAAGACGTTAAATCAGATCAGCAATTTTCAGACTGTGATCCCCAGGTCCTGAAGTTCCTTAGAGAAAGTTACCCCAGGGAAAAGGGGCTGGGAGCATATGGTCCTTGAAGCCTTCACCCCTGAATTAAATCAGGGAAAATCAGCCTTTGTCAAATTTCCATTTTGGGGTTTTGTTTATGACTTTTGTTGGAAACTATTAAAAGAAGAAAAAGATGTGGATACCCCAACAGATGAAGGTCCCTTCAGGCTCCTGACTGCTGAGTCCACAGTCATTTCTTGAGCCTCTCCATTAGAGCAGACTCCTTGGGTCCTTGTCCCACCCTGAGAAGCAGCAGGGAAGGACTGTCGAATATCTGTGGTTTCACCATTAAATAAGTGATATGCAAGCAGGAGAGTGGATTCTGAACTTTTTCCTGGTACACCACTGCAGGCAGAGGAGGACTGGACTCAGAATTCCTGGGATGGGGGTGGAAGTCTTCCTCCAGGCATTTGTCTGATGATCACAGATGTGCTTTCTCTGAGTCTGTGTGGGGTAGTTACAGCCAACAGGTCTAAGTCTTGGCTCTATTACAGATTTACTCTAGGACACTAAGGTCATCATGTTGTCTCTTTGGGTTTCAGCTGCATTATATTTAATTATTATTTACAGTAATTTCATTGAATCCGTCTCTTCCCCTCCTAGACTATGAAGCCCCATGAAGGAGAGGGGCTCTGGTTGTCGTAGAACTCAGTGTAGCACCCATAGTTAGGTAATACATAGACATTGAATACTCATGTCAAAGGAAGGGTTGTGCCATGATGTCCATCTCAGATTCTTGTCCTCCTGGAGAGTGCTTGGATTTTACTGAGTATGGATAAGTCTTAGGATGAGCAGTTGGTGACTGCCAGGTTGGGGAGAAGCCAGACAACACTGAAGGAGAAACTGGGGGCTCCATTCCATCCTCACCAGGCAAAGGAAGAGGAAGGAACCCAGATGTGGCCCCTGATGGTGATGCTGTTAGTTCTGTGGGGGAGTAAGAGAGATCAGAGTTCTGATCCAGAGAGGCGCACGTTCTGGGTGCTCCCAAGACTGATCCCCACCTCCTGTCACCATGTTCTAGGTCAAGCTCAAGGCTGGGTGGAAGAAATTCGAAAGATGAGAACAGGCCTCCAGAGAATGAGACAGAGCATCCATCTGTCCTCTTGCCTCCCTGGGGGTCTTTGGCCCAAGAAAGGAAAGGCTCAGTTGCCTATCATGTATCAGGGTTTGGAGGGATTGTGCTGTTTGAAGTAAACAGCGTCTGTTGTCAAGTTCATGTGAGGACTGTGGCTCATTCCTGGGAAAGAGGTTAGGAAATACTTGGCTTACCAAGAAGCTGGGAAAACCCACCACAAAGATCTCCCCTGGTTCACCTCTCCCAAACATACCCTATCCCATCCCATTAAGAGAGGAGGCTTGGATAATTTAGAGTGGTACAGTTAGAACTGGTGCAGAGAATCCCAGGTGGCCCCAGGAATCTGGCTCTGCCTCTGTTAAGAAGGTGGGAGGTAACCTTGGGTGGCCTGCTTAACCTCTCTGGTGCAATATTTGTCGAGTGAGAAGACTAAAGCTCCCTGTTCCTCTACCTTCCGGGAAGCTAATTAATAACTCAGCCTGGCAGAAAAAGAAGAAAACTTCCCCACCCACACCCCTGTTCCCTCACTCTGCTATTGTCAGCCTTAGCTTCTCCCCAGGGGAGTGGGGCTGACAGATGGTGGAAAGAAACAGGGAGCAAGGGGGGCTTAAATCTATTTTTGGTTCCTGTTTTAAAGTTCTTCAAGGAACTTCAGGAAGAGGCATTCTCTGCTCTGCTTTCTGCATGCTCCACACATCACACAACTGTGAGGACATACTTTTCCAAGGGCTGGAAATATATGTGCACACACAGATGCACGCAAACATTTCTCGTCAACAAGTATATATTGGCTTTAGTTATCATTTATTAATTCAAATTAAAAATCCTTAACTTGGCATTCAAGACCCTTTTAACTGTCACCTTGTAGATTCCCCTTTCATGCCCCCAGGGCTGTCTCTTCTTCTCATTGCATGGGAAAAGCCAGATGAGTAAACAGGTGATTACATTGTCAACAAATCACCCATCAGGATGGGACCTGGAAGCTGCTCCAGGAAGTCTTCCTGATTTAGCCCTGATTTATCCTTGTGCTCCCATAGCTATTTCCTTGTCTAGGTGCTGATTATGCTATTGATACATGGTAATTTCTGAGTTACAACCTCACTGGCCAATGGTTAGCTCAGTAATCACAGGGCCATATCTATCTTTATTCATTTTATGGTCCTGGCACTCTTACAGTTTTGACCGTATGATGGGTTCAAGATAAACAGAAGCTGTTCTTAGAACTTTGCTGAGAGCTGCACCATCTGCTTCTTTCTGAATAGACTTCACTCTCCCAAATCCATATACCTGTAAAAACAATTGGAACCTCTCAAGGGACTGTTCATCTCACCCCACCTAGATTTTTATTTTGCTTTTACTGACTCCCTCAATGGTTACCATCTTCCAGTTATATAGTCTAATGCTGTATTTCAAATAAATTTTAAAGTTGATAATAAAAATACTATGTCTTGTCATTTCCACAGCAGTTTACATTTTGCAAAGCAACTCATCTATTCTTCTATTTAAGCAACCAGCCTAGTTTCAAAGGAGACCCAGCATCCCCTCAGAGAGATTGATACTTTTTGGACCTATCTCTACTCCTGTTCCAACTCAATTGTCTTACTGTCTATAGAGCATCCTTCCCTCAGCACACTCCCCACCCTTGTATACCTTGATGCTGCTCCATTAAATATTTATGCCAAGATTCATTATTTGTCCATTAAATATTTATCAGCTTGTGAGCCTGTACGAGACAATATGTATTTCCTTCTCTAGGAACAGTCTGATAATTAAGTCTGCAATCCATGAGTTTCTTCTAGGCAGCCTATATTTTTTCTTCTCTTTCCTGTCCCCAGAAGACTGGCCTGTCCTTCACAAAGCCATTTTACTACCTGCCCTAGCTGTTCCTTTCTGCCTGATTATTTCAGCCACCTGTGGATTCTTTACCAAACACAGATTATTTTCTTCTCCCCAAGTAGAGTTTGGGAATAGACAGACTGTGTGACATGCAGTCCCTGGTGTTTTTTGGGAAAGCTTGGAGGTGAGGTTTCTGTTTAAATGGTCTAAATACACACTGCCTTCTATGGGATTTAAGAACAGAGTCCAAAGGCAAGAATCCACAGGGTTTTTTGGCGGGGAGGCGGGGTCCATGACAGTAAAACATTGATTCATCTGATGATGAGCTTTTCAGGGAAAACAGGATTTCTCTTGAAGGAAGCCATTTGGGTGGGTCCCTGCAAGGACTAAGATGGGCCTGAAGTCATCATTCCAATTTGAGGGTTATGGTACTCAGTCTTTATATCACCTCCTTTCCCAACTGTCACTTCATTTATCATACCTTTCTGGATTACATGAGGAAAGAAGAGCTGGTCAAAGTCCTCTTCTGAGTGTATAAGATGTGCATTGTGAGTTGTGCATTGGGAAAGGGAGGCAGGATGGTGTGGGCATTCAGGGCATGGATTTGGGGTCGTGGATGATGGGTCACGGACAATGGGATGTTTTCATTGAATGGGTTGTCCCTTGATGAAATGGATTCCTGGACTTTGGATTTGTTCAGGGAGTGTCTATTCAAGATGATCACAGTAATTGATAGGAGTTTGGTTAAAGACACTAAAGTATTAATTAGAAGAACTTTAAGTTCTCTCAGGCCTATAGTTCTATGATTCTAAGAAAGAAACACTCAGAAAGTAAAATAGTGTAAGTAATTTTACCTTGGATGCCCTCCAGCAGAGGCAATCCTCCAGGGAAGAAGTTTGGCACCAGAGCCCTCTTCTTTCCTCTTCTCGCACACAGCTACTCTGAGCACTTAAGTTGCCCTTTTTTTGACCCAGGAGTCTCTTCTTCCCTCCCCCAACCAGCTCAACCCCCTCCCCCCACACCCCCACCCCAGAATTCTCTACCCAGAGATCCATCCCTCTGCTTCCATTGCTAAGAAAGAAGAGCCCTCCCGGACAGAGGTTGAGGCTGAACCCTGAAGCCGAATTGATTTTTGAGTAATTGATGTAATGATGTTAATGAAGTAACACAGTCCCTGCCAAGTACTATATTAGGTTTTTGACAGGCATCCTCAAACATAAAGGAACTCATTTGGAAAGAGAGCCTTTAGGCTACCTTAATCACATGTGGATATTTGTTCTATTTTGCATATGTGGCAAGTCAATTTATTTAGCAGTTTATTGAGTACCTACTATGTGCAAGAAGATACTGTGCTAAGTATTGGGGTTACAACAGTGAGAAATGAAGATTGAGTCTGACCTTCATGAAGTTTACAGTCTAAAGGGAAAGAAAATTCTCAAACAATTATGGACCCCTAGATGGTAATAGTCATGACATTTACTATGAGTAGGACTGCAGAGAAACTAGAGGGCCCAGGGCAGGCTGCCCCAAAATATGCCTCAGTGGCATATTGATTATTTTTGAATTAAAGTTGCTTAAGAAACAGCCTATGCAAGACGGACACTTTGACCCTCCTTTCTGTCTCCCTAAAAAGTGGGAAATAAATCTCCCAAGTGAAAGATGGTCCTCCCTGTACTGGAAGTTAGAGAGACATCCTTATTACCAGAGATAGGAAATTCAGGGCCAGAAGCCTGTATAAACAAACCTTGTTACTTCTTCACTAATTTATTATCTAAGTTCAAACTCTGTTTAGTTTCTCCACTTATTAAGCACCCAAAGCCTAAGTTTCTTTGTCCTGTTAATTCCTCGCAAATTTATTGTTTCCTTGTCTAAAAAGTATAAAAGCTGCTTGCTTTGACCACTTCTTAGGTTCCATTTCTGATACCTCCACGCACATGAATTAAATTTGTTTCTTTTTCACCTGTTAATCTGTTTTGTATCAATTTTATTATTAGTCCAGCCTCAAAAACTCAAGAGGGAGAGAGGGGGAAATTACCCCTCCCATACAGTTCAAATGTATTAACTACCATTCCTACTTGGCAAAGCTGTAAGTGGTGACATTATTATTCTTATCTTACAAGAGGGGTGACCCAGCCTCCTCTCATTACTTAAAATTGAATCTCAGGAAGCATGTAATATATATTTGTTTTAAAAACAAAATTCTCATGCAGATGGGGAGTGAGCATATGATATTTAACTCTTCAGTGAAGCAAACAGATCTTTTTGGTTCCTTGGTTAATGAGTTGATTTCACTTTGACACGTGCCAATCTACCAGGTGTGTGTTGGGGTTAAGTGTGACAGTGACACTATTAATAAGATCTCAAGCTCCTGGTAAGATCCTGGCTCTACTACTAAGTTCTTAAAAATATCATTTCCATTCAACCTAGCCAACCCCTCCACCCTCCAACCCTGAAATTGGTGCCCTAACTATTTTCACTTATTAGTTGACGTTTAGTTGGAACAACTTAAGGAACTGAGAATGTCCACATCAGTGGAGAAGAGTGGTCCTTGGACCAGCAGCATCAGAAGCATCTGGGATCTTATTTAAAATGCAGGTTTTGGGGTCCCATCCTGGACCTACTGAATCAGAAACTCTGCTCTAACAAGCCTTCCGGGTGATTCTGATGCAGGTTTGAGGTAAACAACCTCAGACTTACATTAAAAAGAAGCCCATTCCTTCTTAAAATAGATCTTCTCATCCCCTTCTTTCTCCCATCTCAACTACTTTGATCCCTTAAAAAATCAAGAGATTTTTTGGCAATAGCATTCGTGTGCCTTACAGAGATGATAGAAGGCTCCTGGGTCATGCAGGCTGCTTCTCCATGATCGCATTGAAGAGAGATGTTCATGGAATTCAGAACCACCAGTCAACCCTTCGTTCTCTCTGTCCTTCAGTATGTCAGGAAGACATTCAGCATTCAGATAATGACCCATGTGTTTTCATTAGCTCTTCTGGCTCCACAAAAATATGAGTTGTGGTTCTAGTACTATATGCTTGGCTTGGGGGTGAGGGTTGGAAGGGAGAGGAGAAGGTGTGGTGGTACCTTTTTTCTATTCAGCCGAATATGTGTAGCTGTATCTATCTCATCCCACACAGACATCTAAACATTGTCTTGATTACCATTGGACCCCAAGCCTCTACCATGATGCCAGACACATAGTAGGTGCTCAATGAGTACATGTGAATAAATGAACTGCACTATACTTTTTTAACTATTAGCTTTAAGAAAAGACCAGTAGCACACCAAGAAGCTGCTAAATTGTTCTTGAGAAGAAAGGGATTCAACCATAGTAGCTGACCTTTTAAGATAAGTCAACCATTTTTAAAATATTCAGCAGATGCCTATCACCCAAATAAAATACCAACTCCTGAACAGAAATGTCAGCATAGAATATCATTTACCAACTGTTGATTTATATAACTTATTGTACCTTTATTCTGGTAAGGTGGAATTTTATCGTAACTAAGAATTTAACAAGGAATTGCAGATTCCAGTCTCATGAAAACATGTTTCCTTAGGTTCTCTAAGAGGAAAATAATTTAGCAAGTATAATCTGTCATAGTTCAGAAATAGGAAACTAGTGGTAGGAATAAATAGGAACTTTTCTAGTTTGAGAGGTAAAAGAAAGCATCCGCCACCACGTGTCTGCACATCCACCTACCCACACACAAACACACACACAAAGCCCTTTTCTAAAGAAGAGATGGTTGCTGGGAATGGCATTGTTGAACAATCTAGAAATCATATACATTCACAGTGGAATCTCTAGCTGTGATGCCATCAAGCCTTTTTAGCTAGCAAAATGCTAAGATTTTGAGACCCACTGCAGGAAGTCCTCATGGGATGGGAGGGGTTAGGACATGAAGTCAGATGGGCTCCCGGGTAAGTAAATGTAAGGAAATGAGATTAGAGGAAGCACTGCAAGGGATGCTCTTGAGATGATGGGCTCACTTCTGACCAAGGACATAGCTGATCAGCATTGTTTCAGTATATTCTTGGGAGCACCTCATCCTCCTTGAGCTGATCTGCAGCAAAAGGTTTTCTGGTTGATTGGATTTGGGAACCCTTCCCCTGTTGGATAGCCACAATGTGCATGTGCTTAATATAGGCTCATGAAAAGTCCCACAGTAAAGAGTCTTGTTTACCCAGTGATTTTCAAATGTAATTTGTATCAGTAAAACCTTTTGCTTATGTATCAACCTGTTAACACTCTGCAGAACTGGTATTCCACCAGACATACTTTGGGAAACAAACTGTATCCTTGAGACACAGATCTAAGTGTCCTTGGTGAAAGACCAGTTGTACTTGGAAAAGCTGTAGAGTTGCTGATTCACCTGTTTGTATCCTTCATGTGCAGAGACCTCAGAGAGTCAGGGCAGGGCCTGTATCAATTTTATGTTTGGAATTTCAGCATGGATCTCACAGTGCTTGATTCACAGTAGGTACTCAATACAGCTTGAAATGAATTTGGTAAGTGTTGGTCATGAAACAGAGACACTGAAGTTTTCCTTTGCACAGGGGACTAGTATGTCTCTGGAGCTCTGGCTTCTGCTCCCTGGTGTGATAGTAAGATGGATTTATCAATATTTCAGAGAACAGGATTGAAATGGCCAAAGGGAGGGAGGGCATTAATTATATCTTCTGGAGGGAGGACACTTGGTTTCAGAAAGATGAAGACTGATAGAGAATAATGATTAATAAAATTGGGGAACACTGAGCACCTGCTCTGTTGAGGCACTGGGAGGGAAACCTAGATGAACAATTGTGTTCCTTGGTTCTCTGTCATGTGTACTGCCTAGTGTCTATGCGATTGTCAAGATGAACAGAGACCCATTCTCCAAATCTTGTATTATAGTACCTGCTTACATTTGCCCGAAACCAAAGCTTTCATTTAAAAAAATAAATCATAACTGCCGTAATTTTCAATATCTACCTTGACTTTATTTCCCCAATAAGTAGAGTGGGGAGAAAGGTTTGCTATGAAAACTTCATAGTAGATAATGAGGGGGATTTGGGGAAAGGGTTCTGGGTTCTTTGAGTCATATCAGAGAGTACTTACATATTATCTTTGTGGACCCATCAAGAAAAGAATTCTAGAATGAAGAAAACATGGAACAAGGCTTATGCTCCTCTCATTATTTATCTTATGATAGAAGCAATTGTCATGTCACACCCTCATTAGAACTTCCTATTACATGCAAATGGAAGGCATACAAGACCCTTGACTTAATTCCCAGAATCCTCCTGTGATACCATCCTCTTCTTTTTGCAGCCCTCTCTGATTATTTTGCATCCAAAACCCATTGAGCAAATTTCATTTTTGCCTTGACACATGATGTAAGCTTTGCCTGTAAAGCCCATCTGGTGAACTCCCCCTGTCTTCAAGACTTGGCTTAAGTGTCCTCTACTCCACGAAATTATACATATTTTGTAAGACTCACACCTCTCCAGCCAGAGGGTATTTTTTTCCTTCTCTGTCCTACTAAAGCTCTTTGCATATGCCTTTATTCTGGAGTCATCTCAAGCACTGACCAATCAGAATGGTCACCAGCCATACATCTGGAATAGGCTCCTGGAGGACCCATGCTGGTTTGTGAAGTCTGAGGGGGTTGTAGAGAGCCCAGGGTTGGCAAAGGCAGTGAGGATGAGGTTAGTGCTTTCTCATGGGCTCAGGAAAGCAGATATTTACCAAAGGGCTCAGACCCATTTTAATGTTTTATCAACCTGTGTGGTCATACCGGTGCCCACCCGCTCAATGTTAGCTCTGCCATTAGTGTTTCTCATTACATAGATTTGGAATTATTTGCTTGTCTGATTTACCCATTAGACTGAGAATTCTTCCAGGACAGAGACCTTGGGTCTTATTTATATTTGTCTCCAGAGCCTAGCATGGCGCCTGGCATGGAGAAGGCCTATTGATTTCTAGGAAGAACTTAAGGGCTGTCCCTAATGAATCAAGATGAAAGCATTTCCCTCCATCTCCAAGGAGGTGGAGCCCTGAACTTGATTGGTCATATGTAAATTTACCCATTGAGCTGTTTTGGATTTTTCTTTTCTTTTGTTTTGCTTTGAGTGGGCACTTTTTTTCTACTATGCCTTTTTAAAAATAAATGATTATGGTTGTGGCTCACTGTTTCATTTCTTCCTTCCTAGGCTATACTGCAGGCTCTTCCCCTAGTCATGGGAGGGGTGGGCTGGATCAGCTTTTCTTCACCTCTTAGTGGTAAGATTCAGGGATTGGCTTCAGTAGTTGCAGGTAATGAAATACACAGAGTAGGCCCCATAGTCGGCTTTGATCTAAAACTACTTAGGACTAACAAGATGAGGAAAAAGAAATGACTGGGCCCAGGTTACTAGAATTTTTGACACTGGGGTTTGGGGCTAAAACCAGAGCTAACAGTAGTGTCATTTTTCTTCATATTGTGTCAGGCACTTAGTGATGGGAGATTTGGGGCAGTATTTGAAGACTCCCAAGCTCCCTGGTCATAATTCCAGTCTAGCACTACCTTAATAGCACCCAAATCTCACACCAGTTTTTAACACAGAATACTGAAGGAAGAAAAGAAGGAAAGAAGGATAGCTGAAAGGAAGGAAGGCAGACAGACAGAAGAAGAAAGCTATCTGTCTGTCATCAGTGAGCTAATGAACAGCCTGAAATGATGGTGGTGGGGGGTTGCAGTCTGAGAGTGTCAACAGCTGCTGAGCTAGGTCTGATTTTGGAAAACAATGAAATCTGCAGTAGGGAAAAAAGTCTTTTTTTTTTTTTTTCCTGAGAAACAGAGCATTGGTATTCCTCTCAGAATTTAGGAGCTTTTAGTTCTGTTACAGGGTAGTGATTCTTTCACAAATAATATTTTCAACATCATAGCCCTTGGCTAACATTAACTGATCCAGACATCTCATTTTCACATTGGCAATGCAGCCCCTCCCATGAAGAGCTAAAAGCAGGGCTGTTGAAGGGACATTGCAAAACAAACTCAGCCCTGTGGAGACTGGCTAATCTGTTTGCTTTGCAGGGTTGGCTGTGGGGCATGGAAATGCCACACTTCCCTGGAACTTCAAATGGGCAGGAATCACTAGTTGAGTCATTAATAATGAAAAAAGGGGAAAGAATCCAGGCATCTGACAGTGCATAGATGGGAAAGTTGGAAGCTGGGTTTGCATTTAAAGTTTCAAGTTTAGTAGGGAAAGTAGTGAGGCACACACATAATTCAAGGTAAGAAGAGTTACAAGTCATAATATAAATCCAAATAATGTACAAGGGTGATTCAGAGAAGGAGAGGAAGGATCTCACATTTCTGAAGGGTGGGAAGCGAGATTAAGGATGGACTTCAAAGAGGTAAAAAGCCTTTTGAGTGGACTTAGAAGAATAAAAGGAATTCCATTGAGTGACAGTTGGTGAAAAGGTCATTCTAGGTGGAAGGAAGAGCATGAACTGATGCATGAAGCTTGGAAAATGTAAAATGTGTTAAAACATTTATAATGATGACTTTGATTTATGCATATGATACATGTTGAAGTGAGCAGGAGCTATTCTGAATGGTTTTTTCTCAGAAGAGTGAATAGATAAGAACTGTATGTTGGAAGATCCTTAAGTCTACCCAAGGTGTGAATCTGGAAACCAAAATGAATCTAAGGTAATTACTTGTAATTATCAGGAGATTCAATATTTATATGTTCCATTTATCTCCCTGTCTTTCTCTCTCTTTCTTTCTCCCTTTCTTCCTTTTTCTTTTTTTTCTTTCTTTCTTTCTTTCTTTCCCTTCCTTCCTTCCTTCCTTCCTTCCTTCCTTCCTTCCTTCCTTCCTTCCTCATTATGGTTTATTACAGGATATTGAATATAGTTCCCTGTGCTATACAGTAGGACCTTGTTGTTTATCCATCCTGTATGTAATAGTTTGCATCTGCTAATCCCAAACTCCCAGTCCATCCTTCCCCCCGACCCCCGCTCTCCCTTGGCAACCACAAATCTGTTCTCTACATCTTGAGTCTGTTTCTGTTTCATACATAAGTTCATTTGTGTCATATTTTAGATTCCACACATAAGTGATATCATATGGTATTTGTCTTTCTCTTTCCGTCTTCACTAAGTATGATAATCTCTAGGTGCATTCATGTTGCTGCAAATGGCATTGTTTCATTCTTTTTTATGGCTAATATTCCATTGTATATATGTGCCACATCTTCTTTATCCATTCATCTGTTGATGGACATTTAGGTTGTTTCCATGTCTTGGCTATTGTGAATAGTGCTGCTGTGAACATTCGGGTGCGTGTGTTTTTTCGAAGTATAGTTTTTTTCTGGATACATGACCAGGAGTGAGATTGTTGGATCATATGGTAACTCTATTTTTAGTTTTTTGAGGAACCTTTATACTGTTTTCCATAGTGGCTACATGAATTTACATTCCCACCAACAGTGAAAGAGGGTTCCCTTTAGGAGATTCAAGATTTATATATCTTTATATCTCTATATCTATCTATCTGAGAAGGAGAGGGAATCTATCACAACATAGGGAGATGGAATATTAAAAAGGGGGGCAGGTTGCTGCAGTGTAGCAGACAGAGGAGTGATTTTTAGAAGATTCATCTTTAAATCCCAGCTCACTTTAACTTCGTAAGATTTGTTCTCTTCATTAATAAAATAAAGATTAAAAAATTTTCAGGATTATTTTGAGAATTTTGGCATGTGTTAGAGGATGACACCTGGAACATAATAGATAATATGCTTTTTGCTTCATCCTAGTCTAAACATCAGATGCGTAAATCTTATATATCAGGGATTTCAGCAATAGTAAGAGTTACACAAAAATTATTTACCATCCAATTCATTCTATCCATTCTTGGCAAACTAATTGAAGACAAAGTGGGCGTTGAGTTCAGTTCTTCAGAGACTCAAGGTACTCCATGAGGAGGCCACCTAAGGAAGATAGGGTTCCTGGAGGCAAATAAATTCATGGGAAATAGAGGCATAGAAAATCCCCTGGGTCTGCCTATTTCACGAAGACTGAGTAGACACACACTCTACGCATATAACCAAACTCAAGCAGACACTCGAGTCCACAGATTCATAATTAACATGTCTGGGGCTCTTTTAGCATTATTCAAAATGTCTTTGACTGAAAGACTCCATTTGATTCCATTTTTAGGTCCAGATGTGAGACCTTTCAGCTTTCAACCAACAAAGACCCAGATGCGTCTTTCCTTAATTAGTGTAATGAGGCCTTTGTCTCCTGCTTTATGACAAGTAAATGAATTTGCCCTTTTGGTGACAGGTCCTTCAGGGAGTGATCTGAAGACTTGTGTCACAATGCCTCTAATGTACTAGGTCATTAAAAATAGTTGTCCAGCTATGAAATTAGTTATCGATTAATATTGCAATAGGAAGAGCATTACGTTATAAAAGAAAGGGAAGTAACGTTTATGCTCTGGGCCACATCTTCCTGAGAGCCCTAAACATGGAAGCTGTGTAATTATTGCTACTTGGCAAGAAAAGTGATAGTTCAAATACTCACATGAAATGATCATCTCCAAGAGTGATCATCTGAAATCTCAGAAGGGTGTGTACTTGTGTGCAGACACACGTAAAATACTTAGTCCCATTCTGCCCTACCCTAGAGCTAGGTCTTGGCATTTATTTTAGTACCAAATTCTTTTAGAACCTGACTTTTTCTATCATTCTCTGCACCACCACCAAATAGTGTATCTTTCTATGGTACACTGTGAAAAGTTCTTTGGTCAAGGTTCTAATTTGTAGGATTTGTTGTGGCAAACAGGGTTCTGAATGTATTTCCATGAAAGCTCTAAAGAAGGAATAAGAAATAACCTTGTGGGATCAGGAAGGCTTTTCCTAAGGTGGTAACATTTGAGCTGGGCCTTGACAGCAAGTGAAAAAAAAAATGCCTGGGAAAGAAGACTAAAGAGTATTTAAGTAAAAGAAATAGAATTAATCCATTCAATAGATTGTTTCAATAATGTGGAAGTATTACAATAGAAAAAGTACAAGAGCCATGAGGGCACACAGCCAAGGGACTTAATTTAGCCTTGGTTATGAGGGAAGGTCTCCCTGTGTAGGATCAATTCAGGCAAGGGGTGGTGAGAGAGTGAGACTGCAGGCAGAGGGATCAGCATGTGGAGATCCAGGGGTGAGAGAGAATTTATCTTGTCTGGGAAAGTGAACTTCTTTTGGCAAGGCTAGAGTATGCCATGTAAGGAAACAAATGATGCAGGATGAGCTGGAAGCCGTAGCTGAATGATAGAGCATGAAAGGTCTTGCAAGTCATATCAAAGAATTTGGATTTTGTCTTAAGGCAATGGTATATCATTGAAGAATTTTAGGCAAGAAAGACATGATTGGTTACACAATTAAGAAAAATACTCTGGTAGCTGTAAGGACAATGGATTAGAGTGAACAAAGACTAGGGGCAGGTTGACCAGTTAAGAAATCCTCTGAGTAATCCTATGAGGTGAGTGATGATGGTCTGGAATAGATGATAATAGTGGGATGGAGAGACGTGAAATATGGAGGTGGAAGCAACAGAATTTGTGTGCATTTGAAACAGAAGAGCCTGCTGTGTGTGGAGAATGTCAAATGGCTTATTATAGATTGAACACAGGGTGCATGCATGTGTGTAAGGAGAGATGAGCTTGAAAAGGCAAGTCAGGATCAGATTGTAAAGGGCCTTGACTGTTCTGAGGAGTTTGGCCTTATCATCAGGATTTACGAGCTCTGCTCTCTAACTTCCCATGTCTTGGTAACCTAAACTGTTCTAAACATCTATTATAGGATTCCAATTTCATTAGCATTTTAACACATTGCCACATTTCCACCCTTGAGCGACCAAGCATGGTTATATCTTCATATTGGAGAGTAAGTCATAATCAGGCAATCTAATACTTTCCACTCCATAAGGTTTTTTTCCCCGACATTTCCCATTGTGTAATCGCCATCTATCTGCTCAGTTCATGTTGAGGTCTCACTTACCTGCACTGGCAATTTCCATATTGTATCACTGCACAACAGAGCACTCAGCGTGTGATTACAGAGTGTCAGAGCTGGAGGTGATCACTGAGAACAATCTAGTTCAATCTCTTCATTTTACGATTGGTGCTCAGGCAGTTGAAATGATTGGTCCAGGCAAACACAACTATTTCAAGCCCAGAAAAGACTCACTTGAGTCTTTCTTCCAGCCACAGTTCCTGGTAAAGACAATGCCATACATGCTAGGTCCCGCCTGGGACAGCTATCCACCCCTTCCCAATTATCCGGGATCAAGGAATAATTCTGGTTGGATTTCTTTGGGCAGTTTTCATCCAGTCTACTTTGTTGTCCACTTTTCTGCTCAAACTACTTAGCTTGCAAACTATGTTCTATTTTCTGGTGATGGAGGAATTTTAAATGGGTAGTTGAGCCCTTCTGGGGGAGTACGGGAAGAACTGTTGAAGAATAACAATTACCATTAACATTTAGTAGGGCACTGAATGTGCCAACCACTGACTTGAAGTGCTTTTAGCTGCTATTAGCATACATAATTCTTACAACAACCCTATAAAGTAGGTAGTATTATTTACCCACTTTATAAATATGGAAACTGAGGCATTGTCAGCTGACCCCATGTCAAATTGTGACTACGTGTTGGCACTAGGATTTGAAACTAGACATCTGGACAGTGGAGCCTTAACCACCCTTAGCTACCACACTGTAGTGTTCTTAACTGCTATGCTGCAAAGCATTCAAATTGAACAGAACATTAAAACTGAAATGCCAATGTCATCTCATCATACATTGTTATAAACATTTGCCAATTTGTTGGCTTTTGAAGCTTATTAGGGTAGTATTTATTATCCACGATATTTCCATCTTTGGAATACTTTTCTTTACCTCTGTGAGCCCACAGTCATGAGTGGGAGGTTTTGCTAAGTCGGGGTTGGGGTGGCTGTGCCTGGGTCAGATACAAGCCAAGAAGATGAAGGCAGTCTGCAGTGAGAGAGGCAATGAAGCTGACCCCAAGCCGTGACCTCCTCATGGAGGACAGCTGCCTGATTTTTGACGGCCTTTCACTGTGTGGGTTCAGTCGTTCGTGAAGCCCAGTTGAATTTCCTCTTTGTAGCTTCTTTGGAATGTTGCCTCTTTTTTCTGGAAAGTTTCACCAACTCATCCGAAACATTCCCATTTCTAAACAGTGGAGTCATGTGGGACAAAACTGGCATCAAGAGCCCTCCACAGGGGATTAGGGAAGGGACCAATTCTCTGATAAGGGACTTTGGATTGGGGGTGTCCCACAGTGGTTGGATTGGGGGTGTCCCACAGTGGCTGCCCCCCCTCATATAAGAGCAGAAATGGAAGAGAGCTGACATTTAGCTTACTGCCAACTGCTGCTGGAAATACAGATATGGATAATTTATCTACAAATAACAATAAAAAGGCAGACCTTCCTCTTCAGGCCATACTCTGAATACAAGGGAAATTGATAATAATATTCATCAATTATTCTTTATAGTAGTATTTTAAATGTTTTTCAGACATCACTTCCTGTTTCTCATGATAACTTTGTGATACAGACAGGTAGTTTTTTTGTTTTACACATGAAGTAACCAAGGCTCAAAGATGTAAAGTAAATTATTCAGAAGTCATGAAAATATTGAGAATAATAAATGCTATCCTAAGAAGCTTCAAAACTCAACAAATCGGTAGACGATGCTAATGTTAATACAAGTGTGTACTGACATTGCTATTTGAGTTTTATTTTTTTTTTCTGTTCAAAATGTTTTAATTACTGAACACTTAGTATTTCTACAAAATAACAATCAGTTTTGTCCCAACTTTCTTCTTTCTTTTTTTTTTTTTTTAACATCTTTATTGGAGTATAATTGCTTTACAGTGGTGTGTTAGTTTCTGCTTTATAACAAAGTGAATCAACTATACATATACATATATCCCCGTAACTCTTCCTTCTTGTGTCTCCCTCCCTCCCTCCCACCCTCCCTATCCCACCCCTCTAGGTGGTCACAAAGCACCGAGCTGATCTCCCTGTGCTATGCAGCTGCTTCCCACTAGCTATCGTTTTGCATTTGGTAGTATATATATGGCCATGCCACTCTCTCACTTTGTCCCAGTTTCCCCTTCCCCCTCCCCGTGTCCTCAAGTCCATTCTCTAGTAGGTCTGCATCTTTATTCCCGTCCTGCCCCTAGGTTCTTCATGACCATTTTATTTTTTTTTTTAGATTCCATATATATGTGTTAGCATACGGTATTTGTTTTTCTTTTTCTGACTTACTGCACTCTGTATGACAGACTCTAGGTCCATCCACCTCACTACAGCTATTTGAGTTTTAAATGCCTTGGTCTGTGGGAACTGTTAGCACAGCATATTTTGTCCATGCTTTATTTGTGAAGATAATCATTATTTTATGTTATAATCTCAACTTCTGATCTGCTTTTGCTTAGGGAAATGGAGTTAATAGATTAAAAGTAGATGCTTTATGAAGTCACATTATTCATGGTCTGGACACGGCTGCTAGAATTCCAAGCCTACCTGGTAATCCATTACCTCCAAATCTCATGCCCATTAAATAGGAACAATAGCTGACATGTACAGGATATTTATTATATGCCGGGCACTCTTCCTGAGTTCTGTGTCTTAAGCTGATCTAATCCCCTCACCCCCAAAACCACCTTCCCAAATTCCTCCCCTGGGTCATCCAGTATTCCTTATCCAGGACTCACAATCTCCTTGATATCCACAATTTCTTTTTGGAATGTTCCTTTCACTCTCCTGCCTTAACTGAAATATGTCTGTTCCCTGAGGCTGTTGTATCCTCCACAGCCTTATCGAGAGGGCTATTTTTTGTCATATGCCACATACTTCCACACCAGCAATTGGAATAACTAGATTTCTTCTATTCATTGCTGCTGCCTGTCTTTTGCAAAAGTTTATATTCTGCGGACTACACTAACTGCTTCCTGTTTTCTCACTGTGGTTATCTGCCAGCACTCTCATTGCTCTCCAGTTAGGTTCCTGTGTCACAGTGCCTCTCTCTGTGCTGTGATCTATTCTCATTCCTGGAAACGTCAAAATCCTGATGGCCAACTCATCCAGCATTCTAATCTCTGTTTCTTGACATTAAGTACCTCCAGTGAATTTTATTTCCACTCCACTTCAGCCACTTATTCCCATGACCACACCCTAGACCCACATTGCTTGACACCACATCCTTTTCACAATAGTTAATGCAAACATCTGTTCTCGAGTCTTCATAGCTTTCAGTCCATGGACCCCACCACTATAACACCTCCTAACTTTGCTTCCTTTCTTGGATTCTGTGGGCCATCATTATAATTGCCGTATCACAAAAGCTCTCAGTGTCTTTGCTCCTCACTCCCTCATATTATCTGCTGTCTAGATGAAATTGATCCAGAATACCTCCTCAGTGCCTGTACATAGACATCTGAACAAACCTAGGGAAAACCAGGGTCTCAAACCTCAAGTGTGCTCCAAACCCTGTGCCCCAGTCCTCCTGTGATTCTCTAGTCAGCTTGCTTCTGCAGACAAGGAGATAACTGCATTCAGACCCTCCATTCCTTGCGATAGAGTCACCCTCCAGCCCATCTAATCTTCACCAATACTTCATCAGTGAAGTGGAAAACATATACCACATCTATAAACCCATCTCTACCTGTGCTTGTCTTCTCCTTCCCTCCTGTTACATCTGAGAAGGGCTTTTCTTCTTTTCATGCTAGAGGTCAGTCCTTTCACAGGGTCTCTCACTCAGTCTTCTCTCACGTCCCCTTTTCTCTTGCCGTTCATCCACCTGGCTCCTGTCTCATCAGCCTCTCCTCTAGGGATCCATCTCCTCCCCACGCACATGTACTCTGCCATCCCCTTTTCTCAGCTGACTTTCTCCTGGATTCCACATCTCTCATAAGTTACCACCACATTTCTTGCCTTACTCACAGCCAACTTCAAAAACTGCTGTCTACTAACGCCAACTTTACTTCAACCCCCAAACACTCCTCAATCTACTCCAATCTGGATTTTCCCCAACAATCCAAGGAAAAGGCTCTTGTCAGGGTCAATTATAACCACCTCAGTAATCCAATGTTAAATCCAGTGGCAGTTTTTCCACCCACATCTTATTAAATCTGTTAGCTTTAATCAAAGTTATTCACTACTTTCTTCTCAAGCCACTCTTAGTAATCCCTCTTCTCTCTGTAGCTGCTTTTTCTTGACCTTCTTTGTATGTTTTTCTTCCTCTACCTGATCTCTGAGTGTTGGAGCACCCCAGGTCCATTCTCCTTCTTTCTCCGTATACTCTCATTAGAAAAACCTTTCTATTTTCATTGTATTGAATGCCATGTATATGCTGATAACCTCTAAATGTAAATCTCCAGCACAAATTGCTCCTAAACTCCAGATTTGTGTATCTGCTTGCCTACCTGACATCTCTTTTTTAACATGCCCCAAATCTCCAAAGATCATGTTCTTTCTCTGTCCTTCCATCTCATTAAATGACACTGCCATCACCCAGTTGCTCAAATCAAAACCCTTAAAATTATGCTTGAGTCTTTGCTCTCTCTTTAACATCCAAATGCTTATCAAAAGTTCTGTCATTTCTATTTATGAGAAGTGTTTGAGATCCATAGACTTCTACCTATCTTTCTTCCACATTCTCCCAAGGGCTCCATCATCTCTCTCTTGGACTACTGCAATGGCCACTGAAGAAGTGGCCTTCACCAAATCTCTTACTTTCACCGAATCTCTTCCTCATAGAAGAGCCAGAGAATGCTTTAGATACATAAATCATATGAAGTCAGTCTTCTGCTTTAAATGCTCCCATGGTTTCCCTTCACACTTAAAGCTCAGCACCTTACAAGCCTGCAGATGCTATATAATCTGGCCCCTATTGACTTATCCAACATTATCTTGTGCCCTTCCTCTCTTGTTCCAGGACCACAAAGAAAGGGTTGGGCCCCAGAATAAATTTAGGGTATCCACCTGGCAAAGGTGAATCCTGTTATTCCTCTTCATAAACCTTGTCCATTTTCATATGTACTTACAAGTTATGATTTTAAATTGAACATTTGTTTATGTCCTTACTGTTTCCTTCTCTCACTAAATTGTAAGCTCTATGACTTCAGGGTTTATGTCTGTTTTAACCACTAATACATACCAGCAGGTAGACAGTGAATACTTTATAAACAACCATTGAATGAATGAGTGTTGATGGACAATAATTATAAGGTATAGATGTAGATAAATGGCATATTTGATATTTAGAGAATCAATATTTAGATTGTACTTTGGGTAACCTTAAACTACATCTCAAGTGAATTCTGAGGTCCATGTGGCATGTACTTTATTAAACAAACGAACACTGTTACTGGTGGTTTAATGTAGTCATCACCACTGTCATGTTGTGGTTGCCATCGCAATCATTAGCAGTTTATTAAACATATTTACTGAATTCCAAGAATTGTGCTAGGCACACAGTTGAAAAGAGAGAGGTGACACACTCTTTATGTGAGAGAAAGTAGAGAGACATTAAAAGCCAAACAAGTAAATTCAGAAAAGGCTTTGTGATTTGGACTTTCAATCAAGTTACCTTTGTTGACATAGGAATGAAGACAAGTGGTTCCAGGTACTTTTACATGCAAATATTATCTTTATGGACTCAAAGCAGCACTTGAAAACCAGAAAACAGAAATATAAGTCATAGTCTCTTGTCTCAAGGAATTCATATCCTGGAGAAATTAACTCCAGCATTCTTATTATATTAATCTACACTCCAAATAGAAGTTGTATTTCTGTTTTTATCCATAACATTGTTGCCAGATTAATAAGAATTTTCAAGATGTTAATGGATTGATTTCAGCATAATTGTAACTATATTAATTCAGTGCAATTACCTCTCAGTAAAATTTAAATGAAGCTAAATTGAAGAAATTAGAAATATTTGAAATCTCTAGTTGGAAGCCTGGAGGCATTGTAACCTTGTCTGTTTTCATCTCAGTGTATTTGTAGTTAAGCTCTAGGAAGATGGCGAGTACCTTTCTTGCAAGTTGAAGAGTTTCAAACCCTATCAGCACTTTAGAACTTGGATTTTGCAAAGCAATCAAGAAGAAATAAAGAAAAAACATACACACAAAGAAAACCAAACCCTGAGCTGCCAACTGGGACCAATGTACCCAATCATTCAACACATTTTTGAGTACTTCATTACAAACAGTTGTCCACAAGAAAATATTTAGATGTAGGGAAGCTAATAAGAGAGCCTAGCTGAGGCTACAAGGGGAATTACAAAAAAGTTTTCAAAATGCAGCATCTTAGTAAAGAACTCTGACTTAGAGGGATCAACATCGTGTGGTCAAAAAATGCCTGGGCCCAGACTTAGAGGATCAGCTCTGCCATTTATGAGTAGTTCTACTTTGAACAGGCCACTTGATCTCTTGCTTCAGTTTTCTAGTGAATCCTGCTCTTCTAACTTTGCAGTGCAATTGTGAAGATCAAATGAATGTGGAAGCACTTTGTCAACTATTAAAAGCTTTGCAAATGTAACTAAAGGGGATGATTGGAAAAGCACTTCAGAACTGTATTTAAACAAGTAGAAGGAATCTGGTAGCAGAACTTCTGAGGACAATGTCCAATTTATGAAGATTGGCTCAAAAATATCCTCAAAGTCTCTAGTTTTATAAATATACTTTGTTCCATTTTTTTTGCTACTTAAAAAAAGAATGTTGACTCAGCTCTTTTAATGTACATCTACCCATGTGCAAGGCTCCGTGATAGGGTCCATGAGGGCTAGTAAGATACAGGATGTTGACATTTCACATTCTATGTAAGTTCAGAATCAGGTTGGAAGAGAAGGGAAGGTAAAGTAAATTTTAAATGCTCCCATTGTGGTAGATGCTTTTCATACTATATCTCATATATGTGTTGCAATAAATTAGGGCGAATTTTTTTTTCCATTTTATAGATGCCTAAAAGGTCTACAGATGCTAAGTGAGTGTCTGAGATTAGGGTTCTTGAAGTTCAGATTAAAGAACTCAAAATGATTTTTTTTAAAGTCATGTTCTTTCTATTATATTCAGTCCCCTTCTGTTAAGTTTGAGTTATAAACAAAAATATTTTTTAAATAGTCGTTAACTGTAAAGTTAGTTGTATAAACAGTAAGCTCTCTGAATCTCTTGTACCCCCTCCAGTCCCTTGCACGGCTGTTTTCCAGGTTTCTGCTCAAATATCACATTTTCAGACAGACTTTCCTGCTCACCCTATCTAATGACAGGTCACCCTCACCCACCTATTGACATGTGCTATTATATCACTGTGTTATTAATACCATAATGCTCACCTTTCTCCTCAATTATCTTTTTTATTTATCTCTTTATTAGGAAGGTAATATAGCAGAATGTTCAGGAGTACAGAGTATAGACCAGTGCTCTCCAACAGAAAAATTATCCAAGTCACATACAATTTTAAATTTCCCAGTACCCACACCCAAAAAAAGTCAAAAGAAACAGGTGAAATTAATTTTAATAATACATTTTATATAACCCATTATGTATAAAATATTATGTCAACACATAATCAATATACACACATAAGCAAGAAGATAGTTTACATTATTTGTACTGTCTTCAAATTTTTGTGTGATTTTTACACTTATAGCACATACCAGTTTGAACTAGCTATATGTCAAGTGCTCAATAGTCAAATGTACCAGTGGCATTGACACTGGAGAATGCAGCTATAGAGTAAGTCTGCCTGGGTTCCACAGCAGCTCCGGCATTCCTTAGCTGTTTAACCTAGAAATTAAACTCCGTTAGAAAAGGGTCATTGTTCACTCTATACATTTCTGTAATCCCAGCACCTATAACAGAGATTGGCATGCAATAGAAGTTATCAGTTATAGCAAATGTTCATGGTTAACCTGCTGGAACAGGTAAGTTTTGAGTCTAATTTTGAAGTGTGAGTTGGATTTAGACCTGCGAGAGGAGAGTGAAGACAGATGTAGGAGTTCAAGGCACATGGGTATGATTAATGACAAATGGCTTGATTCTTATACAGAGAACAATATACAGAATCATTTTTTATATGAGGAGATGTAGCGGCAGAATGCTGAATAAAATGACTGTTTATAATCGACGCTGAAAATTCTGGTGAGTGATTGTGATTCTGAACAGGGATTTGGGAACCAGACAGACCTGATTTGGAATCCAAATTCTATCTGGGTGATCTTGGTGGGCAACTTATTCAGTCTTTCTGTGCCTGAGTTTCCTCATATGCGAAATGGAGAATGTTCATCCTTACACCTTTAAGGGTTAAATAAGATACTGTATGCAAATCCTTAGACATGTAGTGTGCATTCAGAAATGTTAATCAGTATGGCTGATCTAATTGTCATTGTTGTTATTTTATTAATATTAATATGTTAGATGGGAGAGTAACTTAAAGCCTTGAATTCCAAACTGCAAACTCTGCACTGCAGCCTCTGTAATCATGTTGCTATCAGTGCTTATCTGTCCCCATTGCTCCCCCGATTAAACCCTTCAGAAACTCTTCATCCCCTCTATACTGAAGCCAAATTCCTTCTCAATGCACCAAGGCCTCAACAACATCATTTTCCCCTAACTCTTCACACATTACAGTCTAGCCATACTGAATCATTTAGCATCTCCCGAATAGCTTATACTAGTTAATGCAATTCTGTTTTGGAACATATCATTCCTCTGCTCTTGTTATTCACTTGTGTGTCTGGAAAATTGTTGCATGTACTCCAAAATCCATCCCAGATTTCCTATCCTGAGGAAAGACAGAGATAGTGGGCTGCGTCTTCTAGAGAGTGTTTCGTAGTGCAATTTCTTATTTACACGTCAGTTTCCTTCACTAGGTTGCCATATATTTGAGGGAAGGAGCCAAGTTCTATTTCTGTGTGTATCCCCAGTGTGCAGCACAAAATAGATGTTCACTAAATACTTGTTAATTGAATGAATGTCTGTGCTTTAGGCAATGGGAAACTCTTGAAGACTGCTGGGCTACCAAGGCTTTTGTTAATGTCTGGACTACTACATCTCAATTCCTATTTGCATAACTCTTGAAGTGATTATCTGGGAACCCCATCCTTTCTGAAACAACTGCTGTCAGTGCCTCACATATGAGAAAAAGATTAAAACCTGAACCAGCTTTCCTGGTATTCATCTTCCTCAGCAAAGCTTTAACTGCTGCTGGCTTATAAGGTGGGATTTCCTAATTGTGTTTAAATCTTCTGTCTACTGCTGGCCATAGATGTACTAGTAAGTGAAAGTTTCTTTGTGTGGTGAAGGTAGGGGGTGGAGGGGAGAAAGTTTTGCCTCTTATAGCAGGGAAATAGTTTGAGGCTATGTTTTAATTAAAATGAATATCTGCACTATCTTAGTGTTATTGCCAGTTAAGTGTAACAGGGTGATTTAGAGTTCTATAACACAATTATACTCTGGTAATGAAGCTCTGCAGAATTATCCTCAGAATTTAGAATGCAGAAGGGAGCAGTAGCTCTCATTTGTAACCATGTTACGGCCTTTATTGTTACGGTATTTTCTGTTTTCTTCAAAGATTAACTCAATCGTATTTAAGTCTCTGGCTGCATTACAGAGAGACAGAGAAAGGGGGCAATGGGAACTGTCTTACTGTCCCTGCAGCCTGTCTTAATGTTCTACTGTGAGGACAGAATAGCAGGGAAATTTCACCAGAGCATCACCATTCTTACAGTTCTTGCTCTAGCCCTCCTGACTAAGCCCCCCTTAGGCTGGTCCATGCAGTTCCTGGTTGATTGTCACTTGGGATTGTGGGATGGTTGGAACAGAGCTTAGAAAGCCAGCCAGGGATGGCTACATTCCAAGAGGAAGGAAAGCAAGACCAGGAGGCTGTGCTGTCTTTGGTTCTGAATTTGAGGTGTGGTGAGGGCTGCTCTGGCTCTGAAAGAGGAGTAATAGTGGTTAAAAGAGTGAATTCTGGGGCTTCCCTGGTGGCGCAGTGGTTGAGAATCTGCCTGCTAATGCAGGGGACACGGGTTCGAGCCCTGGTCTGGGAGGATCCCACATGCCACGGAGCAGCTGGACCCGTGAGCCACAGCTGCTGAGCCTGCGCGTCTGGAGCCTGTGCCCCGCAACGGGAGGGGCCGCGATAGTGAAAAGGCCCGCGCACCGCAATGAAGAGCGGTCCCCGCACCGCGATGAAGAGTGGCCCCCGCTTGCCGCAACTAGAGAAAGCCCTCGCACGAACCGAAGACCCAAACACAAACAAAAATAAATAAATAAATAATAAAGTAGCTATTAAAGAATCAATGAGTTAGGAAGCAAGCTTAAAAAAAAAAAAAAAAAAAAAAAAAAAAGAGTGAATTCTGGGGACAAATCCAGAATCCATCATATATCAGCTGTGAGACCGCAGACAAGTCATTCAGCCTCTCTAGGTCGGTCTCAGTTTATTGATCTGTAACATGGGGTAATAGTAGAAACTACCTCATTGAATTTTTGTGACAGTGAAATGTTATACATGTAACTTAGAACAGTGGCTGGTATATGGTATGTGCTCAACAAGTAATAGCTATCTCAGTTACTAGAAAAATATTCACTCTTGACCAAGTAGTTTGGAGCTCTGTTTCTCCCAAGTGGCATCATCTGACGATTGGCAGAAACCAAGTCATACATGTGTATCTTCCCTAAACTCTCACTTCTTTGAAAAGTTCAAAAACAAATTTTGATTTAATTTAACCAATATTTAACACCTATTATGTATAAGATCTTACACTAAGCATTTCAAGTAATACCGACGTGAAGCATATGTTGGTTCTATCTTCAAGGATCTTACAGCCCAGTAGGAAAAGGCAAGTATGCAGAATGAGACCATCTAAATAAAAGAACATGGGGAATAGTGATGCGAGGTAAGGAATCATTTACCTTGATTAGGGAGGATTTTAATGATGGAGTGCATTTGAACTGAACCTTGGGGGACAAGTAGGATTTTTATAGGCAGAGAATATTGGGAAGGGACTCCAGAGAGATCATCTGGACCAAGTTCAGATTTAGAGAAGTACAGGGAATGATTAGAGAACAGGAGAAATCTATTGTGATTGTAGCATAGCATAGTGTGTCTATCTGGGGAGGGACTGTAACATGGAAAATTTTGCAAAGGTCACAGTCAAATCACTTTCATTCATGAAAGGCAGGTGAAGGAGTTTTAACATCACTCTGTAGGAAGTTGAGTGTTTCTAAGGAGGACCAGCCCATGATCTGACTACTATACGTGCTTCTGGTTGACTTCTATTCAAGGATACAAGATGCTATAATCCTCTAATGCTGTCCTTACATCAACAGACTCAACTTTGAGAGATGTGGCAGCCTCCTCTTCCCCTTGCTCCCTACAAAAAGATTTAACCAAAACTTTAAAGTGGCAAAATGTATTTTCTTTTTCTTTTCTTCCATCATAATAACTACTCTTTATTTAGCATTTACTGTATTTCAAACACCGTACTTAACTATTTACATACTTTAAACTCATAGCGACTCTGTGAGCTTCCTTCTATTATTGTACCCATTTTTCAGATGAGAAAATTTATGTTTATAACGATTCAATAGCTGGCCTACTGTGAAGTCAGCTAGTAAGCAGTAACACTTGGGACAAGGTCTGCTTTCAAACTTCTTGAGTACATTTCTGCCCAACCATGAATAGAGTCAGGTAAATGATAGGTTGTTAGAGACTTGAAGGTAGCATTTTGTTGGCATTGACTTGAGAACCAAGAGATGTGAACTGTACAACCAACCAGATGACACCAAATAGTTCCAAGTCACTTGACCTCCCTAGGTCCTCACTTTCTCCAACGGTCAAATGAGATGACGGATCTAAAACTTATCATATTTATAGACAACGTAGCTGTCTGGTCTTTCATGCCTGTTATTAGCTTTGACCCTCACAACTATCCATGACAAGGATATGGATTTCACATGTGACAGAACTCAGTCTTAGAGAAGTGACTTTTTCTAGTCCCTGCAGCTAGGAAGTATCAGGGCCAAGTGAGCACAGGTCTTCTGCCAACTAGCGCAGTGTTTCCCCCACCACTCCAAATAGAAGCTGTTCCCAGACCAAAATGTTTGCCATGCTTGCCCTACTATCCCATGTGACTATTTTTTAAAAACTCTGAATCCTAAATTTTCTCAAATTATTTTCTAAACCCTTGCTGACCCTTTTAAAATCAGCATATAGCACCAGCCCTTCAAGTTATCTTTGCATAAGCAAAATAAAGGCACTCTAATGAGTTCATGCAGAATGCTTCTCTTCAATATGTATGCTCTGGGAGGAGAGTTATAGCACATTTCTTTCTGCACCACTGAATAGACGGCATTAGTAGTAATGCCCCTAGATATTTATATCACAAAGCTCCCTTGTGTCCACCCTCTGGTCAAATGCTATTAAGCTAAGATTCCCCACTGGTTCACAGTGATGTCAGAGGATATGGTCAAGACATAGTTAAATCCTAAGTTCTAAAAAATCACCCCCACACACCCAGGGCGGTGGCTGAGTAGAACATCTCAGCCACAGAGCTGTCAGCAGCAGCACATGTAAATTCTGTTTCTTGGATGAAGAAACGTAATCATTTGTCCGGAAAAATCTCCCTGGGCTCTGAAATGGTCACACTGTAAATAATCAGAGCATTAATGAATTAAAGTGAGAATTTACCGAGCTTGTCAAGATTCCACCCCTTGTTTTCTGCCTGAAAATCACTTCCTTTATGGTGATTTGAAGAATTTAATCAAGTTGGTCTGAGTTGATATATAGAGTAGTTTACCCTGCTTGGGGTATCTGAAACTTTCCTATTTCACATAGGAGGGGTCCCCTCTGCCTGGCTAATATTATATAACCTGGCTGCCTATGGCCAAAGATGATTGGACAAGTTAGGAATATCACTGGGGAACCAACCCAGAGGGTGGGCTGTGCCATTCTGATTCTTTCTCCTGGAAGTTCAGAATTGGGATACAGACGAGTCAGTGAGCTAACCTGTTCGCAGAAAGGCTGAGACTGCCATTGTGTGGTAAGGTCATGAGAATGATTGCACAAGTTGAAGAGTTGACCAAGGAAGATGGACTCAAGGAGAAGGGAATGGAGTGAACAAGCAGGAAGAAAAAGACATGAGAAGCCATGTTGGTCTCGAAGAGAAAAATAGAGGAAATATATGTCCTAGTCTATGGCCCTTCTCTTTTGGAAACAAGAAGAGGTTCTTCTTGTTCCTGGGTAAAGGGAGGCATCTTCCAAAGCTTTCCAACACTTTTCATTATTTGTGTGCCAGTTTGAGACACTGGCTTTTGCCCCTTGAAACCTTACAGATCCTCAAACTGCAAGTCATTTAAGGTCAGAAATTAGACACCATTAATTTGCATAACATTTCATGGCTTACAAAGAAATGGATGTTTAATTGGTTATCAAGACTCAGTGCCTTATTTCTACACAGTTATCATTTGGGCCATGTGACTACACCAGCTTGGTTTTGCTTTAGTTATTATGCCTTGTGCAGTGTTCTCTGTTAATGGTAATAGAAAAATTTGTGTTAATAATGTCTAATATTTATTGAATATTTACTACTTTTCAGTGACTGGTCAAGTGCTTATATGAATTAGTTCATTTATTCCTTAAAATCACCCAATGAGGTAGGTATTATTATTACTCCAGTTTGCAGATTAGCAAACTGAGACTTAGAGTGGGTAAGTAAATTGCCTAAAAACTCACATTTAATATAGGGTCTGGGAGTGGGGCAGTGGGACAAATTCAGCCAGACCCCAGAGTATGTGTTTTTAATGTCTCTACATACTGAATTATTTGAATATGTAGAATGGCCTGGTATCCTTTATTTGGGAAAAAAAGTATTAGACACAAGTGAAGTTTCCTTTGAAGTGACTGGCCCAAAACTGTGTCCAATAAGAAAGCTTTATATTTAATACTGAAAAATAATCTAATGAAGTTTTTAGGGAAAGTATAAATACAGGGTTTACCACAGAGAGAAAGAATTTGCAAGTAAGTTACTATTTCAAGTGATTTTCAACCACTTTCCAATAAGCCTGTGTTGCATATGGTTAAGGGTTTGTATTATTCTGTCGAGAGAATGCTACTTTTGAATATTGTAATGAACATTCATTAGCTGTAGGACTTTGGGAGAGTTACTCAGTCTGCACTCCAGTTTCCTCATTTATGAAGTGGAGATAATCGTATACCTACTTCAAAAGGTAAAGATAAAAGAACAATACAGGGCTTCCCTGGTGGCGCAGTGGTTGAGAATCTGCCTGCTAATGCAGAGGACACGGGTTCGAGCTCTGGTCTGGGAAGATCCCACATACCGCGGAGCAACTAGGCCCGTGAGCCACAACTACTGAGCCTGCGCGTCTGGAGCCTGTGCTCCACAACAAGAGAGGCCGCGATAGTGAGAGGCCCGCGCACTGCGATGAAGAGTGGCCCCCGCTTGCCACAACTAGAGAAAGCCCTCGCACAGAAATGAAGACCCAACACAGCCAAAAATAAATAAATTAATTTTAAAAAAAAAGAACAATACAAATAAAATACTTGGCACAGTGCTTGGCACATAGTAGATAGTTAATAATGTGTCACTTAATACTTCATAAATGTTGATTATTGAGATTACTAGGGTCTTGGTGACTGTGCTGCTGATACAGTATTTTTTCTTTTTATTCACTATTCACATTTGCCCTTATACTCCTTCTAATAAATAAGCTCGGTGTATGTACCTCCAGCATATGTGCCTGAGAAACCAGATCAAGAAAACATGGTCCAACAGCCATAAATCCATTTGAATATTGGAGACAAAAGCCCTGTGAGTTAGAAACCATAATCCCCATTTTACAGATGAAGAATCTAAGGCTCAGAGAGGTCAAGGGAGTTTTCAAAAGTTGAACAGCAGGAAAGAACCAAAAGGAAGTTTTAATCAGGCTGTATAGATTGTTTACAGTCTTGACATCTGGTTAAGAGAAAAAACCTGGGAGACTGGTGATATCTGGCCATGGAATGTGTGTTCAGAGGGAGGGGGGAGTGAGGAAATGAGGCACTGAGAGAGTGTGTAAGAATGACGGTGACACACTTTATTTCCTGCCTACAGGCATTCCGAGATACCGTCATCTCGGAAATAGTTATCAGCACTTGGGGCTGTCAGAAAAATTGTGAAAGACTTTGGAATGGGCAAAACAAATTATTGAGGGTCCTGTCTAGCCCACCCTTCTGGGGTATGTCTGCCTTTCATTGTCTTTGAGCTATTTTACTACTCGGTAGAAAGAAAACTGGTAATAATGCAAACGATTATTATTCGTAGAAATGAAAATTGTGTTCAGTGGAGAAGAATTGATTATTGCCCTATGGATATTGACCAGTTTTGCATCTATTTGTCATTTCTGTCATCCTTCCTGGTTGCCTAAGTGTGTTCTTTAAACTCTCCTTTGAATGGGTTGTAATATCTTACTGGTTCCCTCATTAATTCATGAGTTAAATAAAACATTTGGCACGTGTTCATTTCATATTTATATGGGAGTCATGATTTTATCTTTGCAAAATTGTTCATAAATAGGACAAAACTGTCCACACTGCCTTATACAATAGACCTCATCAGGTACAAGCAAGTGTTTCAGGGGAAAGTCAAAAGCTATCCTTTGTTTAGCGTGTACAATCAGGCCAGAAACACCCCATTCATTAGATGGAAGGGAAAGACAGATGAGAGCTGTGAGGGACAAGGAGAAAAGGCTTCGCTATCTGTTTCCTGAGGAGCTGGATACTGAGAAGTAAATGCTTCAGCTCCTTTGGTGATAGCGGAGCAGCCTGAGGAGACGTCCTGGGGGAGTGGACAGACAATGGGGCCAGGAGTCTGGAGCAATGGACTCTAGGTCCAGCTCTGCCATTAACCAGCTGTGTGACCTTGGGCAAGTCACTTAACCCTCTGTTTCTCCATCTGCAGAATGAGAGGCCAGAACTAAATTATCGCCAAGGTCCTTTCCAACGCTAACTGGCTAGGGTCCTGTGATTCTGAAGACACTAGGTGGTCATGGCTCAATGCCTCCTGAATAATTCTTAGCCCAGAAATTAGCAGGCTTGTGATAGAAGCCAAGGACTTGATGGTCTGTGGAATCTGGAATGAACTTCTCCCTTGTAATCTTCCTTCCAGACGCCAAGGATAATGGAGTCTGGCTAGGGAAAGCACATTAGGTAGGAGATACTGAACCATCTACGTAAAAGGACATGAACTTTAAAACTAGACTTCTTACCAGAAACTAAAGCTGCTTATACCTCAGACTGCTGTTGTAAGGGATGTGTTTTAATTGTTTCTAAAAGTGGAATTGAAAACCATAGTTGACAGAAAATAATGCTTTTGAGAGGTTTTGCTACTCACTGTTTACTTTTACCTGAAGTTACCTGGAATCCCCCATTCCTAGTGTTTACCTAGAGTTTGGGTACCTTCAGGTGAAAAGATGACAAAAGATTAAGCGCCCATTGGGGAGCTGGTTTAGATGACCTCTAATTCCCCCTATACCACACCCAGACGCAAGTATTATGATTGGAAATAATTACTGTTTCTTCTTCTATTTCACCTTCAATTCAAGTGGTTGTACATTATATGCAGTGTGCACGGGACTTAGAATTCGGAGACTTTTATTTGGAAAGTCACGTCATCTTTCTAAGTGTCATTCCTGTGCCTATAGAATGAGGGTATTGGCTTAGATGTTATCGCAGCCCTTTAGTTTCTGAATTAAATGAACTTAATTCTAGTAAGCACCTACAGTGTGCCTACGGGCTGATAGGAGGGCAGAAAACAGAATTTAAAAACAAGACTCTTGACTTCAAGGAGTTCACACTTTTCCAGAACTAATATTCCAGGAACATTTCTGCCTATTGATTTCTGCCTGTGGATTTAAACAGCGTGCAGGGTTTTATTTCATTTAAGAATCTACTTCCAGATATCTGGATTGCCTGGAAATTCTCCTTCCCTAATCCCAGGCAGGTATTTTGAGATATGCAATTGATACATCTCTCCAAATGTTTCCTCCACATGACATTTGCTTCTTCAAGGTTCAGAACTGTATTCTATCCCATCCTGGGAAGTTCACTGGGTGAAACCTCAGACTTCCCAGGGTACAGGCAGTGATGGAAGAATTTATAAAGTAACAAATCTCTGGTTTCCCCTCAATCAGAAGCAGTAGCATGATTGCAGTGAGAGAATGACCTTGTCATCCAGTGTTGCATGGTAGTTAAACCCAGGAGGTTTGGCGTCAGCCAGAACCAGATCGTAGTCTCTACTCCTCCCTCTCCTAGCTGTGTGACCTTGGCCCATGTCTTAAGCCCTCTGTGCTTCAGTTTTCTCATCGTAGAATTTTCTGTGAATTAAATGAGGGGGAAAGGGGAGAAGGGGGAAGGGGGAGAAGGAGAAAAAAAGAGGAGGAGGAGGAGAAAGAAGGGGAGGGGTCTCTGCTTCAGGGTCTTTTGAGGTCTCTGCTTGGAATTGGCAATGCAACTCCCTCAACATTCTATTGGTCCGTCCAGTCACAAGGACAACCCAGATTCAGGGAGTGGGGAAACAGATTCTTCCTTTTGATGGGATGGGCTACAAAGTCACATCGCAGAGTGCTTGGATATAGGGAGAAGCAAAGAATTGTCGCCCTTTTTTGGAATCAATCAACTATAAGGCCGTATAAAGAAGACAAGAGTTCATCCCAGACTAAGAGTCACTCCAAAGCCTATGCTTTTAACCATTCTGCTGTGTAGATTTAACCCATTTGCAATTAGTACTTGAATTTCTGGCAAGCTTCTTCCCTTCTGGGTGGGCCTGATTTCTGTCTTTTGTTTAAAGCACAGCACAGAGAGTTAACTGTCAGCTCCAGCTACTCCAGTATAAGCCACCTGCTTGCACTGAGAGATTCTCCTCTATGTCTTTACTTCTCCAAAGTAAGAAAACAAAACAAAACAAAACAAAAACAATTGGCAAGGATCCCTGTTGTCTGGCGGAGCTCTGTGTGGGAGGACATCTGACATATTAAACTAAGGTTCAGGCATCCATGTAGGGAGGAGAGGCCCATCTGTCCTTTCAGTTGGTCTCTAGATTGAGAAACCAATCATCAATCAATCTTAAACCTCACCCACTGAACTGGCCTGTCCTGAACCAAAGTGTTTATGGGAAACAGAAGAAACTATTGCCCGAAAACAGCCTCGTTTTTACCGTTATGGTGGAACTAGCCCATTAGGAATCACCAGATGCCTCTGCTATAGGAAGACAGGTTTCAGTGCCTCCATCTGCAAGTGTTCTTTCAAGGCAGTTTCACTTTCATTATCTCACTTAATTTCCACAAACACTCTTTGAGGTACACAGAATAGAAATTAAGATTCTCACATGACAGTTGAGGAAACTGAGTCATGGGGAAATGAAAGGGTGTACTTAACCTTGTACCATTAAAGATGAGCTAAATCAAAGAAACTTGTGATCTTAAACCCTAATTGGTGCTTTCCTTTTCTGCCCCACATCACCTAATAAAGATGAGTGACCCATTCTTACTAGTTCTTGTACAGAGGCAGCCAGTTGAATAACAGGCTAAAATACCAGCATAGAAAAGATTTTGAACAGAGGTTGCAAAATAGCAACTTATGAGCCATATCTTCCCTGCAGATACTGTATTTGTGCCATACAATGTTTAAAAGTAAATACTTAAAAAATATCTTAAGATTATGAGGTTCCCTGTAGAAACCCAAATCTTGTATTCTCTTGAAAAATAAGATCTAGAAACACTGGGCTCACAGTCCTATACATATGGTAACAGTATGTCAGAATGCAGAAGAGGCAGCCCCTTGGGATGGCCATCCCTTATCCAGTTTTTCACAGTCTCCACCTGGCCAGGTTTACCCTTATGGTGCCTGTCTGCCCCCCATAGGCATTTCCCTTTACAGCCTCTTGAACAAGTGACACTTTTTTTTTTTTTAGACACAATTATATCCTTAGTTTCCATTGTATTTTCTTGGGAATATACTACCTCGTTCTGTAGTTGAGAATTTCTTCTTTCACCTTAATATGAAGCTATCAGGGAAAATACACTCATCTGTGAATAACAGGTTATGTGTTTTTTTCATTTTGATCCTAACCTGAGGTATCAAGAAGGGCTCCCTCTAAGAGATAACCCTTGAATTGGGTCTTGAGAGGTAGGGAAGAGTCAGCTGGGTGGAGAAAAAAAGGTAAAGAAATTCCAGGTAGACAATCTGTGCTAAGCGATGCTTGCAATAAACTGTTATATAAGAAGAAATCCAAACCAGCTACTTTTGCTGGAGGAAAAGAGTAGCAAGAATTGAGGCCTGTGAGGTCAGTGGTGTCTAGGTCCTAGAGGCTTTGTATGCCATGCGAGAGGGAGTGACAGGTATTTTATAGACAGTGGTAAAATGGTTAAGTGTATTAAGCAGATGATGAATTTCACCACAGGATGACATGGTAATATGTACATTTTAAATAGATTATCTGGCAGCCATATAAAGGATGGATTTAATGGCAGGCAAAACGTGAAGGAGGGAAACCATATTAGAAGCTACTTCTAGAATCCAAGTAAAAAGTCATGGGGGATTCATTTGAGAAGTAAAACAAGGAAATCAAGAGATATATTATTTTGACATTTATTGAATGCTAATTGTCTGCAGAATGCTTTGGGAGAAATTAACTATGTAGTCCAACTTTCTGTGTAACGCTCCAGTCTGCTTTACTGCCTCCCCAGAAAGCGGTTCTCCAGTCTCTGATTGGTCACTACCAAATGATTCAATTCCCATTTTAGTTATTAGAAACTACTTCCTTATATAGCTTCCTTAAATTGAGTCCAAATTGTCCCCCCTCCTACAACTTCTGGTTCTGTCCTTTGGAGCTGCAGTGGCAAAGCTTAATCCCTGTTCTGCATGACAGCATTTCAGGTATTTGATGACAGGAATCATGTTTCTCAAAAATCTCCTTTTCAGCTAAAAAAAAAAAGTTCCTTAGTTCTTTGGAAGAGTCAACATCCTCTATCTACCTGCCCCAGCACACATCATGTTCAAATTCTACTCATTGTTAAAGGTCCAGGTTCAATGTCACCACCATGCCTCCAGGTTGTGTATCTATGGACAGACTCCAGCTTCCAGTGGATTTCTTAAAATGTAGCACTCAGAATTGCACAGTCTTCAGAGCAACCTAACCAACGCAATTTGAACAAGGTTCCCTTCTCTTCATCTTTTGTATTTCGGGATACAGTGCCATTCCTGATGCACTTACCTACGAAAAAAGGTCAGAAGGTTCCGCTGGGACAGGATTGGAGAGCAGGAATGCTCCCAAGTTTTGTCCTGAGACCAGCATCAGCATCATCTGAGAGCTTATAAAAATGCAAATTCTCAGGCCCTACCCTGATCTGATTCAGAATCTCCAGGGCACAAGCCCAGGAATCAGTATTCAGAAGTTGTCAAGGTGATTCTTACACATGCTAAATTTTGAGATGTGCCTTTGTAGAGGGTTTTTGACTGTTCATCTGAGGATCTTTAAAAAACCCAGGTGGGCTTCCCTGGTGGCGCAGTGGTTGAGAGTCTGCCTGCCAATGCAGGGGACACGGGTTCGAGCCCTGGTCTGGGAAGATCCCACATGCCGCGGAGCAACTAGGCCCGTGAGCCACAACTACTGAGCCTGCGCGTCTGGAGCATGTGCTCCGCAGCAAGAGAGGCCGCGAGAGTGAGAGGCCTGCGCACCACGATGAAGAGTGGCCCCCACTTGCCGCAACTAGAGAAAGCCCTCGCACAGAAACGAATACCCAACACAGCCATAAATAAATAAATAAATACATACATACATACATACATACAAACAAACCCCAGGCACTTACCTTGAAACAAAATTCTTCTCCTTCTCTTGCATGGGGCCTTAAGCAACCTTTCTGAGGACCATGAAAAGTGTCAGCATAATTGCATGTCTTTAAATGCTTGGGGAGGGAACCTCAACTAGACTAAGTTTTACAATCCAGTGGTTGTGGCAAAGATTTAGGAAAAAAAGAGAGAAGGAGGAAGGGAAGGAAAGAGGGAAGGAGGGAGGAAAGAGAGAGAGAGAAGGAGGAAGGGAAGGAAAGAGGGAAGGAGGGAGGAAAGAGAGGGGAGTGAATGAAAAAAAAAAAGAAAAAAGAAACAAAACAGTATGCCTTTGGTCAATCCATTACAAAGAGGACTGAGCCGCTGACCTTTTCATTCTGCCTGTGCTGTGTGCGCAGCAACTCTGTAACCTTTTCCAGCTGGAATAGAAAGTTCAATTAAGTTTGTTGGCTCAGAAATCTGCCCGTGTCCCAGAGAGCAGATTAGGCACTTAGGGGCTGCAATTATCCATCTGCTGCTTCTGCAAAGCTGAAAAGAATGCACACATGCTGTACCTATCTCTGGGCATATGCAAAGGCAGGTACATGTGTATCCGTATGCATGTGCACAGGGAGGGGCGACCAGCAGGCAGTGGCTGCAGCTGAGAAATTCATTTGTTTCCAAACGTGGGTTCTTTATGCATTGCTGGTGATGATTTTAAGTTAAACGAGATCCTGCATGTTGGAGCCTGCCCAGTTCTTGGCCACCACATTCATCCTATTTTCATATCTGGGTCTTTGGACCAGCGAGCACCTTGATCCTCTCCCAGGTTTGAGGGCAGAGTGTGGATTTGGTCATGGGTGGGGTATTTAAGAAAGCTGCTTTCAATATTCAGGTGACTAAAACCTCGTCTGCCTTGCTCAGGGAAGCAATATGTGTAGTGGTTAAGCTGTAATGCACTATAGAATTAAAAAAAAATAATAAAGTACACAATTCTTTAAAAAAAAAAAAAAGAATACCAGCTGTGGAGATTATGTCTGAATCTCAGCACAGGGATTACAAACTGAATAAACTTGAACATGTCCCTTTAACTTTCTGATCTTTGGTTTCCTCATCTGTAAAATGCGGATAACAGTATTAACCTCGTAAAGTGATTGTGGAGATTCAACAAGGCAGCACATTTAATTGTCTGCCACAGTTTATATTTAATAAATGATAGCTGTGTTTTGATGATACTGAGAGTTACTCTGATGTTAGGCTGTGGTTTTGGTGCCTGGGTCTTTAATTTTCCCCGCTGACACCTATCCCATGTCTGGAAACAGGGCCACCATCTTCCTTTGCCTTGATAGCATCTGTAGTGCCTCATTCATTCTAGGACTGCACCTTGTATGGTTTTTCTGTCAGAATCTAGTGTCTTTTCTGAATTTCACATCCACTCTAGCATGTTCTAAAGGTTAGTCTTTGAAGAACAGGGAAGTGAGCTTTTAAAAAATGTAAGTTTGATAAAATCAGTACCTCCTACTCCCATCCCACCCCCCAGCATAAAGCTCTCCAGTTGCTTTACATAGTATTTAAATAAAATCCAGACTCCTCACAGAAGCATATAAGGCTCAGTGGGACCTGGCTGTAGCCTAACCTCACTTGTATTCCTTGACTTCTGGCTCATAATCCTCAAATGCAGCAGCCTCTTTTTCAGGCCCTTGAATATACGCAGATCCTTCCTGCCGCAGGAATTTGCATGGCCGTTTTGTCTGCCTGGTGCACTCTTTCCCTAGGTCATACCGTCAATGGCTCTTCCTCACCATTCAGTGCCACCTCCCTGGAAGGCCTTCCAGGACTGCCCTTTCTAAATTCACCCGCACAGTCACCCTCACCCTCCAGTCACTTTCTTTCCAGCCCCGTGCTTTATTTTCTCAGAGTACTTGTTACATATTTACTGTCTGTTTCCTTGCCACTAGATTGTGGAGATCATGAAAGCAGGGACTTGGCTATTGTGTTCAATATTATGTCTCCAACACTAGAACAGTCCCTGATGTCTAAAAGGTGATCAATTAGCATCTGTTGAATTAAGTTAATGGGTCCAAGTCTGGGGCCTGAAGCCCTTCTTTGATGACATTTGCTTGGGTCTTAGATTGTTCTTTGCTTCTGAATCCTCTGTTGCTTGGCTCTAAAACCCATTGATCAAGGCCTATCAATATTTCTTACTCAACCTCCCTAATCCCTACTGCCTCATTAGTTTATTTCCAATTATCTGTCATCAGTGTTTTTGGATGCCATGTTTTATGTGCTAGCTTTAATTTTACTTCTCTTCCATATGGGTGTCTGTAGGTCAAGCAGAAGACCAAGTCCAACTGTCATGTCTGGAACAAAATTCTTAATGAAGTCTAAAATTCTTAAGGAGGTGAGATTTGCTTCTTGTCTACTCCCACAGCCTCACCTTGTACAATGCTGCCCGAGATACTGAATATATAAATGGACAATGACCAGACCATGTAGGACAGTAGAACTCTGTGAGGCCAAACCACCTCTGTAGCAATTGGCCCCAAATAATTGGAACTTGATCAGTTACTGCCAGTCTCCTTAATTTCTGCCTCTGCTTCCAAGTTGAGACCAACCAGAGAAAACCAAGTAAGGTCCCCAAACCAATCACATAGGATGCTCATCTTCAGCTTCCCATGCTAACACCTGAAGCCTTCTCTTTTCTCCACTATAAGCCTTTCTCCCTCTCCTGTCTGCCTTTGTGTCTCATCAAACACAAGTGATGTTAGCTGATTCCCATGCTGTATCAAGTTCTGGATAAACAGCCTCTGTTTCTTCTCATTTGGGTTGTCTCCGTTTGTTTCCACATGCAGGTTCTGGTTATCTATTGCTTCAAAGCCATTCATTCCAAAACTTAATGACTTAAAATATGCTCTTTATTTTGCTCATAATTTTGGAGTTAAGAATTTAGGAAGGGTTCAGCTAGGTAGTCTCTCTCTGGTCCACATGGCATCAGCTGGGGCAGCTGGATAAAGGATTCACTTCCAGTATGATTTTTTCTTAGTCATGGGTGGGGCACGTCTGGCACTTCAGTGTGCTTTGGCTTCTGCTCCACTCCATGGCGTCTTATCCCTCAGGGCCCCAACACATATTGTTCTCAGGGTAGGCACACTTCTTACATAGAAGCTGGCTTCCAAGAGGCAAGAAGCCTAAGTTACCCGCAAAATGACCCTCTCTCATAGCCACCACTTGGTCAGATCAGTCACAGAGCCACTCAGATTGTAGTGGGCGAGGAACATCGTATTATAGAAGATCATTTGGGTAGGAGATGGGAGATATTGTCGTGGCCAGCTTCAAAAATACAGTCCATGCTTCCCCTTCCTTTCGGTGCTCCAGCATGCTGGCCTTTTTTTTTTTTTTTAATTTAATTAATTAATTAATTTATTTATGGCTGTGTTGGGTCTTCGTTTCTGTGCGAGGGCTTTCTCCAGTTGCGGCAAGTGGGGGCCACTCCTCATCGCGGTGCACGGGCCCCTCACTACCGAGGCCTCTCCTGTCGCGGAGCACAGGCTCCAGACGCGCAGGCTCAGCAATTGTGGCTCACGGGCCCAGTCGCTCCGCGGCATGTGGGATCTTCCCAGACCAGGGCTCGAACCCGTGTCCCCTGCATTGGCAGGCAGACTCTCAACCACTGTGCCACCAGGGAAGCCCATGGCCTTTTTTTGTTATCACATATACATGATGCTTCTTCTGTTCCCAAGTTTCAGGATTTTTGGAAACACTGTTACCTCTGCCTGGAATGCCTTCCCTCCCGACCCTTATCCAGTTAAATTTGACTTCCACTGCAAATTTCCGCTTCAGTGTTACTTCTTCGTGTGTCCTCAGGGAAACATTTCTTGATACCCCACAAAATCTACACACAGAATCTAAATCAGAGCTCCCTCATTTTCTTTCCTTCATAGTGTTCGTCAGAGTTTGCCATTATAGTCTTACACTATTCTTGAACTCATCTCCATCCTGCCCCCCTTCCCCCTGCCATGGATGTAAGCTGGGGGCAGGGTCTAGGTGTGTTGCTCACTATTTACCCTCAGTGCTAAGTACAGTTCCTGACACGTGGTAGGTGCTTAATATATTTTTGTTAAATAAATCAATGCATTTATTTAAACTTTTCCACCCTACCATATATCTGTAACAGGAGCCTAGTGTTTGAACTTGCTGTTAGGGTCTTGAGCCCCCTGAAGAAATCAATTCATGTGGAACTTATACTTGCTTAGTGATATTAAAATGCAAAGTTTTTTATCAGTTGTTATTTTCCTTTAGTCCCTAGTGAATACTGACAATGCATGCTAAAGGCCTCCGTTCAGCCTTGAAGGCTATGGTAAAATAGCCTTGACTTTGGCTTAAGAAGACCTGGGTTTGAATTTCTACCTTTACTAGACTCACAGTGTGAATTTAGGTTGATTTATTTAACATTTCTGACTCTCCTAACTTCACCATCTGTAAAGTAGGGGTAATAATATATGCCTTATAGAATCTTTTTAAAGATTACATTAGATAACAATCACAGAATTGCCCAATTTTAACACAGTAATCACCCCAGTAGTTCAAAGTTTATATAAATAATTGGAAATAGAAACTTTAGCATAACATCTGATTCTTCCTCCTTGATAAGGTTTATTGCCACTGGATGATGTAATTCTTGCTTAATTCTGGTATCCCAGCTTAAGCCTGATTTAAATGTGCCTTTTAAGGTAACTAGAAAATAATTCATTGTTAGACTTTTTTGAAAATTCAAATTGACTTCGATTAAAGTCAGCATAATTGATTTATTAACTCTTTAAGAAGAAAAATAGGAAATATGTCCTCTATGGTTATATGAATTGTTAACATATTTATTAACTTGCTTTTTTTATCATTGACTGAAATGACAAAATTTTTTAAAAATTGAAGGGAGTTCCCTTATTTGAGGGGAATAGAATATATTTGGAAAACCAAGCTGTTTATGCCAGAGTAATTCTTAAAGGAAATCTAAGTCTGATTTACGTTTCTCAGACTCCATGGAAATGAGCTTTTCATACATGCCAGGAAATTTATTCATGTGTTCTGTGAGAATGTCCCTATTTTAAAGATGAAGAAACTGAGGGTCAGAGAAGAAACATTGCATAGCCAGAAAGGAGTGCAGTAGGAATTTGGATCCAATTTTGTGTTAGCATTAGCAGGTACTCTTTCTACTCTGAATCCTTTCATAGCTGTTCCAGCCATGAAAAGATAGGCAAATCAATAGAGCGGTACCACAGCAGGGAAATTAATTTCCAGTTGCCTTAGTCATTGCTGTCAGACACCAAAGCCCCGACTTGGATTAGCAACCTGTCCACTTCCTCCTCTGAGAGGAACCACGAGTCACGCTCCTGCGTGACCAGGGTGGCACCCCTAGAGCCTCTGCCAGTCCCACCGTCAGACAGGACGTGTCTGGGAAGAATTTGCAGCCGACTACTCTACCATTCAGGTCCCCATCTATGTCAACTGAGTAATTTATGGATGCACTTTTTTCTGTATTGCAAAGGAGATGCACAGGACCTTTGGAAATAATTCAGTCTCTTTCAAGGGAACACATTTGGGGAAATTATTGTTAATGCATCTGAGTAAGAGGTGCTCAACCCCGACAAATATTTCATGCAATTATAGCAAAGATGAGACAGTGACAACCAGTGACCATCAATCATTCCCCAGATCAATAATAACCATGGAACATGCAATCAAACCTAATCAGCACCCGGTGATTAAAGAACAGGGCCTCTCTTCTTTGCTTTCAGGGTCATAGTCTCTTGAAAGAATTGGCATGGAGTCCTCCAGACAGCACACAGTACAGAAACAAACATCAAAATAAGGGCTTTAGAATCTAGCAGATCTGGGTCAGAGTCCATAAACACTGCTTCTCAATCTTGGGCAAAATTATATGGTAATAACACTCACTGCACACTTTTTGGGGGTGTCAAACAGCATGCTAAGTATTTCATCTGTATTATTTAATCTTATAATGTATGTGTGAGGTGTGCACCAGTAGACTCCCTCTAAAGTGAGGAGACTGAGACTCAGAGGGATGGGATGGCTTGCTCAGAGCCACACTGACAGCAAGTGACAGAGCTGTGACTCAGATCCAGTCCTGTAGACTAAAGCTTCGGTAACTTTCAAACTGGCCCCTCATTAAAATCACCTGGGGAGCTTTTTAAAGTAACCAGTGCCTGGGCCCACCCACCCCATAACACCTGAATCATCATCTTTGAGCCTGAGGACTAGGCATGTATTATTTTAAGTAAACATTTTAATAAATTATAGCAGACATACAGAAAAGGGAACAAATGGAGGGTAGCACAGTGTATTTTCACTAAGTAAACATCCCCATGTGTGCAGAACAAACCCAGCCTCCTCCACAACCCCCCACAAGAAGCCCCTTTGCACCCTTTTCCAGTCACTGCCACCCGTTCTGCCCAAGGATAGTCATCATGACTTAAAACAGCAGACATTCCCTTTTTCTGTTTTTGAACTTTATATAAATGGAGACATACAGTTGACATACTTCTATGTCTAATTTCCCATTACATTTGTGAGATTCATTGATGTGTGTTGAAGGATGGTAGTGGTTTGTCCATTTTTGTTGCTGTAGAGTATTGCATTATGTGAATATACCACAATGCATTTAGTCAATTTGCTGTGGATGGGTATCTTTCCCATTCTTGGGTATTACAAGAATGTTAATTCTTTAGGTTAGCAAAAAGTGCATGCCTTTCTGTTGAGTATCTCCCTAGAAGTGGAACTGCTGGGTTGTAAGTGTGCATATGTTCAGCTCTAGGAGATCCAGGCATTTTTTACAAGTTCCTGGGTGATTCTGATGCACAGTGAGGGTTGAGAAACCATGCATAACCCTATGTCATTTCCCTTATTTAGAATTTATTGTTGTTGCTTTCTGGAACAATATAATAAGGTCATAATAAAGTTCTAGATAGAATAATTTACCATGTTACTAAAGACAGCCTCTCTTCCTCCCTCCAGTCCTCCATCCCATTCCCCTGATCCAAGGCATTCTAACTTTTTAATGTCTAAGCCTCAAAGGCTGACTGGTCCTGGAAGAGGAAAGAGCCCGAATACTTGTGCCTCTTATTCTTGAAAATGGGAAGATTTTTGTCATTGCAGAGAAGAGAATAAGCTAACAGTATAATTTTTGGCACTAAATCTTTTAGTTGCTGAAGACCCATGAAAGGAACTGATGGCATTAAGAGAAATAATAAGCACACAGAATGCATAGTATAGAGTCTGGTACTCAAGAAACTGTCCTGTTATTATGATTATGATTATTGCCATTATCAGTAGCAGCAATGGCGAAGAAGTTAAAATATGCCAGGGCTGTGGCTTCTTCCTGAAACAGATCTGTTCAGTCATTGTAAGAATACTCACAATGTGTCTCATGGGCCAGACTCTATATATGGCACAATGAGCCCAGGGAGGAACAAGCCACGCTGTCTTGAAGACACTCACTGCATCTCTGAACTTGTCCTGTCCCCGCTTGTTCATTGTGGCAAATGGGGCGCACTTAAAGAGGGAGATGTCTCAGAGGAAGCCCATCCCCGCTGTTCCAGGAACAGAGGACAGCAGATAGATACCTGCTGAGGATGGGCCAAGAGCTTTATTTCATGCATGGAGGAATCTGTACACAGAGACTTCCTTTCCATAAACGGTATGCTTTATTTAGTCAGAGTGGTTTCAGTCTCAAATAGGAGAGACTAACAATTTGGCTCAAGAGGAAAAGGGTAGGAGATCTTTGGTTGAAAGGTTACACGTGTACAGGAGCTTAGGAAAAACTGCACCTCTGGACTTCAGGCAGGGGCATGTGGGCAGCTCCAAAGATGGATGGGATCATCTGTTTTGGTCTCTTTGATCTATTTGCTTTTAGCTCTGTCTGCCTTTATCTTTTTCTCTCTGTCTTTCTCATAGACTCTTTCCTTTCTCTCCATTTCACATGTCCTTTTCATCTCTCTTCCTCTGCTGTTTTCCTCTCTCTGTCTTCTAGATTCCTCTGCTTAACTCAGTTTCTGTTCTCCAGAACTTCAGCTTGCACAGGTCTTTGGCTTGCTGTGGACCTTATATCAGTCTCAACGTAGCTTCAGGGTCTCTGGGCTTCTCTGACCCCTGTTCTATATGGAATTTCATTCTGCGTCTCTTCATTCAAGCTCCCAAGATGATTTTACTGGCTCACTTAATCTTCTAGGGCTAGCCACTTGAATCGCAGGATAATTATCAGTGTATGGAAGGGTGTCCCCCGAGTTAGGGCCTGACTCTGATACAGTCTTCTGTGGCTGGGAGAAGACAGCTACCTGATCTGATGCTCAAACCATTCAGCTGCAAGATGGGCAATTCCCTTAAGAGAATGTGTTGAGTGCAACAGGCAATGAAAGATGGTAAGAAACCTCTTAAAAGCTGCAGAGTCCTAACATCTGAGATTTGCTTGGTGGTTGGTCAGAGGCTCCTGGGAGCCAGAAGTATTGTGTTCTTCCTCTCTGAAGTTCATAAGGCTTAATAGTATTTTTGGACTAAAGTAATTCACTTCTCTATATCCTAGCTCTTAGGTGGCTTTTCTTCATGTCCTAAGACTTGGGGTTTTGCTCCTTCATTTACTCATCGTTTCAGCAGATATTTACAGAGCACCTACTTTGTGCCAGACATTTTTTTCTACACTTGAGACTTAACAATGAATAAAATGGGCAAGAAACTGCCTTTGTGGGGCAGACATCTTAACTGCGCCCTCATGAGACCCTAAACCAGAAAAGTCCATCCAAGCTCCTTCCCAAATTCTGACCCACAGAAACTGTGAGATAGTAAATATTTACTGTGACTTTAAGCCTCTGAGTTTTGCACAATTTGTTGCACCGCAACAGACGATTACTCCTGGTGGCCAGTCAGTCCAGAACAGAGTGAGCTGTGGGGGATGCTGGAGACGAGGTCAGAGTGGAAAAGCACGTTAATATCACGGAAGACTTTGTTGCTTATGATAAAGAATGTGAATTTTCTGAATTTGATGGAAAACCATTGGAGGATTTTGATTGTGGGAGCAGTGTTAGGTTTTAAAAAGATCATTTAGGCAGCTATGTGGAGAACAGACCATAAGGGGACAAGGGTGAAGGCAGGGGGACCTGTTAGGAGGCCACTGTGTTTGTCCGGGTAAATCAGGATAATGGCATAGACTCTTCAGCTCTATTTTGAAAGGTAGAATCAATGGGCTTTTCTGATGGGTCGGATGTGAGAAAGTGAAAAGTCAGTGAATTCTAGGTTTGGACATCAGCAACTGGGAAGGAGAGGTGCCATTTATGGAGATGAGGATCACGGTGGGAGAATGCAACGGTTAGATGCCAGCAAGAGGAAGAGAAGCCAACCATGAAGACTGAGAAGGAATGGCCAGGGAGACAGGAGGAAAATCCGGGAGAGTGAGAGAGTGAAGAGTCTTAGAAGTCACAGGCAGAAGATACTTAAAGAAGCAGGGAGTGAACGACTGGACCAAATTCTGCTGAGTGTTTTCATTAGATGAACTCTGAGAACTGATGGCTGAATTTGGCATGATGGAGATTGTTGCTAACCTTGGGGATGAAAACACAACTGTGCAGAAGTGCTTATGAATTCATCAGCCCCATGTCTGTTTTGCTAGCCTTCCTCTTTCTTGTGCTGTGATAAAATCAATGCGGCAGTACTATTTGTCCCTCATCTGTCAGGTTTACACAGTGGTCTTCATTTTGTGATTCTCTGCACACTGACCCATGAACGCCTGAATTTTCACCTTTGGATAGTTGGCGAGAACCAATCCTGCATTTGAAAGTTGAGAGTCCTAAGTATGTATTGGAAGGAAGAGCTGGAGATGAGGAGGCCAGGTGCGGCAGGGATGAGGAAGTGAACCCTTGATTCAATGATATGGGCCACAAGGAACCCCTGAAAGTTGTCCTGCAGGTATTTGCCGATCTGCCGGTCAGCAGAACAGAGAGCAGTGGAGGTGAGAATAAGAGGTATGAACTGTACTCAGGAGGCTAAGTGGGCTTTGAATTATTACTAAGGATGAAGCAAAGTTTTTGCTGAATTTTAAGGATCTATAAAAGTCCAGGAAAGGGAATAGGGATGGTGTCGTGTCGTCAGAGGATTTATTTAGTGAAGTGAAGAATCACAGATTTAAGAATCTCTCTTCTTTCTGAACTGGAAAATTAGAAAGACCTATCGTCAATACTTTGTCTCAGTTTCCCCACCTGGAAGCAGGGACTGCCCCAGCACCTGGTACTTGATCATAGGCTTCTCTCAGAGGCCAGAGAGCTCCTGCCGCCTGCATCAGCGGACAGCCATTCCCTCCCAGAGAGAGCAGCTGTTTGTGCAGGTGGACAGAACAAACCTGGGAAGGAGGTGAAGTCTGTCTCTTCCTCCTCTGCAACGCTACAGGTGTTGCATCTCTCCTTCAGCACTCTGAAATAAGATAATTCACGTAAGGTGCTGGCACTTAGAAGGTGCCCAACCAAAGGCACTTACCATTATTGGCATTGTTTGTATTATATTCTAAGTTTCAGTGTATACAGTTTATCTCCCTATCTGGCTGGCAGCACCTTGAAGGGAGGTGCTTTATATTCACCTTTTATTCCCAGCATCTGGTGCAGTCTCTGTCACATGCTAGGTACACAGATTAATGCTGAATTTAAATTTGAACTCACCGATTCTCTGTGTGCCTTTACAGTTTGGCACCACACCAAAAAGCCCACTGCCCTTAATTTATTTCTGACTTCCCAGGGGACGCTAAAGCATTGTGATTACTCACTCATCCATCCATTCATTCATCTGATGGATATATATAAGTTGGTCATACCAGGCATTGTACCCAGGTGAAATCAGACAGACAGAGGTCCCCTCCTCTCAGAGTTTACAGTTTAATGTCATAGTTCCCCCCTCACATTCCCTGGGGGAACTTTTAAAAAATATAACTCCCAGGACCACACTTCCATCCTATTGATTAATACATATTCAGAACAGGGTCTGAGGATTGCCATTTCGATAACTCCTATGTGGTCGTGGGACTGCCTCTTCATAATGGAGAGTTATGACGGAAGGCGTATGTATATTATTCCTGATTCTACAACTTAGTTTGGGACTTTGGAAAAGTCTCTTAGCCTATTTACCATTCACTTTCTCCACCTGCAAAGTGAAAACAAATGTCTCTCCTGCCTACCTCTAATGGCCAATGAGGAGAGAACATGAGATAATCAATAGCAGTGTTGTCTTGGTATGTTTTACATTTCTATACACAAACCACAAATTATTGTTATAAGTCATTAGCCAGTGTTTGAGACTTACATATAATGTAGCTGGTCCTTGCTTACTAATTTAAAAATGCATTACTGGGGCACCTACCATGTATAAGGAAGATCTTTTATCTTCCTTGGACTCTTAATAGGAGTTCACTAAATTGGCTGTAAAATTAGTGGCTGATGACATTTTAATATACTGCCTTTCCAAGTACATTGCATTTAACATCTTGAGGAAAATCATAAAATAATACAATTGATAACAATAATTGTAATCATTTTATTGAAATCTTACAGTGTACCAAGTTGCTCAGCACTTTACTAAGAGATGAAAAGGGCTTTTGGAACTGTCTACCAGAGACCACAAATCAACATGTATTTGATCATCTTTTAACCTTAATAGTGTTTTAAAAGGCAGTGTAACTAGGCGTAAGACACATTTAATAGAAATATAAAAATCATAATTCCTACTGTTTTACAGAAGATTCATAGCACACACTGCTGCTTGAGACCCAGACTTAAGCTCAGTGCTCCCATTACACAGATTAAGTCTTATGCTCAGAGAGGTTATATGGATTACGTAGGATCATGTGGGTCTGTCTGAGTGCTCTGGCTTTTTCTCAGAATCGCTTCTTCAGTTTAGCAGTCATCAGATCCTCTGGTTCAGTCAATTAACCTGGTGCCTCGGCCTGCAACTCAGTTACCACCACAGGCTAAGCAAAACCTCTTCCTTCATAGCCATTACCTGCCATGATCTACAGCCCTTGCTGTCTCTCTAGAGGCTCCGTCAAGCCCTATATCTTTCACATGTTCCCTCCCCTGCTCCTGCGATCATCACAGAGAAATGTTCCGTCAGGCATCAACTCTCATGATCTCCTTCTCACCTCATTAGCCACTTGGTACCCATTGTCTGGAAGACAGGTTTCTGGCACAGCAATTTAAGCAGCCAATTTAATTGGAAGATTAGAAAAGACCTGGTGTCTGGGCCATCATTTGAGAGTAGGCTGAGCAATAGTCCATTTTAAAGCATATTCCCTGCTCCCAATTCTTGCATATTTTCCATTGTTCCAAACTGTAGAAATTCCAAATTGTTTTTGCACCACTGTTTTCTTCATTTGTTCACATCTCTGCCTAGATAGAAACTCAAAAAATTCAAAATTGTTTTCGCACCACTGTTTTCTTCATTTGTTCACACCTCTGCCTAAATATCACCTCTGCAGAGAGGTCTTCCTGTCTGTCCTGTCTAACGTGGCCCTCCATTGCTTTCTGCCATTCTGAAATATGATGGTGGATTGATTCTTGGCCTCGAATCTTACAGTAAAGAGATTGAAGCAGACACACTGGAAAGTGGCCCCAAGATCCCACCTCCTAAGCTTCACAAACTTTGTGTAATTCCCTCCTGTTAAGTGTGGGCAGGACCTGTGACATGTTTCTAAACAGTGGAAAATGGCAAAGGTGATGGGATGCGAGTACAGTTTGAATGTGATTATGTGGTTATATTACATCGTATAGACTCCATCTTGCCAGCAGACTTGTTCTCTCTCCATTGCTGGCACAGAAGCAGCAAGCTGCCCTGAAGTAAGCAAATGCCCTGTTGGAGGAGTCCATTTGCCAAGGGACTGTGGGCAACATCTAGGAGCTGAAGTTCTTAGACCTAGAGCCACAAGGAAGTGGATTGGGCCAGCTACCTAAGAGAGCTTGGAAGTAGATCTATTGCCATTTGAGCCTCCAGATAAGAACTGAGCCTTGGCCAACACCTTAATTACAGCCTTGCAGAGAACACAGATAAGCCATGCCCAGGCACTTGACCCACAGAAACTATGAGATAATAAATATGTTTTTGTCTAAGCTGTGGTTTGTGGCAATTTGTTACAAAGCATAGAAAACTAATATGGCATATTTCCCCACTCCTTTACCTTGGGTTTGGCTGTGGAACTTGCTTTGGCCCGTGGAACATGGCAGAAATATCAGTGCATTGGTTCTGTGCGTGGGCATTAAGATGCCTCCCTGTATTTCTACTTCTGTCTTGAATTTTTGTCATCATCATCAGAAGCATGTGCCTAGGCGAGCCCATGGGTTCCAGAAAGAGAATGAGAATCTTGGGGAATAAATAGCCTAGATTGGCCCTTCCCCAGTTGGTCTGCCAATGTGTAAGAAACACATGCTATTACTGTTGTCAGCCACTGAGTTTGGGTCAAAATGATTCAGTGGGTAACTGGGCCCATGTCTTCTGATTCTTAGTGTGGTGAATTTTCAGTAAAAATCAACCCAAACTAAATACTAATATTTATATTGGCATAATACTTCAGGTCTGAGGTTTTAATCTGAGGTTATAGATGGAAGTCATCTGTAACGGGAGTTCTTTAAAACACTTGAAATTATATACTAAGTTTTATGTTCGGGGCATTTTGTGGGAGAGACAGTCTATAATAAATAGCCTGTCGTATTTTAAACGAGATCTGTAACACCTCCTCTGTTTAAGAACCACTGATACCGATAGAAATGACTTTCTTCCTTGTTAAATCCTGGGGATAGTGTTGTTCACTTAAGAAATACAATTCCCAGACCCAATTCATTTCTCTTAATTATTTGTCTTAAAATTTTAATGGATTGGTTCTTGGTGGCTTTCAGACAAGTCACCGTTTCTTTATACTCATGCATTTTCTTTATCAGTTAAAAAATATCAATATTTCCCTAAGGAGAGTAATTCTAATAAAGATGTTTTTAAAAATCCCGACACCAAGACCTGTTAAGAATGCTAATTCCCTAAAGTTATTTCAGTTTTATGTGTCTGAAAGTTATTACTTTCATTTATGCTAGTGTGACATATGGATGGGAAACATGGTGTTTTCAACTGGCAGGAAGAAAATACCAGGGGACCCAAGAGAGCATGGGGTTCATATCCCTGCTTGTATTTCCTGACTTTTTATTTTATTTTTTTAAAATTAATTAATTTATTTTTGGTTGCGTTGGGTCTTCGTTGCTGTGTGCAGCCTTTCTCTAGTTGCAGAGAGCAGGGGCTACTCTTTGTTGCGGTGCGCGGGCTTCTCATTGTGGTGGCTTCTCTTGTTGCGGAGCGTGGGCTCTAGGTGCGCGGGCTCAGTAGTTGTGGCACGTGGACTCTAGAGCGCAGGTTCAGTAGTTGTGGCGCACGGGCTTAGTTGCTCCGCAGCATGTGGGATCTTCCCAGACCAGGGCTCGAACCTGTGTCCCCTGCATTGGCAGGCAGATTCTTTAACCACTGTGCCACCAGGGAAGCCCCCATTTCCTGACTTTATAGCCTCGCAAAAGTCACTCCATCTCTGCACTTTAGTTTTGTTAGTTTCTGGTTTGGGACAAACATATCTAAATTCACAGGGTTGCCATGAGAATTAAATGAAATAATATGTGAAAACGTGCTTGGCACATAGCAAGTTCTCAATAAATGATGAAAATTCAAATATATCACACTTCCTGCAGTTTCTGCTCAACTTGGAACTCTTCAAAGTGGGAAGAGCCACTTGTTTGTCTCAAAGTGATCATCAGGGAAGTAGAAATGGGTTGTTTGTTGATTGTTCAGTCATGCTCCTCCCTTTGGGAGACAGGGGCGATGTAAATATTAGTATTATTATATTATCGATCTGGTACTGTGACTTTGTAGTGTAATTAGCTATTGTGGTAAATGCATTGAAGAAAGAAGGATCCAGGATGGTTTAACAATAATAGTAGCAGTACATTGCAGGGAAATATAGCCATTATTTTGTAATAACTTTAAATGGGGTATACCCTATAAAATATTGAATCATTATGTTGTACACCTATAACTAATATAATATTGTAAATCAACTATATGTCAATAAAAACAAGAAGATTGTTCCAGCAGCTCCTAACTGGTCTCCCTCCCTCTAGTCTTCCTCCCTTTTAATTCATTCTGTACTCTGAAACCAGAATGATCTTTCTAAATTACAACAGATTATGTTCTCTGTGAAGTTCTTTGGTGGCTCTTCAGTGACTTTAGGATGAGGCCAGACTTTGTAATGATGTGTCCAAAGATTTCTGGGCTGGCCCTTGCCTCCTCAGTCACCATACTGTTCCCCATTCTCTGTACTTGCCAGATTAAATTTTATTTCATTCTTTCAACCATTCACAATTCTATCCAGTGTTGGTGGTCGAGGGAGTTTGGTCCATTGCGTACCTCTATCCCATGCTGCCTGGCTTGGAAGCCAGAATAAATTGGCACAGGCTATTGGCATTTCAACATTTTAACTGATGATGCTGTAGGAGAACATGGCTTTGGTCCACTAGCCAAGGGAGCTTCTACCCCTTCATCCCTCAATCTTACAGACTTACCTGCTCCCATCCCTGGTAGAGCAAACAACTGCATGCCTTCAGCAACGGGCAATTGTCCCACTGAAAATTAGGGCATGGAGGAGCAGAGCAGAAAGTCTTCGGCATGCTAAAGTTTTCTTGGATAGCACACAAGAAGCACAAGTCATAAAAGAAAATAAATCATAAGCTGGATTTTATGTAGACTGCTGCTCTTCAAAAAACACCATTAAAGAAGAAAAGGCGAACCACAGACAAAAGACAATAGTTGCAAATATATATCTGATAAAGGACTTGTATCTAGAGGTTTTAAAGAACTCTCAAAGTGCATTAATAAGAAAATAAACCAATTAAAAATGGGGAAAAAAATTGAACAGACATTTCATCAAATAAGAAATATGGTAACAAAAAAACCAATGAAAAGAAACTCAACATCATGAGTTACTAAAGAAATACAAATTAAAGCCACAATGAAATATCACTGCACAACTATTAAAATGGTGAGAAGATGGGGAAACTGAGATTCTTCCATTGTTTATGGGAATGTAAAATAGTACAGCCACTTTGGAAAACATTTTGGCAGTTTCTTATAAAGTTAAACATGCAATTATTATATGTATTAGTTTGCTAGGGCTGCCATAGCAAAATACCCCAGATCGGGTGATTCAAACAACAGAGATTTATTCGCTCACAGTTCTGGAGGCTGGAAGTCCAAGATAAGGTGTCAGTATGTTTGATTTCTCCTGAGGCCTCTCTCCTTGGCTTGCAGGTAGCCACCTTCTTGCTGTGTCCTCACAAGAACTTTCCTCTTTGTGTACATATCCCTGACATCTCTTTGTGTATCCAAATTTCCTTTTCTTATGACAACACTGATCAGATTAGATTACCACGCACCCTAACCACCTTTTTACTTTTTTTTTTATTTTTTCAATTTTATTTTATTTATTTTTTTACACAGCAGGTTCTTATTAGTTATCCATTTTATATACATCAGTGTATACATGTCAATCCCAATCTCCCAATGCATCACACCACCACCACCACCCCCCCGCCCCGCGCCAAACCACTTTCCCCCCTTGGTGTCCATACGTTTCTTCTCTACATCTGTGTCTCAATTTCTGCCCTGCAAACCGGTTCATCTGTACCATTTTTCTAGGTTCCACATATATGCGTTAATATACGATATTTGTTTTTCTCTTTCTGACTTACTTCACTCTGTATGGCAGTCACTAGATCCATCCACGTCTCAGCAAATGACCCAATTTCATTCCTTTTTATGGCTGAGTAATATTCCATTGTATATATGTACCACATCTTCTTTATCCATTCCTCTGTCGATGGGCATTTAGGTTGCTTCCATGTCCTGGCTATTGTAAATAGTGCTACAATGAACATTGGGGTGCGTGTGTCTTTTTGAATTATGGTTTTCTGTGGGTATATGCCCAGTAGTGGGATTGCTGGGTCATATGGTAATTCTATTTTTAGTTTTTTAAGGAACCTCCATACTGTTCTCCATAGTGGCTGTATCAGTTTACATTCCCACCAACAGTGCAAGAGGGTTCCCTTTTCTCCACACCCTGTCCAGCATTTGTTGTTTGTAGATTTTCTGATGATGCCCATTCTAAGTGGTGTGAGGTGATACTTCATTGTACTTTTGATTTGAATTTCTCTAATAATTAGTGATGTTGAACAGCTTTTCATATGCTTCTTGGCCATCTGTATATCTTCTTAGGAGAAATGTCTATTTAGGTCTTCTGTCCATTTTTGGATTGGGTTGTTTATTTTTTTAATATTGAGCTGCGTGAGCTGTTTATATATTTTGGAGATTAATCCTTTGTCCGTTGATGCGTTTGCAAATATTTTCTCCTATTGTGAGGGTTGTCTTTTCGTCTTGTTTATAGTTTCCTTTTCTGTGCAAAAGCTTTGAAGTTTCATTAGGTCCCATTTGTTTATTTTTGTTTTTATTTCCATTACTCTAGGAGGAGGATCAGAAAAGATCTTGCTATGATTTATGTCAAAGAGTGTTCTTCCTATGTTTTCCTCTAAGAGTTTTATAGTGTCCCGTCTTACATTTAGGTCTCTAATCCATTTTGAGTTTATTTTTGTGTATGGTATTAGGGAGTCTTCTAATTTCATTCTTTTACGTGTAGCTGTCCAGTTTTCCCAGCACCACTTATTGAAGAGACTGTCTTTTCTCCATTGTATATCTTTGCCTCCTTTGTCATAGATTAGTTGACCATAGGTGCATGAGTTTATCTCTGGGCTTTCTATCCTGTTCCGTTGATCTATATTTCTGTTTTTGTGCCAGTACCATATTGTCTTGATTACTGTAGCTTTGTAGTATAGTCTGAAGTCAGGGAGTCTGATTCCTCCAGCTCTGTTTTTTTCCCTCAAGACTGCTTTGGCTATTCAGGGTCTTTTGTGTCTCCATACAAATTTTAAGATTTTTTGTTCTAGTTCTGTAAAAAATGCCATTGGTAATTTGATAGGGATTACATTGAATCTGTAGATTGCTTTGTGTAGTATAGTCATTTTCACAATATTGATTCTTCCGATCTAAGAACGTGGTATATCTCTCCATCTGTTTGTATCGTCTTTAATTTCTTTCATCAGTGTCTTATAGTTTTGTGCATACAGGTCTTTTGTCACCCTAGGTAGGTTTATTCCTAAGTGTTTTTATTCTTTTTGTTGCAATGGTAAATGGGAGTGTTTCCTTAATTTCTCTTTCAGATTTTTCATCCTTAGTGTATAGGAATGCAAGAGATTTCTGTGCATTAATTTTGTATCCTGCAACTTTACCAAATTCATTGATTAGCTCTAGTAGTTTTCTGATGGCATCTTTAGGATTCTCTATGTATAGTGTCATGTCATCTGCAAACAGTGACAGTTTTACTTCTTCTGTTCCAATTTTTATTCCTTTTATTTCTTTTTCTTCTCTGATTGCCGTGGCTAGGACTTCCAAAACTATGTTGCATAATAGTGGTGAGAGTGGACATCCTTGTCTTGTTCCTGATCTTAGAGGAAATGCTTTCAGTTTTTCACCATTGAGAATGATGTTTGCTGTGGATTTGTCATATATGGCCTTTATTATGTTGAGGTAGGTTCCCTCTTTGCCCACTTTCTCGAGAGCTTTTACCATAAATGGGTGTTGAATTTTGTCAAAAGCTTTTTCTGCATGTATTGAGATGATCATATGATTTTTATTCTTCAATTTGTTAATATGGTTTATCACATTGATTAATTTGCGTATATTGAAGAATCCTTGCATCCCTGGGATAAATCCCACGTGATCATGGTGTATGATCCTTTTAATGTGTTGTTGGATTCTATTTGCTAGTATTTTGTTGAGGATTTTTGCATCTATATTCATCAGTGATAGTGGTCTGTAATTTTCATTTTTTTTAGTATCTTTGTCTGGTTTTTGTATCAGGGTGATGGTGGCCTCATAGAATGAGTTTGGGAATGTTCCTTCCTCTGAAATTTTTTGGAAGAGTTTGAGAAGGATGGGTGTTACCTCTCCTCTAAATGTTTGATAGAATTCACCTGTGAAACCATCTGGTCCTGGACTTTTGTTTGTTGGAAGATTTTTAATCACAGTTTCAATTTCATTACTTCTGATTGGTCTGTTCATATTTTCTATTTCTTCCTGGTTCAGTCTTGGAAGGTTATACCTTTCTAAGAATTTGTCCATTTCTTCCAGGTTGTCCATTTTATTGGCATAGAGTTGCTTGTAGTAGTCTCTTAGGATGCTTTGTATTTCTGCGGTGTCTGTTGTAACTTCTCCTTTTTCATTTCTAATTTTACTGATTTGTGCCCTCTCCCTTTTTTTTCTTGATGAGTCTGGCTAATGGTTTATCAATTTTGTTTATCTTCTCAAAGGAGCAGCTTTTAGTTTTATTGATCTTTGCTATTGTTTTCTTTGTTTCTATTTCATTTATTTCTGCTCTGATCTTTATGATTTCTTTCCTTCTACTAACTTTGGGTTTTGTTTGTTCTTCTTTCTCTAGTTCCTTTAGGTATAAGTTTAGATTGTTTATTTGAGATTTTTCTTGTTTCTTGAGGTAGGATTGTATTGCTATAAACTTCCCTCTTAGAACTGCTTTTGCTGCATCCCATAGGTTTTGGATCCTCGTGTTTTCATTGTCATTTGTCTCTAGGTATTTTTTGACTTCCTCTTTGATTTCTTTAGTGAACTCTTGGTTATTTAGTGATGTATTGTTTAGCCTCCATGTTTTTGTGTTTTTTACATTTATTTCCCTGTGATTGATTTCTGATCTCATAGCGTTGTGGTCAGAAAAGATACTTGCTATTATTTCAATTTTCTTAAATTTACTGAGGCTTGATTTGTGACCCAAGATGTGATCTATCCTGGAGAACGTTCCGTGCGCACTTGAGAAGAAAGTGTAATCTGCTGCCTTTGGATGGAGTGTCCTATAAATAGCAATTAAATCTATCTGGTCTCTTGTGTCATTTAAAGCTTGTATTTCCTTATTAGTTTTCTGTTTGGATGATCTGTCCATTGGCGTAAGTGAGGTGTTAAAGTCCCCCACTATTATTGTGTTAGTGTCAATTTCCTCTTTTAGAGCTGTTAGCAGTTGCCTTACATATTGTTGTGGTGCTCCTATGTTGGGTGTGTATATATTTATAATTGTTACATCTTCTTCTTGGATTGATCCCTTGATCATTATGTAGTATCCTTTCTTGTCTCTTATAACATTCTTTATTTTAAAGTCTATTTTATCTGATATGAGTATTGCTACTCCAGCTTTCTTTTGATTTCCATTTGCATGGAATATCTTTTTCCATCCCCGCACTTTCAGTCTGTATGTGTCCCTAGGTCTGAAGTGGGTCTCTTGTAGACAGCATATATATGGGTCTTGTTTTTGTATCCATTCAGCAAGCCTGTGTCTTTTGGTTGGAGCATTTATTCCATTCACGTTTAAGGTACTTATCAATATATATGTTTCTATTACCATTTTCTTAATTATTTTGTGTTTGTTTTTGTAGGTCCTTTTCTCTTGTGTTTCCCACTTAGAGAAGTTCCTTTAACATTTGTTGTAGAGCTGGTTTGGTGGTGCTGAATTCTCTTAGCTTTTGCTTGTCTGTAAAGCTTTTGATTTCTCCATCGAATCTGAATGAGATCCTTGCCAGGTAGAGTAATCTTGGTTGTAGTTTCTTCCCTTTCATCACTTTAAATATGTCATACCACTCCCTTCTGGCTTGTAGAATTTCTGCTGAGAAATCAGCTGTTAACCTTATTGGAGTTCCCTTGTATGTTATTTGCTGTTTTTCCCTTGCAGCTTTCAATAATTTTTCTTTGTCTTTAATATTTGCCAGTTTGATTACTATGTGTCTCGGTGTGTTTCTCCTTGGGTTTATCCTGTATGGGACTCTCTGCATTTCCTGGTCTTGGGTGGCTATTTCCTTTCCCATGTTAGGGAAGTTTTCGACTATAATTTCTTCACATATTTTCTTGGGTCCTTTCTCTCTCTCTTCTCCTTCTGGGACCCCTATAATGCGAATGTTGTTGTGTTTAATGTTGTCCCGGAGGTCTCTTAGGCTGTCTTCATTTACTTTCATTCTTTTTTCTTTTATTCTGTTCCACAGCAGTGAATTCCATCATTCTGTCTTCCAGGTCACTTATCCGTTCTTCTGCCTCAGTTATTCTGCTATTCATTCCCTGTAGTGTATTTTTTATTTCAGTTACTGTATTGTTCATCTCTGTTTGTTCTTTAATTCTTCTAGGTCTTTGTTAAACATTTCTTGCATCTTCTTGACCTTTGCCTCCATTCTTTTTCCAAGGTCCTGGATCATCTTCACTATCATTATTCTGAATTCATTTTCTGAAAGGTTGCCTATTTCCACTTCATTTAGTTGTTTTCTGGGGTTTTATCTTGTTCCTTCATCTAATACATAGCCCTCTGTTTTTTCATCTTGTCTATCTTTACGTGAATGTGGTTTTTGTTCCCCAGGCTGCAGGATTGTAGTTCTTCTTGCTTCTGCTGTCTACCCTCTGGTGGATGAGGCTATCTAAGAGGCTTGTGCAAGTTTCCTGATGGGAGGGACTGGTGGTGGGTAGAGCTGACTGTTGCTCTGGTGGGCAGAGCTCAGTAAAACTTTAATCCACTTGACTGCTCATGGGTGGGGCTGGGTTCCCTTTCTGTTGGTTGTTTGGCCTGAGGCAACCCAACACTGGAGCCTACCTGGTCTCTTTGGTTGGGCTAATGGCGGACTCTGGGAGGGCTCACGCCAAGAATTACTTCCCGGAATTTCTGCTGCCAGTGTCCTTGTCCCCACGGTGAGCCACAGCCACCCCCCCTGCCTCTGCAGGAGACCCTCCAACACTAGCAGGTAGGTTCAGTCTCCCCTGGGGTCACTGCTCCTTCCCCTGGGTCCCAGTGCACACACTACTTTGTGTGTGCCCTCCAAGAGTGGAGTCTCTGTTTCCCCCAGTCTTGTCAAAGTCCTGCAATCAAATCCCACTAGCCTTCAAAGTCTGATTCTCTAGGAATTTCTCCTCTCGTTGCCGGACCCCCAGGTTGGGAAGCCTGACGTGGAGCTCAGAACCTTCACTCCAGTGGGTGGACTTCTGTGGTATAAGTGTTCTCCAGTCTGTGAGTCACCCACCAAGCAGTTATGGGATTTGATTTTACTGTGATTGCGCCCCTCCTACCATCTCATTGTGGCTTCTCCTTTGTCTTTGGATGTGGGGTATCTTTTTTTGGTGAGTTCCAGTGTCTTCCTGACGATGATTGTGCAAGTTTCCTGATGGGAGGGACTGGTGGTGGGTAGAGCTGACTGTTGCGCTGGTGGGCAGAGCTCAGTAAAACTTTAATCCACTTGACTGCTCATGGGTGGGGCTGGGTTCCCTTTCTGTTGGTTGTTTGGCCTGAGGCAATCCAACACTGGAGCCAACCTGGGCTCTTTGGTGGGGCTAATGGCGGACTCTGGGATGACTCTTGCCAAGGTGTACTTCCCAGAACTTCTGCTGCCAGTGTCCTTGTCCTCACGGTGAGACACAGGCAGCCCCTGCCTCTGCAGGATACCCTCCAACACTAGCAAGTAGGTGAGGTTCACTCTCCTATGGGGTCTCTGCTCCTTCCCCTGGGTCCCAATGTGAACACTGCTTTGTGTGTGCCCTCCAAGAGTGGAGTCTCTGTTTCCCCCAGTCCTGTCGAAGTCCTGCAATTAAATCCCGCTAGCCCTCAAAGTCTGATTCTCTAGGAATTCCTCCTCCCATTGCCGGACCCCCAGGTTTGGAAGCCTGACGTGGAGCTCAGAACCTTCACTCCAGTGGGTGGACTTCTGTGATATAAGTGTTCTCCAGTTTGTGAGTCACCCACCCAGCAGTTATGGGATTTGATTTTATAGTGATTGCGCCCCTCCTACCATCTCATTGTGGCTTCTCCTTTGTCTTTGGATGTGGGGTATCTTTTTTTGGTGAGTTCCAGTGTCTTCCTGACGATGATTGTTCAGCAGTTAGTTGTAATTCCGGTGCTCTTGCAAGAGGGAGTGAGAGCATGTCCTTCTACTCTGCCATCTTGAACCAGTTTGTCCACCTTTTTCCTTTAAAGGACTTATTCCAAATACAGTTGCATCATGAAGTACTGGGGGTTAAGGCTTTACCATATGAATTTTGGGGAGATGCAGTGAAGCCCATAACACCATACAACTCTGTGATTCCCACTTCTAGGTTTTTATCCAAGAGAAATGAAAACATATGACCACACAAAGACACATATGGGAATGATTACAGCAGCTTTACTCATAATCACCCCAAAATGGAAACAACCCAAATGTCCATCAACTACTGAATGGATAAACATATTGTGATACATCCACAGAATAGACTGTTCCTCAGTGATGAAAGAAAGCAAACTACTGTTATGAGCAGCAACATGAATGAATCTGAGATGCATTATGCTAAGGGAAAGAAGTCAGACACAAAAAGCTATATACCTTATGATTCCATTGGCAGCCTGGAAAAGGCAGCACTATAGGAACAGAAATCAGATCAGTGGTTGCCTGGCACTGGGGGTTGGGGGAGGGAATGGAATACAGAGGGTCATGAGGGAACTTCTGAGAATAAAGGAAATATCTACTGTATACCTTGATGGCAGTGGTGTTTATAGGATTGATTCTATGTTTGTCAAAACTCATCAAACCATACACCTAAAAAAGGTGAATTTTATTGAATGTAAATTTTATTTAAATAAATAATACTTAAAAAGAAAAAGAGAGAAACTGATAAGACCCAAAGAGGCTTATGAGCTCAAAATCTCCCAGGAAGTTATTTATACAGATTCAACTTGTATCCAGCATCTTGTCTGAGATATAATGTTTATTGAGATGCTAAGGAGAAAAATAATTACCCCCCATTAAAACAAAACATACAGTGATGAGAATCCAGGATGAAACCACTGCCCATCCATGTCTCCATCCTTATCGGACACAGTCTTGCACAGCTGTGTGGTCACTTCGCAGAGAGGAGGGCATGTTGATCTAAGAACTTCTGTGACCTTGGATTTCACTCTTGGGGGCATCACACACATTCTACTGCTAAGCAGTCTCATTTCTCCAAAGGAGTCATTGGATATTTTGGGGCCTCAGTTTCCCCACTCTTAGGAAGTATACGTGTCTTGGGTTTCTCAGAGAGAGATCCAGTATCTGTTGAAAAAGAAATGACAGTCAACATTTTTTAGATGCTTACCACGTGCTGCCCACTCTGCTAATAACTTACATGTGTGATGAGTGCTTGTTTCACTTCCTCAGCAACCCCCGTTTTGTAGATCAAATAGCTGACCCTTACAGATAGGCTAGAGAAGCAGGCACACAGTAGATACCATTGGTGTCCTGCCCATTTTTCGTCGTCCTGACTACTTCAGTGCTCCTGGCCTGATTCCAACTGCCTGAGATCTTTCTCTGTTGAAACCTACTTTTCCCACATATGCAACAGGATGGAAACAACCCCACTGCATGATACTCAGCAGGAGTCAGTATATAATTATCCCAGCTCTTTTGCCCCTTGGGTGGGATAATTCTGAAGTCTGCTCTAAACCAGCTTCCTGAATGCTCCAGGGAGTTTACTCCCTTGCTGCTCACACATTATTAGCTGCCTTCCTTTCCCCCGTCTCACTTCCCATTCTTCCCCTGTGTTTATTTCCCCACAAAAATTAACTACCTGCACTCCAATCCTTACCTCTTTGTCTGCATGTAGAGTAACTCAAACTAAGAGCCATAAAAGCACCTTGGAGAGTTACTGCTGCCATGAGCATGAGAACTTGTTCTCAAAGGAGGCTCAGAGACCACATGTAGAATTAAAATAAATTCTTTAAAAAGTAGAGAGAATGTCCTAGAAGGTCAGAAGGAAGAGATTCCATGGAGAATTGCCATGCTGAAGAAAGACTTTATGGAAGTGTTAAGAATTGAGTTCAGCATTTAATCATGAGTGAAAATTAGGTGTCTCCTTAGTTGCACAGTACAAACATGTGGCTGATTGTCATAGTTGAGGGAATAACAGCAATGACACTGGTCAAAGAGAACTGGTATAAGGTATAAGCTCAGGCCCAAGGTAGACATATTGAATCCACCTGGATGTTTCGTTTCCTTCCACAATACCACCTCTCTAAAAGCCAGTCCTCCTCCTGAAGTGGAAGAAAGCAAATGGATTGTGTGGCCAGCTCATGTGATGACACCTGACAGATGGTTCCAGACCCCTGAACATCTCTGAGCTCCTGGCCCCCAAGCCAGGGCTGGGTGAGCATCAGTATCTGGAAAAGGTAGTGGCCCAGACTCTAGGAACACCTTCATCCTGACTCCAGAAGATAAGTTGGCATGATGACACCTCACATATGACTACCTTTGTGCTATCTTTCATGTGTGGGCAATAATATTTATGTCATGGGACTGTCATGAGTAGTAAATGACACAATGTCTGTAAAGCTCATCATGGTGCCTGGCACATAACAATTAATGGGACCCCAATGAGCAAAATGTCTTAGTGCAGAAAAGAGACTGAGTCCTTGGTCTCAATAATGCTAGGCTAGGTTCTTGGAGGAGTGATGTACCTCCCACATCTCCATAAAGTCCCTATAAAGTAGAAACCATGATCTTCAGCCCCCAGGAGCTGGGGAGCTGGTGCACGTAGAGTACCAAAATGATGCTCTCAGTAAGTACCATTAAATCTCAGTCTGCAGTCATAGGAGGAGGTGTCAGTCTTGAAGAGAAATGGAGCATAGTTTTCTCTGAGTGGTCTACACCTACCCAAGGCATAACTCCAGAGTGGAGTAGCATTTTACCCTGAAGCTAAGGAGCTTGTATTTCAGGGTTCCTCGAGGCCCAGCGTGGTACCTCAAGGTTCCTGCATGGCCCTTTCAAGGCCCAGAATTCCGTATTCATACTTTGGCTTAGTTTTGTTAAATAGAGCTCCCTTCCCAGTTGAAGAAGCTTCAGTCCCCACTACCAGCTGAGGGCAAGGGTCGTTGATGGGAACATTGTCTGGGCTCATAGCTGGAGTCCAGATGAAGCTCAAGAGTTAATCCAACCAGAACCTTCTTCCTGGGCTCACTGTGTGTTCTTACAGGTCTTCTCTTCTTTCATCCATCCTTTCTCTCCTCCCTGCCTCCCTCCCGTAACAGAGTCGCAGACTGTCCAAATGTAGAGAGCATCAAGTTTTACCACCTGATCTCTGGAAGAAAGGAAGGAATTGCTCAGTGGCTGAGTTGAGCTAGAAATTAGGTTTCCTGTCCTCCAGTTTAGAGCCTTTTCTCATACTGCTCCCTCCCTCCCTCCCTTGCTCTCCCCCTTCCTCCCTGCCTTCCTCTTACTTCCTAGAAATAAAGGAGTTTCATCTTTTCTCTAAAAGGAAGTCACTTCATGAAAGTGGCCAACAAGGGACAAAGAACGTCTGATTTTTTTGGTGTCCAGCTCTGGGATTCAATTGTTTTCACTGGCCTTTTGTGCTCTTAGTTTATAAAAAAATCAATAGTTTAATATAGGAAAGAAGTCCCCTGGCTATCTCTTTAGAGTTGTTTTACCTTCATTGCAGGGCTCTGGCTCTGCCTGCCTGCCTGCTAAGAATCCCTAACTCAGATTATTTGGTGCAGCATCAGCCCAGCTCTCTAGAGTTGGTCCACCAGATGCAGGATGATGATCATAGTAACACCAGTGACAGAACTCAGACATGTGTCCAGGGCATTCTCAGAGACATTTCATGTGTGATGATACTCATATACATAGTCGACACTTAATAAATGTTTAACCAAACTGCTTCAAATAAATAATTACAATATCCAAATAGATAGGCTAGACAGCATTATCCTTACAATGGTAAGAGAAGCAGCTATGCAGTGAGGATCTATTGTATTTCCCACTGTTGGTATTAATTGTCTCCTCTTCAGCATACTCACGTGAGGAAACAATTATCCCCATTTTATAGATGAAGAAACTAAAGCTTAGAGAGTTTATGTGACTTGCCAAGAGTGCTGAGGGAAAGCACAACTGGATAATAGCATCTCCCTCATCTTGATAAAGCCCATATTTTCTCTGCTTGACCTTAGGTCCTCTTGGAATGTGGCAAAATACAATTCAGAGAGACTTTGTGATCTCCTGAACATCCATGGCTTGGCCTTAACCTTTTCCTTTGTTCTTTCCCCAACTCTAGATGACAGAAGATTGGATCAGGCCAGGGGGACTCTTGAATGATAAGCAACACATTCTTAGCTCCACGGTGGCCCATGATCCACGCTCTGACCCAAGATGAGGTGGGCCAATTGGGCTCTCTCCTTGGGAGTTAACACTTGAGAAACTCAAGGAGTAAACCAGTTGGTTGTGATTTCTGGTGTTGGAAAATCTTGCAGATACTCTGGCTAGGGGATCCCTTATGGGTTATGCTCAAGATGAGACAGGAGATAATTCATGTGAAATTCTCGTATAGTGCTGTCCGTGGAAAGTACTCAAGAAAGGACAAGTAAAATCATTGTATTCATTTCCCTAGGGCTGCTTAACAAATTACCACAAACTGCTTAGCTTAAAACAACAGAAATGGATTATCTCACAATTCTGGAGGCTAGAAGTCCAAAATCAAGGTGTCATCATGGCCATGTTGCCTTCAAAGGCTCTAGGGGAGAATTCTTCCTTGTTTGTTCCTAGCTTCAAGTGGCACCGGCAATGTTTGGTGTTCTTTGGTTCATAGATGCATCACTTCAATCTCTGCCTCTTTCTTCACATGATGTTCTCCCTTTGTGTTTCTATCTTCATGTAGCATTCTTTTTTCTGTGTATGTGTCCAAATTTCCGTCTTCTTATAAGGGTACCAGGGATTGGGTTTTGGCTCACCGTAATTCTCTGTGACCTCATCTTAACTTCATTACATCTAGAAAGACCCATTTCCAAATAAGATTCCGAGATTCTAGAGGGGGAATGAACTTTGGGGGAGAAGCACTGTTCAGCCCTGTGCAGTCATTGTCATCATCCTCATCCTCATCCTCATCATCGTTACAGAAGAAGTGCAAAGTGCCTGGTAAAATTCTGGTACAGAATAAGTGCTCAATAAAAGATAGCCTTAAATAAAAACAACAATAGCAGCAGCAAGAATAATGATACTAATAAATAAGATAATGTGTATAAAATATCTAGTGTCATGCTTAGCATATAATAGGACTGTTCATTCTCTTCTTCCCCAAAGCACCTAGCACACAGAGGTATACACAGGGTGCTCAATAAATATTTGTTGAAAAAACAGCACATTTCAGTTTCTTAGAAAAAGCCCCACCATTTGTCTCCAAGAAATTGACATCGGACATGGAATGGAGCAGCCCGCGGGGCTGTCACCTGGGAGTGGGAGGTGTGAGTGGATGACAGGCCAGCTCTCGGCTGTAGGTGCCGATGGCCACTCCTAATGAGACAGAGTGAGAAATGAGCTCAGTCCATGGAGCTATAGTTTAATCCTTCCTGAGCCCACGGGGGCCCAGCATGGTGACACCAGTTGTTTACAGATTTCTTTCTGGAAAAAAGCACAAGCTGTTTTTGGTTTAATGGTGCAAAAAGTATCTTCAGGACCCCTCTAACCCTCAGCCCAGTTTCCAATACCACCTGGCAGAGAGCAGAATGGGAGGGCATGGATTCCAAGCCTGACTCTCCCCCAAGGATCCAAGTGGTCATGGGTGGGTTCTTTTCTATCAGTGACCCTCAGTCTTTTCATCTGAGAAGTGGGCATGATATACACACCACTGAGCCCTCTTGAGGATTAATGAGATAATGGGTCTAAAGAGAACTTAGTAACCTGAAAAGAAATGCAAGCATGTTATCTGTCTAGCAGTCCCACCCTACCAGATCTAAGCTTCTCCTCCCACCAAACACCTCTCCCTGCTGATGTGGATTGCTTGTTCTCTCTTCATCAAACTGCATGCTTAGGAAAACATTTGAAACTGACTTGAATTCTGATACTGATGAGTGATGACAACTTCAAGTGTTACTTCCCTAGGAATCTCTTCCCAATAGGGACCAATACTTTAAGCTAGATGAATTTATTTATTAATTCATTCATCCATTTATTCATTCCACTGTGCATTTATTCATTTGTTCTTAGATCCATCATCCATTTGACTATGATTTATTGAGCATTTGCTCTGTGCCAGTCATTTCCTAGGTATGAAGATGAATCCAGCAAGGACTCTAGTTTCATGGCACTTGCAGACTCAGGAGGGAAGTATATGAACACAAATAACCAAGGCAAAATCATTGTTTATGAATTAGGGCTTTCCTTCTCTCTGAACCTCAGTTTCCCAGCTATAAAATTAGACACCTGGACCAATTGTTCTTAATTCGCTCCCCCTAACAATCTACGAAATGACTGTACTATTGGAAAGAACACTGAACTCTGGGACTCAGGACATTCTAGTTTGGATCCTAACTCAAATCAGAAAGGTCTGAAGCCCTTTTCACTCTGTGCACCTCAGTCTCCTAGTGTACATGATGTATGTGTGTGTACATGATGAGACAGGGTGAAATGATCCCTAAGATTCTTTCAGTTTAGAGTCTTTTACTTTATAAGGTCATTCAACTCCTTGTCTGGGGTGCCAGTGACACAGCAGTAGCAGCTGAGCAAAGATTCAGAGGAAGACACCAAAGAGAAGGCTCAGGAATGGAGCTCTTAGAAGCCTCTGCTGATTGTCGGCAGGTGTTTTCCTGGGATGCTCGGCATCCTGCCACGGCTGGTGATCTCTGTCTTCTGCTCTCATAGGCTGAACGTGGAAATGTCGGAGGCAGAGAACAGACACCTCCTTTTCCTCACTGCGGCCAGCCTGCCACGACATGTCTGTATCCTAAGCCAGGTAGTGTGATTACGTGGGAGGCATGCTGGCACCTCAGCAGCCGGGGGGTGGGGGAGTGGGCATGGGGAGGGCGAGGTCTGGCTGAATCAGCCTTTCAGGAGAGGAGGTTTTGTGGTGATCAGCCCGCCATTGATTTGTGTTTTGTTCTGGCAGCTTTTGGTAGCCCAGGGGACCCAGTCTCAGAGGTGGGGCAAGAGGCTCTGCCATGGTCGGGGATGCTAGTGCATCAGCACACACACAGCTGCCAATGATCAGGGCTAAAACAGCAGTTCTTCAGTGGCTGAAGACTTCCAGAGTACAATCTCAAAGAACTTCAGAGATTCTGTATGTGCTCCGTGGACTACTGAGCCTTTGAGATATCTCAGCACAATCCATTGGTGACGAGCACACCCCCTCTGCCTGCATTTGAATTCTGCCTCTCCCACTTCCCAGCTGTGTGCCTGGGGCAGATTTCTTTACCTCTCCATGCCTGAGTATCCTCATCTACAAAATTACAACAAATACTTGAAGTTGTGAAGGTCATTAAATGAGTTGATGCTTAGAAAGCGTTTAGAATAGTGAACTGTGTCTGGAGCATAGTAAACAACAAGAAAGTGTCAATTCTGTATAAAGTGGAGCGAGAAAATAATACTACTAATAATACTGACAACAACAATAATAATAACTCCCTCTTGGAGCTTCTCAGGCACAGCAGCATGGCAGGGGTTTTGGGAAGTCTTACAACACAGAAACTTGATTAACTTTCTTTAAATGAGAGATGCTAATAGCCCCTACCTCACAGGGATTTTGGGGAGTTAAATGGGATTACGGATGCAAGCACTCTGCATAGATTCTGACACACAGTTAGTGATCAGCAAAACGTAGCAGACGTTGTTGTTGCTGAATTCCTGTCCAAGTGAGGGTTAAAGTGGCAGTTGCCTGTGACTTTGGAAGGTGATTTATAGAAGCTAATGGTTCTTTTCAGCGGGCAAGAGAAGGATATCAATCGGTGAAAGTAAGCTGTAAGTGAAAATTGAAACTGTCAGATGGCGTGGACTTCCTGCTCAGTCTCTGGCAGTTTTTTCTCTCTTCTTTTAATTAAAAGTTTTTGTCTTCTGATGTAGAAGTGAAATAAATCCCTTCTGACCTTAGCATGCTCAGTGCCTACCTGGAACAGAAGCCTGCCCTTGTAGGCACGGATGTCTTCCTTCTGGGGAGTCCAGCGCTGGGACCTGCTCCTGAAATTCACTCAGTTAGCAGGACATCCAGCACGATGCTCACAGTGGCTTTGGATCCTGACCTGAGTTTAAAACCCAACTCTGTGACTTCCTGGATGTCGGATTTTGGCAGGTTATTCTGAAACATGTTTCTATCTTTTGTTTAGTGAAATGGTGTTAAAAATGCCTGCTTTAAAAGGGTTTTTTTCAAGAATTAAATCAGAAAAAGTATTTCTAGCACAGTGACTAAACACAGAATCTCCTTGATAAATGAGAGTCCTTTTCCCCTTCTCCCTTCCTCACTCTGGGCTCTGATGCCTTGTTCTCTGGAAACATTTGACTTTCCCAACTCAATTAACCAGCATTCTCCATTTAAGGACACAGTATGGGCTCCATGGTTAAGAGAGCAGACTCTGGGTTCGTACCACCTGGATTTGAGACTCAGTTCCAACATCTATTGTGTGACTTTGATCAAAAGTTAATCTGTCTGTTCAGGTTACCTGTTACGGCATTTAAAAAAATCTCTAAACTTAGTGGTTTCCAATAGACATTTTATTTTGACCACAATTTAGTGGATTAAGAATTCAGGGCTCAGCTGGGCAGTTTGTCTTGGATCCATGTGGCATCATCTGAAGAATCCCGTTCTAAGATGGTTATTTCACTCCCATGCTTTGTGCCTCAGTGCTCCTCAGACTGTAGCTATTTCCACGTGGAATCCCATGCTCCACAACCTCTCCCCGTGGTTTGTGCTTCTCATAGGTTGGTTCTTGTAGAATCTTCTCATAGGTTCTCACGGTTGTTGGACTTTTTACAGTTTCTCAAGGCTCTAAGAGATAGAGAGTATTACAAGAAAGGCTTCTTATGACCAAGCTTCAGAAGGTCCAGAACATCATTTCTGCTGCATTCTCCTGGTTGAATAAGTTATTAGGACAGCCTGGATTCAAAGAAAAGGGAATTTGACTCTCTTTCTCAATGGGAGGAACAATAAAAAATGTACAGCCATTTTTAACATATCACATCCTTGGAGCCTCCCTTTTCTACCTCAAGGGACTTGTGGAGAATTAAATGAGATAATGAACAAAAAAGCATTTAGCACAGCACCTGGCATGCAATAATCACTCAATATAAAGTTAGCTGTTATGATTAGTTGTCTCTTCTCCATCCAAGCCTTCTTCCTCATGGCCACTGCCTTCTTCCTCATGGCCACTGCCTCCTTCCTCACCACTTTCCCCCTGCATACACAAACACATCAGTTTTTCCCACTTTGAAAATAAATATGAAGGATGGAAATCTGGGGAGAAATGGGAAAGCCTTGGGGAACCAAATTATGCCCAGGCTATAATTCAAGCCTGGACAACGGTAGTAGTGGAGGGAATAGAAAACGTAGAAAAGTTCAAGAGCTATTCAGGAGTTACACTGAAAAGATCTCAGTGATTGATATATTGATTATTTGATGTAATGAGTGTGTAAGGAGAAGGAAAGAGATGAATTGAGGGTGATGCCCAGGTTGCTCACCAGAGTGACTGACTGGATGATGTTTTTCACAGACAGCAAACACAACATTGAAGTTCTGCTGGCTGCCACCTCTTTTACTTATATGCTTGTCTTCCTCACATTTGCAACATGCAACCTCCTAGGAATTTAGACCTTGCTCTTTCAGTAACAGGGAACTCTGGAAGCTTGTTGATCAGAGGAGTGACATGAAACAAGTTGTTCCTTAGGGGGATTACATGGTTCATAACAAGGCAAGACAGATGACTACCTTGTATCCGTTTTGGTCTGGTCATATTTAAGACTTTTCACTGTATTAATATAGCCTTGTCTTTTGCACAGAGAAATGGCAGTGCTCTGGTGGAAAGTTGTAACTGCAGAGAAAGTGCAAAAACAAACAAAGCTGCTTTGTTGGCTTTCCAACTTAATGAGAACACAGGCTACTCAGATTCCCAGGGGGTACATGTGACTTGATTATTATCCAGAGGTCCTATCCGTTTGTATCTCCATCAGCCTGAGGTGGCATCCCAGATGAAGTCTGTCTATCACCATGCCTCGTACACCCCCTCCAGCTTGACCCTTCTTTATGATCTTTGGCTTAAATCAGAGCTCACAGCTCTATGCACAGCTCCAGGCCTCTCCAAATACCCTCTGACCAGGGAGGGGTCTTCTGTGATATCTGATCTGCCTTGTGACTCCAACTGGTGCCAAACAAGTTTAGTTTTTCCCCAGAGTAAATGCACTACAGAGAAACCCTATAAAAATACACATATCATGATGACATGATATCAGCTGTTACATGTCATATCGGGTATAACATGGTAGGCAGTTCTCCCCTGCGTCATAATAGCCTTTTAGTTTTTTCTTAAATTTTGCAATAATGGGATCCCACATTGTACACAATTGAATTTTTAGACCCTATTTGGAGCATTATAATGGAGGATTACTGCTATAATAGTAACAGCAACAATAAAAACAGCAATGAAACTGATAACAATAACAATTAGAGTAACAACAACAGCCAACTTTAAAGTGTGCTTATTACATGGGAGGCATTGCGCTAAGCATTTTATATATGCTTATCTCATTTAATCACCATGAGAATCTTATGTCTCAGATGATTTTTATGTCCGTACTACAGATAAAATTTAGAGAGGTCAAGTAATTTGCCCAAACAGGTAATAAGTAGTGAAGCTAAAATTCACATCTGGGTCTTTCTGACTTGGTTTCCCTGGTGACTGGGGATAGTCACATTATACAGCCCTGGAAGGTTTCTTGGGTGCATTGGGTTTGACCTGAGCTTTGTCTTAATGAAGGGGTTGCAGTCTAGACTGGTTTCCTTTACTGAGTGCTGTACAGAGGGCCCTGACATCCTGCTGGATGGAAGATGATAGAAACATATTAGGCAATCAAAATGTAAACGTTTCCACTTAAAGAGCAAATTGCGGAACACGTAGGGGACTTGAGATCCATCACATTGGAATTCAGCAGCAAGGGTAAAAGATCCAGGGTATGGTAATAAGTTGCAGAGCAAGAGAGTGTCTGGAATGGTGATTTAATTAAAGATAGTGGGATAGGTTTCATCTCCCCACTGCTACTGACACAGGCAAGTGACCAGGGCTCTGGAGGACAGGTGACAATCAGCGCCATTCATGGGGGCTCCAGGGGAGATTTGCAGAGACTTATTGTCTGAACTCTCTTCTGGCTAAAAATCTTAGACCTGATTCATGCATTTATGATGACATAGATGCCAGACTGGAAATGTAAAGAGTGGAGAGGGTGAGGTGTGAGAGTTCTGGGAAGTGGGGCGACCTGAGAACACACGCTCCTCCTGAAGGAACAGCCGCCATTGACCTCCAGCTAATGGTGGTGTATGGCTCTTTTCATCTTTTGAGGGAGGCAGGACATCAGAATGTCTACATGAAATATGCAGACTTATAAATACTAGGAAAAATACAGAAAGAAAAAAATCCTCTGGTCCACGTCTTTTGGGCAAATAAATCCTGTGTTTCTGTTTGGAAATACAGAACTTATTCAAATGTCACTTCCTCTAGGAAACCTCTGTATTTGTTTGATAGGGCTGCCATAACAAAGGACCACCAACTGGGTGGCTAGAAATGACAGACATTTTTCCTTTCACAGTTTTGGAGGCTAGAAGTCTGAAATCAAGGTATTGGTAGAGCCATGCTCTCTCTGAAACCTGCAAAGGAATCCTTCCTTACCTCTTCCTAGCTTCTGGTGGTTTTCTGGCAAGCTGGTGTAGGACTGAAAGTTCAAACCCTCTAATCACTGGATTGGCTGCACTGGCATCCAGCCCCCATCTTTAGGTGCCTTCCAAAAGTCGTAACATAACGAAAGTCATCTTTATCACCTGGAACATCACTTAGGAAGTTCCAAGGGTTTAGGAGCTCTGTGCCTTGGAACTGTGGATGAAGACCAAATTTCTTGTTATAAATTACAGTATCACAAATACCTTGGGAGAAAGAGCTCTGGAAGTCTTCACAGAAGAGTCATTTATGTCAGAGGGGTGTGGTCATGAAGGATAACTAAGATTTAATAGGTTGGGAGGGAAATTGGGGAATAGAGAGGCCAAAGCAAATCCTCAGGAAAGAGTTTTAAGGATGGATAAGAAGATGAGGAGACATTCAAGGCAGAGCATAAGGTGCAGGCCAAACCATGGAGTGTCAGAGAACAGAGTGGCTTCAGAAGCTATAAGTGACGGAGTGGTGGTGGTGGGATGAACTGAGAGATTGGGATTGACATATATACACTAATATGTATAAAATAGGTAACTAATAAGAACCTGCTGTATAAAAAATAAATAAATAAAATGTAAAAAAATTTAAAAAGAAGCTGTAAGTGACGAGGAGTGATGGGGGCCTGTCAGGGAGAGGGGTGAGAGTGAGGCTAGGAGATCAGGAGGAGCCATATGGTGAAGGGTCTTGAACCAGGGTAAGAGTCTGAGTTAGCGAAGTGGCCATGGGATGGAGAGAAAGAGACTTGGGAGATTTGCTCAGGTGGAATATATAAGAGGTAGCATTTAGTTCACAGACTTGGTTGTGCAAGTTATAGGGCTTTTATTTTCCTCCTATAATTGAAAGTAATTTCTATTTAAGCCACGCTTCTACTATATGGGAGGCATGTATTTATGCCTTGGTAGATTCTCCCCTTTCTGTTGAGTTGTATCTAAGTTCTGGGGGATATGCATAGGGATAGGTGTGCTGTGTGTGGAATCTGTTAAGATCTACTCCTTTTATGGCCCCTGGCATGCGCTTAGCAGGTAACTGCTGAATTCCCCCATCTTCTCCACCACAGCCCTCTCTGAGTGGTCTATCTCTTCACACATGTGTGCCACCACCCAGGAAACATTGTCTTGACTTCTGGGTAAACTCTAGGAGACCATCTCAGTCCTGTCTGCCCAAACACTGGGGTCTTGTAAACTTCTAAACTTCTACCCAAGAAGTAGGAGCATATTAACTCTCTATTCTCAGATTCCCTAAACCAGTGTTGGGTTTCTCCAATTCCTTGGTTACCCTGGGGGAGACAGAGCCAAGGACACCTTTCTCAAATACATCAATGATGTCTAACTCACTTAATTTGTTTCACTTCACATCTTTCCTCTTCATATCTTTCATCTTTCCCAAATGATGATTTGGGTCATCATTTTTTATTTCAACATTAAAAGTGAGGGGAAACTTTTAAAATCTAATTCAGAGTTTCTTTACATGGGGTCTGGTGGAATTCTAACTGAAATGTATCATTTCCTTCCCTTACAAATGTAAGAAAAAAATCACATTGGTTTTAACAATACCTGTGGCTTTGTAAAATACAGAAATAATAGATATCTTCATATCACATTATAGGCTTTGAAGATTTCAAAATTTGAAGAAATTTTGCTGATGCATGTGATTCTGAAATTATAGTAGTCATTACAAAATCATGTTAACTCAAGAAGCACATGTATTACTATATCACAAAATTTAAACTATTCTAATGAGTGTGTTTCTATATGATTGGTTTCCTGGATGCTTGTATCTATTTCATTTTCCAGGAAAAAAATTATAAAAAAACTTTTGAAATGGCAAAAAATGAGTACTAGTTTCTTACAGAATGTCAGAAAACCTGTTGTGCACCTTCTGGTTATCTGATTCTAGAGTAGTTTCCATCTTTCAGTGCTTTGAGCTGTTTTACAACTCTGAAAGTTAAGAAAAACTGAGAGTAATGGAAATAACTCTTGTTCATAAAAGTAAAATTTGTCCTGTAGAGGTACAGTTGATTCCCACTCTCTCCCTGATCTTTCCACTTTCCAAACACTCCAGTTATGAGCAAGTTTTGCATGTATTAACACATTTGTTTTAGCATTTCTAATTGCCCAGGTATGTTTCTGCTCTTTGAATTCCCCTTTGAACCAGTTTGTAACACCTTCCTGATTTTTTCATTCATTAATGAGTTAAATAAAAACTTTAAAACACGTTCACTTTATATTTGTATGAGAGTCATGATTTTACATTGTAAAATCATTTTGCAATGTGGTTTATGCCTATAAAAACATTATTCTGAGAAGGTGTCTCTATAGGCGTCACATGGCACAAAAAAGGGTAAGAAATCCAGCATGTAATGCCCCATCCTTGGGTACCTTCTGGTCCTAGACATTTGATACTCAAAAGCCTTTTCTCTTCTTCTGAGGTACTATCCCTTTGCTGAAGCAATGCAAGCCACGGGCTGTAGCTGCTGCTCAAAAGAGGGGATGGTCACAGTAGCAAGAAAGAGCAGGGTGGGTAAATCGCCCAATGTTTCCTTAGGTCAGTCTCCCAAGCGATAGAAATAAAAGCAAAAAATAAACAAATGGGACTTAATCTAATTTAAAAGCTTTTGTATGGCAAAGGAGACCATAAACAAAATGAAAAGCCAACCTATATGGCCTGGGAGAAAATATTTGCAAATGATGTGACTGACAACGGCTTAATTTCCAAAATTTACAAACAGCTCGTACGACTCAATAACAAAAAACAAAAAAACAAACAACCCAATCAAAAAAAGGGCAGAAGACCTAAATAGACATTTCTCCAAAGAGAATATACAGATGGCCAATGGGCACTAATTATTAGAGAAATGCATTTAAAACTGCAGTGAGGTACCACTTCACATTTGTCAGAATGGCTATCATTAAAAAGTCTACAAATAACAAATGCTGGAGCGGGTGTGGAGAAAAGGGAACCCTCCTACACTGTTGGTGGGAATGTAAATTGGTGCAGCCACTATGGAGAACAGTATGGACGTTCCTTAAAAAACTAAAAATAGAATTACCATATGATCCAGCAATCGCAGTCCCGAGCATATATCCAGACAAAACTATAATTTGAAAAGGTATATGCACCCCTATGTTCATGGTAACACTATTCACAATAGCCGAGACATGGATACAGCCTAAATGTCCACCGACAGATGAATGGATAAAGAAGATGTCGTACATATATACAATGGAATACTACTCAGCCATAACAAAAGAATGAAATAATGGCATTTGCAGCAACATGGATGGACCTAGAGATTATCATACTAAGTGAAGTAAGTGAGAAAGATAGAGACAAATATCATTTGTCTCTTATATGTAGACTCTAAAACATGACACAAATGAACTTATCTACAAAACAGAAACAGACTCACAGAGAATAGACTTGTGGTTGCCAAAGGGGAAGGGGTAGGGGAGGGATGGAGTGGGAGTTTGGGATTAGCAGATGCAAACAGTTATATATAGAATGGATAAACAACAAGGTCCTACTGTATAGCACAGGGTACTATATTCAATATCCTGTGATAAACCATAATGGAAAAAATATGAAAAAGAATGTATATGTATGTATAACTGAATCACTTTGCTGTACAGCAGAAATTAACACAACATGGTAAATCAGCTGTACTTCAATAAAGTAAATTTTAAAAAAAGAAAGAGCAGGGTGGGGATGGAGGAAGCAGAAGCATCATCTGAGACTTCCAAGTCATCTAACCACCTGGAAAAGGGCATTATCCTTTTTATCTGACAAGAAGAGGGTCTAGAGTCACTGTAGAGCTCTAGTCACCATTTCCCGCAGACTGTGCTCCGTGGGGCCTCCTGGGGTGCTCGCAGTCCGCATTCTTCAAGGGAGGAAGAGCTGCGGAAAGGCGGTGACAGACAGCACCTTCGAGCACGCGGTTGTTTAGGCTGAGCTGGCGTTTGGCTTTTTATTGTAGCTGTCATTTTACTCAGTAGGGCCATGGCAGGAAAGTGTCAAGCTGGTTCCCTATTGTACACTTCAGTGTAGCTGTGTTGTTGCTGGTGTGTATGTTTTTTTTTTAATCACAAGTCTGGGCCTCCTGGTAATAGACTAAACATGAGCTGCTGCTTGCCTTCTTCCCTCTGTGGATGTCATCAATGTAATCAGGGAACAGGTGGGTACAGGCGATTAATAGGGTGGGAGGGGGTGGAGGGGAAGGGATCTACTCAAGGGGGTGGGGAGTTAATTTGACCCTGCAGCTCAGATGCAGCATCTCCTCTCAGCAAGGCTGCCACAGCAGTTATCGGTGGGAACAGCCTTTCTCGAGCCTCTCAGTCTCATTTCCAGTCTGGGCATGCTTGAGAAGCCATTACCATATTTATAGAGCTACCTAGCCCCAGGGCACACGCATGAGAGGGTAAGAAAGACCTATCTATTTTTCCAGCTGTGCTGCTATCCTTGGCTGTGAGGCTGGCAGGGGAGGAGGGAGGGCCCCATCCCAGCATTAGAAGGGTGGAGAGGATTAGGCTGCAGAACCTGGCCGGAGAGAACGTACATACTGGCCTCTTGCTTGCCTCTTCCAACTGGTTGGGCTGAGCCAGTGTGGCTATCCTTGCATCTATCAACCCTGAGAAAAGGAGCATGGTGGACCGCCAGTTAGGGAGAGCATTGCTGGGGAGCTAGTCTCAATGTCTGCTCCTTCTTCACCCTCAGCCTAGTTCCCCTTACTGAAATTCAAAGCAGCCCATGGATGGGGGGATGTCGAAGCAGTGCTGGAAAGTGGACAGAGCATGAACTTAAAGAGTCAAAGAAATCTTATTTGTTGTATAACCTTGGGCAGATTACTTTCTCTGAGCCTCATTTTAGTCATCTGCACAAAAGGGATAATGGACTGTTGGATGGATTTAATTACAGACATGGTTGAATGTGTCTTAATAAATGCTCCTCTTCCTTGATCAGGCCATTCTGTCTCACACTTCATGACTTACATCACTGCACTCTATGATGCTTTGTTGTAGCGGTCAGAAATGCCTGTATAAATTTATGCACTCCTCACTACCCCATCCCCATGAACACATGTGCACTCTTTCAGTTTCTCTGTCTTTGTCTGTGTGTCTCACACATACACACACACACATATACATACACACTAGTATTTTTGTTCTGATCAACTGTGGCATATCTACCCTGTTCTTTATACAACTTAGTGGGTTTTGCAACCAGAAAAGTCATTCTAAATCTCAGGATAGTAGTCCCAAATAAGGGTACTGTGACATTTCTGATTGTTTGTGTCTCTTGGCACCCCATATTCCCATGACCATCTGGTTATAATATCAAGGTTGCAATGAAAGCAATTGACAGCATGCTTTACCCCCTGCCTTCAGTCCAGCTAAAAGCCAAGTATACTGGCAGCAATTGGAGAGAAAATTTACTGTGTGTTCTGATGGGCTAACGAGGAAAGGATAGCAAGCATCTTGAAGCAAACTCTTAGTTCTACAAAAACTTGAAAACTAAACCACAGAAGAAACTGTGGACTCACCAGGTTGGGACCATCTTTGAGTGCTATTTATAGTCTCCCCTGCCTCTTTTTCTCTTCTAAGGAGAACGGATTCCAGAAGGGAGCCTTTAATTTGCTGATTAAAGATGCTGAGTGAGGAAGCAAAAAGGAGAAGCCAGGCTGAGGGAGCGCTAAATATATTTTCAGAAGGAAAGAAATGGTGACACCTGGAGAAAAACACACACAGGAGGGGAAGGCATCTGGGAAGGGTAGGGGAGAGAGGCTGAACAGAAAGGTGGTGGTGCTGATGGTGGTGCGGGTGATGTGATAACTGGGGCTGGGAAAATAGCGGGAAAGGGAGAGGATCCCAGGGACTGTTGAGGAAGTCTTGCTGTGCGGTACGCAGTGTAACCATCTCAACTCTGTCTCCTGTAATCAGGAGTTGTAGTCTATATTTCTCATCAATCCTTTGGGAGCTGGAAGTGTGAGTGTGAGTGACTTTGTGTGTGTGTGTGTGTGTGTGTGTGTGTGTGTGTGTGAACTGCCGAGACTGGACCCAAGGAGGTTGGGTTGTAGTCGGATTACAAGTACCTATTACCAGATCAGCAGAGCCCCAGCCTTTGATGACTTATCTGAATGGACTCTGGAAGTGTGATGTCACACCCTACATTCACAGCGAAAGGAGAGAGGGAAATATCTCTTTCAAGGGCCGCAAAAAGTCCTCTGCCTACAGCTCACAAAAACTGTGTCTCTGCTACATTATAGTATTTTTGTTTAACAGAATATATTTAGGTTGGTAAACAGAGGAGACATAAGAAGTGCTATTTTGGCTTCTGGAGCTCCAAATCAGACCCGACTCTGTCTCTCAGCAGCCAGGCAGGAGGTGAAGCAGGAGACCTGTGCTTTGAGAGTCCCTCTGATTGTTGTGAATCCACCTCCATCCACTCCCATGATATACATATGCAGTTATAATGCCCTGTCTATCCAAATGTATTTGTTTTTCTCAGACTCTGTTCAAATCTTCCATCCCCAGTGAAGAATGTCTGGGATACCAAACCCTCACCAAGCTTTTGCTTCTCTGAACAGCTATAGAAATGATGGACATTAATACAGCATTTGTGTCTCATGTGATCTGACCCTCTCCTGTGTCCATCTCTGTCCTAGATTCAGTCTGACTTCCCAGCCTCAAGTCCAGTGACTATGCTGCGCACAGGTGATAATTTTCCCTCCAAGTGCTACTTCCCCCAAAGAGGAATTCTGCTTATATCTTTGTCTTTACACAGATTCTCTTACTAGTTTATTTTGAATAATGAATTAGTGTTTGAATAAGACACTTTTTTTTCTAAAATAACCTCAAATAACATTAATTGTGCATGTTTATAGCAGTTTATAGAGGTCATGTGACAGAATTAGTAACAAATGAGGCAAAGACCTTTAGCACAGATTTGGTGATTATTCATGGGGATGTGGCAATTGCACATTGGCTGTCATTGTAAATGAGTCTTTTAAAGATCACTCCAAAAGGCAATACAGCAAATTCTGGGAAGATGACATTGATGATACAGTTTTTGCATCTCCCTAAACCCCCCATAAAAACTGAGCTAAGATATGAAAACCAAACAAACTGACAGCATCTATTTTTCAAAAACCTGACTTACAAGGTATCCTCCAAACCTCAAATTATGAGCAGATGTGGACAACACACTGACACTTTGAGATCTGCATAGTATCAGAATCTGTGAGGGAGGATACAGAGGGGTGCAACAGATTCTCTGATAGCCCTAAAAAGAGGACAAGAGCCAACTCTCCACCAGACACTTAATAAAAAGCAGGCAGAAGGATTTGGGACAGCATCCTCAACTGCTGGGTTTTCGTACACTTCTGTACATAGTAAAGTGCAGTTATCCCTGGTACAGTCTGAAAGGGCTGGAATAGCCTGAGTTCAGTGAACTCTTAAAAGGATGTAGCTAACCTCTATTCTAGGGCAAAATCCCACATGGATGGGAAACTGCTGGAAACGGAATCCAGATTAAACTGGACAGAGATGATACAGCAAAAGAAGGATAAGATCAGACAAAAGTGGGAGAGAAGCAAGGAGATCTCAGAAAGCACAGGTCATATTATGAAGCAACAAAAGAGTGCTCTCGAGCCATGAAGCTAGAACATCTGTTGTGAACCACTTATTTCTCCCCAAAGTTCAGGAAAACTAATTTCACATAACAATAGGCAGAAAGGGATCAAGTCTGAGATCAGTACAAACTTACTAATAAAGAATGAGACAGAGGAGGCTAATATCATCTCCACTGGCGATGAAAACTGTAGCCTAAAATTTCAAAATGTACTAAAAGAAATTAAAATAATGATGGGGAAATGAAAAAAATCAATCTGTAAAAGAAAAACTTAGTAATGAAGTTGTAGAACTCAAGAAAGAATTAGAAATGGAAGAAAAAAACTCAAAGATAAAGATTAAACTGGAAAGAACACAAGAGTGAATGAAAACATCAGAAAATATCGTGAAGTAAAAGTGAAAAGGAGTAAAATTTTAAACATCAAACACATGAGGAAAGAGATGAAAAAAGATTTGAAAGTGACAGAAATGAAAGGTAAAGAATAACATATATATTATATAATAAAAATTCAGAAAGAACACCAAAGCAATGGGATAGAAATAATAAAAAGTTTAAAACAACTTTCCTAGATTAAAAAAAAAAGATTTGACAGCACATACTGAAAAGAAACACCATGTACCCAAGAAAAATGACCCAGGCTGACCAATACTGAAACATTCTAAAAAGTACTTTGTGCTCCCAGGCAAAAGGACTAAGCCACTGAAGAAGGCAAGAGAATCTGATGGTCATCAGACTGCTTGACAGCAACACTTCATATCAGGAGACAATGGAGTGAGATATTTAAGATACTCAAGGAAAGATAATATAAGCCATATATTATAAATCCAGCCAAACTTACGTTCAAGTATAAAGACTGCAGACAAACTGCTATCAACAAGCAAGAACTCAGGAAATATTGTTCCTAGGAGGCTTTACTGAGTAAACTACCAGTGAATGAAAATGACTGGAGAGACATTGACATAAGGCCTGGTGGTGAGCATTAAAGATATATCTACCTGTAAAACTAAATATAAGTGATGTTAATAAGGGAGAAAGTGCCGACTGTAACGATAGCACTGAAATTTTAGGAACTGTGCTACTACTTTTTAAAAGGGAGAAAGCATAAAAATAGTAGATTAAGCTTATGACTGCTTTAGAGTTATTAACTAGAAATAAAAGATATTGTTCCAAATCAATTCCTGGGATAGAAGGTGGTGAAGAAAGTGTTACCAGCAAATTTCAGTATTATTTACAGTAGCAAACCAATAGTCAATTGCCAAAGGAGGATACTGGGGGTTGTATATAAAAGTATTGACTTAGAGGAGGCAATTTGAACAAACATAACTAACTTTCCTAAGTACACCATCGTCAAAAAAAACCCAAAAAAGTAAAAAGATAGAAATAAATAAAAGAGACCACATTATAAAGGGCCATTTGCATTAGACAGTATGTCAGAGGGCAAATATAAAAATCATATCAATAAATGCAATGGGCTTAATTCACCTATTTTAAAAAGAAGTTCTATATTCTGCTATAAAAATGATATATAGATTCTGAAACTATATGATGTAGACAGGTTAAAAATAAAGTAAAAGGATGGGCTAATATATACCAGCAAAATGAAAATAAAAATAAATCAGAGGACATTTCCATTATCCCCCCAAAGAAACCTGTATCCATTAGCAGCCAACTCCCATTTTCTTCAATACCTCCAGTTTTAGACAACCACTAATCTACTTTTGTATGTTTCATATCAATGGAATCATACAATGTGTGCTCTTTTGTGACTGCCTTTATTCACTTATAATGTTTTCAAGATTCACCCCTGTTATAGCATGTATCATCTTCAGTCCTTTTGATTGTCAAATAATATTCCATTGTGTGGATAATTCATTGCCTTGATGGTTGCACAACTCTAAAACCATTGAATTCTAGACTTTAAATGGGTAAGTTGTTTGGTATGTGAATTATATCTCAATAAGTAAATAACTAAAATAAATCAAGGTTCATAATCTTTATATCAGAAAAAGCAGACTCTAGATAGGGTGACCAATATGTCCAGTTTGCCTGGGACTTTGCTGGTTTTAGCACTGAAAGTCTCACATCCTGGGGAATCCCTGGGCAAACTGGGACATTGGTCACTGTAAATTTAGACCAGTGATATTTAAAGGAGACAAAGAAAAATATTTATAATGTTAAGTTCTGTAAAGCTCAATGAAGATAGAGTCATTATTTATATTCATGCATCCAAAGCCATAGCCAATACACAAAGTAGAAATGATAGGAGATGCAAGAAAGAATAGAAACTCATAGCAGTATCTAACATACTTGGCTGAACCCAGGACACATGAGGTGGACAAAATTTGATAGAACTTAGAAGGCCTAAACAGCACAATGAATAAAATAGTTATCTGAATCTCAGTAATTCAGAATACAGATTATTTTCAAGTGCACGTAGAATATTCATGCGATTGTCCATATTTTAGGATACACACACACGCACACAGACATACACACACATATGCCCCTTAATAAATTCCAAGGAATAGGAATAATAAAAATTTATGAGGATATTTATTTATTAATTATTTTTAAGGCCGCCACTGTGCAGCATGCAGTATCTTAGTTCCCTGACCAGGGATCAAACCTGTGCCCTCTGCATTGGGAGTGTGGAGTCTTAACCACTAGACCACCAGGGAAGTCCCTAGACTGCCAGGGAAGTCCCTGTGAGGATATTTAATAAAAGGAGAAACTATTTAAAAAGTTGTAAAAAGTTTTCTCTAACAAGAATTTTTTTTAAAAACTGTTACTAAAAATACCTTGGGAAAAGTAAAACAAAATTATAAAATTATTTGAAAATAATGAAAATATAGCATGTAAAATCTATAGAATGAAATATTTGTCAGAGAAAAAAATCATAGCATGAAATACCAATATCAATAAAATTAAAAAGATAAAAATAAATGAATAAAATAATAAAGCTAGAAAAATCAGTAAAGTTAGAAAAACTATAACAAAGTAAACTAGAAGAAATTAGGAGGAAGGAATTGATAACAATGTAAGTAGGGGTTAGTGGAATAGAAATCTTAAACTAATAGGTAAATCCTATTTTTTCAAAGTTGGTACTTTGAAAAAACATTAATAAAATAAGCCACTAGCAAATCTAATCAAGAAATTGGTGGGAGAAAACATAGACACATAAAAATAGTAACCCCAGAAATCCCCTTGAAGACTTCCCTGCCTCGTGAGATCTAGGGGAATTCCATGGTTTGAATAAAGCTGAAGTCCTCCCTCAGATTTCTGGTAATTCAAGATAGGAGTGAGATATGGCATAGAGAATGGTGTTTAACTTTGTCGTGCCTCTAGACCTCTTAGAGACTGCATGGATTTTGCTTCTGTTTCATGCTACTTCACACTTAATGTAAATTTAACCCCTTCTTCATAATTAGCAACCACTGCTACCATCATGATGAAAATGATCTATTCCTAGTATTTGAGCGTATACTATATTTTACAGAAAAATTCAGAGGAATCGTATCAGCCAGTACCCAGTACTCTGCTTTCTCCATTTTCCAAGACTCCCTTTTTCCAACCTTCTTCTTTCTACCTTTCCTCCTCCTTTCCTTTTTATCTTGAGCACTTCAAATTCATCTCCCTGTACGACAGAGTAGCATCAACTTTCCTTTTATGTCTTCATGCCCATCATATAATGCTGACTTGTCAGATTTACACTTATTTTCTCCAAAAAGATAATCTTCTCTTTAGTAGCTTCTGTTATGTTTATAAACATTGTTATGCTTATAAGATGCAAGTCACTAGTGAGCCACAGACGTAAACAGGACAAGGTCTAGGCAAGGTACAGTAGGATAAAAATTGCTGGTAGGGATATGCTGTGGAAAATAGTTTGGTCGTTTTTCTAGAAGTTAAACTAAGAATTATCACATAAATTAGCAATTCCTTTCCTCAGTATATATCCAAGAGAAATGAAAACATATATCCACACAGAAACTTACTTGCAAGTGCATGTTTATAGCAACATTATCATAATAGTCAAAAGGCAGAAACAAACTCCCATCAACAGAGAAGTAGATTAATAAAATGTGGTATATCCATACAATGGAATATTATTCAATCATAAAATGAGCAAAGTACTGATCCATACATAGATGAACCTCTAAAACCGAAGCTAGACACAAAAGCTCACCTATAATATGATTCATTTTACGTGATATATCAATAATAGGTAAATCTGTAGAGACAGAAAGCAGATTAGAAGATACCTGGTGATAGAAGAGGGAGGAACAGGGAGTGATTTGGCACAGGGTGTTTTTGTGGGTTAATGGAAATGTGTTGAACCTAGAGAGACCTGCTTGTGACACAATATTGTGGATACCCTAAGTAACACTGAATTGTACACTTTAAAATAGTTAATTGTATGATATGTGAATTTCACTTCAATTTTTGAAATACACAAAACCAAAATAGCCAGTGGTCAATGGTATACATGGTATTACTCGGGGATCAGTAGGAGAGAAAAATCAAACCCTGGGTTTCTTATCTTGGATGCTCTTGAAAGGCAAGCCTGAGATGACAGCTTGCTTGTAGGTAACGATCCAGGGAACAGGAGTGAGGGGCTGGAGAGTGATTAGGGAAGTAGGGAAAAACATACCAGATGTATCATCAAGTTGGCTACTGCTCCAGAAGCTTGATGCTCCAATTCGCCAGAACTCTTGAAAAATCTTGAAATGAACCCCAGAACCTCAGATTGAGGACAAGAAGGGAGGTGTTTATCCATCCAGTGGTTAAGAGGGCCCTTCAGTCACTAATTCACCTGTACTTCTGGGTTGCACATATTTGAGCATCCATCAGGTTCCCAAGGTTGTCCCATTGCTTGGTGGCAAAGAAGCCCATGACCGGGAAGTGAGTGGTATGTGACACGGGCTAACAGGTCTCATTGCACCTGCATTCAGCTGTAATGAGATGAGACCAGGATGAGGCTGGTCTCTGTGGCTGACACTGAGGAGGAAGAGGTGTGGCTAAAAGGATTTGATGCCCAAGTGATACTAAATCAGGTATTTAACCAGATATGTTGGGTCAGGAAGCAACAGATCATGCTGCCACCACCCCATTCCACCTTTCAGAATATTTTGACTAAAATCAGTTGTATATGAATATCTAAGTGTAGTCTCCTTAAAATTAAAGGGACTCCTTAAATGCTAACACTTGAGATCTCTGGCTTTAATAGCCTGGCTTGACTTGAGAGTTAGAGGACCAGAGGCTGTCATTTTCTTTTGTGAAGATCTAGTGATAATCTTTCTTAGTGTGAAAATTTTCACTAAAAACATCCATTACACTCATGTGCATTTACAGATGAATATCATGTTCCCCTCTATTTGTATTTTTGTACTTTTATCAGTGTTAAAGGATATTCACTCTTTCAATAAATATCTGTGAGTCATTCACTGGGTGCCAGACATGGAGAAAAGCAGTGGCCAAGGCAGGAGACAGGCTGGATATACTTGATAGTACTGAAGGAAATTTAGAATTGGGCACACAGTTCCAGGTGCCAGGAGTGCTGTGAAAAGGCAAACATGACAAGCCATGGGGGTACCTCAGTGGGGCCTACTCAAGTTTGGGGAGTCAGGAAATCTGGGGAGACTCTTCCAAGAAAGTGATGTCTTAGATACATTTTGGAGGATAAAGTGGAGGTTGACCAGAAAGCCTGAAAGGGCATCCAGGCAGCGGGGACTCTACAGGTAAGCAGGACAAATGTTACCATTGCCATTTACAAATGAGGAAACTGAGGCTCAGAGAGGGGAAGTGACTTACTCAAGATCACATTGGTAAAGTGACCCAGTTTAACAGAAAACTCAGAGAATGTTTGCTTTATGAGAGCCTTCCAAGCAAACAGTTCTCAAGATGAAATAGGATTTAATTACACTTGCACTAGATTCAGAAACTGCCTCCTGGCTAACTCAGCTGGGGGCCTGATTATGATAGCAACAGCAGGACACCTGGGTACAGCACACCATCTGGGGCTAAATCTGGTGGGTGAGTCTGTCAAGTTTTTGATTGAAATCCTCTTTCCTTGCATTAGTTTCCATTATCTCTATCCATCGGAAATTCAAGCCATTAGTAAAACCCAATTTAATCTTCAGAAACTGAAATATTCCTGCACTGACCTCCAGGAGGCCACAGCTTCCCAGAAAATAGTTCGCCTGTAATCTTGTACATCAGCACATTTACTTCCCTTTAATGGCCATCAATCCAAGAAAGACGTCCTTGTTGGCACGCTAGTTCCTGGGTGAGAGAAACTAATGCTAAGAGTGCCCACAAAGAATGAGACGGGCTCATGGTTCAAATGTAATTGTACAGGAGCAGTGTTCAAATGTCTTTTAAAAAAAAAATTACGGCAGTGGGGAAGAAAGAATGGGCTCATTCAGTGGGTCTCAGAGGCAGAATGAGACCAGTGGTAGAGTTTCTGGGAAGTCAGTTTTGATTCAGTGTATCTAGGCACACATTGGAGCTGCTTGGCGCTATCCCTCGCTACTGCCGTGTGGGATGCAGGCGCAGTGAGCTCTCCGTTTTGGAAGGTGTAGGAGAGAATGGGTTATCAGCATCCAAATACCTGTGAAGGCAAGTTTTATGTTGGATAGAAAGTGAAACTAGAAATCCTTTAAGAAAATTTCTAACCTAGTAGTTATCTTGTCTGTGGAGTGATTGGTCAAAAGACAAAGATACTAATATAACCTCCATCTATTTTGTTCTCCCTCCAGATTAGCTCACTGTGACCTTCACACAGAGTTCCCTGAGCCCTTCCTAGGGCATATCACAAATGCCTCTATTTCTGGAAATTGCCGCAAACTTCAGACACTTCTCTTCTATGTATTAAAATTTGTATATCCTGTATCATATCATCCTGAAATCTTTAAAGATGCCAATATATGACAAAGTATGATCTTGTGGTTTAAACAAATGATAATGTTTGTGCTCCCAGGGACTGTATGGTAACAGAGATCTTTTTTTTTTTTTAAGATTTCAAAGCACAAGCTTTTATTTTTGTAATCAGTTTCTGTTTATTTTTTTTATTTTTTTAAATTTATTTTTAAATTAATTTTTATTGGAGTATAGTTGATTTACAATGTTGTGTTAGTTTCTGCCGTACAGCAAAGTGAATCACTTATACATATACATATATCCACTCTTTTTTATATTCTATTCCCATATAGGTCATTACAGAGTATTAAGTAGAGTTCCCTGTGCTATACAGTAGGTCCTAGGTCCTTATTAGTTATCTATTTTATATATAGTAGTGTGTATATGTCAATTCCAATCTCCCAGTTTATCCCTCCCCGCCTTCCCCCTTGGTAACCATAAGTTTGTTTTCTATATCTGTGACTCTATTTCTGTTTTGTAAATAAGTTCATTTGTACCAATTTTTTAGATTCCACATATAAGCGGTATATGATATTTGTCTTTCTCTGTCTGACTTACTTCACTCAGTATGACAATCTCCAGGTCCATCCATGTTGCTGCAAATGGCATTATTTCATTCTTTTTCATGGCTGAGTAATATTCCATTGTACATATATACCACATCTTCTTTACCCATTCCTCCATCGATGGACATTTAGGTTGCTTCCATGTCCTGGTTATTGTAAATAGTACTGCAATGAACATTGGGGTGCATGTATCTTCTAAATTAGGTTTTCTCCAGATATATGCCCAGGAGTGGGATTGCTGGATGATTCGGTAGCTCTATTTTTACTTTTTTGAGGAACCTCCATACTGTTCTCCATAGTGGCTATACCAATTTACATTCCCACCAACAGTGCAGGGGGGTTCCCTTTTCTCCATACCAGCATTTATTGTTTGTAGATTTTTTTGATGGTGGCCATTCTGACTGGTGTGAGGTGATACCTCATTGTAGTTTTGATTTGCACTTCTCTAATAATTAGTGATGTTGAGCATCTTTTCATGTGTCTCTTGACCATCTAACAGAGATCTTTAATGCCTTCATCCCCAAAGGGAGAAGCACAAACTTAGGAATCAAACAGCGCAATGCTCTCAGCGAATATGTGGGGAAAATATTAAGTGAATAATCATAGGGAGTAGATGTTAGGAGTCAGGATACCTGGGTTTCAGCTCTAGATCTCTGCCCCCGAAGCTGTGTGATCCTATGAAAAAATCAGCTCTGCCAGAGAAAGAGAAAAGGACAGGCAGAGCTGCAAGAACAATGCACGTTAGGAATGAGAACTTCTTCCAGTGGATGGAGAAGAGGGAGTGTCATGGAGACTTGCTGGAAATTAGTCTTGAGATGTGGATTGGGGTCAGAATGTGAAAAGTATTGACTGTCTCATGAAGGAATTTGACCTTGGTCTGTTATAAAATGTGTTTTCACTGAAGATTTTCTAGCAAGGGAACAGCATGATCAGAGGAGCACTTAACAAAAAGAAAAAGGACACGTACAAAGTGGAGGACAGATTTTCTTTGATGAAGACTGAGAGATCATTTAGATGCCCCCAACCTGGATGAGAGGTGATAAGGACCTATCCTAGGACAGGGACAGTACAGGAGACAGTGTCAGTGTATTTGGGAGTGAGAGTTCACGGAACTTGGAGCAATTGCTCAAGGGAGGCAAGACCCAGATGACAGTTAAATGCTACTCTGGGATGGTCAATCTAGATTTTCAGGAGCATTTCAGGAGGAAGTAGAGTAGACTGGCTAAGAACACAGTGTTGGCATCAAACTCATTCTTAGTTGACTCCTGGCTCTGCAATTTAATAAATACATGAAATTAGCTGTGTTCCCTCTCAGAGTCTCCGCTGCTTCATCTGTAAAATGGAAGTGGCAATAATAGCAACTTCATGAGATTACTCTGAGGATTCAATGAAAAAACCTAAAGGAATTTAGCGAAGTATTCAGTACATGGGAAAATGATCAATAAACATAACATGTAATTATTAATTATTGTATAATACGTGGAAGATACAAAGTAAAATGGATTTGAAGGTGGCATTTTCCAGAAGTCAAATTTTGCTTAGGTAAAATCAGGGAGCCTTCCTTCCTTCCTTCCTTCCTTCCTTTTCCTGTTTTTGCAACTAAAGCAGTGTTTCTGTTGCTCCCATGGGATGATAAAACCAAGGTTTGACGGTTTGAACCTCTTAAGGTGTTTCCATCTTTGCTTCTGCTTTTCCCTTTGCTAGGGTTTTGTTCTCTTTGTTCAGGTTTTGTTCTCTTGGAAGACTTTATCCTTATCAGAGAAGCAGGGTTGGAAGTGGTCTGTGACCAAGCATCTCAGCTTTATCAACAAAGACAGACTGGCTCCCTGGAGCACCATTTAAACTTTTTCAAGAACAATTTCTGATTCGCTTCATTTGGCCAGGTCACTCCTGGGACAATCAGCTGTACCCAGGAGCTGGGTAGTGGGACTAAACCTTCATTCCTACTACTTGGTTGGAGTGGGGGAAGGAACATTACAAAAATAATAAGTCTGTTTGCAAACCTGTTGGTTTTGCTGAACTGGCTTTATAATTTTGCATAAGGACTTTTCTCATGCCATGAGGACACACTTGTCTATGCTTTCTTTGCTGGGCACAGAAACTGGAAAAGGTGGGGTGCTGCCTCCCCTCCTCCTCCACCTTGCCCCCTCACAGTGCTCCCATTATAGGCTCAGTTGGCCAGATAACATCCCAGATACTTGGGCATTGAGGGTCCGTGCTGGTTGGGGCATGCTGTCTTTGCCTGGGCCAGCTGCCCTGCCACCACTTGAGATTCTGGGCAGATCTATGAATGAACACATTTCAAATGCTATCAATATTTTATGAATTTCCATCCACTTACTTTAATGGGGAACTGTAAAAGCATTTAACCATATTACACCCCTTCTCTCAGGCACTGCATTATTCCAACAGAGCTGTTTTATTAGAGTCAACCACCAGGGTTATTGGGATGGCTTTATCCCTCCCTCCCAAAATTTGTCCATCTGCATAGTTGTAAGTCTGTTTGTCCGTCTACCAAATTTTCTCTAATCTATCTATTAAATAAAATCAGTCATTAGCAAAGAGAACACAGTTTTGGTAATAGTGCATGTGTACACATGCTCACACGTGTGCACACATTCATATGCACATACGCAAGTGCACTAAGAAAGATTTCATCTCCTGGCCTTGCATGACTAGACTTAAGCTTTAAAAAGACCTTTGGTTTTATGGACTCCCCTGGGTTCTCTGCTGGAGCATTTACTCCCTTGTCTTCTGGGAAAAAAATTCTTGGGGAAACGTCTTACCTGAAGTTTAAATATTTGAATTTGATGGTGAAGTGTCCAGGCATCAAAGTCAGAGGGCCACTGGTTTCACAGCTGAGCTCTACCACTTACCTTTGTGATCTTGGGCAAATCGCTTGACTTGACAGAGCCCTCTCTGTAAAAGGGAGATTTCAGTAGCCACCTTTCGGGAAGTGGGAGGATCAAGTAAGGGAGCCTGTGAACGAGCTCTGTGAAGTACCTGCATGGCGAGGGGGTGATGGCAAACACATGATTCCTGAAACTGAAGGGCTTGGGGATTTCTCTCTTTCCACTTGCTGGATATTGAGAATTTCTGGGCTAGTACATGCATTTGTTTCTGGAGATAGCATCAGCCTGCAGGGCATACCTGAGCACAGCTTCCCTCCCACCACAGTTTATCTCCCCACCAAAAATCCCACTCCTTCTGGACCTCACCCCATCCCAACCCACTCTGAGAAGCCTTCCTTGGTCCCCCAAGACTGGGTTAGGGACCTTTCTCTGAGCTTTCCCATCACCACCTACCTTGTCCCCATATTACAGCATTTACCTCACTCTGTTATAATTATCTTTCCCCTTCTGGATGATAAGCTCTTTGTGGTCAGAGTTCAAGTATTCTTTCTTAGCACAGCTAACAAAGCCCCTGGGGATCTGAACTCTGCCAACCTCATCTCTCAGAAGGCTTCTAACCACCCCGTCTTCTCTGTCCATTGAGTCTAGCCACCATTTTGTTCAGCACCTACTGTGTGCCAGATAGGGTTCTAAACACAATATATGCAATAGCTCATTCAATCCTTACATCAGCCTTAAGAGATAGGGACTATTCTGATCCGCATGGTACAGATGAGGACGCTGAGGCTCAGAGAAGATGGGAGACTTAAACAGGGTCACAGCTAGTAAGGAGCAGAGCCAAGGTTTACCCTCTGGTCTCATTCTGGAGACTGCACTCACCACTGCGCTCCACTCTTTATTCATACCCTGTTCTATCCCATTGCTTTAACAAAATTGACTGCCACATAGTCCTCTTCTCTATGCCATGTTCAATGTCAACTCCTTGCCTTTGCATATGCTACTCTTCTCCCTGGAATTCCTGTCTGCTTCCCTGACTTTTCTTCCACTTGCCCTTGAGTCAAAACACCTTCCTCAATGCCCTAGCTGTATGTGTACCTAACATGGCATGTGTAGTAGATCAGGTTAGACTGGCGGCTTCTTAGGGCAGGGGCTGTCTATGCCTTGTTGAATCCTGGTACCTAATGTAGTTGCTGGCCCCTAATGGAAAATTAATCCCTATTTGTTAAATATTTTTTTGACATTCCTGGAATCTGAAAAGGCTTTCCCAATATTGTCATCTCTTTTAACCCTGACTTCTACATAAATTGTATATGTAAATCTCTATCTTTGATAACATGGTTATCTGCATGCATAACTAACTAAGATGCCAGATCAAATGAAATAACTGTGAGATAAAGGTACGAGTAATGTATGTCTGAATTGCTTAAGGACCAGCCAAAAGAGTCCTAGGGCTCCAAAGCTAGGTTGGTGCATCTACAGAGTGTTTAGGGTAAAGATTGGGGGTCTCATGCTGATCTCTCTGGGACTCTTTGAAGAGGAAACTGTGCTCACAAGGAAAATGGAGAAATGGAGGAACAAAATACAGACTTTATGCCTAAACATCTGGACCCATGTGGCTCTCTCCAAATGCCAAGCATCTTTGGTAAGTGGTGCTGGTATACAAGGATTATGGTCATAAACTTAAGTATTTCCTACATTTATGAACATAAATGATAGGGTCTCCAGAATGGACTTTGAGTCTACTTACCCAAACAGGCTCTTGGACAAGGAGGGCTGCCTGCTAATTCACCCAAAAGGGTGGGTAATCCATAGTACAGAATGAGCATAAATTCAGATATACTTCATCTTTTAAAGCAGTGACCCTACCCTCCATTGAATTGAGGCCCAAAGAATGTTAGATTCTGCCATCCAGATTAGCATCTTTTCTGAAGGGTGTCTGTGGGGTCTATCCCTTCTAGGCTAAAGTACTGGACGTGGGGCAGAAAAGTTCTTCAGCATAAAGCATCCAACTTAAAATGTGTAGGAGTGGAGAGGGCCAAACAATGAGTCTGAGACAAAGTTCATGGATGGGCAGTGTCTAGTGTCACTGCAAGGAAAACCAAGCTAAGACATCAAGTGGCAGAATCAGAAGACAGGTAGACTTGGAATTTAATGGTGGCAGATGATAGTGAAAAGAGGAAGATTCTAGGTGTTTGTTACAATCAGAGATAGAACTTGCTTTGTCAACTTTCTGTCCAGCAGGTCAGGGTCATCAGCGAGCATAGGGCTCACTGGAGTACACCAGGAAAGTCATGATCTTCTGAGTAAGTGGTCAAAGGGGATCTTGGCTGGAGCTAATCTTCTTCTCATCTATCTCAGTGGGTCTGGTGGTGCCACCTGGGTGAGATCGCCAAGCTTCCTTCCCTTCCCCAGCCCCCTAAGTTCTTCCATCTTTAGCACAAGAATGAAGATCATTTCTAACAAGAAAATGAAATCAGCTGCCAAGCCCCATCAGCCACCTGTGTTTCCCCTGGCCTACTGCCAGCAAAACCTTTCTCCTGAGCAGACAGAAAACATTTCAGCCTTATGACAGCCCCCTGTCACTCTGATGACCCGTGTCTCTCTGCTGACATGATAGCTGAGTGTGTGAGACAGACAGTGTTTGTGTGATTCTGGCAGCCTTGTAGTGGAATCACCAGACTGGGATGAGGGGGGCAGGTTGGGGCTGGGAGATCTAGGAAGCTGGGTCTTTTCCTCTTCTGTCCGTCTGCTACCCAGCAGGTTGATGAGATAGCAACAAACCTTCTCAGTCTAGAAGCCCAGTCTGTTGTTCAGAGAGCTATAAAACTCCACCTCCAGATCTGATGGTTTTTAGTACAAACCAGCTCAACTCAACACACATTTACTGAGATCCTGCCTTGTGCCATGCAAAGTATTAGATGCTGAGGGACTACAAAGAAGAAGAAGAAAAAAAATTATAAGGGCAGCTCCCATTGAGGATATGCTGAGTGCCAGGTTTTGTGGTTACTGTTACATAAATTTACATTTAAACATCTCAGTAACACTATGAGTAAGATATTATTAATAGCCCCATATTCCAGATGAAGAAACTATAAGAACTCAGAGAGGGTAAATAACTTGCTAAGGTTATACCAGTAATGAGTAATGGATCTAGAATTCTGATTTAGGCCTCTTTGGTTCTAAAGCTTATATTGTTAACTTTTATGCTCTATTTTCTTCAATAAGTGCTTTTAGCAGGCTAGAAAGTTATATGTATATATATCTGGTATAATGCCTATCAATAAAACAAAATCTTACTGTAATGAAAGGAGGAAGTGTACCATATAACATTCATAGGTTTTTTAAAACATATATTTATTTATTTTCCTTTTTTTTTTGGCTGAGTTGGGTCTTAGTTGCAGTACACGGGATCTTTGTTGAGGCACATGGGATAATTTTCATTACGGCACGCAGTCTGCTCGGGCTTCTCTCTAGTTGTGGTGTGCAGGTTTCTCTCTCTAGTTGTGGTGCATGGGCCCCAGAGCCCATGGGCTCTGTAGTTTGCAGCACATGGGCTCTCTCGTTGAGGCGCACAAGCTCAGTAGTTGTGTCACGCGGTCTTAGTTGCCCCGTGGCATGTGGGATCTTAATTCCCCGACCAGGGATCTAACCCGTGTCCCCTGCATTGGAAGGCAGATTCTTTACCACTGGACCACCGGAGAAGTCCCAGCATTCACAGATTTTTAAGTAAAACAGAACTGGGCTTGAACTCCTCCATCTCCTAATAGCTGTGTGACACTACTGACCTCTCTGGACCTCAGCATTCTCATCTGTTAAATGGAATAATAATACTTATTATTTTGTGGAATGATGATGAAGGTTAAATAAGAAAATATATGTGAAGTCTACATAGTTAACAAGTGTTGAGTCTTACTCTGTACAAAGCCTTCTGATGCAATCTCATTTGATCCTAATAACAACCTTAAGCAAGACACCATTATTATTATTATTAATTATAATTCTCTTTTTACAAATGAGAAAACCAAGCCTTAAAGAAGTTAAATAACTTGTCCAATGAAGTTAAATGGCAGTGTGGAACTTGAACTCAGTCTATCTGACTTCAAAAACTACTACTAGGCAGACACATTGAGCTCCATTGGTAGACAGAGTGGCCTAAGATCTGTCTGAAGATCATTCAGGACTACAGAACATGCTCTTTCACCATATCAGGCTGCCTTTTTTTGATAGGACAGACTATGGGGAACCTATATCATTCTGTTGAGTCTGTAAGAGCATTTTATTATACATAGGATGTTGTTTGGAATTTGCCCCAATATTCTCTTTTGGATGACTGATGTATGTCAATTGCATATATATTGAAAGAAAACAGAGCTTTCTTTTTGGTATTCGTGGATGTTTCTGTAACTCATATCTCAGAGTATAGCAAGTTCAATGACCAAAGATGTTTTTCTAAAAGAAGTAGATTAATACCAATTAACAGGTTGAGGTAGGAGTTGAGACCTTAGCTTGTTCACAGAATGAGTTGTGACTTCATGTCATCTGACACGTGCATAATTACACACACCAGGAAGCATACACCAATGCACACATCACAATAAATGTGTGCTTAATTATAAGTCACCATGCATATATGCTTAATTACACATCATGCTACCTGCAGGATTAATAACATGTAATGTTACATGCACACAGTCAGAAGAGGTGACATTTGATGACTCTAAGAGAGCTTGGAGAACATAAAGGAGCAATTTTTAAACAGTTGCATAATGTGTGTGCTTTCTTTTCTCTCCGCAGAAGGCATCAGACACTAATTTCTACTCAATCAATCAAGAAGCATTTATTGAACAAGTCCTGTCAATTTTGCTTTTATAGTATCTCTTGCATCTTTCCTTTCCTTTACATTTTCATGATTGCTAATGTCATCCTCTCTCACCTGACAGTCTAAGGTAATTGGAAGGACACTGCATTCAAATCTCTCTCCCTAACCCTTGGCCAGCACCTTGGCCCAGGACACCATCACTTCTTCTTATGTGCATTTCTGTAGAAGTCCCTAACAGGTCTCCTGCTTCTTCCTGGGTCTTAAACTCTCCACCACGAACCAGGGAATCTTCGGAAAACTCAATTCTTTTTTTTTTTTTTTTAATTAAAAAAAATTTTTTTTATTGAAGTATAGTTGATTTACAATGTTGTGTTAGTTTCAGATGTACAGCAAAGTAATTCAGTTATACATATATTCTTTTTCAGATTCTTTTCCATTATAGGTTATTACAAGATACTGAATATAGTTCCCTGTGCTATATAGTAGGTCCTTGTTGGTTATCTATTTTTTATATAGTAGTGTGTATATATTAATCACAAACTCCTAATTTATCCCTCCATTCCTTTTCTCTTTGGTTATCATAAATTTGTTTTCTATGTCTGTGAGTCTATTTCTGTTTTTTAAATAAGTGCATTTGTATCATTTTTTTTAGATTCCACGTATAAGCGATATCATATAGTATTTGTCTTTCTCTTTGTGACTTACTTCACTTAGTATGATAATCTCTAGGTCCATCCATGTTCTGCAGATGGCATTATTTCATTCTTTTTTTGTGGCTGAGTAGTATTCCATTGTATATACGTACCACATCTTCTTTATCCGTTCATCTGTCAGTGGACACTTACTTTGCTTCCATGTCTTGGCTATTGTAAATAATGCTGCTATGAACATTGGGGTGCATGTATCTTTTCAAATTAGATTTTTCTCTGGATATATGCCCAGGAAAACTTGATTCTGATCATCTCAATCTTTAGCTTAAAACTCCCCAGTGACTGCATTTATCCACAAAAGCTTGGCATTCTGAGCTTAAGCTACAGGGCCCTGTTCGTCCTGGCCCCTGCCCACCAATCCAGTCTCTAATCGTTCTTGCCTTTCCCCTCTGAGGTCCAGCAACACTGCTTTCTCTCCACCCTTTTAGCAAACCATAATTTCTCCTTCCTCAAGGTCCTTCCATACATATTGTTCCTTTGCCTCCCAAAGTTCTTCTCCAGTTCTGTTTATCTAATTAAATCCTACCTAACCCTCAGATCTCCACTCAAATATAACTTTCCTAGGAAAGCTTTCACTAGTGCCCCAGACTAGGTTAGGTCTCACTATCAAACGCTGTACTTTTCCTTCCTAAAAAGTTGTCACTATACACTATTTAGGGTCATCTTTGCAATATTTTGATTAATTTTTGCCTCAGTCATAGTAAGTTCCACAAGGATGACGTTTGAGTATATTTTATTTTCCATTATGTCCTCAGCTCCTGGTATAGTTCCTGGCAAACAGTAGCCTTTTAGTAAGATTATCAGATTTAATGAATGAAAATATAAGATGCTCAGTTAAATTTGAATTTCAGACAAACACATTTCACATTTTTTTTAGTTTAAGTATGTCCCATGCAATATTTGGGACATATTACACTAAAAATTAAGTGTGTACCTGAAATTTAAATTTAACTGAACAGTCAATATTTTATCTGGCAACCCTACTTCTAAGCACTTAATATTTGATTATTGAAGCATAAATGAATGAATAAATTAATGATTAAATGAAGATTCAGAAGACCCTGGTTCTACTTAAGCCATCATTCCTGGTTTCCCTTCACCAGTCACTTGATTTGTCCTCACATATACGGTGAAGGTCAATGATATGTAACTAAGACTCCTATCATATTGGCATGAAATAGTGGAAAAGTATGGCAAAAGCCAAATAATGATCTCTCCTCACCACAGTCCTCTCAGGCCAGTTCTTTATTTCTAGAATTATCTGACAGGCTAAATTATTCCATCCTCCTCCTCCAAATTCTAACTCTCCCTCATGGCCAAAAAGAATCTTAAATACTCCTTTTTTGCATGCTCTTCTAGGCCTTTTGTAATCTGACACTATCACATTTTAGATCTAACAGGCTAGAAATAATATTTAATATTAATAGTTAAAACAATAAAAATCAATGGAAAAAATCCATAATGAAGAAACCTTCAAAAGTTTAAATAAAAACAGAATCAGTATTAGCGATTTTTCCTTTTGCCTCAGGCTCCAATATGGCTTAGCACAGCGCTTTTTATTTAAGCTTTTGATATTTGCTCATTGTGGATTTATTTGCATTAACCGTGATTTTTAAAATTTTTGAATTAGAGTATTTGTTATTGTGATTACTGAATGTTTTGGCATCCCGTTCAATTCTGTGCCTCTTCCTAGTCCCAGCCCTGGTAAGTGGAGACAGCCTTCGGAAGGCAACATACAGGGAAGAGGTCGTCAGGAGCAGGTAGAGCAGGATCTAAAGTGCCATGCTAATTTATCCTCTGGGCCATGGGAATAGAAAGGCTTTGAGCAAGAGAGGGACAGATTCTGATTGAGTTTTGGAGAGATGTTCTTTTTTAACTGAAGTATAGTTGATGTATACAGGTGTACCATATAGTGATTCACAATTTTTAAAGCTTATTTTCCATTTATAGTTAGTATAAAATATTGGCTGTATTCCCCATGTTGTACAATATATCCTTGTAGCTTATTTATACCTGATAGTTTGTACCTCTTAAGCCCCATCCCTATATTGCCCCTCCCCTCTTCCCTCTCCCCACTGGTAAACACTAGTTTGTTCTCCATATCTGTGAGTCTGCTTCTTTTTTGTTACATTTAATAGTTGATTGTATTTTTTAAAATTCCACATGTAAGTGATATCATACGGAATTTGTGTTCTCTTTCTAACTTATTTTGCTTAACATAATGCCCTCCAGGTCCAACCATGTTGCTGCAAATGGCAAAATTTCATTCTTTTTCATGGCTGAGTAATATTCCATAGTATATATGCACCACATCTTCTTTATGCATTCATCTGTAGATGGATACTTAGGTTGCTTCCGCATTTTGGCAATTGTAAATAATGCTCCTATGATCATTGGGATGCATGTATCTTTTTGAATTCGTGTTTTTGTTTTTTGTTCAGATGTATACCCAGAAGTGGAATCACTGGGTCATATGGTAGTTCTATTTTTATTTTTTAAGAAACCTCCATACTGTTTTCCACAGTGGCTGCACCAGTTTACCAATTTACAGTCTAACCAACAGCATATGAGGGATCCCTTTTCTCCACATCCTCGCCAACATTGGCTATTTGTGTTCTTTTTGAAAATAGCCATTCTGGCAGGTGTGAGGTGATATCTCTTTGTGGTTTTGATTTGCATTTGCCTGCTGATTATCGATATTCTGGCTGATGGTCTGGTCCAGAGAGCTGATTGGAGGGATGGTGACTAAAGCAGGGAGACCACGGAGGAAGGTAGTGCAATGAGCGACGTGTGAGATAAGGAGATGGGCGGATGTGATGAGGACAGAGGGAAACAACATCCAGTGCAATGAAAAGGGACTAACTAGATGTGCTTGGAAGGAACACCCTCTCCTTCACCTCTGTTTCTTGGCTTTTCTTCTCTGCTGTCTGTCCTCTGTTCAGCTTAGCATGTCTTGTTAGAATAGATCAGGGAGGGAGGGCGCACAGAGGGCTGGCTTGTTAGCGTCAGTGACCACGGCTCTCACTACATGGATGCTCCCTGATTTATTTGCAGACCTTCTGGGCATTTTCCCAGCCCCTACGTAAATGAGTTCCCCAGAGAGTCACACGCTGAGTATCATACTCATTGTTCCCTGCACATAGGTTCCCAGAGGTGGCCAACAAATTCACTTTCTGAAATGGTCTGGAAAGGGACCGTGTTATTGACACTCTCTCCCCTGGTATTTGTATTTCAAAGAGCAGTGTGTTCAGGAATTCATCATTTCAATTAAAACTCATCTAGGCCTCCTAGGAAAAAGAAATATCAATATTGCAGAGACCCTGACGCCACCATGGACTTGCTGTGTGGTCTTGAGTACCCTGCATGGTTTTCCTGTGCTTCAGCCTCGCCTTTGGGAGGCAGCTTGCAGTAGATAAATGACCTGAGCTATGGGATTTCAGTCCCGATGTTGCTACTCACCAGTTGTGTGCCTTTGGTCAAATTCTTTAGCCTTTCTGAACAACACTTGCCCTCTCTTCCTGCCAGAGAGAGAGACTGGTGCCCTCCCTTGTAGGGCTGTGATGAGGACGGAAGGTGTCCATGCGTGGCCAGTGCTTAACACTTAGCAGGTATCCAGTAAATGTTAGCCATCCCCTCCCTGCAATGGTTAATGGAGACGGGTAATAAAAAAGAATGTGCCCAAAAAGGGTGGAATGCCATTATTTTTCAGCTGGCAAAAAACTGAGCACAATTACATGCCAAGATTTGCTGATACAATGAATAATTTCAGAGTAATTTTACAGTTGTGTATACAGGATGCCAAAATTCAATATGAGGGTGGGTTTTGGTAAAGTGGAGTCATTCAAGCTCATTGTAGTGCCATATTGGGAAATGCTGCTGTATTTGTGTCTTAGTAATATTTTTTAACAGAGTACTTAAAAATAATCATTTTCCATCAATGATCTCTTTTGATAATTTCAGAGAAAAATGAGGCATACTTATACTAGAGCCAAACCATCATAAGTTTAGATCATAAAAATAGGCATACATTGCAAGTCTTTGTTTTTCTTGGCTATTCAGCTTAGTTATTCCTTTAATATATTTTTAAGTTGGGTTCCAAGTCAAAATAAGTGTAGTCTCACCCTATAGTGCCATATAACATTTAAAGTTTATATATTATTTTTCTGCATCTGTAAGATGGAACCCAAACCTGATTCCTAGGTGTGGTGTAAAGACTAAATAAGAGAATCTATGAAAAGAGCTTAGCTTAGTGTCAGATATAGAGCAGGGATTCAATGATTAGTTATTGGGACTACCATCACTGTTACAGTAGCGATGAATACATAAAATGTTCTATTGATTTTTTTCAAATCTTTTCTGATTTTATATTGAATGTTTCATCCAACAATATAAGTGGGCCTCCTTTTTTAACACTGTGGCCTTGTCATGTGACTTCAGTTTTACTTTTCTTTAAAAAATGCCATAGAATAATTAATTTTTATTTATAAAAAATGAATAAAATCATCTTTTATCTTATTAGAAATGCACTTTTCCACAGAAAAGTGAGGTTTTGTAAGACTCCCACAACCTGGATTCTTGTGAAAAGTTTATTGATTTACCCAAAGTCACCAAGCAATATCTTTGATCCAGAACACTTTCCACTATCCTGGAAATTTGAATTTAATGTTTTCTTAGTGGATTTTCTTCCAGAATATTTAAATTTGAATTTGACTTTATATCCTTTGGAATATGGTTGAGATACTCCCTTTCTTTTCCCTCCCTTTCATTCTGCCATTAGTTGGCATGTTCTCAGTGAATGCAAATTCATTTTTATATCAGCAAAAGCAAAATTGAATAAGGAAGGCCATCTGATATGCAGTAAATCAAACAAAACCACAATGAATTTCAAAGCCAAGTATAAATTTAAGACATAGCATGATGTATAGGAAAGAGAAATGAGCTCAAATCAGGTGATTTGGAGTCGAGCTTAGACTCTGCACTGACTCACTGCATGACCTCAGGAAAGTCACTTAGCTTCTCTAGGTTTCTGATTTTTCCGTAGTAAAATTAGTGTAGTGCTAGATAATTGTGAATTAATCACTGATTTCAATTAAATGCATTATAATTCTCATTGGTCGATCTTAAAAAATTAAGCCTGAACTCTATCAAGTATTATAAAGTAATTTGAATTTTTACCAAGATTAAGTTATATATTAAAGTAACCTAATTTTCTCTTATTATGGAGCCTTAGATTGCAGAATCCCAAGTATGACATGTCTTGATTTCTGCAAAGAACTTGGTCAAGTTTCTCCTTATACCCTTCTGGACAAGTTAGAAAAATGTGGATGAGATCAGTAGTAAATAAACCTGAGAGATGACGGGAATCTCCAGGGGAGTTACATCAACATACACATTTCTGAGTCCCATCCTCAGATATTCTAATCGAGGTTTTGGGTGAAATCTGGTGATCAGTGATCTCCAGTTGATTCTGAAGGTCATCTTGGTTTGGAAACTACTGGACTAGATTATAACTAGGTGCATTAGTTAGTGGCTGAAATACCAGTATAACCTACCAGGGTAAGTTACAGAATTCCAACCTTGACCTGGTGCTTGTTAATTCATGTATGCATGATTTGGTTGATAATACAGAAGGGGTGCCAACCAGATGCACAGATGTTGCAGACACACTTGATGACAAAATAAAGACTTAAAATGATCTCAGTGAGTGGAATAATCAGTAGTAATAGCCAAAGTGAAATTTAAAGGATGCATGAACTTCTATCTTTTATTTACAAATTTTTAAATTAAAAATGTAATATAAAATGGGGTGTACCTGACTTGTGAGCATCTCATGTAGAATAGACATTGACGTTTTAGAGGCCTAAATATATAGGATCTTTTTGAGAATAAAATGATTCTCCTATGAAAACATTTTGTATATGGTAGCTCTGTTATTTGAGGAACCTCTATACTGTTTTCCATAACAGCTGCCACATTTTGTATTCCCACCAACAGTGTATGAGTTCCCTTTTCTCCACATCCTCACAAACACTTGTCTTTTACTTTTCTGGTAATAGCATCATGACAGGTGAGAGGTGATATCTCATTTTGGGTTTGATTTGCATTTCCTTGATTATTACTTACCATATGATCTGACAGACCTACTTCTGGGTATTTATCCAAAATGATTGAAATCAGGATCTTGAAGAAATATTAGCACTCCTGTGTTTATTGCAGAACTATTCACCATAGCCAGGGTGTGGAAACAGTCTAAATGTCCATTGACAAATAGATGAATCAAAAAAATATGGTATATACATACAAAGGAATACTATTCAACCTTTAAAAAGAAGGAAATTCTACAACATGTAGCAGTATGGTTGAACCTTGAGGGCATTACACTAAGTGAAATAAGCCAGTCATAGACAAATACTACGTGAGTCCACTTATATGAGGTATCTAGAATAGTCAAATTCATAGAACCAAGGAGTGGAATGGTGGTCACCAGGGATTGGAAGGAAGGGGAAATGGGGGTTGTTAATCAATGGGCATAAAATTTCAGTTAAGAATGGTAACCAAGTTCAAGAGATCTACTGTACAATATTGTGCCTATGAGCAACAATATTGTACACTTAAAAATTTGTTAAAAGGGTACATTTCATATTAAATGTTCCTACCAAAAAAATTAAATTAAAACAAAACACTTATATTAAAGTGTAAAACATTATAAACATTGTGAAATGACAGCAATTGATGTCAGGCAGAGGCAGAATGGATTGGTAGTTAAAAGGAAGTCCTAGATTCAAATCCTGACTTTAAAGACAGTGGTGTGGTCTCAGGAAAATTATTTAATTATTCCATATCTTGTCTTCCTCATCTATAATATGGGGATAATACCTTCCTAACCAGGGTGGTATTAAGGATTAAAACATGTAACATACTGAGCAGCACACAGCAACACTCAAGAAATGGTTTATGTTATTTGAAGAAACATTGCATAATGTCCAGAATGGAGGAGGAACTGGGCTAGCTGTATTCTGTAATTGCCAGGTGATACCTGAAGTATTGTGTCCAGTTGAGGGAACCATACTTTAGGAGACTTATACAAGGAATGTGTTCAAAGCGGGTGGTGGCACATAGAACCAGGAGGATGGGTGGCTGTTAAGTACAATCAAATAAATTTGAAAGTGTTAAGAGTGTTTTCTCTTGAGAAGAGAAGCCAGAAGACAACATCAAATTAGCTAAAGGGAAAATACAAGAAAGCTGTTTTGGTTTTCGACTCTATAACACAAAGTTTCACTTGGGGGTGAACATACAGGTCTGGATAGCATATCTCAGGAGATACTTTCTATGATCAGAAGAGCATGAGTTTCCTGGGGCAGGAGGGGCGGGGGCAGGGGGGGTCCCTTACCCGCTGCTGTGTGCTCAAGCCACATGGTCAAGGTCTTTGTGAAGGGCACTCCTTCCTAAGGTCAGAGTTTGCTTAATTAAAGACCTCTAAGACCCTCTCGAATGTTAGGATTACATGGTGGGCAGGGTGGCAGCATCCCCAGTGCCTTCCTGAAGGCCTTCATGTGCTGGGTGACTGTACCTAGAGATGGGTAAGGTTGTCAGTGACCTGCTGCTCCAAAGATAGAAGGTAATTTGTGTTCCCATTTAGTTTAATGCATCTGTCTTTTCTCCCAGGGCATCAGCCAAGTGCCTACATATTGGACCCATCCGTCTTTCCTAAACTACAGAATTGGGGGGTTGCGTTCGGCTAACGAACCTTTTCAGAAAAACATACTTCCCCAAATTAGGTTCTAATTGCACTGGGAAGCAGCAATTGCCTGGAACCTGCTAATATTTCAGGAAGTTGCATCCACCTGAGCGACCTTGAGAGCTCTGTGGAGCCCCGTGGAGGGCTGGACTGATAGTATTCTGGACTAACCCCCACCCCACCGACCTACCCTGTCTTTCCACCGTCAGCCTCCCTCTGGCTCACCAAAACTGGATACTGATGAAATCTTAATAGCAAAGGATCTTACAGTTAAGTGAGATTAGAGTTATGGAACCACAACACTTGGATTCTCAAGACCAGAATAGACCTATGTAGCCCCACCCCCATTTAATCAGTTAATCCACTTGGCAATATCCCCGGGCAGTAGCCTTGAACTCCTCCTTAAACATCTCCCACATTGGGCAACTTGCCACCATCAGATATCCCATTCTATTTTTGTACAGCCTTGAGAGCTAGAAACATCTTATGGAGGTCAACCCAGTATGAATTACATAGTTCCTCTGGGGAATAATACTAACGAGGATGATCATAGCAGTGTACATTACTGAACACTTACTACCAATTAAACACTCTAGTAAGTACATTTTCTGGTTTAATCCTGATAATTTAGGATGCTTTAGGATTCATGGTATGCATCCTATTCTGTGGATTAAGAAACTGAGGCCAGGAAGGTTCTTGTGTATTTGCCCAGGGATCAGAAGTGAGTTTCAAACCCAGATTTAAAAAAAACAAACAAAAAAAAAACCCCAGATTCATAAGACTGAAAAAGCTCTTCTCTTAACCTCTTCCCTATACTCCAAATACAGGTCTGTGCGTTCTCTCCATAGTGGGGCACCTCTTTAGAGTACCTCCCTCCATCCCCAACCAAAAAGAGAACTCATCTTAGATCTGCGCTTTATCTCAAACCTGTTCCCAGTTTTGGCTCCAGTCAGCCTGAGTATTACTGCCCCAGAGCAGAGGTTTTCAAACCATGCTCACGAAAGCTTTGCACTTTGGATAAAGGGACCCTGGGGGCTACTGTGGGGTGTGAGAGGGGCTGGCATGGTAGGGCCCTGGGACCTTATCTTCAGCCAGAGTTCTTTTGCATCTTATGTACTGGACTTCTGTATAAGATCTCAGTTGGAGAAAAGATTCCATGGCTCATAAACATTTGAAAACTACCGCACTGGACTAGGGTATAGACATCAAATCTAAATGTTAAGGGGGCATCTTAGGCCAGTCTCATATGTTGTAATACCATCCCCTCGTCAAATCCAACTCTGAAAGCATACATGACCAATGTTTGTTGAATAAAGGAAGGATATACATGTCAGGCAGTAAAGCTTCCTAAGTATTTCTTTACCTGATCTGTTCTTTCTCAGATGTTCCACTCCTTTGCTACTACCATCTCTGTCGCCGTGTCTCTCTGTCTCTCTCTCATTCCTTGAAACACAAATACGCTCACTCACAAGCATATCCATATTCTCAAGTCTGTGTCTTCTCTCCTTCCCTGCATCTGCACCTTTGTTTCTTCCCCACTCCCACCCCACCTAGACTCTCACCCTTTGGAGCTTGATGTCTGTATTGATCACACCTTTTTAGTATTTTTGATGCTCTGACATTTTGAGGCCTTGCTGACTCTGAAAGGGCTGCCTCTAATTCCCAGAGATAGTAAAGTACTTGCCTGTAAGTGCATTTTTCATATACAACAATCCAGCCCAGACCCCACCTCCTTTATTTGGCTCTTACATTCTGGGCCACTATTTTCCTGCCCTAATCACCCAAAGGACAGGTACCCAGGTACCAGGTAGCTAGGGACAGCTCCTATGCCGTAGAGCCCACTGAAATTATGCAAACTAGACAATCCTGAACCTGCTTACCCTGCCTCCCCCGTTCCCACCCATGGAAACCACAGTCAAGGCTCTTGTCCATGTTTGCCCCACCCGCTTCTGCCCCCTGACTGAACCTGATGCTTCCCCTGTAGCCCCTTCCTCTTGGAATTTGTGTGTATGACAGCCTTTCTTTTCAGTGGCACTCAGCTCTTGCTCTGTTAGTTTGCCATAGCTGAATAATAATCAAACCTATATTTTAAAGCATCTTTTTCTCAGATTTTAGCCCTCTTGCTCTCTGCTTCTCTGATCTGCATCTTCGACAATTATTACCCTCAACACAACCAGATCTGCTTCCCCAGGAGTCTTCCTTCTAGGAGAGTCTGAGAAGGGCAGCTACATGTGGTTTCTGAATAGCTAATGCTTTCTTCCAACAAACACATACACATACACACCCGGATATATCCTAGCCCTGCCCTTAGTGACCGTCCCAGTGCTTAACTCTTGCTCCAGCCCTGGGCCCTTCATGTCCCTCCCAGGTCTGTGGCCAGCAGGCCTTCTCGAATTTCACCCTCCTCTTTTCTCCTTACACAGAGCTTTACACACGCTCTTTTTGGCCTGAGCTGCTTCAGCCATTCTAAGAAATAATCCCAAGGCTACTGCTTCTGCTGCATGTCCTGCATCTTCACTCCTCGTGTGACTGCACTCACTCACAGCTTCCTGGTAGCTGCCCAGTCCTGTACCAGGCTGGGTACTCCTTGAGGGTGGTGCCAGCACAGCACCTGGCTTGCAGTGAGCTCACGTCAAATATTTCATGAAGGAATGAATGAAAGAATGAATGAATTTGACTTGTGCTCTCTCAGCCTTTTTTTCCTCCCTTTCTTCCCAGGAGCCATCTCATGCGCACACACACACACACACACACACACACACACACACACAAACACATACTCTTTTACCTTAAAATGGTGCTTCTGTTTACCTATGGGCAAATACACACTGAATAGCTCAAAGGAAGCCATTCAGTTTCTTTTATAATAAGTTGTAGGCGGTATGTCTTGAACTGAGTGGTAAAGGCAGAATTTAATTTTTTTTAACCTAGGAAAAAGATCAGACATGTGGATTTGGATTCAGGCAAAGGGAAGAGAAAGAGGCAGAGAAAAAGAAGAGGAAGCAATGAGTGAAAAAATAGAAGGAGGGAAGGAAGAGTGGAGAGAAAGAAGGGAGGAAGGAGGAAGAGAAAAATCAGTTGACCAATGGCTCCTGTCCGGACTGATTCCTTGGTTGGTGTACTCCAGGAGGGTGGGCTATGGGGCCTCATTCCCTCAAACCTTAACTTATTTCCCTATCAATACTATCTCTGTATAATCAAGTTATTCTTGGGACCCTGTCAGCATGTAGCGATAAGGCTTGTCTAATGGCCACCAATTGTACTTGGATGCAAATTACTGGAAAGACCCAAAAAGGCGGAAGGTGCTGATCTAACACCTTTGGGAGCCATTGGGATGGGAACCCTCCTCTGTGCTATGGCCCCACCCCCTGCCTTGTTCCCCAGATTCAGGACAGGTGCAGGTCTGGGGGACCTATTGCCTTCCACTTCTTTCTCCTCATCTAAAGAAATAAGACAGATAGGTACAAACTCGGGATTAAAATAATTAGTGTGACCTGTCTAAGCTCCGGGAAGCAGATGGCATTGGAACAACTGGCAAGCTTTGGATGTGCCCGACTGGGCAGTGAGGGAGCTGGTCCATTCAGGAGAATCATAAGACATTCCGGGCGCTTCTCCCCACCTCTGCTGCTCATGCCTCCGAGACACCTCCCCAGGGCCTGTGCCCTGTTCCCTGATGAGCCACTGGTAATTGCTACCTCTGTAGAGACGTGGAGAAATTGCTACCTCTGTAGAGATGCGGAGGAATTGCTCCCTCTGTAGAGATGCCCTGTCCCCTGATGAGCCATGGGTAATTGCTACCTCTGTAGGGACGTGGAGGGCTCCAGTTCAGGGCGTAAGGAGATCTGGGGCTCTCAGTCTGTCTGCCTCCTTGAATGGTGCCGCCACTCCCTGTCTCCTTCTGACCCTTGTCTGTCTCCTCCTTCCCTTGTTCCCTGCTCTGTTTTGTTGTAATTTTAGCCACGGGGGAGGGAACAATGAAGTCCGATATGGTGATATCACTGGAGTAAATGGTTTACTGTTAATGTGGCAGCAAATGGCCAACTCCCTGACTTGTGATGTTTTAACTCTCTTAGGGAAGGGAGTGGCACTGGCCTCTTCTCCAGGCCCAAAGGCCAGGGAAGATTTTTCATCTGGATCATTAACTCTGAGGCATGATTTTAGCAACCACACCGTTCTGTGGAGTGTGTGCAGTGTGGGAAAATCGTGACGCCCCAGCACTTGCTGGCAGAGCCCAGGGCTGAGCATCAGGAACCTTGGTTCCTGTCCGCATCCACGGCTCACTAGCTACACAGGGTCCCTGAGTTAACTTCCTGAGCCTCAGTTTTCTCATCTGTCACATGAAGATAGCAGCCTGTTCCTTGGCTGCTTTGAATGGTGATGGTGAGAATACCATAAGATGGTGTGAATGTCTTTGGAAGCTATTTCAATATTAGTTATCATGATGGCCACTTTTTATTCGTTTGTTTTGATGACTGCAGATTGCAGATTTTTTCCTTCCCAATATCAACTGCACAACACAGTTCCACCTCTAGCTCTCCCTGGATCAAATCTTCCTTTCAGAAAAGTTTCTGATATCAGTCATTTTTATGTAATATCATTCTGTCTCCTTACCCCAGTTTCTCCAGGCCAAACCATTCTCCGCCACGCCAGGAGAGCGATCTTTCTGAAATACATGCCTGATCCTGCTCACACACCCCCCACCCCCAGTAGCTCCAACTGCCCATGAGTTGACTTCAAACAGTCAGGCAAAATTTAACCATCACCGACTGTACGTTCCAGGCACTGTTCCAGGGAGGGAACGATAGGAGTAAACGAGACAAGAAAGGTCTCTGCCTTCCTGAGTTTTATGTTCAAGAAGGGGAGACAAAATAAACAGGAAGATAACAAAGAAGATCATAAGAAGATCATTTCAGATAGTGATAAGTTACATGAAGATAGTAAAACCAGGGGATAAGATGAGAGTGATAGGAGCATGGGCAACATTGGATATTTGCACTCCAACCCAAGTGATGGAAGGAAGCACCTGTGTGTACTGCTGGGGAGAGGTTAACAGGACAAGAAACAGCGATTACAGAGGCCGGACGATGAGATGGGCTTGGCGGGGCTGCAGAAGGGAATGGGGGTTGGTATGGTGAGCAAGGGAAGAATGGCGGGAGGTATAATGATTGGGAAAGGCAGGACCCTGTAGACTATTACAAGATTCTCAGCTGTCTCCTAAGGGCAAGGGGAAGCCTTTGCAGGTTATAAAGCAGAGCAGTGACACGATCAGATTTACCTTTTGTAAAGATCACCCTGGCTGCACTGTGGAGAATGGAATTTTTGTGGATGAAATTCCAAAATTGGCTTTCACAGCCCTTTACCAGTTGGGTCCAACTTACACTTCCAGCCACATGTTCTATTACGGTCACACATGCCTGTGCTCTTGGTAAGCTCGACTACCTACTGTTTCCTACATACCATGTTCTTTCGCCCTTTTAATTTTGCTATTGCCATCCTTTCTTCTGGTGATGCCCTCCCTGCTGTCCCCAGTGGTCTCACATCTGTGATCATCTATTCTGCATGCTTAGATGTGGGCCAGAACCAGATCATTCTCAAGGGTCTGGAACAGATCAGGGAGATAATCGAGAAATAGATATTTAGTGCTCACCCACTATGAGCCTGGCAGTGTTCTGGGCTCCTAGGATTCAGGGGGAATGAGACAGACATAGCCCTTCCCTCCCGGAGCTTATAATCTGAAGGATGAGGGAGGGTAAAGATGAAATATGAAACACTTTAGGGAGCCTGTGCCTTGAAAGATAACCCAGCGCTATACGTGGTCATCATGGAGGCACAGAATCATAGATTTGTGGACGTGTGGAATCTCAAGCTTATAGAATCAAATCATACAAGGAGAAAAAAAATCCCAGAATTAGAAATGAATATTTATCAAGTCTCTGGAAGATGGGGTGGCTGTATAAGCTCAGAAGTGATAGAAGAAACCACAAAGGAAAAGGCGTAAAGCAAACTGGAAAAATACCCGCAGCAAATATGACAAAGGATTACTATCTTTATTATGTGAAGAGCGCATGCAAATCAATTAAATTCACTAAGACCCCAGCAGACACGTGAGCAGAGGGCACAAAGAGACAATTCTCCAAAGAGGAAATACACACAACTGGTGAACAAACACAAGAAAAACATGTTCGTTCTCTCGAATAATCAAAGGTACGCTTATTAAAACCATGAGATAACATTTTTCGCCTACTGAATTAACAAAGTTTAAACAAAGAAAGAAGAGGATGGCCAGTGCTTTGGAGAATGTGGTGATAGAGTCTCTCATGCATTGCTGGTAGCTGTGTAAACTAGGGCAACTGTTTTGGAAAACAATTTGGCAACGTGCATGAAGAGTCTCAAATTATGATTTAATTTTAGTAATTTAATTTCCGAGGTTTTTTTTTCTAAAGAAAGATTCCAAAAATAGAGAAAAGTTCTATGCATGAAGATATTTTTCCCCCTGAAACATTATTTATAGTAGCCGAAGGAGGGGCGGGGGGAAAGGACCAAATAGCAAACTAGAAGGGTACAGATATCCGTATAAGGAAACATTCTGTGGCCCTTTAAAAAGATGTTTATAAGATGCTTATTCTCTGTGCTAAAGTTAAGTGAGAAAGGAGGATGGAAAAAGGAATTACATATTCAGTATGATTGTACTCATAGGGAGACAATCATAGACAGATTGACTTAAAAGTTTCCCACATTGTTAGATAGATAAGAGCATCCCTAGGGATGTTGGTCTGGGGACAGGGTTGTGGACTGGGTCACCTAGCTTGCATCCTCTAAGGTTGGAGACTTGGTAAAAGAAATGGGAGCAGTCTCAGGCTTCCTTGGGAGAACTTGATTTAGTGCCCCAACTTCTGAGTGAGCTTCCAAACTGTATGATTTTAATTAACCCAGCTAGGTTCCATTTCACAAATGAGGAAGCAGATTCAGAATGGTTTATCACTTGCTCAAAGTTGCACAGATTTGTGATAGGCCTGGTACTGGAATTCAGGCCATCTGAATTCAAACCAGTGTAGCTGACTACCTCGATATACATCTGCATTAGTGCATAAGCATTTTCGTTTACTTGGTGTGTGTATGAGCTTCATCCATATGCATTGTGGGTGTACACACCTTGTATGTATATTCAGTGGACAGGTAACCAACCACCGTGGTTGCCTGGATTGTTCCAGTTCTATATCTAAAAGTCAGGAGCAATTGTTGATCTCCCTAAATGTTTGTGTGTTTCACCCTGTTTTGTGCGCACATGCTTCTTGATGTATCCTATGCATCTCTTGGTAAGTCTGGGTTGGTTTTTCTGCTGCAAACAGGCTGCCCCTTTGGCTCCAGCCACTCAGTTGGCTTCACAGCATCTCTAGCCCTGGGCCAGACTCTCTTGTCCTGTTCGAGGGAGGAGGGGCTCGTGGGAAGCCCCCCGGGTTTGGATCCCACGGGCCAGTGTTCTGTTGCAGGCAGCCACCATGGCACCATCCAGCCGGCTTCTTGGAAGCCGATAAACGTCCCTCCTCGCTGATCTCCCTGCATCGCTCAGCCCAGGAGTAGATCTGTTTTTGCTTTCATCAGACAGAAATGTGCTTGCCTCTTGCCTCTCGTGGCTTAATGAGCTCTAATGCGGGTGGAGGCTGTCCTTGGACGGCTTCCCGCAGCTGCCCTCTGCTGGCCGGCAGCCGCATTGGCGGCTGCACCTGGGGAACCAGAAGCTGTGGTTTCCGCCTGAGGCTGAGGGGTCAAGAGGTTTGTGTTTCCCAGAGAGACCCTGAGATGGAGAGGCAGTTATGACAAAAGATCTTATGACTAGTCCTGGCACACGGAGCAGCCCTAATCTCTCCCTCCTAGAATAAATATGTACGAAAATGCTTCCCTGTGTCCATGAGGAAGGTGAGGTTATTAAAATCGACCTGTTTTTGAAAGCACAGTTATAACCTTTATGAACTTGAGCAAGCAGCTGCCCTTCTCTGAGCCTTGACTTTCTCATGTCATCTGTAAAATGGGCACCACCATGGCATTTTCGCTAGGTTCTTGAGAGCCTTAATTAAGAATGTCTGCAAACCCTTGCCTGCCACACAAGGAATACTGATAAATAGTATTATTATTAATAATGATGCTATTATTGCAATTGCAGCTAGCAGTGGGACAGTTCTGTCTTTTCTGCAGTGATAGGAGAAGGCTGAGCTGATCAAATGCTTTTCGAATTGGCTCTTGACACACTGCTAAGATTTGACAAACATTTTTTTTTAATTATTACCATGTGCTAGGTTTTGTCCAAGAGATGAGAGGGCTATAGAAATAAATAACTCACTGGACTGAAGGCAGAGTAACTGCACTAAATCTGAAATAAAGTGCAGAATTCTTCAAGTGTGTTTTTAAAATAATTATGATAATAACACAATCTTATATTTGTCTAGCATTTTTCAGTTTTCACAGTCCTTTTCCAGGCTCCTCAGAGAGATAATGGATGTGAGCGCTGTAGAAAATAGACAGCTTTCTGCAAAATTAAGGTGATTTGTATTGAGGAGTAAAGTTTGTCTGTATCCTTCATTGACTAAACAAATCGTGCTCCTGTTAGATTGATAAAGACAATCACAGAATCATAAGGTCATGGACCCTCAGAGCTAGGAGAGACTTTAGTTGTTGCTCTCTCTATCCATTGCTATCTACAGCTGTCAGGCAGGAATCTGTACTTTGTTTGAATGATTCTGAGGATGGGGCACTCACTTCCTCCCCAAGTAGAGGTTGATCTGTCAGTAAATAAGCAGAAACATGGAGTATTCTGCCTCTCTTTTCCTCTTACCACCTGAATCTAGACCACCAATTATGCTCATGTTCCCTCTAAATGTCCCTCAGCATCTTCACAACTGCCCCTGCACAAATATCACTTCCATTGCAATCATAGTAGTTTTCTAATTGGACTGTCAATTTAAACTTCCCTCTTTGCCCTAACCCATTCTCCTCATTGCGTTGCCACATGCAAATCTAATCTTGAAGTCCCTGTTTAAACCCTTTGCCTCTCCCCTGCCTGGAGAAGCCCAGCCTCCTTAGCAAGGCCTATGAAAGCCTTACAAGCCCAGCCTCTGGCCTTCTCCTGGAGCAGGAGTTGGCAAACTATGGCCTGCAGGCCAAATGCAGCCCACATCCAGTGTGTACCATGAACAAGGAATGGCGTTTACATTTTTAGAGGTAAACTGAGGCACAGTTAGCCTTCTCTTGAGGAGGTTACTTGAAGAGTTGAGGACATTGTCTCTTGGGCTACAAAGCTTAAATACTTACCATCTGACCCTTTACTGAAAACGTTAGGTCAGCTCCTGACACGCCCACACACTTGACTTTCCAGCCACTGAGGGTAACTTGCCAGACTCCATGCATAACATGCTTTGACACACCTCTGTGCCCTTCCCTCTGTCTATAAGGCCCTCCCCTGCTTGTCTCTCTGATACACTCGTATTAACCTTTCAATGTTGATGCTGCTGGTAAGAGCTAATGGGCTTGGCTGCTTACTCTGTGTCAAGCACCACTGTAAGCACTTTACATGTATTAACTCACTTAAGCCACACAACAAGCCTGCGAGGGAGCCACTATTATTATTCCCATTTTACAGAGGAGGAAACTGACATCCCAGAGATCGATTCACTTGCCCAAGTTTCAGAGCTGTGAAGGAGCTGAGCTGATTGAAGACTCAGCTCCGGATGTTCTCTGGCAAGCCTTCTCAGAACTCCTAGAGGCAATTTGCTGTTCCCTTTCCTCAGATAACTTCGTGCCTACCTGGATTATAGCATATTCCCTGGAAGGTTGCCACTACCTGTGTCCGTGGCTTCCTTCTTCCCACATGGGAGGGAACCCACTAGGGGCCATGGGTCATGTATTTTGTATTTCTGATCTTGTCCCCTGTGATGTCACCAGATTGGCTCACTATTGGTGCTGGAAACACTGTTCAAGTGAATCAAATGGCAGGGTTTCCCACAGGCAAGCCCAATGGACTATTTTAGGAGTGCATTGATAGTGTGGGCCCACTAACCTCCTGCTTCAGAAGAGGGGTTGTTGACTTAAGAGGTGACAGACGAGTCAGGACCCCAGAACTTGAAACTCTTACTTGAAGGCTTGATTGACCTAGGGGTGGAGATGCTACAGATTCTTCCAGGATTAGGCTCCCTGAAGAAGATGGAGGTTTAAGCCAGGAAGGACAGGTGCATCTTATAACTTCTATAAAAGTGACAAAAGAATAATGCCTCCAGGTAGGGGTCTTGTAAGCCTCCTCTATGGTAAAGAGCACTATAAAGTTCGAAACGCCATTGAATTATAGGGAAGAGTGTATTACTTATGCTCAGGTTTAGGATTGAAGGCCAAGTCAAAGGGAGGTGGATATGGAAGCTCTGTTAGAAATTCCTCATCTCTGGCTTATTATCCGGGAATCTTGAAAGGCTCCCTTGTCCTTACTTCTTGGGGTCCCAAGATGAGAGTATGGAAGATATTTAGTCCACGTTCAAGAACCACCATTGATTAAGGGATGAGCAGGACTTAATGATCACCCAGTTCAATCCAATGGGCAGAAATGCTTAGGCAAGAAGAGACTAATTCACTAGAGGACACTGGGGCATCTTGCAAGCTTGGGTGAGGGGTGTATTTGGATCACAAGGACACCAGGAATCAGGGGCTACACACAGCCACATTGCCTCTCTCCTTGTGTCTCTCATTTCTGTAGGTCACTTCCGTTCTCTTCTGGCTTCCTCTCTGAGGCACAGAACATGACCACTTCCTGTGGTTCTCATTACTCATGTTCCATGACTCCCACCAGAGATGAGAGACTAGTGTGAAAGTCCCAGGGAAACCTCTGACTGACCCGGCTTATTTGCTGGGCTTACCTCCGGGTCAGTTAGCTATGGCTTGGGACTAGGGCTGAACAACAAGGCGTGGCCAGCAGGGTCCTGTCTCTGTGTATTAAGGACATTCCCAGAGTTGGGGAAGAGGAGGCTGTGAGCTGGGTGGCTGCTTCAGTTGTTATCCGCTGCAGAAGATGAGAATAGGGGTCCAGCAAGACTGTTACAGACTCTCCACCCAGAAATTTCATTTTTTTCACAGAACCTGAGACTAAGGAGTACTGTTTAGAGTCTTGGATCCTTCCTTTAGGGAGAAAAGTTACGGAAGACCTCCTACATGCTAGCTGTTTTATGTTTAATCCTCAAAGCAACTGTATGAAGAGGTTATTTTTACTCCCATCATACACATGAGGAAACAGAGGCTCAGCAGTTTTAATGATCTATCTGAGGATGCTTGGCTGGTAAAGGTCCAGCCTGGGAGGGGCATCTGGATCTTGTGGTATCCTAAGCCCTTGCCCCTTTCTTTACACAACTTTATACCTTACACCAGCTGGAACGTGATTTTACCCTTTTGTTCTTTGGTTTCTTCTTCTCAAAAGGTGATCCTTTCCAATTTAAAAATTCATCTTTTCTATTTAATTTTCACACTTTTTTTTCTGTTTTTCCCATTCTCAACAGACATCTGTGTCTCTGATTCTCTGCTAACTGACACATTCCCCTGTAATCACAGAGGAAAGACACTATTGCCCTGTGAATTTCTGGGCGGTAAAGTAGTGGCCTCATTAATCTCTCAGTCCAGGTTTATGGGGGAGGGAAAGTGTATGGGGCTAAAGTAGACAGAATCCAGGATCTAGAGACTAGGCTCTAAGTTTAGCTTCCAGGCTAACTTGTGTGAACTTCAGTATGATACTTCCTCTCTAGAGCCTCAGTTTCCTCATCTGTAAAAAGAGATACCACATGTATTACATAGACCCAGGGAATATGTGGTTGGGCTACTAAGGAAGCTTTTTAAAACCAATTCACGTAGGTGGACTTTCAGTTTTACAAGCTTCCTCTATCCCCGTTCCTCCAAGTCTTTGGTTTTCTCATCTGTAAAATGTTGGGAGTTGGACAAAACCTCTAGTTTCTATGCCCATGAAAATGCACACCCAACCCTTGTGTCTCCCCACCTCACGCTGTGTCTCACCCCTACAGGGATTCCTGAGCTGGTCCCCTGCCCCTCCCCTGCCTCCCTCTCCCCATCATCCCAGTGACTCACTCACCCCCCAGAGATCCAGAGATAACTTCCAGCAGCAGGCTCTCTCCTCTCAGCTCTTAAGGTGGCCACACACTGGGCTGGATAAGCTGCTTACCAGCACGTGAAGGGATGGCATTTAGAGTGCCACATCTTTTTTTACCTTTGTTTTAAAGGGAAGCTGATTTGGGAATATGTTTGGAAGATGCCCCTCCAGTTTGGTGCTTGGGGCTTTGTGAAGGTGGGAACACAGAGAGAGAAGTTCTTCCGTGTCTCCTTTGGTGCCTCCTAATGGTTCAAAGATCAGTGGTGTTTTTCTCATCTCCCAAGCCCCTCAGGAAACATTTGGCTCCACCTGGAGCTGGCTGTGTCTGTGGTGACAAGGCTGTAAAGCTCTGGACATGGAATTAGAAAGTCTGATTGGTTTTGTGACCTTGGGGAAGTCATTTCACTTCTCAGTTTTTGGTTTCCTCATCCGTAAAGTATTAACATCATAACTGCAGTTAATAAGACACACAGTAAAAACAATCAGAGCCAATATTTACGGAGTGCTTGCTACATACTAGGCACTAAGATTTTTCATGCACCATCTCCTTTAATCTTCATAATAGCCCTTGGATTGAAATACTATCATTATTACTGTTTTTCATATAAGAGAAGTAAATAAAGCTCAAAGAAGTCCAATAACTTACGTAGTCTAGAAAATGGCATAACATAGAATTCAAACTCAGTTCTATGTGACTCCAGAGCCTGTGCACTTAACTATTATACTACACTACTGGACTAGACCACGTAGATGGTGTTCCAGTTATCCGCTTCTGTGTGACGTGCCAACCCAAAACTTAGTAACGTAAAACAACAGCCATTATATTATGCTTGTAGATTCTGTGGATAAGGAAGTTGGTGGCACAGTGAAGATGCCTTGTCTCTGCTTCACAATGTCTGGTGCCTCATCTGGGAAGATTCAAAAAGTCTGGAGCCTTTTTGTTTAGCACCTGGGCTGGGATGACTCGAAGGTGGGCTCATTCTGAAACTGTTGACCAGAGTGCCTACATTTAACTCTCCATGTAGATTGGGCTTCCTCACAGCATGGTGGCCTCCAGGTATTTGAACTTCTTACATGTTGGCTCAGGGGCTCCAAGAATGAATGAAGCTGTGTGGCTCTTTATGATCTAGTCTCAGAAGTCACATGGCAACACTTCTTTCTACTCTCTTGGTTAAAGTAGTCAAAAGCGTACTCACATTCAAGGGGTCAGGACATAGATCCACCTCTCAATAGATGGAGTTTTAAAGATTTTTTTCAGCTATGTTATAAAACCACCATCAATTGGGCCAGCTGTGAGCTGCGCTGGGGCATCAGACTAGGTTGATGAGGAGACTGAAGAAGCTGACAGGATCAGGGCCAAAGGGCACTCATTAGTTATATGATTGGCCTAAAAATGAGCTTTCCAAGAGTCTAAAGTATAAAGGTCAATATGGTGGAGAAAGTCCAGTCTTGATCTGAGTCAGGGCTGTTATTCAAGACACCCAAATCTACCGTATCCTGTAATGCTGCAGAGTTCTCCAGGCAGTGGTGATGGGTGACGCTGATCAGGGAGCAGATTATGACCATATAATCTAGTTTCCTGATGATAGATCATGGTTGAGAACATGGGCTTTGAAATCAGACAGACATGGGTTCAAATGCAAGCTTGACTGTTTCCTAGCTTTGTGAACCTGAGCAAATAACTTGACCTTTCCAAGTTTCAGTTCACTCTTATGTGAAACAGGGTAATAAAAAATAGTACCTCTCTCATAGGGCTCTTGTGAGAATTAAATTTAAGAAGTGCTTAACATGGCACCTGGAACATAGTAAGCACTTAACGAATGTTAGTTATAATTATTCATTCATTCAACCCCTTATGAAACAAATATTTATTGAGTGCTTACTATGTGGCAACCACTGTCCTAAGTATTTATTATTATTGTTATTATTATTGTTGCTGTTGTTGTCTGCAGACGTCATCTATTTGCTGTTTATTTAGGGGAAAGGTTGAGCCAATAGGAAAGTAGGTGAAGCAGGCTGGGGTCCAGGGCACCAATACCAACAGCCAGTTGTACAGATTGGGTAACCCAGGGGAGTAAAGAAAACCTGAAGTTCCATTTGGGCACTTAGATACTCAAGGGTCTCCCCGAGTATGTCAGTAAGACCATTTCCCAATTCTAGGGCAGATGTACTTTACCTGATGGACTTGGGTAAGGTGGTGTCAGTTTCTGAGACTGCATGCCTACATGGCTGGGGTACAGGGGGAGAAACAGGGACCACATTCTCCTTCTCAGAGTCGTGAACCTCAAAAGAGACGAAGGGTGAGACTGTGCGTTGCAAACAGGGAAGGTTTGACAACACTAAGGATGTTGAGGACAGTGCCCCTCTGTAGCTGGCCGTGCTGTTTGCAGTTTTCACCATTTTTTAACGCGTTGCATAGGAAAAGAACAGGCTCTGAAGTCGGGCTCTGCTTCTTATCAGCTGTGATGACTTTCACAAATTTTTCTTTTCTTTGAACCTCAGTCTTCCCATCTGTTAAATGTGAATAATAACAGCAATAACCATCTTAATTGGTGTGAATATTAAATTAAATCCCCATGTAAAGATTTTGACATAGAGTAAGCCTGTGTTTTTCAGTGTCCATTAGATTCCTGCATTAGAATCCCCCAAAGTACCTGTTTAAAGTACAGACCCTAGATCTCCTTCAATTAGAGTCTCTTCACCCCTTGTTTTGCTCCATATTTCCCCCAAACTTTTACCACCTGATATACAGTATACTTACTAATTTCCGTACTGTTTTCTCCATTTCCTTTCCAGTGAACTCCATAAGGGCAGGGACTTTTTGCTGCTACGCCTCCAGCTCCTGGAACAGTGCTTGGTGAGTAGAAATAAAAGAACACAATGAATGAATGAATGAATGGGAATCTCTGGAGGTGAGTCCTCGGATTAGCCTTTTCTAAAGTCACCCCAGGGGATTCTTACACACACCCAAGTTTGAGAACCACCATAGAAGGTACCTAATCAACATTGGTTGTTTTATCCCCTTCCTTCCTCTCTAAGTGTCTTAAATTTGTTTAACTTGCTTAAAGAATCAAATTACTAAGAAGAGATAACAAAGTGAGTAGCTCTAGGATGGACAGGGTTATCTGATTAACCTATGAGCCTCCATCCTCTGTTGCAGAGATATGAAAGCTTTGAGGGGAGAGGCTGTGACTTGGGGGGTTGTGGTGAGAGAAAGATAGGAGTCCCTTAGGCGCTGACCCTTTGCAGCTGGGTGCCTGAGAATGTGAAGATTCTGGGAGTTCTGGAGAAAGCAGTCTGCCTACCTTCTGCTCAGTTTGCCCCAGGGCCTTGCTCGCTTGACTCCCATTGCAGTAGACTTGGGAAGTAGCCTAACTCTTGACCAAATGGGGCATGGCCTCAACACCAGCAAGATGGACCAAGGTTCAGAACTGGACCCTGCTTCCCGGGCTGAGCTGGCTCTGGCTTGTGATGATAGATCTAGCTGCCAGTCCTGGGAGAGAACCCAGGAAGGCAGGCTGACCGGAATCCAAAGGCCATGGGAATGGATGGAGGCTTGAGGTCTCACAGGGCACACAAGGGACTGAGGAAGATGGGGAAGTGAGCTGGCATCATGGCATACCTGCTACCCTGCTGTTCATAATTACATCTCCTCTGGTTTTGAAGGTTTTGGCAGTTACTGGCTGTGTGATGTTGGGTCAGTGGCTTCCCTCTCTGAGCCTTGGTTGCATCATCCATAAACTGGGGGTGGTAATAACAGCATCTCCTGGGGGTGGTCATGAGGATTTAATGAAGATCAGAGAACTCCATCAGGAGTAGAGTAGGCCCTAGACATTTTTCTTCTTTCTTTTTTAACTTCTTAAATTACAAGTCATTTAAGGGAAAACAAAGGAGACCCTCAGATTAAGGAGGGTGGCTGCTACTGGAAGCAGAACATGCAATTCGGGGGACAGGAGCCAAGGGGAGGGATGTGCACACTGGGGGAAATGTTGGAGCCACTTGATTTAAGAGGCCGGAGCTAATCAACCCCTCTGGGCTCATCACGGGCCTTGCAATCAGGGCTCCACCTGCCCACCTGCTGCTCTGCCCTTGGGGAAGCTGCCAGAGTCAATCATGGCACATTGTTCTCCCACATCTCCTCCTTGGAGGAGCACTCTGAGCTTAGCCAGGAGAGCGAGGGAGGACACAGAACCCCAGGGCTTTAGATCTGGACTGCCTCGTGCAGCACCTTTAGCTCTCTCATGAGGTTTAGGAGGTGATGTGACTTGGTCATGGTTACAGAGAAAGGCAGATCTGGAGAAGAGAGGGGTTTTATATTCATTCCCATGGACATCTGTTCACTCATTCATTGCCTGTTATGGGTGCTGGACCTCATATGCTACACGAGGCCACATTGCATTCCTAATCCTACATTCTTTCCAGTGCTTTCTTCTCTAAAGACTGAAGGTATTCACTCCAGTGGTAACTTTACTCAGACTTGGATGGAGGCCATGGACAAATTTCTGCCCACCCCTCCTCTCCCCTCGTCTCAGTCCTAGATTCTCAAGGCCTAGAAATCGCTAAGGAGACCAGGAAATCGTGGATCCAGTTGGAGTCAGTGGAATTTAGTTTATTTGAATTGACTTGAACTGAATGAAATGGAATTACTAAACTAAATGGAGATAATTGAATTGAAATATAACAAATTGGATTGAATTGAGGTTAATTGAAATGAAATCAATCAAGAATGTATTGAATCATGGTGCTGGAAGAGGTTTGGACATCACCTCCCTGACCCTCTTCATTGTCTAGTGAGGGAATTGAAGCTCAGGAAAGGGGAGGGTGGAGTGTGATGGAGGGTCAGTGACTTTGACCAGGTCACGAAGGTGGCAGAACCAGGCTTCAAAACCAGGTTATCTGACTCCCAGGCCAGCACCTATCCCACTAGGACACATTCCCAGGATTGGTGGGGCCTGAGGCTGTGTTTCTGGAAAGCAGACAAGGAGTCAATAGAAATCAGGGAGTGAAGAGGACTTTGGGAAATAATTAGGCATCCAGTTTTAATAACCTTCTAGACCTTCTAATGAATAACCAAGCTTGTCCTCTCTCCTCTGAGGTTGGCTTTCTGTGGCACTTCCTATCTGGACTATGGTGGTTAATAAAGAACCTGAGACTCTGAGCCTAGTGACAGAAAGTATGGCAGGAAAGTTTTTGGGGGATGATTCTCTATGAAATTGCATTTACTTTGAGGAATAAAGGTATTATACTTATAGCTGGTTACCTTCCTTGAATTCCCAATCATAGAACATTGTGCTTGAAAGCCTGCTCTTAGTACCATTCCTTGTTTAATGTTAAAAAAAAAAAATTATATTAAAATATACACGTGCTAAGTGGAGGAGACAGCATATTTAATATCCACATGTTAGTGTAATAACCTTATCCTATCAACTATCTAACCCAAGAATGAAGACTTGTGTGGAGGGTGAAAAGAAATATGGTTTGAAAGAGGAAAGTTGGATCAGTGGCCAGTGCTTTTGTTAAAAACTAGTATAAATTGCTCTACCTGGGAATTTAAATCTGAAAGTCTCTATAATAAGGAGGCATTATTCTTATGAGGAAAGTGTTATGTAATAATATTAGTTTGTATTCCCAAGGAAAAGGCAAATGGCAGCCCATTGACCTCTCATGCCCTTATCCCCCTGCAAATAATCACAAATGATAATCAACAGAACATATAAAGTTTCATGAATAATCTTCACAACAACTTGGGGAGGTAGGGCAGGCACCCTTGGCCTCATTTAACAGAGGAGGAACCAAGCCCAGAGATCTTCAATAACTCACCTTAGGTCACACAGTACATCAAAGGCAGAGGAAGGGCCAGGTCCCAAATCTTGGTCCCCCAAATCCAGAGCTCTTGCAGACATAGTGCACACTGGTGATTTTACAACTGAAATCCATTTTCATATAGTTGTTCCTTGGTTGTGTGGGATAAGGGTGGCAGGAGTCCTGTGGTGGGGACCTCAGAAAGCCAAGGGTGGCTCCAGTCCATTTCACAGACTCAAGCCACCATAGGGCAGCCTCTAGAGTGTGTAATCGTCCTAATGAGCCGTGGCGCTTGTCAAGGTACGTGGTCTGGACGCTTGTTGCTGTGATATGGAGATAATTGGACCTGCCACCGGAACAGCAAACTGGCCGACAGGCTCTTAGCAAACTTGCAGGGTGGGCAGAATGACGCGCGAAGGGATGCTGCCAGCTGCCTGGCTCTGGTTTCTCTGATGTTTATTATCACAGTCATCTCATCACCAAGGTCTAAAAGCAGCAGGAAGGGCGCTATAGGAGGAGATGGGTGGGGCATTGGAGGTAGATTTCTGGCACCAGGGTGGATCCTCCCTCCACCCCCTCAAAGGTTTCAGATGAAAGTGAACTGAATTTGGGAAGATCCACAAAGGAGAATCACAGTCATCTACCTTAGACCCACACATCTCCAATCCAGGGAACTCTAGGGCCCATTCTCAGGGCTTGGCCAGACCCTGAGCTCCATGTAAAATCCATGGAAGGAGCCTCAGACCAGCCACTAAGTGGCATTCCTTTATGTTGGCTTAATTTCAGTTTCTATTTTTACCCCTGTTTCAGTAACTGGATTGTTTTTATGTTCCATTATGATCAAGCCCCTGCTTTTACCTGTTTCTGCCACTGAGTAACCATCATTCATTCTACGAATATGTAATGAACACTGTTTATGTGATAGATACTGTTCTAAGTCTTGGGGATATGACAGCTAAAAAGGTAGGCAATGTCTTCATCAAGATTATATTCCATTGGGAGAGAAACAGGAAAACAAATGTACAGGGTAATATCAGGCAGTGGTAAGTGGTATGAAGGAGGAGTGTTATGGAGGAGGAGGTCAGGGGCAAAGGCACTGAGATCGGGACACATGGGGAATGTCAAGGAGTCATTAGAAGGCCAGCAAGGCTGCGGTGCAGTAAGGGTGAGGGAGGGCGGTAGGAAACAAAGTCAGACTGGAAGCTGGATGCAGTTTCCTACAAAGCCTTGGAGGCCAGGGTAAGCTTGTTGGGATTCCCTGTATTCTGCCAGATTCCTCTGAGGTCTGTGGCATCTGCCTGTGGTCCAGGATAGCTCCCTCTTTGCTCTTGTCCAGTGATCCCCAAGTTGGCTGATTCCAACCGTGAGTTTCTTTCACAGCCTCACCACACAAGCCAGGAGCAGCAGTTAATAAGGTTGAAGGACACATAGTGGGCTCACAAGTTCTCGTGTTTTACTCCTGGGTTATTTTCTTCCCACTGGAGACTGAGTCAAATTCCATTTTAGCCCCTGCTTCCTTCTCGTTGCACCAGTGGATCTGTGTTACTGTTGTTCATGCTGACAGTCTCCAGAAATACTCTGGAAGCTGGCTTTGCTATAGTAAAAATTTTTGCTATAGTAAAAGGAGCACTTTGTGATAGAGATTGTAATTGGAAAGAAGTTTGAATAATTGATGAATTTCTTCATTACTGTTGGTGAGCAAAACAGATACCAAACAACCTTTCAGGCTCATTCCCTGCCACTCCCTCTCTGTATCGCTTTCTCTCCAGCTACATTTCCAGGCTGTGATCATTTGCACATGCTGTTCCCTCTGCTAAGGATGTGTGTCCTCTGCTCCCTCTCCACTTAACAAACATCTACTCACAAGAAAGCCTTTTTTTGAGAACTCTCTTGACAACCCCACATTGCTATGCAGTCCTCTGATGGACTCCTTTGGCACCTTCCCGTGCCCCACCCCCAATTTAGGTCATAGTGTAGTTAGCTAATCCCAGACCTACTGTCTTCCACTAGAGAGGGTCAACCTCAAGGGCTGGGACAGGCAGTATAACTTGGTGGTTACAAGCTTCACTGCTGAGTCACACTGCGTAAGGTCAAATTCTGGTGCTTACTAGCTATGTGATTCGGGGTAAATTTTTTAACTCCTCTGTGCCCCTATTCATCTCTAAAACTGGGATGGTAATAATGCTTATCTATTAAGTTTGCCTTGAGATGATAAACACTGTCAATTGATCTTCTTACTTCTTTTTTCACCCCTCTACATAGCAACCACTGTGAGTTAAAAAAATTGTGCTCTTTCCACAGACTTTTCAAATGCTTATGACCTGTTTCTTATCATTCAAGTCTCAGCTCCAGTAACTTGTCAGAAAAGCTTTCTGTGGCCATTTAAAGTAAACCCCTATTCAAGTCACTCTGTCCATTATCCTTCCAGGTAGTGAGCAGTGCCATTTACCACATGTTTGCAGTTCTGTCTCCTTCCGTAGACTGGATAAGATAACACTCTTGGTTACTTATTGTTAGGTAAGACCATGCACCTAGTTCTAGCCAATGAAATGTGGACAAAAATAATGTTAATTATTCTGAGCATTTAATTGCCAATGAAAGACCTTCCAGAGACCTCTTTCCATCTGGCATGGTAACTGGCATACTCAAGATGAGTTCCTACATGATGATGATGAGAAGAGATCCCCTTATCCTCTAGAACCACCATGCAGCATAAGCAATAAATCTTAAGCCACTAAGATTTGGGGGTTGTTTGTTACTGTAGCATCACTTAGCCTAATCTGGCTGATAAACCCTTTGTATTACTTATCATTTTCTATGAAAATGATTGCTAGGTATTCCTCAATATCTACCTTTTCTTTCTTCTGTAGTAACAAAACTTTTAATTTTTTGCTAAGGAGTGGCTGCCTACATTTCCCAGGCATCCTGGCAGGTGGTATCACCATCTGACAAGCTCTGGCCAATGAGATGTGAACAGAAGCAATGTTTGCCACTCTGAACCTTACTTTTAAAGAGAAAAGTATGCCCTTTCTTTCCTACTAGCTAGAAGGTGGAAGTGATGATTCCATCTTTAACTAAGCAAACAAGCGAAATGCCCTAAAGATGACAGAGCAACAAGAAGGAAGGAACCAGTTTTCCTGATGCTCTGGAACCATCATACCAGCTCTCTGGATTCCGCGTGTCTGAGCTCTTATATGATTAAAGATAAACTTTTTATCTTGTATAAACTAATGTGATTTGGGGTTGCTATCATAGCAATCAAATCTGTTTGCTCACCACTATCCTATTTCAAGTCATCGTGCTCATTTATTCAGTTGATTACTATCTATTCCCGCTGCCCTGACACACACGCACACACATAGGTTCTACAAGGACAGGAATTATTTCTGTCTTATTCATTGCTATATCCACAGAACTTAGCACAGTGCCTGCCATAGAGTAATATGTTGAATAATAGAGTGTAAATGGCATAAGTAATCACTGAATAAATTATTATTAACTGTTGTTAGATATTACTGTTTTTTTATATCTCAGAACAGGCTTTTCTACTGTCCATCATAAAGGTTTAATCATGTGACAATTCCTGAGGCTTCTTGTGTTTCTTCTGCTTGGAAGAGCATTTCTTTTCTTCCTTATTTACCAAATTCCTTTAAGAATGAGTTCTGGACTCAGAGGCAGATAGAATGTTACAGCTAGAAGGGACCTTAGCTGTCACAGTGACATGACTCTCAGTTTACAAGTGTGTGAGCAAACTCAGGGGGTTAACTTGTATCTTAGTCAGTTTGAGCTGTTAACAACAGATAGGGTGGCTTGTCAACAACACAAATTTGTTTCTCACTGTTCCGGAGGGGGAAATGTAAAGATGGAGTTGCTGGTAGATTCGGTGTCTGGTGAGGGCCCACCTCCTGGTTGCAGAATGATGACTTCTTGTATCCTTCACAACAGAAAGAGGGCAAGAGAGCTCTCTGGGGTCTCTTTCCTAAGGGCACTAATCTCACTTTTGAGGGTTCCACTCTCATGACCTAATTATCTCCCAATGGTCCCACCTCCCAATACCGTCACATTGGGGATTAGGATTTCAATACATGAATTTTGAGGGGACACATACATCCAGTCCATAACTATTTGCTACAAGTCACACAGTTAGTTGGTGAGAGGAGGGCCTAGAACTCAGGATTATTGCCCTTTTTGTGTGCTTATTGTCACAAGAAGTTTCAACTCCTCTTGGATAAGATATTCTTGGATCAGCCTTAAGGGATATATATAGGTAGAGTGTATTTCTTAATATTTCCTGCATTGGGACTTCATAGTCACTGTGCAGCAGTGTCCCCAATTTTACACCTTAGGACCTGTCCACATTTAGAACCCAAGAGTGCGAAGACCATAAGGTGACTTAGAGGTGAGTTCTGTAGCTCCTTAGGTTTCCATATGAGGACACTGAGGCCCAGCAAGAGGAAGGAACTTCAGTGATCACACTTGGTCCCTTTAGAAACATTGGGAGGAACTTCTGGCATTTTCTAAGAAAATGTTGCCCAGAAGGGAGTGGGTAGTTTAGGAAGATAAAAAGTTCCATGGCCCTGGAAATATTCCAGCTGACGCTGGACACCAGATAACAGGGATGTGGCTAAGAGGCTTAGGGATCACGTGAGTTTCGATAAGCTCTGCTGAGGACACTGAGAACATACAATTCAATACAATAGATACAATAAACAATAGAATCTAATACAATAAAATCAATTAGGTGGCTTGAATATCCTTTCTCTTCCAATTTTACTTTCTTTGCATTCAGGAGAAGTGAAGGAGAAAGTAGAAAAAATAATGTCTGGCATAGGGTGCCCAATAAATTGTCCTTGAAATCAGTTAATATGACCCCATTCAGCTTTTTGCAGTTTTCTTTCTCTGATTCCCACTGATTCTTTTTTTTTTTTTTTTCATAATTCACAGCCCACTGATTCTTTATAGTTACAGGCAGGTAAGTGTTTGGAAGAATCTTCAGCATTATCTGGTCTAGCAGTTCCAGAAGATTTGATCAACAAGGTCCTCCATTTTTAAGAATGCCTGTTTGATCAAATACTCACAATGCAAGTTAACATTGATTGAATAAGCTCAGCTGATTCTGAGCTGTCCCATGGTAAAACAAAGAAAAACAAGCAAAAAAAACTTATTGAACTTCTCAACCCCAGATTTCTCCACAATATTCTTTCATGGAATCTTTAAAAAATTTGTTTTGCAAATCATGACTATGTCAACACACCCTTTGGAAATACCAGTCTAGCCCAAACCCCTCATTTCATGCACAAAAAAAACAGAGGCTCAGAAAAGGGAAAATGGTCAGAGTGAGGACATGAACCCAAGTCGTCCAATCCCGAGTCCACTGCGCACATAGTGTCTCGCTGTGAGTGAGACAGCACATTCCAAAAGCAGTTCTGAATGGTCAGTATTTCATTTAACCGCTCATCTGCCAACGGATTGTGTTACAGAAATATGTGACTAGGACACTGTTTTGTGAAATGAGTGGATTTACAAACCAGGGGACCAGCCCTGTGCCCTGCTCATTAGGAACGATTTGCATGAAGAACATCAGTGTGACAGGCCCAGCAAGGGATTGTTTAGCTCATTTAGAGTAATGGAGAAAGAGATTAATCACTTGAACACCAACGCGCCTTGCTTTTGCAATCCCACCATGCATGCCCTCCCAGCTGAGCCTGATCTGATGCAGTCTTGTCTCTGATCTTGATGCTCTGTCCATACTCTCACCTATATGTCTCAAGCATCCAGGGTCTGGCCTGGGGCTTCCATCCACAGAACATGGACCCACCACATTGCCTGGAGGAACAACTCCTAAGGCAGTCACATTTGTCTCAGGTCTCCCACAGTCCCCTTCTTGATTTTTCATACAAACTAGATTTAGAATCACAAGTGGCCTCCCAGGCCAGATTTCTATGAACTCACATAGGAAACCTCCCTGTATCTGTTCCCATCCTTGACATCTTTCCTCCAATGTAAGAACAGTCCCTCCCTGGCCAAGGACCACTCCCCCTGCCTGTGCTCTGTACTCCCTGACTTCCGACCATCTCCATTTGTCATCCGACCTCTGTTCTGCATCATCTCCATCATCTGTGGTTCATCGCAGCACAAATAATAGAATATACAAATATGTTCTATTATTTCCCTTTTGCATGTATGTATAAACTGAGTTAGTTAACTTGCTCAAGGTCACACAGCAAATGTAGCAATACCAGTAAACTAATGTTATATTTCCCTCCAGCTACTGACCAATTTTTCTACCCTCCTTCACATCCAAACTTCTCAAAAACATTGTCTAGCATGCAGTTCCTTTTCCTCCCCACATCATTACGTCTTCAACTCACTCCAAACAGATTTCTGCCTTATCACTCCATCCTAAATTCACCAGCCGCCTCCATGAGGCTAAATCTAAAGTGTATTCTGAGGTCTTCATTTCAGTTGACCTCTCTACCGTTCAAAAAACATTAACCATTCTTCATGGAATCCTCTCTTGATTCTTCTCCCACTTGGCTGTTTACTCATTCTCAGTTTCTACTATCAGCGCCTACTTTTCTGTCTAAAATGCTGAGGTCCCCAGAGTTTGATCCTGAGTCTCGTCTCCTGCATTCTCAGCTTTGCTTTACTGTGCTCTGCTCTTCCCGCTGTTCACTTCCTCTGTAGGAAATCCAAACCATTCCCATGACTTTAAGAACCATCTATATCTGATGGTTCCCAAATTTATCTCCCCAGCCCAGACTTCCCTCTGAGGTCTAAATTCATGACTTGTTGACCTAACCATGCCACACATCCCAAACTGAATTCTTCACTTCCTACCCAGCCTCAGACACATGCCCTTTTGCTTCTTTGCCTCTGGTGTTTCTTATCTCTGTTCATCACTTAATTTCCTATGCCAGAAGCTTGGGAGTCATTGTTGACAGCTTTTATTTTGTCTTCCCTCTGCCACCCCAAGTCATCAATCACCAAATCTTATTGCATCTACATCCAGTATGTAGTGCAAATCTGTCCACTTTTCACCTCTCTCACTGCCTCGTCACTAGTCAAAGACAGCCACCCATTCGCTTGGTGCCCTTATGCTCTGTTCTTGACATTAGAGGAAGAATGTGTTGTTTAATTTTTAAATCACAGGACTGATAATTTTGCTCAACTCTTAAAATCTTCAGTTGCTTCCTTTGACTCCTAGAATGAGAGTCACAATCCTTCTCTGACCCAAGAAAGACCTGCATTTGGCCCTACCTAACCCCCATCTCATCTCACTACCCACCCCCACCCCCACCTTATCCTCAATGTTCCACTCGCTCTGGCATTTTGTCTGTTGCTCTAATGCAACTTGCTCCTTCCTATGTCAGGACATCTACACCTGCTGGTCTCTTCTTCCCTTTAGGGAACACTCACACTTCTTTCCAGAACCCCCAAGAGAAATGTTTCCTGACCCATTAGAAAAAGTCAGTCCTCCTCACCAACAGCATTAAAAGTGCTTATGACCTCCTATGTTTTTTTTTCATTCCATATATCGGTATTTTCATTGTATAATTACTTCTATAATTATAGACTTCTTGTCTGCTTCCTTGGTTAGAATGTAACATCCATGAGGGCAGGTACCAAGTCATGTGTGTTTTATTATGCTAGCACCAACATGGTAAATGGCATGTAATCCCATGCAGTAAATGCATGTAGAATATAAATATCAGTGAATCTCACTAAGCTTCCTTTGAAAACGAAGGGGTTGGTTTCTCCATGATCTCTAGCAACTGGCTCAGATCTAGAGTATTTCAATCCAAGGTACTTTATCTCTCTGGTTGTACATCACCTTGTCTGGGAAATGGAGAAACAAAAGCCCACCTTGTCTGTTTCACAAGGGGAGACCTAATGAGAGAGGGGACCAAAGAGGGCTTGGTGAAGCTCTATAATACAAACTTTTTGTAGTACTTTTTGCTTCAGACTGACGCTGTAGGGAGGGTAGTGTGGGCTGCTGTCATGATATGAAAAATCCGAGTTTGGGTTTCTAGTACAGACTTACCTGCATGTCCTTGGGATCTCAGTTCTTCCAGGTATAAAATTAAGCAATTGAGCCAGACACGCCTCTAAGGTCCATTCCTCCCGTGTTATTGCATGATCAAGTCATGTATAGCCAGGTATAGAGATGGCTTAATCAAGTGCTCTGGCAAACAATTTGCATTTTCTCCGAGGCCCACTAGGAAAGGGCAAAGCTTATCTCCAAAGGAAGGTCACGTGATGATGGCATCTCAGGGGCTGTCATGCCATGTGGCCACTCATCATGCACAAGTCCCTGGCTTGGCTTCAGGAGCCAGGATTTTAAACCCAGATCTGCTGATTGTCAGTTGTAGAGCCAGAAGCCACTCTCTAATGCTCTCAGAGCCTCAGTTTCCTCCTTGGAAACATGAGGGTAATAAAACTGACCTCCCTGAGCTGAAGGGAAGAGAAAATGAGTTGATGGTTGGAAGAGTCGGTGGTCATGAATTCCCAGATGCTCCATAGGGAGGGGACGCTTCTTCCCGCCCATTTTGAGGCGGCAGGCATATGCACGTCTCCTGAAAAGTGGGAGTGGGCCTGTTATCCTTCTAGGCAGAAACCTGCTATAGAACTTTGGGAACAAAGGATGACACAAGAAGCCTGAGCACTTTAAAGCAGCAAATTGTTCCCAGCTCTCAGCCTGCAGTGCAGAGCACAATTTTTTATCCAGAGATGGCAAAATTGAGCCTGGAGTAACTTGATACCGCAGGCTATTGTCTCACAAATGATTTATGAGCTGAGGCTGCTCTGAGCTCAGAAGTTTGCACACTGCCCAAGGCCCCTCTCCCCAGAGGGGAATCTTGCCTTCCCTGGGGAATGACTCTCTGGAGATGAATATGAAAACTGTGTCCCGTGACACTCTTGTGGCAGCTCCATTTTTGGCTATGTCCTAAGATTGTTCTAATGTCCACCCAAATGGGTTGGTTAGAGAGGGACAGGACCTCCCAGTAATAGGTATGTATTAGACCGTGTCTACTAAAGAAATAGCGTTTTTGGTGTGTGTGAAAGAGGACATCCAATATAAGTTGTTTAAAATCCAAAGTCTGCCATTTACCATCTTTATATACTTGGGAAGATTGCTTGCTTGTTTGGACCTCTATTTCCTATCTTATAAAAGGGATACATTAGTGCCTCTGTGATAGGATCGTGTGAGAATCAAAAGATAAAATGCAGGTCACATTACAGGGGTTTATTGGGTGTCAGTGATTTTTCTTCCTTTGAGAGAGGGCAGGAGGTCAACCAGTCCATGCAGTTGGAGAGGTAGTGCCTGCATCAGATATTTCTCAGTTTTGTTGCTGTATCAGTCACCTAGTGCTGTATAACAAGCAGTCACACATCACAGAGACCATGGGATGAGCATTTATTTATCAGATAGCTCTGCTCATCTTAGCTGGGCCCGACTGCAGTTGACAAGGGCTGCTCAATATGCTTCTTGTCCTCCTTGGACCAACAGGTGAGCCAGGGATTTTTCCCATGGAGATGATAGAGGTTCAAGAAAGCAAATAGGAACATGAGATAACTTTTGAAGCCTAGATTCAGAAGTGACACCCTGTCATTTCCACCCCTGTTCCATGGTCCAAAGCAATTCATGTGGTTCAGCCCAATTTTAAGGGATGGTAAAATGGACTCTGCCTTTCATGGAAGGAAGTAAAATTCACTTGGCAAAAGTTATGAATACAGAAGGGGTAAAAATATTGGGGCCATTAATAAAACCTACCACAGATGCTATGCATCCAGATATTCATATATGTAGAGAAGCTACCATAAAAGGTTAAGGGAGAATCCCCCCTTTCCCCTCCCATCCCTTCTAAGCAGTAGGAAGAAAAATATTTTCTCCCCCTGTTTCTAGAAGCTGAAGCATGAAAAATAAGCTAAACTGTCATATATTCTTGCCCAGATAGTGATTCTTTTTTAAATTATATTTATTTTTATTTTTAAAAACTCACCTTAAGTTCATCTTTTTATTAGGTAATATACACACAAAATTCAGAGGATCTAAACAGTCACATACAGTAAAGGGGATGTCTCCTTCCTCCCTGTTTCCCAATCATGGTTCTCTTACTTAATGGAAACCATATAGCCATGGTAGTTTGCAGGCTTCCAGGGAAATCCATGTGGATACATGTACCAGCATAGGCATACGTTTTTTTTGCTTTGCTCCGCGGCATGTGGGATCTTCCTGGACTAGGGCTCGAACCCGTGTCCCCTGCATTGGCAGGCGGATTCTTAACCACTGTGCCACCAGGGAAGCCCTTGTGTGTGTGTGTGTGGTTTTAAAACTTTCTACTGCAATATAACAATGAAGTAAACAGTAATTAGACACCTACCAATTTTTCCCTCAAAACAAACCAAAAGGGCTTCCCTGGTGGCGCAGTGGTTGAGAATCTGCCTGCTAATGCAGGGGACACGGGTTCGAGCCCTGGTCTGGGAAGATCCCACATGCCGCGGAGCAACTGGGCCCGTGAGCCACAACTACTGAGCCTGTGCGTCTGGAGCCTGTGCTCCGCAACAAGAGAGGCCGCGATAGTGAGAGGCCCGCGCACCGCGATGAAGAGTGGCCCCTGCTTGCCGCAGCTGGAGAAAGCCCTCGCACAGAAAACGAAGACCCAACACAGCCAAGAATAAATAAAATAAAAAAAAAAAAAAAAAAAAAAAAAAAAAAAAAACAAACCAAAAAAATGTAAACTATCATACTGTACCATACTGATTTTTTTCACTTAACAATATATCTTGTAGATTTTGCCAAGATATGAGCTACCACTTTCTTTTAAGCGGCTGCCAATTTTCCTTTACAAAGGAGAGGATTTTTGAATCTTGAAGGAGTAGCCCAAGTTCAGGTTTGGTAGAAATTATTTGTGAGGCTTCAGTGTGGTTAGGAGTTTAGCAGTGGGGCGAGTAAAAGAGGAATATAGGGGGAAAACAGGACATCTGAAATGGATCATTCCAGTGCCAAGAGCTTAGCTGTGCTCTCTCTCTCACTTTTGCTGCCTACGCATGCCCACAGCCTTCCCGTCAGTGCTGTAAGCCCCCAGACCCCACCACCACATTTCTTCTCTACTGAAGTTTAAATGAAGTTCGTTTCTTTCATCTGCCATCAAGAACCCCAAGTAATACCGAAGGAAACTGGGAGATCTGGGATGAGTAAGACAAATGTAGGGCTGAAGACAGCAAAAATCTGCTGCTGTTGAACTGTGGGAATCTCAGAAGTGTGTCAGGATTAGAAGAGACAATGGATGGAAAAACTGTGGCACGATATCTATGCAGTTGGGCACCAAACATTTCCTGAGCCATTCCACGTGCCTGGCATTATTCTGGATGCTGAGGATACAGTGAAGGGAAAGCAGACAAGGTCTCTGGCCTCATGAAACTCATATTCTAGTTAGACAGAGAGATAGTAAAGAAACAAACAAATTTATGGCATAATGTCAGGTAGTGATAAGTCCTATGAAAAGAGGATAGAGAACAAAAGGGGTGCTGTTTTATCTAGAGAGAAGACAAGATCTTTGGAAGAGAGGCCATCAGGCTTGGCTAGGACAAGATTCTGCTCAGTGCCTTTTCTACCTTCAGTCTGATGACACAGACAAGGCAGAGAAGGCAGTCGTCTGGCCCATGGAATTTAAGAGGTAGCTCCCTTGTTATTCATTCTCTAAAACTTTGCTATGATGTTTGAACTCTCCACCATTGTTCAATATTTCCAGTAAGGGTGCTTGCTGCAGGTTGTAAGGCTCTCTACCCAGGTGGCAGCATTAGTTAACAATGAACACTTACTAACACTGTTGTGACCTGGTTAACAAAGGAGCTCTAAGGAGATGGGACAGAATGGGTGAGATTCAGTCTTCACGTTGGAAACCTTGGTGACTCCATGTAGCTTGTAGGATCAGGTTCACACCCTTTGGCACTTAGGGTTCTCCATTATGACTCTAATTTATCTTCTCAGGGCTCATTCTCATCACTCCCCTTGGTAGATTCCACACCATAATGGTGATCGATTAGAATATTTTCCAGCAAATGTTCACTCCCCTCCCTTTCCCCCTGCGGTGGGGTGTAATTTCCTGCTTCCACTTTGGGATTGGCTGTGTGCCTTGCTGTGGACAGTGGAAGATGGGGAGAGACGTGACACAATCAAAGGTTTTAAATGTGCGTGTGGAGCTTGATTTGTCCTCTTGAGATTCTGTGAACCGCCATGAGAAGAACAGTCCCAAGTGGCTGCTAATCCAAGGAGGATGAAAACACGTGCAGATGAGACATGCACCAAATAATGTCTGGTGGAAAGAAATATATGCAAGCTTGTTTTAAGCCACTGAGTTTTGAGGTGGTTTGTTACATAGCATATCTGCAGCAGTAGCTAACTAATACAATAATTAACTGAATAATTCACTGCTACCTCTGTAGGTCTTATATATGACATTTTTGCTCAGAGCATCCCATCCATCTGAGATAGCCGCTCTCCCCCTAACCATTGTATCTCCATGTCTAAAGCATAATTGCTAAGAAGATGTAATCTGAAGACAAGAAAACCTGGGATTTAATTTCTGTTCTGCCACTTATTAGCTTTGGGGAATCATTAACTTTCCTATGCTTCAATTTTCTCAAGTATAAAATGAGATTAATAATATTTACCTTTATAAGCTGTTACAAGGATTCAGGATATCATATATGTAAAGCTTGGCACTTACTATGTGCTCAGTAAATGTTTCTGATTTTTTTTACATGTTTTCTTAGATAACTTTACAACAACGCTTTGAGACAAGTTCTGTTATTATCGTCATTTTACAGATAAGGAGACTGAGGCTCAGAGCAGTTAATTCACTTTTTTTACAGTTATTAAATGGCAAGATTAGGATGCCTGCCAGGCTCCTGGATCCAGAATCTGTACCTTTGCCCCTGTATTACATTGCTCGGATGCTAAGTGAGATTTCTTTCAGCTTCTCTGCTCTGTGTTTCCTTGGTCAGAAATGTGTCAGAGGCCTAAATAACAGAGATGTCTCATTCTAGCCCAGCATCCGAAGTGTGAGACATGCACTGTTGATGGTCCAGGAGGTGATTTAGATGGAACAGGACACTGAAGACACTGAATCATATTGTGAGAAAGTCATTTCCTTTTCAATTATCTTTAAATGTCAAGGGAAAATAATCTTAGTTGGATGCTAACATCTTTAACACTTCTAACACTTGCTGATCTCCCAAATTCCATCCTTTTTTTTTTTTAAATAAGAAAGTAAGAGCATGTTCCAGGCACAGAACCTCTGATAAGTAACAGTATCCTGTTAGAATTCCATTAACAGCGTATGTTTCCATTATTATTGTTGTTGTTGGAAGGACCATGGAAAACCATTGTCTTCTATTTAAAACTTGTACTGTGGCTTTCCATTTACTATGGTAATTTAAAGTCCCTCTGTAACATGCATTTATTTCACTTAAAAAGTTGATTTAAGAAAAAAGAGTTAAATAAATGAATAGTATAAATGGTCTATAAATAACAAAAATCATGAAGATGGTGGTTGAATACAGTAGTTTAGGAGATACTGTTTCATGAAAGAATTTTGCATTTTGCCTTTGTCTATATGTCTGGCAGCCTTCCTCTTGCCCCCCCCCCAACCCCACCCTGTATGTTAGTCCCCATATAAGTCCAAATAACTTACAAGAATTAACTGATTACAAAACTGGATACAGTTCTAAACATTTGAAATACAAATACTAAGCCTGTTTGAGAAAAGGTGGCTCAGTAAAAAAATCCACTAACTGGACAGCAGGAACCCTGGGTTATCTTCTTGTATTCACCACTGCTTCGCTGTGTGACTGTGAACAAATTGCTCCAGATCTCTGAGCCCCAGTAGCCCCATTTATAAAATCAGGAGTTTTAACTAGATGATCTCTAAGGCTCTTTTCAATTCCAAAGTGTGCTAATATTTTCAATATTATTTTTATTAAAAGAACCACTTTACCATTGAGAATTTCAAATGTTTTTATAATAAACCCTCAGAATCAAGGGCAACAATATATTTGCAATAAAAAGTACATTAGCATATTTTGATTGTTTTTGATTATTTTTGCATGTATTAAAATGAAACATTTGGTAAAAATTAAACATTATATGCAAATGAGTACAACAAGCCTACTTTTTGAATAATAATTCATTATGTCCCTTATAATATATGTGAGTGGCTTCTTTTTTTTTTCAGTACACCGTAGCTATTAAGTCAGCATGTTGGAAGTTTACCAAGAAGTATAACGGAAGACCCAATCTTTCATTTGCATAAGTCCCAGAATTCCACCTGTCGAAAATTGTATGCTATTAATAGGTGACAAGACTGTCACTCGATGTTCATTTATAATGTTTTCACTAGAACCTAATGAACATTTGGGACATATTTCAGGAATTGTTGTAAATTTTTTTTTTTTTTTTTTGCCACAGAGTGGAAAGTGTGTTTATATTACAGCAAAAATGTTTTACACTGGAAAGGTACAGCTGGCAGAGGTGTTGAATCTTCTCTTGTGCATTTTCCCTTCTTCACTTTTTCAAATACAGAATCATATAGTTACAAGAATAAGCTGGGAGGAAATTTGAGGATCTTCTGCTTTATGGCATTCTCATTATAGGTGAAGAAATTTTAGCCCAGAGAGGTCCAGCAACTTGCTCATGGTTACACAGTTAGTGGCCGTGCTGGGAGACTAGAATCCAAGTCTCCTGACTTCTTTTTCCATGTGTTTATGTGTTTCTACGTATGTTGGTATGTAAGCTATAAATACAGAGACTAGAAATATACATGAAAATATAACAACCATTATGCATGCAGATTTATCTCCAAGGTCAATTTTAGAGATCATGAAGTTGGTCAAGTTTCTCATCAATATCATAATTCTACTTTTTCGGGAAATTAACTTTTGCTGCCCTGTGGCATTGTTTTCTTGAAATTTTATTTCAGATTGTTTTTATATCTATTGCAGTAGATTCCTTGAAGGGTAAGACTATTTATTCCTCCCCAGGTTTTCATGCTCCGTGACACTAGTCAAGGGCTAGCAGGTAGAATGACTTAAAATGTATTAATGGTCTAACCTACTGCTTTTTACTGAAATTAGTGGTCTCTCTAAGATTGCACCGCTAGTTGAGGATGGGGTTCTAAAAAAATATATACAGCCTCCCAACATTAATAGTATAGAGCAATGAATTGGCACTAGAGATGGATGCGTTGCACATTTGTGACTTTAAGGTAACTAAAAAGTATGCCAACTCCATTTAATTAAAATAAACCTTAATATCAGGTCAATAGATTATGCACATACTTTACTGTGACCATGTAAATAGTGATATATTTACAATTTGTCTGGGAAATTTATGGCCGCCATTCTCCAAGCAACGTGAATGTAGAGTTACTGGGAGACACTCACAAAGGTAGAGTCTCAAGGTGGTCTGGAGTGTAGACTCTGAGAGTAGTCAAGACCACATGAAGACAGGTGAACAATACACCATCTTTCTTAACTTGCCCAGCCCACATAGAGAAACACCATACTTTTCAAAGATGTACAGTAGGATTGCCACAGGTTCCAATGAGATTTTAAGCTTTGGAATCAAAACCACCTGGGCTTGACTCCTGGCTCCTCTCTACTAGCTATGCAACTTTGGGCAAGTTAATTAGTCTTTATGAGCTTTACCTAATTTGTAAAATGGATCTAATGATAACCTACTTCATAGGATTGTTGTTAACATTAACTTAAAGGTGAAAACATAGTAAAGTATTTTAGACAAGTAACTTTCCTATGGTGAGTGATCAGTAAAGAGTGGCTATTGATAATATCAGTGACATTCACAGTTGCAGTATTTAACTAATAGACTAGGAAAGCAAGACCCTTATGGCATCTAAGAACACTAACTATGAACTGCCTTACTCTATAACCATATGAATAGTCTTATCCTCTCCGGACTGTAAGTTACTGAAGGGCAAATGCATCTTAATTACATTATGGATATGAAAACTGAGGCTCAGAGAGAGTGATGACCCAGCTTCCAACAGTCATCCCTAAGAAATCCTAAAATTTGAGTAATATCAACTGATACGGATAATTTTCACCAATTTTTTTAGACAAAAAAGCTCATTACTCCTTTGCTTATCAAATCATTGTGACCAGTTTCTTTCTATTTAGTGTGATATTCAAGGCCCTTCACAGACGAGCCCAATCTACTCTTTCAGTTTCATCTCAATCCACTCCCTTGCATGAAGTATATATTTCAGACCCTCTTATCTTCTCACCATTCCCAGAAAATGCTCTGTTATTTCGTTCTCCCATGCCGTCCTATTAACCTTCTTTTCTGCCTGGAGAAATACAGCTTAATATTCAAGAATCAGCTGTGAAACTCTCTCCAGCCACATCAGTAAGATGGGAATGATAATGATGGTCGCCATCTACTGATCCCTTATCCGTGCCAGACACCTTGTTCCTGGGAGTCATGCCGTGCTCTTTGATTCCATGACAACAGTTGTCTTGTTGACTGTGTACCTTGTAACTCTCCGACCTGTCATCCTCCAAACTCGACATAACCACTTGAGGACAGAGACGATGATCCACTCATCTGTGCAGTCCTAGCACAGATCCCAGGGTAGGTTCTCAATCACTATTCATCAAATCAATGAATGGTAAGGTTAGGGTTCTAATTAATAAGTATTTGTTGCATGAAAATACTGCAGAGAAGATTCAAATATCAGATTGGAGATCAGTCTACTGGCTTTAAATTTCCTTCCAACTGTAAGATTGGTGATCTAGCTACCCCCATGTTCAAATAAATCCCCTCATGCTGGGAGTTAGGAATAAAAATAAAAAGCAGAGACACCGAGATCTCATGCATATTTGAGCTCCCAGGCCTCCTTATCCAACAAAGGCTCAGACGTGGCTTCACATGCACTCACACATCTGGAGTTATTCTTTCCCCCCGCCTTGGCAGAATCCCTGTGTCTTTTCAACAGATTGTGCATGAGGGTATCTATAAATAATCACCCAAATGTAATGCCACCCAGCCCGCCGGGTTAAATATAGACATTGGATTAGCTCCAGGGAGGAGGGGACAAGTGATTCCCAACTCAAAGAAATTGTTATGAATTCCATTCGCTGTGTGAATATGTACAGTGGATGTTTCCTTCCATAAGGACACCAAAATAGCAACTAACTCAAGGCTAATGTTATAGCTGCTACTGTCTCCCCTGCTTAATCTTTCCCCATCTGGATCCCAACACAGATGCTGATGTGTCTAAACGTGTGTGTCAAATGACAGCTCTCTCCACACCTGTTCTACGTATACCTGCCCCTCCCCCTGCTTAGCGCCTCTGCTTCCCTTTGATGGGAGAAGGTGTTGCAGGAGTTACAGCACACCATCTTTCACTTTTATATCTTGGATCTCAGTAGGATAGTGGAAAGAACTGACCTCTGACTTCAGTCAGAACTAGGTTAAGTCCTTGCTTCACAACTTACTAGCTGTGTGGCCTGGGGAAACTTACTTAACCTATCTGGGTCTCATCAGTTTTTGTATTTATACAATGGAGACAATCTTGTGTACTTGATAGCACATTGGGCAGATTTCACAAGATATTCTATGTAAATTTTCTGGCCCACCAATAGACTCTGGGTAAAATAACTCATCTTCTCACCTCATAATCTCATTTTATAGACCTCTGGAGATGAAATGGTCATTAGTGATTATCTGGTCTACTGCTTGCATCTAATAGATGAGGAAATTGAGGGTTAGGAAGGTAAATAATGTGTTTCAGAGGTGTCAGATGGAGTTAGAGATTGAGCTAGGACCAGGATTCATGTGTGCTGCCTTCAGAGCCACGGTCCTTCCCAACATCATTCATTTATTCATTCATGCTATACACACGTTTTAATATTTGTTGAGATCTATCAAGCAGCAAGTATTGAGGATATGAAAATGGACAAGCAAAAGGTGCTCCCAGTTGGCACGGAAAAGAGCTAATGATATGAGGTAACATTTTTGAGCTCTCTTCAGACTCCACTAAGTGCTGGGAATTATTTAAAGCACTTTACATTCTTAAATCCTTTAATCCTTCCCAAATTATGTGAGACACAGATACTATTATCTTCCCAATTTTGCCTATGAGAAAAAAACAAGGCTTAGGAAGGTTAAGTGATTTGCACAAGTTTACACAGCTAGTAAGTGGTTGTTATAGAATTCTACCCCAGGCAGTGTTATGCCCAAGGTCACATTGTTAACCACCATATTATATCAGCTCTTGATGAAGAAATGAGACCAGTGATTTTAACCCACTAATCCAGGGAAGCACAGGGACTGTAGGAGTTCAACACTCTGCCATTCCAGCCATCCAGGGGAAGACCAAGAAGGTTTCCTAGAGGGCCTGATTTGGGAAGTGATGTTGTCCATCTGATATTGTTATTGATATATGATATCTTAACTCCAGAAGTAAAAATTTGATAGAATTACATGGGACCAGGCAGAAGATTCCAAGTGAATCGCAGAAACACAAGATAGAGGAGACCAACCTTAGGTTTGGTAACACTTTACACATATTTGCTTGAGCTTCACAGTAATACCTTTGGGATGAGGGCAGGGAATGGATTATAATTCAAATTTTATGAGTAAGAAAACCTAGACTCAGAGATGGTGGCTTTGATCAAAGATACTAAGCAAGATGGTAGAAGAACTGCGAATATGATATGATTCTCCTAGCTATTCAAGGCAATTTCTGCCCTTTACCCTGCTCCTACCTCTTTTTTTCTTTTTCTGGTTATCTAACCTAAAAATGAAGGAAGACTCACTAATTTAGAAAAATGAATAATTAGTCTGCCCATCAGACTGTCTCCTCAAACATCAGATGTTGTAATCAGGGTTTAGTATGATTCTTCATCTCAGACAGATCTCAGTGAAATCCTCAAACAAGAACCTGCAGGGTAGATATTCTGCATTGCTGGCTAGAGTGAAAAGCCTTTGTTGCCAGAAGAGCGAGGCTATAGGAAATGATAGACTTGTATTCTTGCCCTGGGAGAAAGACTTACCAACCCTGTAGTGGGTAGTGGGTGTGAGCAAAAGTAGGACACAGATAAGCCCATCATTTTTTAAAGAAAATGTGCTTTGGATCATACAGAGGTTCTGCTCTATATGACAAGGAAGTGATAATGTTATCTGTTGGAGGCTTTTTTAGAGACAGCCATAACACTCTGATCGTCCAACACATAAACCTCAGTGGCCTCTGGCAGCATATCGTTTTGAGGACAAGTTTCTGATTGGATGAGTCATCAGTGAAAATAGACTGGACTGCTTGCCATGTAAGTGTTGGGCAATGTGAACAGCCTTAGATTTGATGATCATCCAACAGTTCTCAACATCTTCTGGGTCACTTATGCCTTTGAGAACATGATGTAAAACCAAGGGCCTTCAGCTAAAAAAATGCACATAGACAGACACATGCAAAACTTTAATACATTTTCAAGGAGTCCACAAACTACCCTGAGGCCTCAACATAGACACCCCAGTGATCTAGAGACAAGATATCAAAATCTCAGGGTTTTTAATTGCTTAGTAACCCTTCAGAGGCATTGGATTGTAAATTTCTATGAACAGGGACTGTTCTTATTGTTCTTACTGTCTTATTCATTATTATGCCTCCATTGAATAGGAACATTGTAGGTATTCAAAAACCTTTGGTTGCATTGAACTGATCTATAGTACAGTTAACTGCTGTATTAGTTAGCTATTACCGCATAACAAACAACCCCAAAAGATAATGGCTTAAAACAATAGCCACTTATTTAGCTCATGATTCTGTGAGTTAGCAGTTTGAACTGAGCTCAGCTAGGTCCTTTGGTCGCAGCTAGGTTCTTTCATGTGTCTTCAGTCAGTTGCGTGTCCACTACAAGTTGTTTTTTGCTGATATTGGCTGGACTTTATGACATATTTGGGATCTTGACTGGGACAGTTGTGTTGACTCATCTGTGGTCCACATGGTCTGTCATCTTTAATCAGTGTGACATGAGCCGGTTCACACGATAGATACAGGGAGACACATACCTTCATGCTCAGGGTGACTTGACTAGTTTCAGATGCTAAGGACACACTCTCTGTCAAGGGTGTCAAGGGTACCTTGCTGTCAAGGGTAACATCACCTGTGGGTGGCATGGAAGTGAGCAGTCCAGAGAGATTGGCAGTGGCATGGTCACTGGGACGAAAAGGAAGCTATGAATAGCAGAGGAACAAGGGTAAAGCATGGAAGATCAGTGACCATCAAGCTGACCAACTGCAGATTTTTAGGCTGTAGCTCCAATTATATGTGAGGGCAACGTTCTCAGTTTTCCACTATCACCATCAGGATTATGCAGCCTGGAATTCCTGAAAGCCAGGAGGATGAAGCATTGAGATATAGGGTAATACTATTGATGTGATGCATATATACCAAAGAGGGTGAACGCAGGAAGCCTTCTCACCACCCTTCCTCCTGACCAGAATAGAAGATCCTTCCTTGAGCTTCCATGGCCTTTGTACGTGCCCTCATCTGTAACACAATTGCCTATTTAGCTGACCATATTTCCCATAGAATGTAAGTTCTATGAGGGCAGAGACCTCATCTATACCACTATAATTCACATATGCCCAGCATACGGTAGGGGTCCAGTATGTAGTTGTTGATCCAATTTACTTACTACTCTCTTTTACGGATAATGTAAGAATTTGAGGACAGAAAGAAAGTGACAGGTCTAATAGAGCAAGATGAAATAGTTAGATCTGTTTCCCATCATCCCACAATCATCCATAAGATTTATCCCATCTCTAAAAGTCTCGGAATCTTCTGATTCAAGTTCAAGGCCAGGTGTTTTCAGGGGGTGTCAGCTTGCTTATGATGGATCTACCAAAATGTAAGCGATTTTGATGTAGGTGGAAGGACAGTGATAATCATCGTAAAGAAGACGTGTTGTTCCTTTCAACTTGGATTAACCTGGATTTTGTTTAAGAGGTTTCCAATTAGCTTGTTGAATCTGCACAGTTAACCTTTTCTGAGCTTTTCGCTTCAGACTCTTTCTCTCTCCAAGCCCTCAGCCCTCATTTCTGCCCATGGAGCCTCACAGGAATAGCTGGAATCCAGCCTCCTGAACAGCTCCTGAGCATAGGATAATTGCAATATAATTAATGAATTAAAAAGAATGAAATGTTTTAAATGCTTTCAATATTCCCTTTCCTATAATTATCTACAGGAAACATGTTCATTAACAATCTTGTGCTGACAGCCCCCAGGCTCTGGATGAGCTAGCTCACCTTCCAAGAAGAAAATGAATTGATGACCTCTCTATCACAGGCCTCCAACTTCCATGGGGAGAGGAGAGGCCAAAGCAGGACCATCATTTGGAAAATGGTTGGCCAGATCAGACTCCCTCCCTCACCTTCAGTCTCAGGGCACCTTGACTAGTCTCACATGCCAAGGACATTCTCTCTACCTGTGTCTCCCCAGATCCGTTTTGCAGAAACACAATACTAGTTGGTCCCTAGTAAGTATCTTATGTCTCCTATTGTCTTCCCTTTGCCTTCAGCTGGAAATGAGCTGAACCATTAATTCACAGAAATATATTAATGACTCAGATCCTTTAACCCTGTGCCTTACGGTCAAGGGTAACATCATCTATGATAGCCAAAAAGTATTCAGATCCACAGGGCATACCTGGCATAAATGCCTGGGGCATTTTGACCATTTATATTAAGAGGAAACAGTTATAGTAAATAAAATATTGGTATCTTATGGAGTAGAATTTAAAACACACATGAATTTTAAAGGATAAAGCATTATACTTTGAAAAATCATGCTGATTGGGGGCTGCTTCAGACTAGGTCCCCAGTTGCTCCAGGGATACTTGGCCACTGACCACATCACTGGAGACATTTGTTGTTAAGTATGGTCTACTGGGATATCCCTACAATAGTACTTAGTGCCAGCCCAGGGCAACTAATCTTATACTGTGGAATTTCCATCAATATGACAAACTGTAAGAGGGACATTTTGGGGTAGGGTCGCATCCCAGAACCCCATCAGTTTATTTATTTATTAGATATGTGAGTTTCCAAAATGTGCAAGGTACTAAGCCAGGTCCGGTGTAGAATATGTTGGTGAATGACACAGGGACTGTGTATTCAAAGATTTTATAGACTAGTGGGGGGAGATAAGATTTGTATCTATAAATAACTATAATAGAGACAGGACTAGGAACTGTGAGAGAGGAGTAATAAAAGTGCTATGGAAGTCCAGAGGAGGCAGATACTATCTCCAGTCAAGGGGATGTGAGTCTGTGTCGTAGAGAAGGAAGATTTTCAGCTGGAACTTGAAGGATGGGTAATGTCTGGATGGGCACAGACGATGCAGGAGTATGGTCGCTACCACACCAGGAAACAGTCCTTAGCAAAGGTTCAGAGTCTGAATTCAGGGAACAGGGGTCTCTCCAGGGTAGACCAGGGCTGAATATACAGTTGGGGTGTGGCTGCAAGGAAGCAAGGCTGGAATTAAAGTTTAGGAAGAGTATGTGGAAGAGGTCACGTGGCACACGCAATAGGTTGAACTGATAGCAGGTTTTCAGCTTATGAGTCAAAGAATCTTGGTGTTTCAGGACAGCTGTGCAGTGTGGAGAAGCAAGATTTAGGTGTGTGGAGTGAGAATGGAGGTAAGAATTCAGGTTAGGAAGTTGGTGAAAGAATTCATGCAGGCAACAAAGAAGGACTGATCAGACAACACCGGATAAAATTCTGCCATCTCCATTGTATACACAGGAGGAATCAGGCTGCCATTGCACCTTGGAACAAAAACAGATTGAAGAGTAGAAAAGTTGTGATATTCAACATACTGAAAAGGACTGAAAGTTATTTTAAAAATCAATCTGTTTATATAATCAAACCATCTGAGTATATATTTTTGAGATGGGGGAAATTGGTCACTAATGAAATATTTATTGGGGATCTTCGGAATGCCTACAAAATTCTGTTTTTGGTACAGGCACTTAGAGGCAGGCTGGTGAGGGATGCTGATTAGATAAATTGGACAGACCACAGATTTGGGCAGCTGTCAGTGTAACCAAATGAGTTGAGACAAGTGGGCAGTTTGAGAGTTTGTTGATGTCAGGGCAGGAAAGGATCTGGGCATGCTACCATCAGGTGCCTTTGTTAGGGGTCCCTGAAGTGGGTACTACACAGAGTTCAAGGCAGGCAAAGATGGTCAGTCAGCCACAGAGACAGAAGCAGTTATTTCCAGACCCTCAGACAACTCCAGAAGGCTCTCACCACCCTGCCAATTTGAAGTCAGCTGGAGGCTTCTCAATCCTCTGAGCCCAGGCCAAATTGTGTTGTGAGTTTTCTTGCTTCTCCAAAGGGCCCATATTTGTTCCTTTGTTTGAATCAAGCACCATCTTCATATCCTCAAGATGATATGGTCTCTGAATTAAAATAGAAGGTCAAGACTTCTGATCTCACGAGGATGACAGAATATGGCTTCTGGAGTCAGGCCAATTGGATTGACTTTTTCCCCCCTTTTCTTCTTTTCTTGCTGTCTTTTACTGGGTTAGTAAACTTGGGTAAGTTTCTTAAAAATGTCTGAGGTTCAGTATCCTTATCTATGAGCTAATGTTATGATAGTATTTGCCTCCAAGGGTCATTGTGTGGATTAAGTTAGATAATGCATGTAAGTCTTTAAGCAGAAAGCCTGATATTCATTGACTACTCAACAATGGTTCCTTACTATTCTTCTGATTATCATGGTGGTTTTTGGTATGCTGTTCTCAGATTGTCTGGCAAGTTAGTCCTTAAGGAACTATATCACCATCTCATTATTTTCCTATTTGGTCATTGTCTCACAGTTACAACTTCTTGGAAGTTTTTTGTTTGTTTTTTAAGGGACTAAACCCACACTCTGTTCTTGGGAAGTTAAGTGAAGTGTATGTATTACGCTGGATTATTTGGTTGCAAGTGACAGAAATCCAAGTGGCTCAGGCAAAAAAGAGAATGTGTGGTCTCATATAGCACCCTTCAAGGGTGACTGGAGAAGCTCAAGTTGAGTTTCAAGAATCTATGTTTTGCGTGTTTATGCTCTGATTTCATCTGTTGGTATAGTCATCAAGAGATGCAAGATAGCCCCCAGTGGATTCAGGCTCCCATTCTACCAGGTGGGCAACCCTTGAAGAAAGATGTCCATTGGATGGACCTGGTTCTCCTGCCCATCCCAAGTCATCCTCTGTGGCTAGGTGGTTTGAATAAACTATTAGTCAGGCCTAGTTTGTGTTCCCACCTTTGGAGGCAAAGGCTGAAATGAACCTCTTAAACCCCATAGACTGAACGTAAAAGGGGGTTGGTTTCTAGAATGGTGGTTCGCAAAGTGTGGTCACTGGGACAGTAGCAGTAGCATCAACATCCCCTGGAAAACACCTAGAAATATAAATTCTCAAACACTATCCCAGACCTTTAAAATCAGAAACTCTAGAAGGAGGGTTCAGGAATCTGTGATTTAACAAGTCCTCCATGTGATTCTGATGTATGATCAAATTTGAGAATCATCATTCTAGAAGAGAATGTATGAATAATTTCCAGAAGAAGAAGGGACAAGCAGAAACAACCGATGCCTAGCTTGCATGCTAATAAATCACCATGCCCATTTTATAGAAGAGGAGTCTGAGGATCCAGGAAATCATGGGAATAGACCAAGACCTCATGTCTAATAATAAGCCCAGAGCCAGACTCAGATATTCTGGTTCCTAACCTAGCACTCATTTCACCAAAGCACTGTAAAAGAAAATGAGAGAAGAAATTCCTTGCCGTGAGGCATTGCACCTGATTGTGTAGACTGTTCATTCTTTAAGGAGCCTTTTTCACCTAAGTAACCACTACCTAATAGTGGATTGTCCAAATGCATCTTTAAGACGTAAGCTTCTCTCCTGCCCTAGAGGGAATAAGCCCCTGAGAAGTGATGGGTACGTCAGGTATCAGTTTCCATTCCGTGTCTGCTCACATCCCAGAATACTTGCCCATGCCCAGAGGTTCTGCATAGCCAGATGACATGACTATCTGAAGATGTTACTGACTCTAGGGCTGAGTTATTCATATTTTACATTTGAAAATCATCTGCCAGTTAAGGTCAAATGAAATGACCTTTGCAGAATGAACTAGACTGAAGTCAACAAGAATTTATTGAGCAGGGGGTATGTGGCCAGTGTCATCAGTCATGGCTGAGCTTATGAGGGAGGGAGAAAGCACAGGCACTTCCCCAAAGGAGATCCCAATTCAGTCTGGCAGATGAGATGAACACAACTAAAACAATTAGAGAATTTTACAGGCAGTCTTGTCCTTCAGTTGTGTTGTTGTGTGCCCAGCACCCAAACCTTCTTTCTATGTTTGGGGAGTTTTCCACCTTATAAATCTTGATGAGAAACAAGTCTGTGTCCTGCTATTGAAATGGAAAAAACCCAATATAAACTTCCTTATTAATCCAGAAAATGACAGCATGCTTGACCAACCAGAGGTGCCTACCTGGAGCTAGCGGCATAGGAAAAAAAAAGACTGGGATAAAAATTCATCATGGTGGCAGAAGTGACATCTGCCTGTTTCCAGGGCACTGGGGACAAAGGTGCCAGAGGTGGTGCCAGAAGCCCTGTGCTGGGGGTGGGATGATGCTAGCTCTGAAGCCCAGTGCTAAAACAATGGCGCTATCATCCCTGTCAGAATGCTGATGTTTGCTAAGGGTTTTGGAGGTGTGGACTCCTTTGGTTTTCTAGGCCTTCCTAGTAAGACTGTGAATTTCTCAATATCCTTCCAATAATTTTCTATTGGGCTTCATTTTCACCAGAGTTCAGTTTCTGTTGCTTGCCCCTATGTGTCCTGGCTGAACAGTGCCTCCTTTCTTTTCCTCAGTACATCATGCCCTCTCCCACCCTGGGCTTTGTACAGGGTGTTCCTTCAGCCCAGGCCACATTTCTCCCCTTATCTCCCATTTCCTGCACCTAGTTAACCGCTCCCTACCCTCTAACCCTTCAGACTCTAGCTTGAGCACCGTTTCTTCATGGCAGCCTTCCCTGTGTTCCTGGAGTGTTTCTCCTCTTGTCCACCCTCAGCACCCTGCACTCTTCCTTTGAAACACTATTCAAGTTTGTAAATGCATGGTTCTTCCCTGCTATCTGTGTCCTCAAACTAGACCTCAGCTACACGAGGGTAAAGACTATGTCTTTTCTCCCTGTTGTATCACCATTGCCTTGCATAGTTTCAGGCACACAGAAGCTGTGTACCATCTGGGGTTGTCGAATGGGATGAGTAGATGAAGGTTGTTAGGATAGGTGTATACACTGTAAATAACGCAGGGCTTCTGAAAGCGCTGTAGAAACCAGAGTAGCCAGGGAAAGTTTCCCCAAAGAGATGGATCTTGAGTTGAATCTTGACATCTTTGTGGAATTTGGACTGGGGAGGACAGGGTGAGCACATCCCAGATTGACAGAACAACATGGTGGCAAGAGTAGGAGAGGGATTTGTCATTGCTCACTCAGAGGACAAGTGAATGATTTACCTGCTGAGACAAGGGGTCTGTGCAACAGAGGAATAATAGGTTAAGTTATATAGGTAGAAGAGGGTAGACTTTGATAGATTTTTATTAAAGGAGACTAATCCTGGCTCTGCTGTTTTTAAACTATTTGGTTCTAGGTAGGTGCCTTATCCTATCTGAGTCTCAACTTCTCCATTTGTGAAACAAGAATAACATCTAGTCCATGATTTCCTTGGAGTGAAGTATATGGTAAAGTCATTTCTAGTGTTCCTTCTGAAAATCAAACATGATCATCTCCTGCTAGGAACCCTTCAGTGGCACAGTTTCCTACGGAACAAAGCCTGAGATCTATAGCCGGGTTTTGAGGTTCTTAATCATGGGACTCACACCTACTTCTCCAGCCTGGCTTCCTCCTGATCCATCTTCAGACATTATTTACATTTCCCGAAGCTTTTTTGCACCTCCTGTGTTTATACATGCTCTTCCCTCTGACTGTAATGCCTTTTCCTTTCAACCATTTCCCTTTCTAGCCCATCTGATGAACTTGTATTAACTATCCATTTAAAGCTAGTTTATGTCATCTCCTCTGCTATTCATTCACATTTAGTCATTTTGACTCCCTTCATAGCCTACATTCATGTTGATGATTTGCTTTTTCACAATTTTTTGTACTCTAGCACCATCGTTATACCTGGAACATAATAGGTACATACCAAATGTGTATTAACTCAATCCAGTGTGAAAACCACTGAAAACTAGACACATTCATCTACTAAATGCTTGGCACGTATCTATAATGTTCTGATTAAACATGAGGCATCAATAGTGGTGGTCGTGATTTTAGTAGTACCACTAAAATCACCACAAAAATCACCACCGCTTTGTGGTAGAACCACAAAGACTTGTGAAATCCTGGTGATGGAAGAGACTTGGGGAGTATCTAATCCAATTACCTCCAATGTCAGAGAAGGCAACAAAGGTCCAGAGAAGTTAGGTGTTTGTTTAAGGCCACAAAGTAATTCATAGCAGAGCAAGAGAAGAATCCACTTCCTATGATCCTTAGCTTGGGAATAAGTCCATATCACAATCTGTTTTCATGCTTATTATGATTATAGTTATTCTGCCTCTTAGCCACATTGGTTAACTCCTATTTTTATAGCTCTAGCTAATGTTATGAAGGATTAATATTCATTTTTTCCTTTCTTTATTATTATATTATGTGGCTGCAACTAAGTCATAGCCTGTGCTTTCCCCTGTTTTTAACATAAGGATACAAAGAGTGACTTCCTAATATTTGAAGAGTTCATAAATTATAAATTCAGAAAATTTCCATTTCCTCCCACCTCCTTTCCTGCTGCAGCAATTCTGGAGCCATTGGGTGGTGATTTGTAAATCTTTGAACCTGTAACGGGAGAATGGATAATTCTAAGTGTGCATCTGAAAGAAATAGTTTGCCTCGTTTGGAGCAATGATCCATCCTGTAATTGAATAGAAGACCTGAGACAGCATGAATGAGATCATGTCTGTAAAATGGTCTGAACCCCTCACAGGCAGCCACTCCATAAATACAAGGTTGTTCCAGCATCTGTAACACCACATAATATGAGCACTACTCATTGTGAGAGGAAAAGAGTCTGCACAGGGTTTCATAAATAAAAGCTTGTGTGCTTGCTTAGCTCCAGCTTTGCTCTGGCTTCTGGGCCAGTACTTTACCCTGTTTTCCATCTTCCCACTAAAAGTAGCATGAAAATGTTGGAAAGAACTCAGCAAAATGTGCCATTCATTCAGTAATTCATCCAATGTTTATTGAGCGCCGACTACGTGAGAGCCGTATGCTGGGTCCTTGGTAGCTTGATGAAGTCTCTGTCCTCAAAGTCTTATCCCCAGTCCTCCCTCTGGCCCCAAGAAGCTCTGACCTCAGGTGATTATGTCCTCCACACTGAACCTCTTCCTTTGTGCCATGAACTCTCAGAGCCCACATTTGTGCAAACATTTTGCAGGTCATTTTGGAAGAGCCTCAAAAATAGGAACCATTTCCATTTTTTGCCACCCCCTCCCCGCCAAAAAATGTCTTGTTGGTGAGAAACTGCTGTGGTACAGGGATAAAGTAAGACCATTCACTCAGTCACTCATTCAACCGATATTTACAGAGCTCAGGACTGTATTCAGAAGTCCTTGATTTCAATCCCGGTTCTGAGCATGTCCTACCTAGGAAACTTATTATAGTTTCCTCATCTTTGAAATGGTGGCAATATATGTCTCTAATTAAGAAGCTTCAGAGAGTTGTCATTGGTAGCCATCCTTCTTCGCTCCTTCTAATAACATGTACTAAGTAGCTATTTACTCCCAGAAAACTTCACGTTCACTAGTCCACTATACATGGACGGGTTACCTGTAGTCCCTCTCTTCATCAAGGAGCTTGTATTATGTTTAAGAAGACAAGACATATATCCAAAGACATGTATCCAGAAAACCATAATATTCATCAATTTATGATTAATGCCAATATAAAACCTTGTACATAAAAATGCTAAGCATTTATGGATGATTGACCAACTGAGTTAATCAAATAATCCAAGAATCATTTGTCAGGCATTACTGAGTTCCTGGCCCTGCATGCTGTAAAACTTATAAGAAGTTGGACCACTTCTTAACAGGATGACCTGAGAAGGCTTCACTGAGGAGGTGATGTCTGAGACGAGTCTGAAAATGCCAGGTTCCATGAGAGCAGGGACTTTGTTTAATTTGCTACTGTATCCCTGCACCCAAGACAGTAGTTGGCACATGTGGACATGCTCTATGTATTTGTTCGGTGAATGAATGAATACAATCACAATGGCCAGGTGACAAGTGCATGTGATGGGTAGGAGCTGGGCCAGCTTTCTCCTAACGCAGCCACCAATCTGAAAGTCCAAGGAGCTCCACTCAGCTCCAGGACCACACGTGCAGCCCTTCACCTTGCTGACCTTCAGCAGCATTGTTTGCAATCCTGCATCTGCACCAGAGACTCTCCTGAGATGTCTCCCAGGTTTAATGCCCTATATTCAGAGTCTGAGGGATGGGGAAGGAATTGGAGACTCATGATCATATCCCCACAGCCCAGAATTTGCCAGCGTTTGTCCAGGGCACTAATGGAACCGATCTCGAAATATGTCCATACCTCTCCAGTGACTTTTGGCCACCTCCACCTTTCAAGGTTCCCTAGGCCCTGATCAGTGTGAGCAGATGCTACAACTCCTTTCTATCATGATTGACTGGGTGGTCTTGGGTGAGTTACTGCTCCCCACTGGGCCTCAGTTTCCTCAATAGGAAACTATTGAGGCTGGTCTAGACAATCCCCAGGGGCCTTCTCCCTCTGCTGTTGTGTGTCATATCTTGCACTGTTTCGAGTCAGCAGTAGTCATCACCATGACTAATGTGTTCTCGGGATGCAGCATTTCTGCTTAGCAAGGGCCTGCAGGATGGAGTGGGTTTCTCTGTGTGTTCCTACCAGGGTGGAAAATGCCCTTCAGCTCTCAGAGACGGGCTTCAGTGTGGAAACCTGCCCATACCAGGCATGATGGGCCCAGCCCCAGGAGATGCAGGCTCATGAATTTCATGGCAGTGCTTGGAACCTGAAACCTGGGCCCCATCCAGGCTTTAGGTGGGAGGATGTTGTCACTCAGAAGTCAGTTTCACTCAGTAAATGGAAAATTCCATTCCACCCGAGCGATAATACTACAGGGATCCAGAAAAAGGCTTTGGTTTGAAAGATCCTGAAACAGAGCTCATCAAGAGAGGTTCTCCAAAGTCCTACAGATGCAGGGCTGAGAAATATTTTACTGCATGGCATCGGAAAAATTACTTACCCTCCCTGCTCCTTTCCTTGCCTCTCTCAGAAAAGGTGCTAGGGAGTTACAGAGGATTTGAGATCCTCCCGGACACACTGGAGTGAGCTTGACGTTCATCAAACTCTGTGCCTTTTAGACTCATAGCTGTGTCCTCGAAATTTTATGTGACAGTGGATAACCATTGTTGTCTCTCCAAAGTTCTGTTTCTCCTTCTAAAATGGATACAATGTCTCCTGCCTCCCAAGGCTGTTTTAATGATGAATAAATTAATACCTGAGAAATAAAATACTAAAGGGGCAATGGAGTAGCATAGAGGAAATAGTAAAGACTTCAGATTCTCATGGGCCTGGGTTCTAATACTTGCTCTATCCTTCTAAGATGTGTAACTTTGGACGAGTTACTTGACCTCTTGAGCTTCAATTTTCCAATCTGACAAATGGAAATATATTGCAATATTATTGCGGGGATTAAATGAGATGCTATAAAAATGAATAAAGGGTAGAGTGTTTAGAATTGCATGATTAAAAAAATGAGATGATATATGAGAAGTATCTTACGTGGTGCCAGGCACGTGGTAGTCACACAGCCAATACTATTTCCTGTCTCCATTTCTCTCTGTACAAACATATGAAATCGTAGACCTATCAGTAAGATGCATTGTGCAGTGTATATTGTTTGTGTTTCTGAGGTGCTGAGGATGCTCTGGGCTTACTGGAGGTTTTAGGTAAATAAGAGAAGGAGAAGTTATTCTGGTTCATGGAAGCTCATGAGGCCTACCAGGATCATGGGAACATAAAAAGCGGTGTCTCAAGCCTAACCCTAAGAAGGAAACTTACTTTCCATTATTATCATTTTAAAAATTTTTAGCCTTTGGTGCTGTCTAGAGAGCAGCAACAGTCCCAATTCCCCTCCTCCAACTCAATTGTTAGGTTATCAAGATCAGGCAGAAAGATAAAGCTCTTGTTTCCTTTCATCAGGTACTCCTGGCTTCTTCTTGTGGATCTCAGCATTTTGTACATTCAGCCCCTGTCAAGCAGTTTCCCCAGGTGGAGAAAGGTACCCCTGCAATGCCAGCATCAAGGGCATCCCTGGTACCACATGTGTTTTCTCCAGCGACCAGCAACCAGGCATTAAGATAAAGATGACTCCAGACATGCAAATCCCAGGCAATGACTAAGATTCATATCTACTGTGCTTACTCCTTTGCCATACAATTAGCATAGATTCTCTTTTCTAATTGACAAAGCAATACTCGACTGTAGGTCACTTTATTATCCCCATTATATAGATGAAGACTTGAGCTTAAAGAGATCAAGTAAGTTGCCCAAGCTCAACACACTAGTACATGACATGGTTGGGATTTGAATCCAGGCTGTCTGGCTACAGAGTCTGTGCCTTTGACTTCTACCCACTCCTGCCTCTCACCTCTGTTCTGAGAGTAGCCACAAGGGTAACACAACAGCCCATGGAGCTAGTGCTCAGCTGAGGTTGACTTCATTCCATTTGGGTGAGCTCATCCTGAGCTTGCTTGTCATGGGTGCTCCTACTTTTTGACCAAGTTAGTTACTTCCTTGATGAGGGCTTCGGATGAAAATTCCGTGGAGGAAGGGCATGGGATCTGCAGCATACAAGGAATGGGGGCCTGCCATCCTGGCAAAGAATGAGCATTTTATCACTGACGTTATCTGGAATTGTCTAATAAGAAACCGGTCGGATTTTAGTTGATCTTACTGTTTTGTGTTTATTGTTTATCGATTGTATTATTGTTTTAAATTCTCTACAGACGCTATGCCCTCTTATTGCCTATACCTAGAGTGGACCACTCCCCACTACTCCACCCTAGGGACAGAGAGTAAAGATTCTAGGATTCACTGCCCCTGTTAACCCCAGACCCCCGCATTAGCCAAAGATCTCTGCTTTTGTGAGGTTTATATATTGGGGTTTGGACAAAGCTTTGGCTGGGAAACAGGTTCTACTCCTAAAAGAGAATTTGAAACCACTAGCCAAGATATTTTTTTTTTCCTAGAGTTCTGTCCAGTCTCAACATTTTATGGTTCTAAACCTGCTGTCCTCTGGGAGGAGGGATACAAAGCACTGATTTTACGTGAATGCACAAATCCCCCTGAAGATACTTTGGGAAGGATCCATGGATATTTTACATTTTATGACAGTTATTCCTGATGTGGGTCTCCATGACCCTACCTTCCCCTTTAAAAAAAAACAAATAAAAAAGTCTTTTACTGTGTGTTCACTATTTGCCAGGCACTGTGCTAGGGGCTGGCATTTCAGGGAGGGAAGGGATAAATATGATTCTTGGTCTTATGGAGTTTGGGAATCATGGGGGGACAAGAACAAAAAGTAATCCCAAACAAGTATACAGTTACAAATTGAGGTAAGTGCTAAAAGGACAAAGATGATGTTATGATGGTCAGGAATACCAGAGGGTGTCATAATTAAATTGGGGAGGAGTAAGAAGATCCTTTCTGCTAAAGTAATATTTAATCAGAGACCTGAAGAAAGATTAGTGATAGATGGCAGAGAAGCGCAGGGAACAGCATTCCTGGAGGCAGGAACAACAGTTGCAAAAGCAGTGAGAAGGGCATGAGTGAGGGTCCTCTGGGAATGGCGGCAGTGGTGCAGGGGGAGAGGGCTGGGAGTAGACCAGTGGGGCAGGCAAAGGCCACATTTAACCAGACTCTAGAGGCCACGGCAAGGATTGTGGGAGTCCCTAAAAATTTTCTTTTAAGCAAGAAAATGCCGTGGCCCAATTTTTATTTTAGAAAGACCCCTCTGGCTGTACCATGGAAAACTGAGTCACTAGAACTTTCTGAATAATCCTGAAGTAGCTTTGTCACAAAAATAAATCTCAGTTTCAGAGTTGTAAATTCAAGCTTTTGGGTTTGCCTGAGTCAGCTTCAGGCCTTTTGTACATGGAGGCCCAGGGCTTAGAAGGTCTCAGATACATCGCCCATGGAGTTCCGTGCTACTGGCTGATGGGTCTCCCTCCTTCCCTTCCTCCACTGGGTGAATCATAGCTTTTGTCCAGGGTGGGCGGATCCTTCTGCCAGCTCCCACCCTCCCCATCCCCATCAGAGGAGGCAGCTCTGCCAAGTTCCCCTCCAGAGTCAGGGACACCACCTGTCATGCTGCATCCTCCTCCTACTCGGACATCTGACAGCCTCTGTGACTCGTGAGCTGGGGAAGCACAGATCACCAAAGCTGAAGGGACCTTAGAAACCATCCAGATCAGTCACCCAAATTACAAAGTCAGGGAAAGGAAGGGTGCCCTTAAGGGCCACAGTTAGCTAGGGGCAGAGTCAGGACCCAGGGAAGCTGCGATGGAGCTGTGTGATAAATGCCTCCATCAAGGGCTGGTGCTGGAATTTGAGTTGAGACACTGTAGGTATTGAGATGTGCTCTGGAATGGGAGTCTAGTGACCTGTGTTCCAGACCCAAGCTCCAGAGCTTGACCTTGGACGAGTTTCCTTCCTCTCTGAGCTGCACTGCTCTCCTCTGCATCATTTAAGGGGATGGTGCTGTGGATGTCTGAAGTCTGTTTGAGCTCTCACACTGCAAGACTGCAGGACTCTGGCAGGGACCTAGAAGGGGGCAGACCTGGTGACAGAGGATGACTGACTAATTTCTGCAGTGGCTCTTCTCCTATCAAGCTTGAAGAAGCTAATGGAACTGCTGCTGTCAGAGGCCATTCGTCCCCACATCCACACATACATGAGGGTACACCCCCATGTCACCATCAACTCAGGGGCCCAACTCAGCTCTGCTTTTCTTGACAAAATCACCCTCATCCCTGGAAGTTCCCCATTCCCTCTCCTACATCAAAACACATCTGCCCATTTCTCATCTCCCATGGTACTCAGTCCCAAAGCTGGTCAATCTGTGACCACATCTTACATAGGATATGAATGACTGGTGATGATGGTAGTGATGGTGATGATAATGGTGATGGTGGTGATGATGACAGCATTGACTGAGACATCCACTTCACTTGCATCTCCTCATTTAATCCTCCTACCATACTATAGTTCAAAGCAACCATACATGCACCCCAGTGTTCACAGCAGCACAATTTACGATAGCGGAGACATAGAAGCAACCTAAGTGTCCATCGAAAGCTGAATGGATAAAGAAGATGTGGTACATATATACATACAATGGAATACTACTCAGCCATAAAAAAAGAATGAAATAATGCCATTTGCAGCAACATGGCCGGACTTAGAGATTATCATACTAACTGAAGTAAGTCAGACAAAGACAAATATTACATATCACTTATATGTGGAATCTAAATGACATAAATGAACTTATTTATGAAGCAGAAACAGACTCACAGACATAGAAAACAAACATGCTTACCAAAGGGGAGGGGGAGGAGGGATAAATTGGGAATTGGGATTAACAGATACATACTACTATATACAAAAGAGATAAACAAGGATCTACTGTATAGCACAGGGAACTGTATTCAATATCTTGTAATAACCTATAATGTAAAAGAATCTGAAAAAGAATATATATACACACACACACACACACACACACACACACATATATATAAAACTGAATCACTTTGCTGTACACCCGAAACATTGTCAATCAACTACCCTTCGATAAAAAAAATAACACAAAACCAAGGAAAACATTTTATACATGAGAAGGTGGAAGCAAAGAAAAGAACAAGATATTGCTAAAATCACTCGGTGATGCCAGTGGAATTCAACCTCATCTCTAGGCTGAGGTTGTAAATAACTCACTATACTGATAAGGAGTTCATAAATAAATATCTCCCCTACCCCTGCCCAAACATGAGATCTTTGTCATAAACCCAAAGAGGGACGTGTGGGAAAAGATCAGTGTGCTGAAGGAGACTTCACGGCAGCGGGGAGATCTCAGCCATGCCAGACAGGCAGCTGCCCAATCTGTGCTCTGAGTCTGGCCTTGAGGTTGCACATGGTGAAAGGCATCCTGGCCCCGAATCACAGAGGCTTTGCTTCCCGGCTGTCTCTCTCATTCTCTCTCCTATTTTCTCTCCCACTCAATAGTGTTTATTTGGGTCTTTAAGAAAGTCCATTACTTTCATGTGTATCTCTGAAAGAGTCATTCAGATGGCCCTCCTTGGAGCCCCTTCCTCGACATAAATGCATATACATAGATGCGCACACACACACACACACACACACACGCGCATGGAGACACTAAAAAAAATCAGCTAATGTAAAAAAGAGTAAATAGAAGTACTGTGTATAACTCTGAGTTCATATGATTGTGCGTTTGTGTATAAGGGCATGGACCTCATACACAATAAACCTATTTTTGTAGGTTTATGAGCCGTGTCTATGGAGGTGCTTATGGAATATGCAAGCTTCCCTCCTTCCAGTATAGCCTCTCTGTGCCCTGAGGGTGGAATAAGTTTTAGGAATCAGGAGAGGGAACAGACTTCAGTTTGTTGCTCAGTTGTGGGTGCCATGTTCCCTGTAGAGTTGGTCCTTTGGCTCTAGGGGTTGATCCTGGCCTCCCCTTTCCAAGGTACAGCTATTCCACAGGGCTCGGAGGTGCTGGCATAGTGGTCTCCCCGACTATTGAGAGGCGGCGGCTCTCTCCTTTCCCTACTCACGGTGTCCTCCAGGCCAGGGTGTGCCACTCAGCTGCATCTCCTGTCCAGGCGGGAGAAGCTTAGTCTCTCCGCCCCCTCCCTCCAAAAAAAATAGACCACTTCCCTCCTTCCTGTAGTCTTCTAAGATGTGGTAGCGTAACCCTTCTCAAAGGCCCAAGTAATAAATGTCAACGCCTTTCCTGGGTTATGGTGGGGAAAAGGATATCAATGTAAAATAGCATATTTTCTAAGTAATTTGTCCTTTTCTATAAATTTGTTTAAAAGTCAGAAAAGATTCTGGAAGAATAAAATAGAGCCTGAAAATGGGGAGCTCTATATTTTTGGTCTATTGTTATGGAATATACATATAATAATTAAGAAATGATCATAGGGATGAAATGAAATAAGATAGTGCAGAAAAACACTAAATGTCATGCTTGGCACATAATTAATACTTGGTAAAACGTGTGTGTGTGTGTGTTCACGCACTCCTGCAAGGCTCTGGTTGGGCCCAAGGGATGGGACAGGATGGGTGACAGTGCTTTCCTGTTCTCTGAGACAAGTGATTTTCAGACGAAGCACTTCTCACGACTCTCAGACCCAAGCTGAGACTGTAATTAATAGCTCTTCCTCACTCAACCTAGATTTCTTTCTCTCATGCTCCAAAACGCTGGCAGCCTGTGCACTTCATTTTTTGTTTGGCCTGAAGGGGCCATTTCCATTGGCTGAGGTGCCAAGTGCCCCTCTGCCGTGGCAGAGCTCGTGAAATGCACGGCCTGTCCTGGACAGGTGCTTACGGAGGCCTGAGTGCTCAGTGCTTCCAGGGCGGCCTGGCTTCAGCCCAGTGCAGGCAGCTTGGGGGAGGGGCTCCGAGGTCTGCCAGCCTCCCTTGTGCTTCTTCACACAGAGCTTCACAGCTAAACGTCCGGTGGGATTTAGTCAAGTTGTGTCATGTGTTTTCAGAGAGTTTACCAAAAATCCAAAGTAACTGCTTGCATAATATGGTGAGATGAAAAGCATGTGAGTTTCAGATTAAGGCACACCTACATAGATTTGAGAGTTGGCTCTGACACACACTGGTTGTGAGATCTTAGGTAAGTTTCGGACCTGCCATAACAAGGATGGGTGTTTTGTCTTTGCTCTTCCAAGCACTATGGGCTGACCCATAGCATAGAACTTTCTCCACTGAACTTAATCATCCACTTACTCAACTGTATCTCCACTAGCCTATAAATTATTTGAGAGGTGGGATGGTGTCTTGTTCACCAGTGTAATCCCAGTGGCTAGCAAGGTAACTTCATTGTAGGTACTCCATAAAATATTTGGTGAATCAATCAATCAACTAATGGATGGATGGATGGATGGATGGATTTCTCTAAAGTAGGTATTCCCTCATTTGTCAAATAGCAGAAATACCATCTACTTTGTAAAGATTTTATAGAGATTAAATAAAATGAGAATCACTAAACCCTTGTCACAATCCCTGGTATATAAAAGATACTAAGCAAAACCTGGCTCCTTTCCTGTATTCATCCACACTTGCCCTCAGGGTGACATGTTAACTTCAGCAGATCTTGCTAGATACCAATTACCCATTTGTGAGCTTTCAGCATCCTGGTTCTTTCCTCATGGCCAGGACAATCTTTAAAAACTGCAAACCTAGTCATTTCACTTTTCTACTAAAATCCAAAAATTGATGCCCCCAAATCAGTGAGTAAAGCAGATTGTCTATCCATCAATCATCAAAATTCTCAGTGTAGCCTACAAAGTTCTGTTTAAGTTGATTCTCACCTACTTTCCCTGCCCTGGATTGTGCCACTCTGTCCCCCAGCCCCACTGACATTTTTTTACACACTGGGCTTAGAACACACGGGACTACTTTCTGCTCTGGACCTTCACGTGTCTTGTCTCTCCTGACTGCAGTAGCTCTGAACCTATAGGCAAGGTCAGGACTCCTTTTATAAATGCTCATAACTCCATGGGTTTTTTCTTCATTAAACACAGTTTAAAATATATATATTTATGTGTTCACGTGATTAATGCCAGTCTCTGATACGGATTCTGTCTGCTTTGCTATATCCCTGCCAACTAGCACATTATCTGACATATAAAAAGGAGTCAAAGGACATTTATTGAAGAATGAAAACCCTAATCTTCCCCATATCCTGCTTTCTTGCTCCTCCCCTGTCACATACACTCACCAACAAAGGTGTGTATATCACCCTTTCCATTCTACATTTAGGGATCCCCTGTTGTACTTTAGCCCCTCATTCTGATATGCTCACTGGCAAGCTGGAACAGACCCACATATTCTGATGGACATTCAGCCTTCATAAGTCCTGGGAAACTTTTTGATATGCTTTCTTTTTCAGATCCAGTCTCCTGCCAGGGCACTAGTCATTTGCTCCAACCTACCTCTCTGAGCTCATTTTGCCTGTTTCCTCCCTACAGCTCATAGCAGTTACATCCCAGGAGACTGAAGTGGAAATAGGCGGCTGACACGGGAATTATGGAGACGCCAAAGAGGACCTTGCTGCATCTCAGTAGATCACCAGGTTCGTGGCCTTTCAGGTGCTGCAGGTCAACAGGTGATGCCCTAAGAGAGGAGTAATGCAAAGTTCCCTGAACCCAGCTATGAGGTGAGTCTTCGCATTAAATCCCCCGGGGTCAGTCAAGGTGAGGGTCAGGACATGCATTCACTGAGGGAAGAAATGCATAAAGGTGACTGAGGAACTGGGTATATGAAGTCCGGAAGAAAAGCTGTGCACATCCTTAACAACAGCCCTTGGAACAAAAGCTTTTTTTCCAGACTTTATCTTGGATCAAGTCACACTACAGAGAGGAATCCTGTCCTTGCAGGAAACTTTCTGGTCGTATGATTTTTTTTCATTTTTTTTTTTTTTTAACTTATAAAGACTGGGGCCTGGGCACTCGAAAAGAGAGAGTTATTTACAGCATGTCACTTTGAATCAAAGAATAAAAATGCCCTTGGGTCTGGGAGCATAGTTCCTGCACAGTGTAGAAGGAAAAGTGTGTTTGGAGATAGGCAGATTGGAACCCCAGTGCCGCCACCATCTGGCTGGTGGCCCTGCCTGAGTCTCGCCTCCTTCCTTCCTTCCTTCCTCCCTCCCTCCCTCCCTTCCTTCCTTCCGTGAGTCTCGCCTTCTTTCTGTGGCTGTTTCTTTGTCATTAAGTGGGAAGCATTGTGCACATATACACAAGGTTGATAGGAGAATAGAATGTGACGATGTATGTAAAATACTTAGGGAGGCCCTCAGGAAAGGTCAAACCCTTTCTCACGCTATTCAGATCTGGTGAATTTCTTGAGGAATTTTGAGAAGGAGGACCTTGCCAAATTGGGTGAGAACCATCCTGAACAACTTCCTTTTGGGTTTTGTTGGAGTTCCTGCCATTGGCTGGAGCAAAAGCTTGCATTAGAAAGTCAGTCTTTTAATCCTCGTTGCTTAAATTAGACCTGAAGTGAAATCTAATTCCAAAGTGGAATTATATATTATTTTCCCTGAGAAAATTATATAGAAAATCATTAAAGGTACACGTGTACAACTAGAGAGATCTTTCTTCAGATTTTTCACCTGTGAATCCAATTCATGATTGAGAGTTGACATCTATTCATTTGAATTGTCTCAGATGACATTTTATCTCCATTCCTGCAGCCATTTCCTCAATCTAGGCTTCATCCATTCAATTTAAGGCTATATTCGAGCATCTATCCATATGTTTAGGTCTTTAATACCCCTGGCTGGATTTCTGCAACAGTCTCCAAGCCAGCCCCCTATGCCAATTCTTCTTTCATAAGCCATACGAATTATCTTCTTAAAATCCTGCATTTGTACTGCCACCCACCCTGTTCCCTGTTGCTTACCAATAAATCTTAACGTTGACTATGACTTAAGTCCAAATTTCACAGATTTGAAGGTCCTCCAAAATCTAGCTCCCCTTGACCCATCCAAATATCCCCCAATGTTCCTTGCTCACCAGTCAAATCAAAATTATCTTTTTTATCCCCAAACAAGTCATGCTGAATCCCAGTTCTGAGCCTCTGCTTTATGTCCTTGCCTTTCCTGAAGTGGATTCTCTCATTATTTGCCTATTGTTGAAGTGTATGTGTATTCACATCCTACTCCCTACTTTGATAAAGCATATTACTGTCTTTTCAATATTCCTTTCCATTCTTCAAGGTCAATTCAAAAGCCAGCCTCATCCAGGAGGCCTTTGTTTATCTCTCCAGTTCATACTGACCTTCTTCTCTGAACTCCAAATACATTTATAATTAGTCAAAAGAAGATTACCATTTAGTTATTCTCAAATGCTTCATATAGTGCTTTGTTTTGGTGGTGGTTGTTTTTCTGTGCTTTCAAAAAAATAGATGACTGCTGAGTTCAGCCCTAATATGCTAAGTTCTTGGGAAGTTACTGGCTGGATCTCGTGAGTTTGGGGAGATGTTTTAAAACTGACTGGTGAGGAGGGAGCTACCTCTTCTTCCTATGCCTCTGTCCATCCTCTCACTCTTTTCCTAGTCCTGCCTGGAAAATTCATTGCAGCACTTTTGCTAGTAGATGAGGTCACTCTGTCAAAAATTCTGTGCTCATGTATGGCTCTCCCTTTGACCTTTCTTTGTACTATGGTCAGTCGCCTGCTTACCGTCACAGGTGGCTGATTCTGAGGTTAGCTCCTGAGTAGATCCAGCCATATCTCTGTTTTTATTCCATTTCCCCCCTGCTGTCAACTGGGTGAGTGGCCAGAATTCTTGACTGGTACTAAGATGGTGGCTTGAGACAGCTTTCCAGTGTCTGATTCCAACCTCTGGCCCCACCCTTCACTCTCCACAGAGTTATCCTTTTTATAGGCATCACAGAAATTGATGTCTGAGTAGCACATAGAAATCATCTTCTCCACCCATCTCACTGGACACATGATAAAATGATAACTCGGAGGAAATGTGACTTTTCTAAATGTCTCAGAGCAAAACAGAGAAAGGATCTCAACCCAGATCTCCTTTTTTTTTTCTTGCCTAACTCACTTTCAAGGATGCCGTATTCCAGTGCACTCAATGGGGAATCGACCTTCTTTTGACCCCCAACCTGAATCATAACCATCTTTGATGCAAATAATGGCAAATTAAATTTATTAATATCACTTTATTTGCAAGTCATTGTGTCATTGTAAAAAGGAAAATGTCATGTTTCAAGGAAGGTGGTTAACACTTGATGGTATGACAATGGGTACATTGTGAGACAGTGGAAATCCTCCCCTGTCCATGGAGCCTGGACTTGGATCCCAGCCCCCTGAAGTGCACAGGGATGGGGTGGGTGTGGGATCATGCATAGCATGAACTAGAGGGCCGTGAAATGTTGCCTTAGAGGAATTAAGGAAGGAACCTGGAGATCAAGTTTGACAAAAGCTTCCTCGACTCTAATAACACCAGGCATAAAACTCACAAAGTCCGAAATGAAATGCTGGATTTGAAAAAGAAAAAAAAGAAGTGACACAAAATTAAATGGCCAAAAGCTGCTGGCAGTGTTGTAACTTTGACTTGGATTCCCAAATGATTTAATTCCATTTAAAGCCCAGCTCAAGCTTTGCCACCTCCATAAGACCTTTCTCAATCCTCATTGTCAGGATAAATTGTTTCCCCCCTCCAACTGTTGTCATAGAATTTGTTAATATTTCACTGTTGGCTTGTGTGTCTTATGTTTTAGCTAGTTATATATTTGTCTGTCTTTCCAATAGATTGAGAGACTCTTTGGGACAGGGGCTCCCTTAATACATATTTATATCCCTTAGAGCCTGGATGGCAGGTATACGGTGTGCTACCTCTCCCTAATTCCTTGCTCCAGGAAGACATTAATCATCAATCACAGCATTCCTTACCATACTGCTTGGAACAGGCCTCAGGATCCTTTATAACAAAGCCCCTTAAGCTGACTTTATTGATTAACCAGATTTTTCATGCAAAAGAAATCTATTCAGTGTATCTATTTATTACAAGTAGCATAATGGCTTACACAGTGTTGTTCAGTTAATATTTGTTGTTATGAACCAACTCCTGAAATGTATATCTGAAAAAAAGGGCTTAGGAGATTGGTAGGTGGGACAAGCATGGAATGAGCTGGGGCAGAGAGGGACCTCAGTCATTAGGACCTAGAGTGTGGGTTATGGGAGGAGAGTCACCCAGGACACAATTTTCTGATGGTGTAGCAACCTCAGTATTTAGGGTCATTGCATCGGCTATGCATGGCAAAATCAGGTCCAGGCAAAGATCTTCAAATCATTCACAGACAGACAGTTGGGCTGCTTTTATCATGGTGGCAAAGACAAGAGACATTCTAGAAGCATTTGTTGTAGGCCTGCAAATGAAATTTGCAAGCTCTATATCCAGAACAGATTAAATGAATGAATAATACAAGGTGGCTCCAGGGACCTACTCTCCAAGTCTCACATATCTTTGTCATGTTGGCTTTTCATCTCTAACCCTAATGCTTCATTCATCTCTTGTTTTAGATTAACCAATCACTTCAATTTCCTTTCCTGGTAGTTTGTTTAGCTAATTAAGTGTATTCCTACTGGACAGATTCTTGACTTCATGATAAAACAGGTGTCGTTGGCCATTTATGAAGGGACTGACTTTGGATCAGGTGTTCACTAAACAAGCAACATTTTGATGCAAAGAACATCCAGTTACCACTCCTCTTGGTAGCTTGGTGTGGGCAGAGTAGTCCGAGTTAGACAGATATGGAGGTATTGGCAGCTTTCATACTGGACTTCTTAGTATAGTCCAGCACCATGAAAAAGTCTGAGAGGCACTAGAGTAGGGGGTACAGTCAGGAGGTCAGTCCATGGGAGTCAGCAGAGGGAGAACAGATCCTGGTACAGGGGAAATTAGAGTACCCAGTGCTCATATCTGGCACCTTGAGATTGGTTAGGATTATCATCAACCAGGTTGAGTTTCAGAGAAGAAATAGATTCTTGAATCTATGATTTGGTCTCTTTCATCAATTTTGGAAAATCTTTGGCAGTTATCTCTTCTAATATTTCTTCTGTTCTATCCTCTCCTTCTGGGACTCCAGTTACATCATATGTTATAGTCTTACATGTACCTTTTTCAATATTTTTTCTCTGTGTGCTTTAGGTTGTATCGTTTCAATTGATTTGTTTTTTAATTCACTGTTCCTTTATTCAGCTGTGTCAGGTCTGCTGTTAAGCCTAGCCAATTCTTTCTTTCAGATATTGTACTTTTCAATTTTATAGTATTTATTTGGAACTGTTTTAGAGAATCTTTATTAAATTTCTCAATTTTTTTGTCTATCTTTTCATCCTTATATTATTTTACTGTATATTTATAATTTTTAGAAGTCATTGTCTATTAATTCTAGTATCTGGGTCACCTGTGGGTCTGCTCTTATTGACTGTTATTTCCTCTTGCTTATAGGTGGCAGTTGCCTGTTTTTTTGCAGACTTCAAATTTTATTGTATGCCAGATATTGTGTTTTAATCAACCATAGAGACTGGAGTAAATATCATTTTACCCCAGAGAGACAAACCCTTTGCTCAGTGAGGAAGCTAGAATAAAGACTTAGAATCTCAATTAAATTCAGTCATGAGTTGGGTTAGGTCACATCTGAGTTTCAGTTTTATTTAGTTTCAGTTCATCTCTGGTTTCAAATGTCTAAGGTCAAGGTGTATCCTGTGTGTAATTATTGGATCTTCTCCCTAGCTGAACTTTGAGCTCTGAGGACCATTAGGTGAAGGAGATTGTTCTTTTTCCAGCCCAGCCATCAACCTCCTGCAAGTTCCCCGTGCACTCAGCAAACATCCTGTGGGGAAGAATCAGTGGGTTGGGAGAAGGAGTGTTGCATTTTGGAGGTGAGGTCCTCTAGATTTCAATTCATCATACTAGGTCACATGACAATGAGAAGCTTTGTTGGCTTATCATTACCATACAAGACTGTCTGCCTATGACAGACATAACTTTTTACTTTCTCTTGCCTAAACATGGCAGATGCTGCCAGACAAGAAAGCAACCACTATTCTCTGCTCATGTGTGGAAGGGCTCAACTCTGTCTGA